>NC_063452.1:29444578-30172507 GCF_020379485.1 Brassica napus
GCATACTCTGCAAGCAAGTCCTGATGAAAACCAGTAAGTCAAAATTATAGTAAATCTAGTGTGTGTTCTTGTTGATGGAATATATATTCTTTTTTAGTATGGAGGAAGTTTGCGTACCAAAAGCGAAAGCTATGTGTCTAGTGTCTCGGAAACCGATGGTGACGGTGAGTGTGAGGACCATGAGGAGCCAGTTGATCTCGGGAATATAGATTTGGCCTAGGACCCATCTTGGTTTGTGAACAATCTTCACACGAGGGAAGCATCCCAGTGCATAGCATTGTTTGACAATTGAGAACGTTGCAAATATGACGGCTTGGCTAGCAACCATTGCAGCCAGCATTGCCATCATTAGAAACCGGCCAGAAAAATGGATCTGGATATCAAGAGGAAGAATCATGACAAGATCATATAACATGTTACACAAGGTCAAAATGAGGCATGTATATTATGCGCAAAGAACCTAACGCGAAAAACTTTGTCTACAAACGTAACAAGTAACACTAAAAGATACATATACTAAGTAAATGCTTACTTGGGATGGAGGAATAGAAGCTAGTCGGTAGAGCAGAAAAGTTCTTTGATAAGAACGCAGCTTGACCCATGTACTGAAGCACCAGACATGGGTAAACAACACAGCAGAATGCAAAACTGCATTAAGCCATGAGATTGCAAACATGTTACTGTTTCTTTTATTTTGTCACCAACCACACCAAAACATCTACTAAGTTAACTGGAACAAATAAATGCATTAAGACCCGTACGTCCGTTTCATTATTATAGAATCCAAATCTTGATACTTTCTAAGCTAGTTTCTTTTACACGATGCAAATATTGCTAAAGAACAGTTTATCAATTATGTTGGTGAGTGTAAATGGCCAGATAAGCTTCTCAGCAAACGTACCCTTACAGATTTAGCTGAAAATTGGCCAAGCTCAGCAAAGATAGCTTACGTTCCTGAAGTTCCAAATATTTTCCAAGAGGAAATTAAACAAAGTTTAGAATATTATTTGCATTCACAAATAAATACATTAATAAATAAATAAAATCAACCTGTGATGCATAAAAGAATGCCTCCAAGAGACAACCACCCTTCTTTACCAGTGTCTCTAAAGAACTTATAGATATAGTGTGGAGACAAAGCTTTATATACGCTGGGATTCCATTTAAAAATATTGTACAGACCAACAGTTGCAATTGAAAACAGCCACAAAATCATGATGGGTGCAAATAAGAAGGCGACTTTGTTTGTTCCACGGTGCTGTAAAACAAAAAGTCCAACAAGCAGAGCGCATGCTATCATAACCACGGTACCTGAACAAGCAAAAACAAATAGTAAAAAAATCTGGAAATCAAAGTAGAACTTGCAACATTGCTTACTGTGCTTCAAATTTGTGCTGGCCACAAGTCCATCAATGGAGGAAGAAACTGCAAGAGAAAAGTAAGGTTAGATGATAAACTGTTCATAAAGGTACGAAAAGTAGTATTCCTCTTGGGAGAGATCTTCTCTACAAATGGTAATGACCAGAACTTCGGAACCCAGAACTTCGTAATCATTAAAAAAAAAGGGCTAGACAGAACCGAGAGAGAAGGCTGTTCCTTTTACCCGAAACTGCGGGTGTAAGGACACCAATGGTAATGACCATTGAAGTACCGGCCAAGACTAAGAGAAGCAAAGCTGTTTTGGATCTTTTATTATGTTCTATAAGCCTTTTGAAATCAGAAGAAGGTAAACTCCTGTTTGCATCTCCAGGGCCATAGTATGTAGATATCTCCTCATCAGCAGCTTGCTGATTCAGAAGCAAAGAAAACCTCGTGTGTCTGCACAGCAAAGCATACAACGCAAAAATTCCTCCTGCATGCAACAGAAAATACAACCAAAACTCAACGGTCATGAATCTAAGAACATACAAGAATTTAATTTTTGGAAAACCAATGTATTTTACGTCCTTACCTTCACCATTGTCGTCTGCTCTTAAAACAAAAACCATGTATTTGATAAGTGAGAGGAGAGTTATGGTCCAAAATATTAAAGAAAACGCTCCAAACATCGTATCTTCTGTTTCGTAATGACGCAATCCTCCATAGAAAGCACATTTATACACATAGAGAGGGGAGATACTCAAATCTCCAAATGCTAGCCCAAAACTCTGATATGCTAAGAAGAGAACATGGGTACACCTGTCTCTCCTATCAGCCTGCTTCAAGATTAAAAAAAAAAAAGGCAAGAGTATAACTTTCCTTTTAACAACAAAGCTAGTTAAAAATTTCGATGATTGATATTCAGTTTATAAAGGTACAATCAAATCAACACGTAGTAGTCATTTACGAGATTTCGTAACCATGTTGCGAAGCTAGGGTTTAAAAATGTAATAGATTGAAATACATGCAGCGATAGAACGAAGAGAATCAGAAGAAAATAGTGGTGTACCATGATTTTTGTCGTCGGAGAATTGGATGTTTGCGATGGGAGCTGAATTACAGATAAAGATTTGTCGGAAATAAGTCTGAGTTTGAATTGTAAAGAAAGGTAAATACGATCATCTGGTTATCTATCTTCTTTTCGATATGATCGAGAAGGAAGAACAAATCCGATCCAGTGCTAAAGCTCGCGGGCCTTGCTCCTTTTTCTTCGGTTGAATATTTTGGTACGTGCATGTATGTATTGTTCTTGTGTCTTTTAATTTTTGGTTCTATGGTGGGACCCTGTGCACGAGATACACAATTTTTTTCTCGCTAATAAAATATACTATCTTAATATCTCTATAATATTATTTGATAAGCCACTTCCCTAGGTGTCGTTCACGTTAACTATCATAGTGGTTGATTACTACGATATCTCTAACGAAATAAAAAAGTACATTTAAATATTATTTTTTACTTTTTAAAATTTTAACGAAATAAAAAAGTACATTTAAATATTGTTTTTTACTTTTTAAAATTTTCCAAATAACAATATAAATAAAAAGGAAACATTTATAAAGTTTTAAAAATAATTTAAAAACGAAAAATATATGTATATATAATATGATTTCTTAAAAAAAAAAGTTCACAAAATAGTAATATTCCATTTAAAGGATATCTTTAAGTAACAAAAAATATACTTTTGAAGTAATAAAATACTTTTTTTTATCTACATCTTCTTAGATGAAAAATTATATTTGTATATAATATGATTTCATAAAAACAAAAGTTCACACAAATGATCTTGATATTAGAAAAAGAAATATTTTTATTTTAAAACATAATTTTACACAATACAAATATATATTTTCAAAGTGACTGAATTTTTTTTATATATATATATATATATTTTTTCTTAGATGATTACACAAAATAATTAAGTAACATAAACATATATAGGTTTAATTGACAAAAAATAATTTTTTATTATTTATTGAATTGTTTTTTTATGTTTTTCATATATTTAGTTTACTATAATATCTGACAATTACAAGAAAATAAATAAATTTTATTTTACTTATATAATATAATTTATAAAATACAATCACATTTTTACTGCATATTTTAAGAGGTATTGAAAAAACTAAAAATAAATTTTAGCAATAAACATATTAACAAATGAACATATTAGCAACTAATCCAACTTATATCTAAAATCATAGATGTAACTACAATAAGAATGTATAATTTATTAGCAACTTATCCAACTTATATATAAAATCATAAAATCATAGATGTAACTACAATAAGAATGTATAATTTATTTATTTTGTGTATATAATAATTTTTTTTATATAATAATAATTTATTTATTTTATAAATTTAAATTATATGATGACTTAAAACATATTAAAAAATGATAAATAAAATATTAACTCACTGTTACAATTTAGATCTTTTGTAAAATTTATATATATGCATGAGACTTTAGAATATTATCATTATATTAATTTATGTAATTTGGAATCAGACATTTTAGTTTATTTTTTATTTCATTCTAATCACAATATATCTTAAATTATGCATAATCTTAATAAAATATACTTATGTATTTAAGACAACAACCAACCCAAAATGCAAATAATAAATTTAATCAAAAATTAATACATTTACAAGAAATAAATATTATAGTTGAATTCAAATAAATAGACAGAATCCAATATGTCCAAATGACAACTAAATTGACTGTAAAAAAAACAAAACCAATTAGATAAATATTTAATTAAAGTAATATGATATAATTAATATAAATTATGCATACAAATTATAAATTAATTTAAAATTAAAAATAAATATCAATTAATTATTATATTTTATTTATTTTATAAATATTTATGTCCGTGCATGAGCACGAGAAAATCATCTAGTTATTTATTAATTAATCATAAACTTACTTTTTGAAAAATTAAATATTTATAAATTGAAACTAGGTATCAAAAGATATTTTTCATGGTATCTTATAGTTATAGATTATTTTCCTTCTATTTACTATTTTTCCTTTTTTCTATTGTTAAGAACTTTTTAAAATACTCCCAGTAAATAGCTCTTATATTAAGCCTTTTTTAAAGAAAAAATAGCTCATGTGGAATCACTGTAGCCTACTGGTTAATGTTTAAAGGTTTCTACACCATGTATGTGGTTCAAATCCCAGACTATGCAATTTCTTGCAGATTGCACATTATAGGAGGTCCAGGTTTCAATTCCCGGAGCAAGCGATTTATCCAACAATTATGCGACTACACAAGAAAGAGAAAGACTTACAAGGGATTCTCAACATGGTGCAAGTAAATCAAGTCAGGCGTCGATCTTCATATGACGGCTCAGGTGATGCAGTTAGACGTAGATCTTCATATGTCACGTAGTATTGTCGGTTGTCGAATCGTCTATGTAATCTTTCTCATAATAGTGATATCGTAATAAATCAGTGTTAAAAAAATAGCTCTTATATTTTGTTTGGTCTGGTCAAAATCTTTTTTTATTTGGTCTGGGACGGGTCGTTTTATAACATGCTTGTGATGCCATTATAGACAACTTTTTTTGTCTAAATGTTAAAATTTATACCAGCTTTTTAAAAAGGCTTTACAATGTTGTGAAACACAACTTATTACAAGGAAAATAAAAGAGAGAGAAGTTGCATTAACTATAGGGGATAGGAACCAAAAATACAACTCCAGCAAGGAGGGAGAGGAAGAAGACACCAGCAAAAGGGAAATAAGCCGATCACGCATGCCACGATCCACCACTTTGAAAAAACCGTCTTGATTCATCCTAACGTCTCTGAAGATGCGTGCATTTCGTTTGCGCCAAAGGTTGTAGATGATGACTTGACAGAGAAGCTTCAGAATAACCACCACACGTTGAGCTTGAGGTCCTTGAAGATTGCGAGACAGATCAACAACTGCGTCCAGTGAAGCCGGAGGCGCCGCCATGTACCTGCCACAAAAACGAAGCCAAACAGCAGCAGCAAACGCACATTCGAAAAATAAATGGCTGTGGGATTCATTTGCCGAAGAGCATAAGACACAACATGGTGGAACAGAGAGTCCCCATGATATCAAGCGGTGTGGTGTCGGTAATCTGCCAAGGAGCGTGGTCTAGGAAATGAAAGAACAGCGAGGTATCTCCTCCTTGAACCAAACAACTGAATACCACTGTACCGGAGGGTTAGGAATGCGCAGCCTCTCCCATGACGAGAAAGACGTAGCAAAGCCTCCAGATTGATTTCTCCACAAGTAGACATCACTGCCATTTGCAACTTGAGAAGACTATTTTTTTAAATTGTAAAACTGTTGAGATGGAAACCTGAATTTATCGTTTATATTATATATTGCTGATATAATCGACGACATTTGTATTGTTTACGATTATAAAACTCGGTAAATTATCAAAATCCAACACGACTTTTGTAATAAAAATTATTACAAACAAATTACAATACCATTTGTGAAATACTGGAGGAACAACATCAACTACAAACGTTAATAGCTGAAAGCTTATACAATGTCACATACTGGCATACATGCAAATCCAAAACATAATTAGTAACATTCATAGAGATTAATGTCCATTTTGAGACGGAAATACTTACTGCCTTGAATGAGGTCGCTCTTGAACGTAGCTATCCCACGAGTCATGAAGAAGTCACCGGTCCCACCAACTATCGATAAGTCTCTGGTCGGCTCCATTATCGGGTTCGCATCCATTATGGTAAATGTCCCTTTGTGTTGCGTTGAATTGAACACCAGCGTGCAAGCGACCCAAATGTTGAAATAAGACTTCTTGTTGTAGAAAAAGAATCCTTGGGCACGAGCCACCGGTTTGGAGAGATAGTTCTGGTCCATTGTTACAGGGTTGTCAAAGATCACAAACTTTCCGAAAAGAAAGTTCCCTAGTCCTAAAGGGTTCAAGATTGTTGCTGATGTGGCATTATCCGTGTTATCACTATCGTAGGCGATGTTATGTTGGTAGAGAACAAAACTCTTGCAAGGTTTTTTCCAGTCAAATGAGACAGTCTCGGAGAGTAGTAGTAAAACCAATACGAAGGACAATATGTGTCTGGAAATTTCATTTGCCATGGGTGGAGAGTTTAGTAGAAATTAGTAGCGTTGATATTGTGAATACGTAGACAGCTTTTAAAACCCTTATTTATATACATACGATTCACGTGTTTTTGTCTCTTTTCTTTAAAATGTAAAATTGGATTTGAGAGAGAGAGTTTGTTTGTTGATGTCCCTTTATATCTTCCCCAGCTAGAATGCCAAAAAATCAGTGGATTTCATTATGATTTTAAGAGATAAGATCATGTTCAAGTATCATTTGTTTTAATGGAAAAATGTTTTGACGGTTCAACTAACGATATTCATTGTTTTAATGGAAATTGTTGTTTAGCTTACTGTTCTTGCCACAATAAGACAGTCTCAGATTCTGGTACTACTGAGCGATCCCTTCATTGCAGATCGAGTGCCACAAAGATGAGTTCAACACAGTGTCGGCTTAGGTGGCAGGCCCGGGCCCGCCCAAAGTCAAAAAAGTTTTAGTAACATAAGCACCGTGATTTAGTGATCAAAGTTTAACGGTTTCTGCATCCAAGTCTGGAGTTCGAATCACAAGCGACACAATTTCTATACCAAGAGGTCTGAGTTTCAATTTGCGGAGAAAGCGAATTATACAGAAAAATTGGAGAAAGTATTTACAAGAAATCTTTAGCATGACGCCAGGAGTACCATCAGGAATGGATCTCGACGGCTCAGAATGTGCAGTCAGACGTGAATCCTCATAAGACAGGTAAGACTGTAATATCGTCTATGTAATATTTCACATAATTTGTAATAGCATAATAACCAGACAAAAAAAATCATAAAGGGCCAGATTTTTTTTCTTTTTCTGACATCAAGGGCCTAATTTTTTTTTGGCACTTTCAGTTTCATATTTACACAATAATAAAAATATATTAGTTTAAATTTTTATATTTACAAAATGCACACAAATGAATAAATTTAGATAAGGTGTTATATAATTTTTTAATAATATTTTGATAAGAAAATGAAAATAAATTAATTATAGGGAAAAAGCCACAAAAAAAAATTATTATAAGAGCCTAATTTTTTGTTTTGCCCAAGCACCCTTTATATCGTTAAGCCGGCTTTCGTTCAATAGTCCCAAATAAGATGATAAAGAGAACAAGGAACAAGATGAGTCGACTATAGAGAAAGTACATGATTATAACCAAATTTGGCGAAGTAGTGGGAGTCACATTTCTGGTGAATAGAATGGTCGATTATGGAGTGATTAACAAAGTTTCAATTTCCCCTCGATGACTTGACATCATGTTGTATAGGGAGGCCAGAAACCGCTATGCAAATGCGTCTTAGGTTCGTCAGAATAATGTGAGTGTAGCTTAGCACAAAATTAAATTCAACTTATGTAATATCCCGGTTTGCGGTAAATTTTGAAAATTTTAAGAATTGCAACTGATCTTGAAGCACTTCTTCTAAAGTTGAAGGAACCATATTGATCTTCTTCACCAAAAGTATACCGGTTGGTGAAGCCATTATGTGGATACTTGTGTCCATATTAATATTTAACACACCAAATTAATATTTAAAATGAATCCAAGAAGTTGGCACGACAAAGAATCACAACGGACTCTCACAAGGGAAAGATTTGACTAAGTCACACAGGGAAATTCATTACGAGGGCAGAAGACATTATGAACAAAGAGGTGATGAGATCCAAAGAAGTAGCAGAGAGGCAAAAACAGAGAAGCGAAGAGACAGAGTGAGTCGAGTTTGTCCGCTAGGCCTAGGTGCTTGTGCATTGGTGAATGAGTCTCCAGGGGTTGAGGTTGGGGATTTTGCTGCAACCGGAGGTAGTGGTGGCTCAGTTACATCATCATCTGTGAAAACCGGGTTTGGAGCTTGGGCTGGAGGTATGGCATTCACAGCTTGTAAGAGAGAACCTGGTTCGACAGGGGCCATGTAAGGTGGTAGAGTTTCTTGTGTTCCCAAACATCGATTCCCTGCAGAACAGAAACAAAGTTAGGCATTGTTGTGAAACCTTTGGTTCTCAATATTTGGGGCCACTTACTTCTGTATCTTGCTGCTGTGAAAGGGAACTCTGTGATGGTTCCATTGATACCAGCTCCAAGGATATATGAGTTTATCTCGACGGTTGGGTCAGAGAAGAAGTCATATGGTTGAGATACAAACTCGTTCTGAAACAGTTCCACATAAACCGGGAGCTTAGACTTCTGCAGCTTCTCCACAACATTGGTTTGCCTAGTGATGAAAGAATCTAATAAAGAAAAGACTGATTCTTTTCCGATGACAACAGCATTAGCACATTTCTTTATGTCTTCGATAGCAGAATCACTAATATCACTAATTTTTTCATCCACTTTGTAGACTGCCTCATACTTGCTCTGCTTCTTGAACTCAACAAGAACCGAGCTGTTCGTTGACTGAATCATGACCTTTGTTTTGGTTGTTCCATTGCTGTAACCAGTTTCCGTGAGAGTATCGAGAACAGCTTTGACCACGTCGAGCCCTTGCTTCTCTCTCAGGTACACTGCATTCTGAATAAAATTAAGTGGCTTTGCCATTAGAAGACGTCATAGTCTGATTGTTACAATAATAAATATTAAGATGTAGGGAAACCAGGGTCTGTCTTTGGGCACATGGCACCCCCCCCCCCCCTCCCCAAAAAATTTTTTTTGTAAGAAATTACATAGAAATAAGTCTCTAACTTTATTTTTTTTAATTGAAACTCTTACTAAATTGTTTACAGCCCATAAAATTTTAGGGTCATTCCTTAGAAGAACTCACCTCTACACTGATCAAAACACCTGAGAGCGAAGTTGAATTCCTTGCCAAGTTTAGGAACTCAGAAAGCAAAATTAGCTTTCCTGAATTTTTCTTATTCGGATTCCTGAACATAGCGTATGACCTATAGGGGTTTCCAATCGCAGCTGCACGAAAAAATGGAAGAAAATAATTTTTTTTTAAACATGGGAGAATATTTATCTTAACTCTCAAGGTGTATAATTTTGATGTAAAACTGTTAGATGTAACCTTTTAAGTTAAGTAGGAGTCGAAACTTACTAGTCAAGTTCCGGATCTCAGCCCATGTGAGACTAAAAGTGTATATCCCACCATTTGAGCTAATCTCAGGAACAAGTGTTGAACGTTGCGCGAAAGGTGTTTGGGAGATCATTGTGCTGTTCGAGAGATCTATTGAACGTGAGCAAAAAGGTACGCCGTCGCTGGACATCTGGACTGAGCAATCGATAACATCAGCACCATCTTTGATGGCTTTATCATATGCCAAGTCTGTACATCCAGGGTAGTCCCCACTCGCTCCATTTTTCGATATAACAAGAAAATCAACTGAAGCATGAACCATTTGATAGAGTCAAGGTAAGGTCTCTTTTCTACAAGTAAGAAAATAACTATATAAAGTAATTACTCTTACTACCTTGTTTTATAGCGTTTTCACCAAGGTGGGAGAAGCAGTCTTGAGGAAAATATAAAAAGAAAATGATTGATTTGAGTATTTCGAGTAATGTTTCAAGGAGATCAAATATATAAACCTCTTGGAAAAATTTCGCTTACCAATGGATGAAGATGCAGTTAAGGGAAAATCTGAGAGCACACCATCAACAGAGAAATTGCCATTGTCCACAAAAGATAGATACTCAGACACCGGATCGGAACTGTAGTCATGAGCAATATCAATATCATTGGCAAAACCTGACACATATACTTGTAATCCTGCCTCGTGAGCATCTTGAACTAAGGATTTAGGAGGAGGAGGAACCAAGTATTGCTTGTCATCAAGTGGCAATATGTAAGACTTTGGGACAAGAATCCCTGAAGCAAACGTCTTGACAAAAGTCAGGTTACTCAAGATAGAACCATAAGTTCGGTTTGTTGTCGGCTCGATGTCTTCTTTTCGAAGAAACTGGAACACGTAAATCGGTCCATTACGCCTCAAACGGCCAGCAATCTTTGTAAAGAAATTCACTTCAGGGGAAGAGATGTAGTTAATGGAAACAATTCTTGAAGCTGATATCAGAAAATTGCTCATGCTTAGATTCTGCTGCTCGTAGAACGCATCATGCTGAACATTTAACCAAAAACTTTCTGGTTTTATCTGCGTCGTTACATATTCAACCGTCAAAATGGGATATCTTCCATCGAATTTTTCTGTTCGAGATAATATTCCTCGGAGCACTTCAAACATGTGAAAGCAAAAGAAAAAGACATTTGTGAGAACTAAAGAGAAAAAAACACAAAATCCTTTTCTTTTTTACAGAAACTGTAACTGAGTCATAAACACTTACAATAAACATTACTGAGATCGCTCAAGGAGAAATCGATGGTGAACCAACCCTGTGTAGAGACTCCATTAACTGGGTAAGATTTTTGGCGATTTGGATAAAAGTATTCAACAGTTGAAGCGTTGTTTAGTTTTAAGTCAGGAAAGCAAATCGCAGCTCCATCTTTAGTTAGCTGAACATCACACCACAGAACAGCACCTGGTACACTTGTCTGCACTGCGAAACCGTAAGCAGCACTACTCGAATCTGGAAACAATCCAGAAAACCCACCACGAGCAATCACAAGAGGAGCACCGCCTGGTAAAAATAAAAGAGAAAGTAATCACAAGTTATTTAATAGAAGAGAATATCTATGAGTATCCCAACTTCTACTACACATCTACAAAAAGAAAGTCCAAATAGTGTTTTCTCCTAAATTTCCCGGACATTCATGCTTAAAGAAAGAGATCGAAAGTGAGATCACTCTCACCACTGAGTGTTTGCCATGGACTGCTAGATCGAGCATCGGTTTGACCAGCAAACAGCTGAATCAGAACAACACAACAGAGTAAAACTGTTGAAGTTGGCATTGTCGGATTACTTCGCCGGAAGTTAACTTGACAAGCTTATTTCTTCTTGGAGACTTACACCACACAGATAGAAAAACAAAAATAGCTGTCTTTTATGCACAATAATTCCTACGCATAGTGGACTAATACAGACAGACTCAAGACTTGCGACTTATAAAAATATGGCTTTATTAGTTGACTCTATAAGTCGTCTCTTCGTTAACTAAATTATTTTTACCGTTTGGCCGCGAAATTAGGGCAGAGCAAGGTTTTTTTACTCAATTGACTTTTTTTTTTTTTTTGGTTTCCTCGGATTTATGAATACAAAGAAGAAGAGAACTGAATCTCATTGATCATTTACTAGATCAGCTATGATTATCATCTTTTCTCGTCATTTTTGTTTTGTTTTTCTTTTTTTTTTGAAAAATTCTCGTCATTTTTGTTACCCTTTCTAAACCTCTGCTGATATATAATATAAAAGTCAGTTCTTAGGAAAATGTTGAGTGGGATATGAGAGGGACTTGTTGGTAAACCTATACCATATACTACGAAAACAAGGTTAATTTTCAGGGGAATTTACTAAAACTAACCCACAACTTGATTTTAACCCCAAACCTATACCCAAACTTGAATCAAATGCAAAACTAATCTAAAAATCATGTGAAATTACAGCTCAGCCCCTTGTGACCAAACAAAAAAATAGAAGCTATTTTTATGAATATAGCCCTAGTAATTCGTCTGAGATGTTGGAAATCGTCTGGACAACTTCAAAGTAAGTCTTATGGTGTAGCTGACCTTAAAAATAATTTTTAAATTTTTTAAAAAATATTTTGATAAGCGAAAAATTAAAATCATGTAATTATAAACAGTTTTAAGTGATATAAATTAAAATATAACAAAATTGAATTGTTTTCAACATAGATGAGTGTAGGTAGTGAATCATGGTATTCTTTGGTCTAGGGTTTGGCAACATATGTTGTAGTATTGTATGTATTCTTAGGGTTAGATTTTGGAAAGCTTGAATTTTTTTTTGAAAAATTAATTTTTTACCTATACGTGTTTATTTTTGTGTATATTAAACACTTTTGAAGTTTAATTTGATTTTATGAAGTGTTTAGTTAGTTAATTAAATTTAGGGGTTTTGTTTAGGGTTTAGACGACTTACATTTCAGTCGTCTGGTGAAGAAATTAAAACAAACGACTTACATGTAAGTCGTCCAAATATTCCAGCCTAAAATTTTTAAAAAAATTATTTTTCCGCTTAAATAATTTAAACGAGACGACTTACTTGTAAGTCGTCTGGAAAGTCTTCTATTTTAGTTTCCCGCTAAAAATATTTTAATTTCCCGCTAAAAATATTAAACTCTTCTGGACGACTTACAAGTAAATCGTCTGAATCAAACATATTTAGCCTAATTGGATTTTTGTCTCCCTATATAGAGAAAAATTTACACATTCTCTCTCCTCCTCTCAAATGGCTGCAACAAAAATGTAATGTTCATCATTCTAAAATTCTTCAACCTCTCTCTAATCTCTTTGACTTGAAAACACCAAACTTTATATGAATTTTTCAGTTTTGTCTCATGTATTTCTTACTAATCTATCTCTTTTGCAGGTTTTTAATCAGATGATACTCATCTTCCACTAATTTAAAGGTTGATCTATTAATTTTAGATATGTATTTTTGTGTATTCTATAAAGGTAGATTTATCTAATCTTCCACTCATTTTCTCTATTTTTAAGTCATTTGAACGTTTTTGGATATGAAAGTTTTTCAGATCTGGATTTGAAGTCCAGATGACTTCCATGAAGTCTTCTGACGAAGTCTCCCTTTCATAATATATCTGAGCGTTTTGGTAAGTTTTTATGTCTGATTTTTCTTCATTTGGTAACTTCTTGTTGTATAAAGTTCTTGTTTTTTTTTCCAAACTAAAACTCCCCAAACCCACTCTAATTTCTTTGACTTGAAAACACCAAACTTTATATGAATTTTTCAGTTTTGTCTCATGTCTTTCTTACTAATCTATCTTTTTTGCAGGTTTTTAATCAGATGGTACTTATCTTCCACTCATTTAAAGGTAGATCTATTAATTTTAGATATGTATTTTTGTGTGTTCTATAAAGGTAGATTTATCTAATTTTCCACTAATTTTTTCTGTTTTTAAGCCATTTGAACGTTTTTGGATATGCAGGTTTTTCAGATCTGGATTTGATACGCAGGTTTTTCAGATCTGGAAGACTTCTAGGACGACTTACCTGTTAGTCGTCTAAAATATAATGCACTAGACGACTTCCAGGAAGTCTTCCAGACTACTTCCACTTCAGTCGTTTGGACTTCCTGAAAGTCGTCTGGACTTCCTGAAAGTCGTCTGGAAGTCGTCTGGACTTCCTGGAAGTCTTCTGACAAAGTCTTCTTCCATATCAAGTGGAGTCCAAGCTTGTCTTTGTAGAGGAATGATCTATAATAATTTTGTTTGTGGTCTGTTTTGTGAATTGCATGTCTACTCTTTTAGTTGTGAATTTTTTGTAAAATCAGTAATAATGTTTTCCAGGATGTAATACATGTGCTAACAATGTGTTTACACATTTACAAATCAATGAAATAATAGACTTCAGTAGCCTTTTTCTTATCTTTGGATCTCTCATATGCAATAATAAACTCCATTGGTCTTTTTCTCATCTTAATAAACAAGAATGTTGGTAGCTTCATATTGATACAACATTTTAAGAAGCATTTTAACCCTTCTTCCAACTCATAACAATAATCATCATTATTTTCTATAGCAATAATACTTAAGAGATGGAAACAAACAATAGTAACTAGTCAAAACATATCATGTTTTTTATAAGTTTGCGTTGAAAAACTTAGTCAAATTTAGTAAAACTAAGAGAGAGAATATGAGTTTTACATATCTTGAAGTTACTTATCACTCTTAAAAATACAAGTTATTCAAAAACTAACGTAGAAGACTTAAAAAATAGCGGATAAGACTTCCACAGAAGTCTTCTCGGATCAGTTAGAAACTTTAATTAACGTGAATGTTGGTAACCTCATAAATATCACCAATTAAAATATAAATTTCATTCAGTTGCCCAAATATTCATTAATAAACATGAATTAACAAGGAAATGTTAAAAAGTCTTTATAGTTTTAGAGAAAATGCAAGTTTATTAAACATTGACACATACGACATCCACGGAGGTCATCTAGTAGACTTCCAGAGAAGTCTTCCATTTAGGTCAACGCGGACCACTTCAATCTAAGTATTCCAGATGACTAAAATATAAGTCGGCTGGTCAACGCAGAGGTTATTTTTGCAATTGACTTTGAAATCTGTTATTTGAGACGACTGAAAAATAAGTCGTCTACTTTTGTTTGGTTAAAAAAAACTCCAAAAAAGCTAGAAGACTTACATTTCAGTCGTCATAGGTTAGTTTTGCATTTGACTGGATTATTTCAGAAGTTTGACTTTCTTGGACGACTTACATTTCAGTCGTCTCGTGAAAATTAAAATATCAATATTTTTTTTGAACTAGACGACTTACAATTAAGTCATTATAGGTTAGTTTTGCAATTGAAAAAAAAACTTCAATATTTAATTATACATAGACGACTTACAAGTAAGTCGTCTGGGTATAATTAAATATTGAAGTTTTTTTTTCAAATGCAAAACTAACCTATAATGACTTAATTGTAAGTCGTTTAGTGTTAATAAAATATTGATATTTCAATTTTCAATAGACGACTGAAATGTAAGTCATCCGGGAAAGTCAAACTTCTGAAATAATCTAGTCAAATGAAAAACTAACCTATGCCACTGAAATGTAAGTCGTCTAGGTTCTTTGGAGATTTTTTTGTAACCAAACAAAATCAAACGACTTAACTTTCAGTCGTCTCAGAAAACAGATTTCAAAGTCAATTGCAAAAATAACCTCTGCGTTGACCAGACGACTTCTAGGTAAGTCGTCTACTGCCAGACGACTTCTAGGTAAGTCGTCTACTGCCAGACGACTTCCCATGAAAGTCGTCTGATGAACAGATCTGGAAAAAAATTCGATTTCATGCCTTAAATTGGTGAGATAACTTCCTTAGCACACATAAGGCTTCTCCAAGCACACAGAATCTCAAACGAAAGTGACCCACCCAAAATCGTTAGCTTCTATGACTTTATGAACCATAAAAAATGTAAAATCAAAATCTTGTTTTTTTAGCTCAATGTGAAGAGAAAGTGAGAGATATGTTGTGTGTAGTTCATATGAATGAAAAAAAAAGAAGGGTAACTCGATTTTGGGAGCATTAAGAGCTTCAAATTGGTTGTTCATGGTGGTTAGGGTATTGATGACAAAGGCAATCTTGTAATTACTTGAAGATGATGAGGGTGAGAGAGTAAAAATGTCATTTTCGAAAAACAAAAAAATTGATGGCATTTTCGTGAATTATATGAACTTGTGGGGTGAATAGGGCAAAACCAATTTCCAAAAAAAAGAAGTTAGTTTTATGTTTGACTTTAAGTTGTAGGTCAATTCTACAAAAAACTCTAATTTTTATGTATTATTATTTATTATTATTTATTTGGTGTATACAAATAGTGTTTACGTATTTTTGTGTGTGTTCATTTACGAATTTCGTATATAATTAAGCTAAGATAAATACATAAATCAAATTCATATCTCTTGTTTATTTACAATAATTTCTTGGTAAATAAATCAATACAATCATTTTATTTATTTTATAGGGTATGTAATTAAATTTTAGGCTATTAACATAGATATATAATATATTTAATATAAATATTTATTATTTAGACTTTATACTTATATGATTTTATTAACATTTGTTGTAACAAAATTAAACCATTAATCACAAAATTTTCAATGAAGTTTTTTTAATGCAAATTTTAAAATTAAAATATTAAGCTCTCAATACTTTTTCAATGAAATTTTTTAAAATAAGATATTTATGTATTTTTATGTGGTATATGGTTTAATTTAAATTATATTAATATATATATATATATATATATATATATATTTATATATTTATTATGAATATCTGTTAAATAAGATTTCATATTCATATAATTTTATGATCACTTATATCTTGTTATAACAAAAAAAAATTAAACCATTGATCACAAAATTTTCAATGTTTGAATATGAGACTTTTAACATTTTTGATAATTTATGGTCGTTTTTAAAAATTAAAATATAACATATAAGAAAAATATCTAAATTTTTGATTATATGATTAATATGATTGTTTTATTTTAATAAAATAAAATTAAGAAAAAAAGAGAGAGGATGCAAAAAATTTCATCAAATATTTATTATTCATAATAATTAATTATCATATATATGTTAATCATATTAGGTAATTCTGAAGCTTTTATTTAAGGAACAGATAAAAAAATATTTTTTTGTATCCTACTAATCAATTTGATAGTTCTTTGAATAAAAAAATATAATATATGTTTAGTTGGACCAAGTTATTTTATAAAGATTCTTAGAATCATCTTACTAATGACACATGGCTAAAAAAATTTGTAATGTTTCTCAATTAGGTATCGTTATTTTTATACATCAACATAGTATATGGGCCCGATCAATACATATACACATTAAATTTGCAAATTAATACACCAACAAAAAAACAATTTTATTTTTTTTACGGGAACTAACGACTTACCACATATTGACCCATTTTCAGTTAGTCAAAAATCACTGACATATTTTTTAAAGGGAAAATTGGAAATATGCAACAAAACAACTAGTATATTGTCCCTATGCCATAATATGAACAAGAAGTTGTCCACTTAGCATAATTTTTTATGTAAACCCAATTAAGTCTCTAATCTAAGCTTAAAACGTTTTTTGTAAAATTAGTTGTTCAAAAAAAGAGTTAAAAGTAAAAAAAAAAACAGATGGTAAATAAACAAAAGGGGATAATCCCAAATCGTGACTTAGAACCCTAATTTCGCCTTCTCCTTTGGCGATAGAGAACAAAAGACGATTTCAAGTCATCGGCGTGTCAGAGCTCGCCAACGCCGGTGTTCCTTCTGCCCGCTAGGACTCCGGTGGTGTTCTTCTTCATCTTAATCGCAGTCTCAGAAACCACGTCTCACTTCGCATCTCGTTCTCAAGTAACTCGCCGAACACCACTGAAGCTCGAACCTCACCGATAACCGAAGCTCGTGCCTCTCCGATCTGGAATATACTCTCTCAGCTCTATTTCAAGCAAACCAATCGAGACTTTTCAGGTTTGTTTGTGAATTTTTTTTCATGTCTTTGTATCTTTTACTTGAGTCTTTTTTTAATCATAGTTTGACTGTCATAGGTTTCGAATTTAGTTTCTGTGAATGATTTAGGCTTCTATCTTATCAAAGTTGCATACTTTTTGATTGTTTGTTTGTTGCAACCGATCTCTTGTACTTGTTGTTGTTTCTCGTGACATTGAGGGAGAATGGATTCAGATATGATTGGGTATTGACATCTACAAAGCATGTAAAGTATGTGGTTTGCATTTGGTATGTCTTTGGTGATTTTGTTTGATTTGTTTTCACTAGTATGTATGTCTTTGGACGATTGTTTTATGATGAAAAGTGGCATGAACCGTGTCTGTTGTGATTGTATTTCTTTCCTTGTGCTACGATTTATAAGAGCTTATAAGAACTGGTGACTTCATTTTCATGTCTTTCTTTTTAAAATATATGTGTTTCATTATCATAATTTGTGTTTGATATGTATCAATTTTAGTTGAGATACTTGGTTTAGATTTCTCTTTGGTGAATGACAAGAACATCCAAGAAGCCCGACACAAGATAGCGTTTGATCTTTGGGAAGCAGAAAATGATGAGTCCTTGCATTATCGAATGTCCACATTTAAGCCACCAAAGCGTGCTCCGGAGAAAACGGTTGAACTCTTTTGAATTCATGATTGTTGTCTTTGATAGTTTGTGGTTTATCATTTCAGTTCATGCACTACTGTGATTGTTTTGAAACTGATCTACTATTTCAGTTCACGATTATTGTTTATGTTTCGAAACTGATATATTAAGTGATTTTGGGTTTAGGGTTTCAACCCTATCTAATTTATTTGAGTTCATGGTTAATTGTTGTTGTTAGTTGTTATGATAGTTTTCATTTTAAATAAAAACGGGTTGAAACCCCTAAATTCATTACGGTTCAACCCCCCAAATTCAATGTTGAACCCCAAAATTCGATGTTGAACCCCTAAATTCGATTTGGTTGAAATCCTATACCCTAAATCATGTTATAGAGTGTAGTATTTAACAAGAGTAAATAAGAATTGTGTGTTTAACAATTTCGTGACAATATAATATGTAACATGACGATTTTAATTGATTACTAAGATATGTTTTACAGATTAGTATTTTCAAATTTTGTCTTCATATAATTCTCAGAAGTCGATTTTTGTGTATTAGAGTGTAGTATTTGAGCAGCTAATATAAGTGTTATAGAGTATAACCCAATTACGGTTTATACCCATTAGGCCCACCCGAAAATGTTTAAAATCCGACCCTAAACCCAGGTCCACACACCCCCAAACACGTGAGTTCTTTTCATTTGTCGAAACTTAAGAACGTAAAGTATAGATAAAAGGGGATTAGGGTTCTTTATCTGTGAATCTAGCAACAAAATCGCAATGACCAGTTCGTCAACATCTTCTACTCGTTTTCCTCGAATCTCTACTCATGGTGTGCCTACAAGATGTTGGTGTGGCGAGGGCATAACCACGTTTGGTTCATCGACGGTGGAGAATAGGTATCGACGATTCTACCGATGCGAAATCGCCAGAGATGTAAGTCCCTGTTTTGATTTCGTGTTGCAGATTAAACCATACTATATCACTTAGATTTACAGTTCATAATACAATACTGACTGAATTTTGTTTCTTTTGCGCTAGAGAAAAATTGAGAATCATCTATTTAAATGGATTGATGAAGCTTTGATTGAGGAGATTCGGAAGGTGGATGTGAAACATGAGAGGGTTGCTCAAGTGATTACGAAGTTTGAAGAAAGGGTTATGGAAAAGGTGAAGTCCGAGATGGCTAGAGTTGAACATCAGATGTCCGAAAAGCTTAAAGAGAAGGGAGACTTGGAGATTGCTAGAGTTGCACACGAGATGAAACATAAGCTAAAGATAGCAACAGTGGCTATGGTAGTTGTAGGAGCAATCGTAGGAATATGGACTTCTCTTAGTGTCTGAGCAAGTTCTAGTTGTCGGTTGCTTGTTGTCTGAGTTTGATTTTCTTCAGAATCTATTAAGTTTGCAGTATTGTTTTTCATTATTTTGACTAATATACACTCTATGGATTCTTGTTTACAGTCATTGGCTTTATAAGCAGCTTCAGTTCACAGTCTATTTCATGTTTTTTAAAGAGTAAAAGTTTCAGAGAAACATATTGATCAGCTTCAGTTTACAACTTATTGTCAAATATATAACATTGCAGAAAACTAAGGAATGATTGCATAAAATGAAGTAAACCATATCCAAGAACAAGAAACAAAAAAATCCAAAAGCAAGAAAACCAAGAAAATCAAGTAACCAACACCAAAATGAAAAACAAGAAAATCGAAAACAAAGACATGTCTAAATAGCTCTGTCACACGTAGCCCTGTTATGATTCTCTTCGCCACATCGACTGCACCTGCGCCTCTTTTTTTCTTGAGCTCCTTGCGACGAACGGAGCTTGTCTTCAACAGTCTCATACCTGCGTTTTCTTCTCCTTCACTACAAGAAAACACAAATTTAACGACGGCCAAAATCGTCGTTATTTCCTCGGAAAAGAAGACTTACGAGGAAATGGCGATGAAAGGCGTTTCGTCGTTATATGATTGTCGTAAGAGAAGATTCGTCGCCATTTCCTCGTTAATTAGCGAGGTTATATTTTGCTCGTAAAGAAGAATTAAGTTTTCGTCGTAAAGACCACGTGGGGTTTCCACGTAACGCGGTCGTTGTGCTTCCTCGTAAGAAACTCGTAAATGATTCGTCGTAAAAGACCCGCAAAAACCTCTAAATAAATTCGTCGTAATAACAACGTAAGGAACACGAAAACAATTCGTCGTAATAGAATCGTAACTAAATCCACGTAAAATCCTCGTTAATTTTCCTCGATATTTCGTCGTTAATTTTCCTCGTTAATACATCGGGAATTAGCGACGCAATTACTTTGTTTTCTTTACTGAATTTATAAATAAAAATTATATTTATTTAATTTATTAATAAAATTTTAATTGAAATTAAATCGAATAGAAAATTTTTTTTTGGCCGAATTAAAATGAAATTATATAATATATAAATAAGTTTTGAATTTTAAAATACAATAACAAAAAAAAAAACTAATGCTGCATTGCCGCGTCGTAGAATTCCTCGCTCCTTCTCGAGAGATCTTCCTCGTTGACTTGCACGGATGTCTCGCCTGGAATGGGGTTTTGTTGTCTCATGGTCCTGAACATGGCCTCCCATTCCGGATTTGTGGCCGCTATGACGTCCAAGAAGTTCTCGAGACCAGTCATACGAGCTGTGAACGACGATTTTGTCGAGGCCAACTCGTTTTGTGTCGACGACAGCTGATGTTGTGTCGTCTCCAACACGTCGCGCAGCTGAGAGACTTCATCATCCCGTCTCTGGCCATAAGAGGAAGTCGCTCTCGGAACATCGTTGACGGAACCAATCCCCAACACACGTCCCTTTTTCTTGGGAGCGACCTTAAAAAACAATAAAATATATATTAAAATTTAAATTTTAAAGTAAAATGGAATTAATAAAAAATTTATATAAAATTTACCTCCTCGTAAATTCTATCCACTTCTATTGTGGATAAGACGACGGGTGATCCGTCGGCGGACTCCTGCGCCAGCTGGGTCTCACGCTCGTCAATACGAGCTGCCACATCATTGTAGATCTTCTCAGACTTCTCATCTACAAATGCGCCCGCCTTGTTCTTGTGGGTCCGATCGAAAAGTTCCATAAGAGTCGGTAAACGTCCCAACTCCTTGGCCTAAAAATAGTTAAGAAAGTTTTTATTATATATATATATATATATATATATTAAAAATCAAAAAGTTAAATATTTAAATTACGTACCATTTCCAAACGGACGCGGGCGTGTGGCTTTTGGCCCGTACTATGTTGCATCGCCCTGTGGCCGTGCTCATCTACCGAGTTACGGGAGGCGGAGCAAGACTGGGCGACTCTCATGGCATCAGGATCCCTCCAGTAACGGATGAGGCCATCCCACACGTCCGTGGTGATGGTTGTGGGTTTGCCCCGCTCATAGCCCTTCACGATCCAGTCACCCTTCCAGTTGGAGACCGTGTCCAACAAACGTTTCTTCGCCTTGTCGATAAACTCTTTCCGCACCTTCTCAGTGACCCCCATGGACCAATTAAATTTTTGCTGCAAAAAAAAAAATATTAATAATTAGTTTAGAAAAATAAAATTTAAAAAAATATAAATCAGGAATAAATTGTAAAAACTTACAGCGTAAATCTTGAACCACGTCCTTCTGATGTAGATCGGAGTGGATTTCCAGTTGGGATGTGCCATGGAGAAGTAACCTTTAATCGTCTCGGTTACTTCTGTTGCAAGGCAGTTATCAACCCCAAACCTGGAAAAAAAAACAAATTCAAAGTTTTAAATATTTATTAAAGTCACAAATGAATTTTAAAAAATAAATGTAACATACATACCAAAGTGTTCCTTCAGGTCGGTCGGGGTCTATGATCGGTAAGCCTTCTCTGCCTGGCAAACCGAGAATGTCCTCAACAGTGTACTGAGAGTAAGGACAACTCGCTGGCACCATCAAATCAGCATGAACCTGATGGGCGGGCATCTGAGGAGGCACATGAGGAGCTGGCATCGGAGGAGGAGCTACCGGAGGAGGCACATGAGGAACTGATGGCGATGCCGTAGAAGAAGGCGAGACTCTCTGAGAAGATTGAGTCTCGGGGACGGTCTCCTGCTGACCCGAAGAACCGGGAGCTGAAGAAGAACCGGGAAGTGAAGGCGGGTCTAACCGACTACCCGGTGGACCGAACATCTGCGAGTAGTGAGCACTACGCTGGTGTCTACGAATAGTCTGCAAAATTTAAATTTCTAAATTAAAATCAAGAGTAAATAAAAAATTATGAACAGTATTAACTACGTAATTAATAAAATGAGGAAACCTAAATTTTGTAAACTAATTTCGTAAACTAAATTCCCTAAACTAACCACCTAATCTAAATTCCCTAAACTACTTAGAGAGGAAAGAGAGTTACCATGTTGAGAGGAAATGGAGAGGCTGTAGAGAGGAATTAGAGAGGAAATGAAGAGGGCTGCGGTTTCGCCTATATATAGGATTAGTGTTCGTCGAAAATTCGTCGCAAAATAACGAGGAAAGACAGAGGCCCGTCTTTCGTTTTGTCGCAAGGCCCAAGCAAATTAACGAGGATATACAGAGGCCCGTCTTTTTTTAACGTCGTTCTTGCGATGATTTTTGTTTTATCATCGATTTTACGTGGGCCCGTCTTTCGTTTCGTCGCAAGGCCCAAGCAAATTAACGAGGATATACAGAGGCCCGTGTTTTATTTAACATCGTTCTTGCGACGATTTTTGTTTTTATCATCGATTTTACGTGCAAATAGCGAGGCTTTTTTTGCTAACCCCTAAAATCTTAAACCCCAAACCTCAAACCCTATCTCCAAACCTCAAACCCTATCTTTCTTATATTTCTTATCTAATACTTCATATATTTCTAACCCTTTAACTTCAATATATATATTTTTTGAATTTGAAAGGTTTAATACGTTGGAAAACAATTTTACAAATTTTGAATTTGACGTATCACACAACAAATCAAACACACGCTACAAATCATATATGAAAGGTTTAAAAACAAAAAAAAAAGAGAAGAAGATATTTGAATACAAATGATGTAGATTTATGTGGGCTACACTTACGTATCTCGTCATATGTGTTTCCAATATCTTTCTTCTCTTTTTTTTTAAAGTTTATATAAAATTGAAAATTAATTTTTTTTTAGTTTATATGAAGTAGGATGGGGAGTTTTAGGGTTTGCACATTTGGGGTTTAGGGATTTGGGTTTCATTTTAGTTTAGGGTTTATATTTACCGACGAATTAACGACGAAAAGTAAAATAAAAAAGCTAACCTCGCTCATTCCACGTAAGTTAACGAGGCTCTTACGACGTTTTGGTCTTACGTGGAATAAGCGAGGTCCGCTTTTTTAATTATAAATCGTCGCTTAGTCCACGTAAGTTACGAGGCTCTTACGACGTTTACTGTTACCGTGGAATATGCGAGGTAATGTATTATTAATCGTCGTAAAATTCCCGTGAGATAACGTGGAAAGTACGACGACTGTCTCTAAACCCCTAAAACGAAACCCCAAATCCCAAACCACATCTTCTTTATCTTCTACTTCATATATCAAACACTTCTATCCTTTAACCTCAAGCAATTCATTCTAATCCAAACCGAAAATTATAAAAACACAATTCCTTTACTTATAATTAATGTCGATATCTTATTTATAAATAAACTCCCATTATCTTTAATTATATATAATAAATCAAACTCATACAAATATGAAATACATTAATCGGATTCATCGACATTCTCGTCATCACTTGAAACATCATCATTTACATGAAACTCGTCTTCAACAGCTTCCTCCGTGGGATCTTCGGTAAGATCTTCATACTCGTGATTATGCGGATCAATGAGAAGGATGTCATCAATTTCTTGTTCAGGTTCATGAACTTCATTTATTTGTTCTTCTTGCAATGGTGGTTCTTCTCCTACGATGATTCGTCCTCGAGGTGTAACTTTGATCACGGCTAACCAATTTATACCCGACTCTCTCATCCGTGGGTATGGAAGGAAGCTAACTTGGTCTGCTTGTGAAGCTAAGATGAAGGGCTCGAATTTGTTGTACCTCCGGCCACCGTTGACATCTACTACACCGAATTTGTTCAACCGAACACCTCTATTGACGACGGGGTCGAACCATTCACACTTGAAGAGGACGCATTTTAGCTTCAATATCCCTGGGAATTCGACTTCAATAATCTCCGTCAAGATTCCGTAGAAATCTGTTTCTCCTTTCACACAAATTCCATAGTTACTGGTTGCCCGCTGTTTACCATACTCATATGTGTGAAAAGTATAGCCTCGTGTGAAATACATCTGTGATGTGGTGACCTTTACAAGTGGAGATTGAATTACTTCGTGTAACCACTTAGGATAATCTGCATCGTCGTCATAATCAACCTATTTAAAAATAAAAAGAACGTTGAAATACAAATCATTCATGTATGAAAATTTTAAAAGTATTTGATTAATACCTGATTCTTCAACCACTTAACAAAGTGTTGATCTTTTCTTTTGTCTACGTCACTTGTGGATATACCAGGAAATGTTTCTTTGACTTGTGAAACAAACATGCTGTAAATTCACATTTTACATGAATTAATCTCTCTCAATTATATAATGTATACTCAATTTAAGTTACCTTTCAAAATAACGCATCAATGGATCCTCGCAATTGAGTAGAATATAGGTGTGTGCACTATGAGCGTCTTCTTCACTCGACCACCAAACCTGTTTTGATTTCCCACCAAGTCGTCCAATCTGGCTAAAGATTTCTGGAACACCAACAACTGCATATGTGGGCGCAACGCCACCATCATCATATCTTCTTGGAGCTCTTCTTCGGGTACGTACTTTTGACGCAAAGTAGTACGATGTGAAGTGAGAAACTTCTTCTGTCAAACTTCCAGCAATTATAGAACCTTCAACTTTGGCGAGGTTCTTTGCTTTTCCCTTCAAATATTTCATGGCTCGCTCGTACTGATACATCCATCCGTAATGTACCGGTCCACGAAGCAATGCCTCATATGGGAGGTGGATAGCTAGATGCTCCATCACGTCAAAAAAGCCTGGAGGAAATATCTTCTCCAAGTTGCACAATAAGATAGGAATGTTCTCCTGAAGCTGTTCTACGACTTCTTCTTTAAGAGTGCGTGTGCTCAAATCCCTGAAAAATGCTCCAATGCCTATTCCAAAAACAATTAAACACATTGTTAGTCAAATACTATTATTGTAAACTAAACCAATTTAATATTATTGTCCTATTGTAAACTACCTGCAAGTGCTTCATGTACGTTTGTTGCAAGTAGCTCCGCAAATGCAAATGGCAGAAGTCGTTGCATAAAGACATGACAATCATGACTCTTCATCCCGGAGAACTTTTGACCCTTTTCAACACATCTTGAAAGATTTGAAACATACCCATCAGGGAACTTCACTTCTGATGCCACCCAATTGAACAAAACCGACTTTTTTTCTGAAGACAATCTAAAAATTGGAACGGGAACTTGGCCATTGCTTTTTATATGTAACTCACTTCTTGAGCAAATATCCGGCAAGTCCAACCTCGATTTTATGTTGTCTTTTGTCTTCCCTGGGACATTCAATATTGTATTCATGATGTTCTCAAAGAAATTCTTCTCTATATGCATCACATCAAGGTTGTGGCGCAGAAGAAGATCCTTCCAATATGGTAACTCCCAAAATATACTCTTCTTGTGCCAGTTGTGATGAACACCGTAAGAATCAGGCATATTACGAGGGACATGCCAATTACCACCCCAGCGAACTGTTTCGTTAGCTCCGTAGTAGTCGATTTGCGCTTCAATTTGTTCTCCAGTTAGATATGGAGGAGGAGTGTCTCTCACAACCTTTTTGTGCCTAAACAAATTCTTGTTTCTTCGGTACGGATGGCCAACTGGAAGAAATCGACGGTGACAATCGAACCAACTTGTCTTTCTACCATTCTTCAGTTGAAATGCATCTGTCGTTCCATTACAATATGGACAAGCTAATCTCCCATGTGTAGTCCATCCAGACAACATCCCATAGGCAGGAAAGTCACTTATGGTCCACAAAAGCATAGCTCGCATCGTAAAATTCTTCTTCGTTGAGCAGTCATACGTCCTCACCCCTGTTGACCACAAATCCTTCAACTCTTTTATCAGTGGTTGTAGGAAAACATCAAGTGACCTTTTTGGATGCTTCGGACCGGGTATTAATATGGTCAAGAATAAAAACTCCTGTTGCATGCACATCTCCGGTGGCAGGTTGTATGGCGTAAGAAAGACAGGCCACAATGAATATTGTCTCCCTGACATTCCAAATGGACTAAATCCATCTGTGCATAATCCGAGGTACACATTCCGGCTATTGCTAGCGAAATTCGGATGTACTTTGTTAAAATGTTTCCAGGCTCTTGCATCTGATGGATGAGTCATCTCACCATCCGTCTGAGTATGCTCGGCATGCCACCTCATCTTTCCAGCAGTCTGCTCCGATTGGTACAATCTTTTCAATCTATCTGTAATTGGTAGGTACCACATCCTTTGGTACGGTACCCTATTACGTCCCCTTCCTTGCGGCTTGAATCGTGGTTTCTTGCAGAATCGACATTCTTCCAACTTCTCATCATCTCCCCAGTAGATCATGCAGTTGTCGATGCAAACATCTATCATCTCCGAAGGCAACCCAAGACTATAAACCAGTTTCTGAATCTCATAATAAGAATCAGCAGACTCATTGTCTTCCGGCAAATACTCTTTAAATAAATCTGCCCATTCGTTCATGCAACTTTCAGGTAGATTGTGATCAGTTTTAATATTCATCATTCTAGCAGCCAATGACAATTTAGAGAGACCTTCTCTACAACCACTGTAAAGTGGTTGATTTGCCGCATCTAACATTTCATAAAACTTTTTTGAATCTATGTTAGGTTCTTCATCTTCATCATCATGAGCTACGAATGCATCAGTTACCATATCATGAACCCTATCATAATCTACCATCGGCTGATCCTCCTGATGGTAACTATGTGCATTATGCAATTGATGATCAACCGGTTCTTCTTGAAAGTTGCTATTACTACTACTAGCTTCATTCTGATCATAACTATAACCTTCTCCATGTTGAAACCAGATATAATAATTTGGCGTGAAACCTCTATTTACTAAATGCTTCCAAACATTTTCACGATTTGCCAACTTTGAATTGTTACATTTCCTACAAGGACAGAATATTTTACCGCTTTCTTGGGCGAGCGGTGTAGAATCTGCTTGATGCATAAAACGCTCCAACCCAGCAAGATATTCTTTCGTCACTCTCCCGTTAGCATCTCTATGCATATACATCCACCTCCGCAACTCGAAAATATTTCCCAAGCCCGACATTTTTTTCACGTTTTTTTTCTTGTTGGTGTGCTTAAAATTATGTTCAAACCTCCATATATATAGAAAATTTTCGAATCTGGTAGTTGAATTTTGCTAGGAATTTACGACGAAAAATTAGGTTGGTGGCAAAAAAAACGTGTTAAGTTGGTGGATTTCTCGTTCTTTCCTCGTAAGTTATTTCCTCGTAAAAATCATGCTAAAATTACGATGAATTTGCGACGAAACACATTTTTCTCGGAAAAACCACGTCAACTTACGACGATTCTACGAGGAAAAGCTTTACTCGGTATTTTACAAGGCCATTACGAGGAAACTTTATTTCCTCGCAAGTCATCGTAATTTCACGAGGAATAGTTTTCCTCGTTAAATTTCCTTGCTAAAACTGTGTTTTCTTGTAGTGCTTCCTGCTCCTCTTCTTGATTCAGGAGCTAGCACACTGGCATTCCGAATAGTATCTGGAACCACCCAACTATCCTCAGGAACACCTATTGGATTGATAGTTTCTTCATAAGCTGTTCTCCAATTGGAAGTCGTGTACATGAAATCCGTTAGTGAGGATGGGGCTCGACCAACTGTTAAACCAGCCTTGATTGCGTGTCTACATGGGATTTTCAGTATGTCATATTTCCCACAAGAGCAGGTTCTTCTGTCCAAATCAACCAGGCAGTCGATTGTATCTCCACGAACCAAAAAACGATGCTCGTTAACTGGCTGGACAAGAAACGTTTTACCCTTGTTAATCCGTCTATCTATCTTTTTCTTGATGGCAATAGTTAATGGCATTGTGTGCTTCCTGCTTCGTGTGCGTCGTTCGAAGAACCAACGGGTAAGCATTTCTCTAATGCTATCCAACAAAGGAATGACTGGATACTCTCTTGGTGAACGCAAGGCAGAGTTTATTGACTCAGCCGGGTTTGTCGTCCTGATGTCATACATGTATCCTTGAAACTGACAGCGAGCCCACTTTGTAACATCTGCATCTGTTAAATATTCTCCAATAGCTGGACTAATATTGCACACAGCTTCGAATCGCTTCTGAAAATCAACAACTCTATAAGCTTTAGAAGCTTTTGCAATCAATCCAACCACTCCTTTTCCTCTGTAATGTGTGACCACATTATTTAACAAATGGTGAATACAAATTCCATGTTGAGAAAGAGGATACACATTCTCAAGCCCCTTACAAAGTGAGTTATTTCTGTCCGACACAAACGCAAGAGCACGCTCGGCCGGAACAACAACCTTTAGTTGTCTGAAAAACCAATTCCATGAACGATCATTTTCCGAGTCCACAACAGCAAATGCAATAGGATA
This sequence comes from Brassica napus, assembly GCF_020379485.1. Classification (NCBI taxonomy): domain Eukaryota; kingdom Viridiplantae; phylum Streptophyta; class Magnoliopsida; order Brassicales; family Brassicaceae; genus Brassica; species Brassica napus. The sequence goes on from NC_063452.1 coordinate 29,473,522, forward strand.
CAAGTTGGAGTTTCCATCTAAAGCTGTCGCAACAAGTAATACTCCTTTGTATTTGCTCTTCAAAAGTGTCCCATCAACAACAAGAACTTTTCGCATGGATGTATGAAATCCTCGTACTGATTGCCCAAACGAAAGAAAGAGAAATCTGAATTTACCATCAACATCGGTTTCGTAAAAGGTGTGTGTTCCTGGATTAGCTTCTTTCAGCATGTGCAAGTATTTCAGAATTTTTCCAAAACTCTGCTCGGGAATGCCTCTAACCAGATTAATCGCATACTCACGAGCGTCCCACGCTAATGATTTCGATATCTCGCATCCATGTTCCATTCTCATAATCTGTATGATATCATTAGCTTTGGGACCTTCTTTGACACCATCATACCTATGCATTATTAGACTCCCAATAGTTTTTGCAGAAGCTGTCCGACCACCATTATTCATATTTGACGCAGCACATGTATGATCCGCCACATATTTTTTTATGATAAAATATGTAGATCCTGATAACCCCTCAGCACGAACACTCCACCTACACTTATTGTCCACGCATCGGATGTACCAAAGTTTTCTATCTGAATTCACAACTTTGTAATCGAAGTTATTCTTCATTGCTGACATTTCCAATGCTGCTTTTAACTTAGATTTTTTTTGAAACGTTTCACCCGTCTTCACAACATGCTTCAAAGAGAACCGAACACTTTTTCCCCTATCCTCTTCTTTTCCACTTAAGTCAACATCTTCATTTTCTTTCAAGGCGTTCAAGTTACATTCGTCTTCACCATCCTTGCTTGATTGAGAAGAACTACCAATGTCATCTCCAGGTGAAACGGAGGGAGGCTCACGTCGCTCTCTGCCAGACGCGTTAGATTGCTCCTTATCAAGCTCAATGTTGTCGTTGTTTGCATTGACATGTGAAATAGACACACACAACCTTGACGAAGCTTTTCCACGTACATATGTAAGAAAATTCTTGACTTGCCGATCATTCCCAATGATAATTGGAGGACAGTCTATCGTACTGATTAACTCCATAGGTAAGTAGCTTAACTCAAGCTCGACATCGTTTTGGTCAATGCCAAAATCCTCAAAAGCCGTAGTCCTTAGATCTTCAAAGGAACTTGTCAATTCCACAGCAAGTACTCTTCCTCCTTTTTCCTTATCAAAAGCAAATCTCCATCCTTTACAGGGATCAAATTTCCACACCCCACAAGAGGCATAGATATGCATGTTCTTCAACAAGGGATTTAAATTTTTGGGGTGGTTTCAAAATTAATCAAGAAGTTGTGAAGAAGAAGAAGAGAGATCACGGTTATTTCTTAGAAAACATAACTTTAGGAAACACGTAAAATTTAGAAAATTAAAGATTTACAGAATATTTCTCAACAGATTTTGGAGAGATTTAAGGAATATTTTTGAAAATAATTCGAATTTGGCAGAACATGCATTTTGCTGCACGTAGCTTTGATATATGATGGTAGATACGACGGCAGAATGTATAATCCTACAGAGATAGGTTATAGTATCTTAGTAGATAACGAAATATTACCATGGTAGAGGATTAGTAATTGGCAGATTCTATGATTCCGGGACAGTAGTTATATAGGAGACCCTAGTTCATGAAATCTTTCGGGGTTCAGATCGTAAGCAAAACCGTAACCTTTTCTTTCTACGGTAGTAGACATATTACGGAACCGTAGACTTTACCATCTTCAAGCGTCAGATATCTATGTAGTTAACCGAAACTACGATCTACATATCCGTAGTTAGTAGATTTTGTTTTCTGCGATCCGAAGATCAAAATATGAAATTGTGTTACCCTAATATTTAGTCAGCCAAATTATTTTTCATATGATTGTTTCATGTTTATGTACATTTTGAATAATTTTTCATATTTTTCTGACTCTTAAAATAATTGATATGGTTTTTTGAAGTTGGCCAGAGGCATCTATGTCCAAATCCGACCAAAAAAGGATTTATGCTATAGGGACAATGTAGTTGATTTTCTGTGGTGTTTTGACAAATTTTCCTTTTTTAAATAATGCTAGTACAACATGACGAAGCTTTCGAGTATGGGCTTGTTAATATGAGTTGATCCATTATATGGGTTTGTTTTGTGTTAAAATGAGAATTTTCAAACGATCTATTTCATGAATTTAAATTTTTTGCCTAAAACGAAACTCATTTAGATAACTTTCTAGATAACACTAATTGGTGTATATGGATGGAGATGAACTCAACCAATATTACAAAAGACAGTTTTACCCTTATGTAAATAAAATATCTGGAATAAGTTTTTGACAAAAATAATTATGATATATTTTTCAAAACATACAAAACCACATTTTCCGCTGAAACTGCAAATGCTAAAACCAAAAACTCACATTTTCGACCATAACTCCAAAAACATATTTTCTCGCCAAAACTAAAAGTCACGCAAAACCAAAAAAAATGTATTTTTATCAAAATCGCAAAACTACTTTTTCCGCCAAAATCACAATAACCGCCAAATCACATAAAAAAAAGAGTTTTCATTGAACTCGGAGCTCGAAGCACTTGCTTGGACAATGAAAAACATGCTTTCTACATGTCCAAGTTTTAGGACAAACTGCAATGACTTAATTGCCATGACTGGAGAACCTAAAGTTTGGTCAACTTTCTCAACAAACCTGAAGGGGATAGGTGCATTACAAATAAAATTTCATAACTTCAAGATTTTCTACATCTATAGGGGGCAAAACAATATCCAATTTATCCAAGTGTTTAACATTTTTAATATTTAGTGTTTATGATTTTGGTTTTAAGATTTATCCAAGGGTTTAGGGTTTACCCAAGAGTTTAGAGTTTAGAGTTTAATATTTATGATTTAGAGTTTAGGGTTTAGTATTTAAAGTTTAGGATTTTGTGTTTTGCTGACAGCTTTAGAAATATTTTTAACAAATTCGTTTTTTTTTTGCAACTACTACTATTTTTTATTTATTTTAAATTTTTATTTTAAAATTATTATATAACTTGGCAAATATTTATTATTTTTTTCTTTTAAAGAAATGTAGAATATGAAATAACAAACTCATGGGTGAACCTCAAACTATTATTTCTTATTGTGATGTCATACTTTTAGGTAAACCGAAATATCTTTTAGGGAGCGAAGGAGATTCGTGAAAAAGACGTTGATAAAATTTGCAAAACAGGCATAGACAAAACCTCAAGAGCATCCAGGTCTCCCTACATCTCTACTATTATGTGAACTAGTGGTCAATTGATCTCGAACCAATTTTAATTGAGAATGGAGACAGCAAGTGCGACGGCGACGGCGAAAACCCTAATGGAGGATGGGGACACGGTGGATTCTGAAGATCGCCCCGAAGACAGTTCCAAAGCTCTGGGGGCGAGGGTGATAGAGTCATCTTCTGAAGGGACTCGCGACCCACCGAGTGCTCCCGTTTCTCTTTGGAATGGCAATCGTGGGGGATCTGAGATACCTGTGATGGCGGAAGAGAATGGGGTCGTATCGATGGTCATCCCGCAGGAGATACTGTCAGATGCGAACCCGCTATGGAAGAGCTACGTTGTTGGGTACTTTATTGGGGATGCTCCTCATGTAGGATCCATCCACGCTTCTGTTAATCGGATCTGGGTTTCTTCAAAGACAGGACCGAAGATTGATGTTCAGCTCATCGAGAAAAACACGGTTCTGTTCAGAATTGAGAATGCTCAGACGAAAAGTCGAGTATTACAAAGGAAGTACTGGCACATTGCGGATGTGCCTTTGGTAGTCAATGAATGGTCTCCGGAAACAGCGACCCTGAAGCCTGATCTGTCATCTATGCCGATGTGGATTGACCTGAAACAAGTTCCTAGTCATTTGTTTTCAGCTAAAGGATTGAAATGTCTTGCTCGCGGAGTTGGAAAGTTTGTGAAGTTGCATCCTTCAACGGAGAGATGTGTTAGGTTGGATGTTGCAAGGATCCTCACGGAAGTTGATCTGAACAAACCGTTGGTTGAAAGGATTGAGTTCCAAGATGCTAATGGGGAGAATGTTTCTGTGAGAGTTAGCTATCCTTGGTTGCCTCCGCGTTGTAATGTGTGTCAGGATTGGGGGCATTTGGGCTCTGTTTGCACTTCTCAGAAAGTCAAAATTCTGAGGCCAGTGTCTGGGAAAGGTAAAGAAGTAGTAGTGGTGTCTGAGAAGACGGTAGAACGCAATGTTGTGGGTGCTTTGTTGCAGGAGCTTGAAGAATTTGCAGTTCACAAATCTTTAGCAGAGGTGGCTTCTTCGAGTCATCGGGTTAGTTTGGATAAGGAGGGAGCGAGTAAGGTAGCTGATGCGGGTGCAAGCTCAGATATGCAAATAGTTGTGGAAGGAAGTGCAGAAGGTTTTGTGTTTGAGGGGGAAGAACATCAAAAGTGGTCACTGGTAGATAATGGTCCCCCAAGCCAAAGAGAGGCGGATGGGGCTGGTGAAGCCATTGTTTCACCATCTCGTTTTAATGTTCTCTCGGTCTCCGAGGATGAGGAATTTGAGATAGAAGAGTTAGAAGAGGGGGAGCTCATGATGGGGGATATTAAGGCGGAAGAATGTCGAGGCTCTAAGAAGGGAGGTAAGAATTCGCAGATTAATGGAACTAAGAATCTACGAAGGAAGCCAGTGCTAGCCAAAGATCTGAAACTGATGGAAGATGCATACAGGAGGAAAAAAACTTCTGTTAGGAAGTTATGACGTCTTTTTTTTCATGGAAAATGCGTGGCTTCAATATGTCACGCAAGCATTTAGCAGTTCATCGATGGATCCTTAAGGGGAAACCAATTTTCGGGTGTTTAGTGGAGACCAGAGTAAAACAAGAGAATCATAGTAAATGCATGAAAGCGGCACTCCCGGGGTGGAATTCAATCACAAATTATGATCATCATCGGCTTGGGAAAATTTGGTTCTGTTGGTCCGACAAAGTTCAGGTCTCTCTTCTTCATATGAGTTCTCAAGTCATAGCGTGTGCAATACACGTCCCAGAAACGGAGGAGCATTTCATCTGCTCAGCCATTTATGCATCTAACTTTGAAAGTGAAAGGCGTCAGTTCTGGGAGGATCTTCGGAGTACACATGCAGCTTATCAGCAGCTCAACCTGCCCTGGATACTACTTGGAGACTATAATGTTACTCTATCCTCAAGAGAGCATTCAAGGGCTCAAGATTATCTGCCTGATCAAACCGGCATGAGGCATTTTCAGGGGTTGGTCAGCGACTGTGCTTTGTCAGATTTGGCCTATGTTGGAGCTTTATTCACTTGGTGGAATAAGCGGGAAGAAGAACCCATTGGGAAAAAGCTCGACCACTGATTAATAGTGATTGGTTGCGTGTTTTCCCACACTCCTACGCTCAATTTGAAGCTGGAGGTATATCAGATCATGCTAGATGCTTAATTCGATTATCTGAGAATTCAGAAGAAGTAAGAAAACCTTTTCGGTTCTTCAATTATCTTGTGGAGCATGAAGAGTTCTTGCCTACAGTTGCAAACCTTTGGGAAAGTACATCGGAACTCTATCACTCTAGAGCGTCTTTGGGACTCTTTCACAAGAAGCTCAAGGCACTTAAATATGAGATGAGATTGCTGAATAAAACGCATTATGGAGACCTGCTGAATCGTACTAACGAAGCATATGAGGTCAGGTGTGAATGTCAGAATCAGGTTCTCTTGGATCCTAATCCCCTCACGTTTGCAGCAGCATCAGTAGCCTCGGATAGATGGAATTGAAGAGAAGTTTTATAGACAGAAATCTTGCATCAGGTGGCTTCATGCAGGGGATCTAAACACCGCTTTCTTTCATCTTTCAGTGCAGTCTCGTCTGTCTCGGAACACCATCAGAATGCTTAAGGATCAGAATGGACATGAACTCACGGCTAGTGCAGATATTGCTCGAGAGGCAGTGCAGCACTTTCAGAGGTTACTTCAGACGCAGGAATCAGAAGTTGAAGAGATTCCTCTTGATACTGTACAGGAACTACTTACCTATCGATGTTCTTTGGGAGAGGCAGGTCGGCTTGTAGCTCCTGTAACAGGTGAGGAGATTCTTGCAGCAATACGTTCTTTGCCTAATGACAAGGTCTCGGGCCCAGATGGCTACACGAAGGAATTCTATGTAGCAGCATGGCCTATCATTGGAAAGGACTGCATAGTGGCTGTACAGTCTTTCTTCCTCTTTGGTTTTCTGCCCAATGGTGTCAATGCAACCATCCTCTCCCTCATCCCTAAGACGGAATCAGCTGAGACAATGAAAGAATATCGACCTATTGCTTGTTGTAACTTCTTGTATAAGGTTATATCAAAGATTCTGGCTTCGAGACTGAAGACTATTCTTCCCTGCGCCATAGAGCCCAATCAATTTGCCTTCATCAAAGGCCGGCTCTTGCTGGAAAATGTCTTGTTAGCATCCGAGCTTGTTAATGGGTATCATAAGAAGACAAACACAGATAGGTGCACTGTCAAATTTGATATCTCTAAAGCCTTCGACACAGTGAGATGGCCGTTCATCACTTCAGTGCTGAGAGCAATGGGGCTTCCTGTGCTTTTTATTAATTGGATACGGGTCTGCATCTCTACTGCGTCGTTCTCAGTGTCGGTTAATGGCAACTTAGAGGGTTTCTTCTCCAGCGCCAGAGGTATACGACAAGGATGCTCCTTGTCACCATATCTCTATGTCATATTAAATAATGTGCTGTCTAAGATGCTAAACAAGGCAGCACTAGAGGGTGTTTTGGGTTTCATCCGCAATGCCAAGCAGTTCAGCTTACTCATCTGAGCTTCGCAGATGATCTGCTAGTGTTCACAGATGGCACTGCTCGTTCACTTAGAGGAGTAATGCAGACCATGGATGAGTTTGCAAAAATGTCGGGTCTCCACATAAATGCAGCCAAATCATCTCTCTATGCTTCTGGTACTGGTATAGCGCAAGTATGTGAGAAGGCAGAGTGTATAAACATCGCGGTCGGACAGCTTCCGATCAGATATTTGGGGCTGCCGCTGACCACTAAAGCTCTCTCTAAGGAGGACTATGAGCCATTGATTGACAAAATACGAACAAGGATGCTCTCATGGACCAACAAAAGCTTGTCTTATGCTGGGCGTCTGCAACTTATAAAATCAGTTATATCTAGCATAGTTAATTTCTGAAGCCAAGCTTTTATCTTGCCAATGACTTGTCTAGATAAAATTGAGAGCCTCTGTAGTGCTTTTTTATGGTCGGGTGATCCGAACCAGACCCACAAGGCTAAAGTCTGCTGGGAGGATTTGTGTTATCCTAAGTCAGAGGAAGGACTAGGGATTAGGAGACTCAGAGATTCAGTCAGGGTGTTTTCTCTCAGCTTGATCTGGCTTATGTTTAATATGACAGACTCTTTGTGGGTTTCATGGACTCGGCATTATCTCCTGCGACATAGCTCTTTCTGGGATGTGCGTGACGACTCAGCGGGTTCATGGATGTGAAGGAAGCTTCTTAAGATGCGCTCATTGGCATTTCAGTTCATCAGGGTGGAAGTTGGTAATGGGGCCAGAGCTTTCTTCTGGCATGATGATAGGCTGAAGATTGGCAGGCTTATTGATGTAACGGGAGCGACTGGCACTCGTTATTTGGGGATTACCCGCAGTGCAAGGGTGTGTGATGCTGTTAGCCAAAATCATTGGAGTATAAGGGGCCATAGAAGTCGTCGCTTCCAGGAGCTTCATGCCAAAATTCAAGCTACACCAGTCCCTGACCCGCAGATGGAAGACGATAAGTATCTTTGGAAGCATGATATTGATGATTATAAGAACTAATTCTCTTCTGCTCGAACTTGGGAACAAATTCGATGTAAGAAAGAAGCAGTAAACTGGAGTAATGGGGTGTGGTTTAAACAAGGAATTCCTAGATGCACTTTTATTGTGTGGCTTGCAATACAGAACAGGCTCTCAACTGGAGATCGAATGAGGCAATGGGGGATCACGCAAGGATGTGTTCTATGTGGAGAGAGGGACGAAACTCGAGATCATTTATTCTTCGCATGTCCTTTTTCTTATACAATTTGGGACAGAGTTGCAAGCAGGCTGTTAGGAAGAAGAATTAACCCAGATTGGTCAGACATGCTCCAGGTAGTGTGTGGAGAAGCATATACATTAATGGACCAGATTCTCATTCGCCTTCTGTTTCAAGTGGTTGTTTATCATGTTTGGCGGGAGAGAAACCTCCGACGGCACCAACAGGGATTTAAGGGAACTGTTCAGTTGATATGTATGATAAGCAAGGTTGTCAAGAATCGGATCGCATCGCTGGGTTATAAGGGACATCATAGACTTGAAGGGCTCATGAGAAGGTGGTTTGAGGCTTTTGGGTAGGAAAGGAGTTTCACTCAATTTAGATTTTTAGTTATATAGTTCCTCATTCTTTTAGGAAATCATTCTTTGTAAATTCTTCCCAATGATGATCAATAAATTCAAAATTTCATAAAAAAAAAAAAAAAAAAACTAGCGGTCGATTAAATGTGGGAGACTGAATACACCACAAATCCACCAATTTCGTCTTATCTGCTATCCCTTCTTCGCCGCTGATTTTATTCATGATAATCATTTCATTCTCTCCTTTCTCAGCATCAATGTATAGCTTGTAAGTTGTAATGCCTTTGTTTGCCCTTCATGTGTGCCCGCTCTTTCTCTAGGCCCATGGGCCCATTTTGTCCAGATTGCCGCGAACGCTTATTTACTGACTTTCTAAAGACAACGTAGTTGTTTACTTTGTTCTGGTTTTGATACCGTGAATTACTTTTCGATTGGTCATCACACCATATTTCAACTATTTCAATTCAAGTTTGTTTAATTATGAAGTTCTTTCTAGATATTTGACTGAACCAAATCTTTTAAGTCTTCCAAGATACATTATTACACAATAGATATTTAGATTTTACAGTTGCCCACATTCATAAAGCGCAATGTCATTACACATCTTATATGTTTCTAACTGCTTCTGGGGTAAGAACCGAGACGACTAACCAGATATAATATAATTGTGTAATGCTCATGTTCGCCCCTCCCGTTTCCCTACAACACGATCTACCTAGGCATGTGGGTCCACCATGTTCGATGGTCAGTAGTGTTAATTTTATTAGTAGTTTAAAATATTTGTTTGCTGACCATGTAATCTTCGTTTGCGCGGTTCCATGAATCACTTATATGTCACTCATCCTTCTGTTGCTTCATTTCAACCATGATTAACCATATAGTGTTTTTAGATATGTGAATGAAAAAGTAAATGCAATTTTGTGATATATAGGCCTGACTGGTTCAAACGCAACGGTTACGGGAGTTTGCACATGCGGGTGGTTGCGGTTTCTAGCGGTTTTAAGAGACTTGTACGACTGACTTTGCGGTTAGAAATTGGTGCGTTTGCGGGATACTTAAAATGCATCAGCGGTTAGATAATAAATTAACAATATTTATGTTTTATATAATTATAAAAATATCAAAAATCATAATAGTATAATAAATATAAACTTATAATTTTAATTTTTTAAAAATCATAGAAAATATTTTTATTTAAAATTTTATAATATTAATTAAAATATAATAGATATATTTTAGTATTTTTATAATTCCAATTTAAAAATTTTATTGAATATTTTTATTTTTGTATTTATATTGATTAAAAAAATAAATTATCCTCCCGCAACCGTCCGCAACCGCAAACGCTAGCTGAAACCAGCTTTTGAATTTATGAGGTTTAGATAGGTTTGAAGCGGTTTGGAGCGGTTTGAGTGATTGTTGCAAAACGCCAACAACCGCTACCAACCGCAAAAGCTACATTTGCAGGTGGTAGCGGGGACACCAGTCATACTCATAGTCAAATCAATTTCTTTAAACCTTTTAACATACATCACTATATACTAAAAGTATAGAAATCAAAATATTACAATCAAATTCAGAAACTTGCAATGCACTTGTTGTTATCAGTTCCTTCTATGTCTGTTCAAACAAAAAAAAATCAGTTCCTTCTATGTTCACTCCTCCTATCATCTCTACTATCAACATTCTCTAGCCAGAAACATCCAACTTGTTTGTGAAATAGACCTTAGCAAGGCTTGATGCATGAAATAATTTTGTAATCTTCCTAGACCTTAAGAAGGGGAAAAGTGTCAATTTCGACCCCAACAATTTAGGTCGTGCCAAATACGACCCGAATAATTGATCAGTGCCAAATACGACTTCAACTCAATTATAATTCGAAAAAACTACACAAAATTCTTAAAACGTGCTTAAATATACATTGACTCTAACAGAAGTTAGTCAATCGTTAACAAGATAAAACAACGTTGTTTTGATATACGAGGAAGAGTGCCAATTTTGACCCCAATACTCTCAGTCGTGCCAAATAGGACCCGAACAAATGGTCAGTGCCAAAACCGACCTCAACTTTTTATAATTTAAGAAAAACTGCATGAACTTCTTAAAACATGCATAAATCTACATTGACTCTAAAAAAAAGTTAGTCAACCATTAACAAGATAAGACTACGTCGTTTTGATATATGTATTTTTATATATATATATATATATATATATATCTTTGGAAAAATAAATAAATAAATAAATATGTTCATTATGGGACTCAAACCGTGTTGTGATACCTTTTTAAAGGGGAATACTAACAACTAGATAAAAAAAAACTTTTTCAAATATTACTACAAATTTAAAATTATATAAACTACTATTTTTCTTCATTTTATCCAATTTAAAATTTTGGTGATAATTTTTTTCTGATTTGTATAAATACATTAACATATTTTTTATTTATCATATCTTTAATAAACTTCTATCTTACTAAAATATAAATAATAAATATTTATTATTATGCAATATTTTTACACAGCCGGAGTAATAGACCGAACATGGTCAACTCGTCACGGTTGATGGCCGTGTAACGGATTTGCGGCGATTAAACGTCCGCCTAGAGCGTGTTTTTGGACAGGGCATATATGTAAGAGAAATTACTCAAAATAACTCAAATTAAACATGTAATGTATAGAATAACTCATAAACTTTTGTATTTACTAGAATAAATCATAAGGCAAACAAAAATACCAAAACACCTCCTGCCCTTTATTATTCACAAAATTGCCACTGAGATTTATTAATAGAGAAATGTTTAATTATTTTCCAGAATAAAATTCACTTCGTCGTCGAGAGAGTGTGGGTCGTGTTCTCCGAAGACGACAAAAGCAAATCAGATCCTTTTTTCACTTCTGTCTCCGACGACTTCTCCGTCACAGCTGCCTTCCATTTCGTCACCTCCACCCGAGCTCGCCGCCGTCTCTGTCATACAAGAGGAACCCTAAATCCGAGATCACCTCTGACAAATCCAGATTTAAATCGAAGATAATTGAAAGTGTAAGTCCTGAATCTATGCAATTCTAAGTTGTTATTACATGTTCTTAACATGTATTGTTTGATTGAATGTTAGATTTTGAAAACCCTAATTTCTAGCACCTCAACACTTTACTCACATTCTCAGTTCTTTAGCTTTCCTACGGTAAAATTATGGAATGCTTTTCTGTGCGCCAGTGCTATATGAAGGGAATAAGAAAAGGTGGTTGTCCAAACGTTGAGTTAAACCTTGTACAGTTATCTTTCGAGATAACTGAATGTTCACTTGATAAACGCTGACCAGAAGTGATTCCAACTTTTTATATTTCATATACAGGTTTTACAAAGAAAAAGATCCGCATATGCCCCTGAGGCAGGAGTGAGATATGACGGTGTTTATAGGATTGAGAAGTGCTGGCTAAAAGTTGGAGTGCAGGTATGCATACAGCTTAATAATATTTTTCACCAGTTATGTCTGTGCAGAGAGGGTGATTATTTTCATGACCTATTCTTCTGTTTTTCATAGGGTTCTTTTAAGGTCTATTGTTACCTTTTTGTTAGATGTGATAACAAGCCAGCTCCGTGGACCAGGTTTTATATAGATCTTCGAAGCGCCTTCTTTTATGTTTTCTGTTTGAGTCTAACGTTGTGGGATATACTGCAGTGACGAACATGGAGATCCTTCAAAACCTTTGCCTAAGCTTGAGGATGCAATAGACATGTTTGAGAGAAACGAAACTCTGTCATGGAATTTTGATGTAAGTTCAATTTTAGCATTCAGAGTGTGATCAGATATCAAAAATTTTTTTACCTTATCTGTAATCTCGTCCATGTACTTGAGGATACGCTTACTTGTAATCTAATCCATCACAACTCACACTTAACCTCAATAGTTCCTCATATGCATCTCTATAAATGGTTATATAAAATCTCGTCATATATGTGTTGTGTGTAGTGTCATTGGATCAGCGATTTTAAGCTTTGGATTATACATTGTGATTTGGGGAAAAGAAAAAGAGGATTCAACTAGAACTGTAGCAGGCTCTAAAAAGTCACCGTTGTTGGTTAACACACACCTTATAAGATGAAGCCTCATCATTAAGATGTGACTGATGAAAGTGGAGTACTTTTCAATGGATATGGAGCTATTAAAAGATATGGTCCCCAATATTTCTTAAGTATACATGTATTTATTACATTATTTATTAACTTGTAGTATCATTTAGTACATACCTTGTAAAGAAGCCAACATAAGCTAAAATCGTTAGCATTTTAGTGTATATATATGGTTCCCTTGTTATTGTTCTTTACAATTTACTCTGAATAAATAAGCAAAGCCTTCTTCTACAACTTATGTGCAATCTAAGCTTAGCAGCCGCTAGTATGTATGTTTAGATGAAAATATCAGACTTGAATTCATGGAAGCATAACCAGAGAATTTCACTCACTCCAGTCAGATATTGGTGAGGCATGAAACCTTATAACTAAGTTTGAGTACTGACTCTTACCTTACCTCAAACTCAGTAAATAACATTGTTTCTTTGATACATCGTTGGGTTCATCTTTCTCCAAACATAAGGATTGCAACAAGTGATTAAATCACCATGAAAAAGGATAACTTGATAAGGAAGAAAAGAAAAATGAGAGAGATGATGACAAGTTGACAACTACAAAAAAATTACCTAATTCTAATTTTAATTAATCTAAAAATAAACCAGATTCGAAATTAATGTAAACCGGTCGAAATTGAACATTAAATTAAGTTTGGTTTACATAATCTAGATTTCCTTTAATAAATCTGCCATAAAATAAATTAAAAAGTCTGCCACCACTAGATTTCCGTTAAGAAATCTGCCATAACATAAATTAAAAAGTCTGCCACCACATAAACAAAAAGTCTACTAACAATTTTAAGTCAAATATATAAATCTGCCGTAAGAAAATAAATCGAACATAATAAAATAAGTTGACCACAAAAACATATCATTTATAACAAATCTGTTACCTCAATCGACAGTCATATTCTTAAAATTCTTTTTCTATTCAAATTGGATAATTAACCCTGCCGTGGAAACAAATCTTACGTTTCTAAGAAAGTCTGACACCACTTTAACGGTAGATTTTTTTTAATACATATTTTATAAACAGACTTATTATTTGACAAATTTATTTTTTTGAGAATAAATCTACCATCGATCAAAAGTTAAGGGTATTTTGGTAATGTTTTTTTTATAACTATGGACAAGTGCAATTTCGACCAGAAAAATATTTTAATAATTTTCAAAAAACAAATGAGTCATTCTAGTAATAACACAACTAATTTGTGTCATTTAAGTAAACTTTCCGGCACCATAAATTACTTATAATGACTCAAATAATACATGTAATGACTAGAATAACCCATAAACTTTTATCATTGCTAGACTAATTTTAGGGCGAAAGAAAGTACCGAAAACCCATCCATGCTCGTTTAGAAGTTTTAGAAGGAGCACTACTAAAAAATCCCTAAAATTTCTCTCAACTCGAGCTTTCTGATTTTTCGAAGGTGCGAACAGAGTCCTCAATGTTGGTGCGCATTGACCCTACTGGCTCTTGATTTGTGTGCGCTTGAGTCTCGCAGCAACCGTGAAGATTTGTCTATGGGTACTGTTTTTGTATCACGTGTATACGCTCACTCACTTCGTTCGTTGTGCTACTGATGGAAGCGCTTTTAAGAAATGGTAATATTTTTGATTCATCGATTTGAGTTTTCTTAGGGTTCAAACTAGATTCGTCATTCTCTGTTTTGGCTTTAATCTTAGTGAGGGATGTGGTGTTATTATGATAGTGATTGCTCTATTTGATATGCACGTGTGCGGAGAGAAACGAAGGGAAGTGAAGAGATTCAACTTGAAGATGAACCCATATCACCCTTTGTCTTCTTCTTTTAGGAGAAGCTACGTTGAGAACAAGGAGGAAGCTTGAAGAATATGTTTCATTCTTTGGAAGAACATGTCAGGAGAGGAGGAGAGGTATCAGCGTTTCACAATCACTCAGCTCATATATTACTTTCACAAAATCCTCCTATCTAATTTCCTCGTTAGCTTCAGGTAATTCACTACCTTGATCATTATCCACTTCAAATAACCAGTTCTCTCTTTCAAATCTTCATTTTCCGCAGACGAAAATAATAATGTGATCCATGTTTCTCCAAGCAATAAAGATTGTAACAAGTGATAAAACCACCATGAAAGGGAATAACTTGATAAGGAAGAAAATATGGATGAAAGAGATGACGACAGTTACCAAAAATTACCTAATTCTGATCTTAATTAACCTAAAAATAAACAAGTTTCAAAATTAATATAACCAAGGTCGAAATTGAACATTAAACTAAGTTTAGTTGACATTAACCCAGATTTTCGTCAATAAATCTGCCACATCATAAACTAAAAAGTTTACGACTACATAAAATAAAAAATATGCCAACTATTTTAAGTCAGATATATAAATTTGCCATAGAAAATAAGTCGGACATAAGAAATTAAGTCGGTACATAAGAAAATAAGTCGGTCACAAAAGTCTACCACTTATAACAAATCTGCTATCTTATTTGTGTTTTCCATTCAAATCGGACAATTAACTCTGTCGTAGAAACAAATCTGACGGTTTTAGGAAAGGCTGACACCACTTTAATAGTAGATTTATTTTTCTAAACAGAATTTCTAAACATATTACTTAATAGATTCATTTTTTAAAATAAATATGTTGACAACCAGCGGCTAAGAATACTTTATTAATGTTTTTATGTTATAACTATGGGTAAGGGAAATTTTGAACAGAAAAATATTCTAATAATTATCGATAAATATGAATCATTTTAATAATAACACAATAAATTTGAGTCATTTTAGTAAACTTCCCTAATTTTTTTAGTCACATTTTTTTATGAAGTTACACTAGAAAACTCATCTCTTCTTTAATTTATCTTCCCTTCTTGTATGGGAAAACAGAAACTGAGACAGAATAAGATTTGAATAAGAAGGCGGTAGAGAATAAGAACAAAATCGGAAGGGATGTATGGATCACTACGGAAAATATAATCTGTCCTTCAGCTTTTTTTGGTTACCATTCAGAAGATAATAGTATCAGCTAGACGTCAATGCTCAAGAATTTTCTCGAAAAATGAGGAGACATTGAATAAAATTTTAATGGGATTAAGAAGAATTGAATGATAAAATCCTTATCATACTATCTTCTAAATGAGTTTATCTTCATCCTTTAAATTTCCCTTTGACTTTATCGACCATAAAATATTTAAGAGACTAATAGTCAACAATTTGATTGTTTTTTATAAGCAAACTTAAAAAGACTTGCGTCAATTTAATAAGACTAAAAGCCTTGAACGTTAAAGAGAAGGTTATTGTTGAGTTATATGCATAATCATAAGGCAAAAGCAAAAATTAATGTGTTGATGTTGAGTTGTATGCATAATCATTTTAAGAGTATGGAAAGAAAAGTTAAGTTGTTGATGTTGAGGTTTATGCAAAAAACCCAACTTTTTAGTTTCGTCGGTGGGAACTTGATTTAAATTTCATAAACAACAAGGGGAAACTGCCAAGAAGCAAAGGAAAAAAGAAAAAGAAAATCGTTTAAATCTGTTCAGAGCGTTTTCCTCCTCCTTCACAATTTTCCTATTGAGTGAACTTCAAGGCAAGAAAACAGAGGGAGAACACAATGACCAGTTTGTTTCCATCAACGAAAAATCATATCTCCTATAGAATCATATGGATGATCTTTGTGATCCCTTCTTGTGTTTACTCGGCTAGTGTGGAGCTTCACAGACTCTGCAGTGCCCCGTTTAGCTGCGGTAATCAAGAAGGTCTTTTCTACCCTTTCTGGATATCTGGCAGAGAAGCATGTGGCCACCCCGACTTCAAACTCAACTGTAGTGGAGGATTTGCGGAGTTTACCATCTCCTCCGCAAAGTTCATAATCTTGGAGGCAAACTCTACCTCTCGTGTCGTAAGACTCGCTAGATCGGATTATACAGGCGATCTCTGTCCACCATACCCGCTAAACTCGCCGTTGTTCAACGAATACGTCCTTCCATTCGCTACCGGCACCGAGATGATGACGATATACTACGGATGCCCGGAGGCTTCGCAAACTGACTCTACTTACCTTGGTGACCTCGATTGTGAAGATGACGATGATGATGATGAGAAAAGTTACTATGTGTCGAGAAACCGATCGTCTCTTGCACTTGGTGAGATTTGCAAACGTCACGTCAGCATTCCCGCAGATGGAACGTCTCTGAACACACTGCAAAGCGTTCCAACTCTAGGTAGTCTAAAGAAGGTTATCGCGGATGGTTTCAAGCTTGGAGCTAACAGAGAATGTTGGGGGTGCGAATATTCTAAGGGTGCTTGTGGATATAATCAGAGCTCAAATGGATTCGTCTGCTATTGTATTGACGGGCATCAAAATGTTACTTGCGGTTCTTCAAGCTGGAGTAAGGTTTCTTCTTTATTTATTCTAAAAGAACCACCGATTATCCGTTCTCTAAATCTCATATCCGCTGACCTTTTGATTGGATCTTCAACAGGGAATACTTTTACTTTCTGATCTCACTATATACAAAATATTTCGTTTCTAGAAAGATTCAATATTCCATATTTAGTTTGAACTAACATTTTAATTTTGCCATACCATAGATAAAGGCCTCTCTACTGTAGCAAAAGCAGGTACCTACACGTTTCCTCTTCTTTCAAGAAACATGAGTTTGATTACTATATACACACAAGAAAACCCTAGTCTTATTATGCAAGCCTTGTCCTTTTTTCCCTCTAGTTTCTGATATTTATTTACGGAAACTCCCTTGCGTTACAAGTATCATGTTTTTAGTTTGTAGCAAGATACACAATACACAATCCTCTCTTAACAGGAAAGAAAGCAGGTAATTCATTTGCTTCACCTAATTAGATTACCATATACGAAAACATCAATATCATATCTTAATATGAAAGCCTGTTTTTTTCGTCTCTAGGAATCGGAACTGCTTTAGGTTTGGTGGGAATCATTCTTATAGCCGGAGGTTTGTTCTGTACGTTCAAACGGAGAAAGAAAACACAGGCAGCTGAATACATTAGCAAAGACTTGGTCATCACGTCTTCGAGTAAGGAAGCATCAAACAATCCAACTTCCACAACAGTTTCATACACCGATCTCCCTCTTCTCCCCTCAGTTTCTAGCACTGCAAACAGAAGCGTCTTCTTTGGAGTTCAAGTCTTCAGCTACGAAGAACTCGAGGAAGCCACTCAAAATTTCTCTAGAGAACTCGGAGATGGCGGATTCGGTACAGTCTACTACGGTAAGAACCACTCTCTTCTCAATCTCCTCGAGAAGAAGCGTTGAGTTTTGATTCAAGAATCTTTGGCAATTTTCTGAAAGGCGTGCTCAAGGATGGACGAGCCGTAGCAGTGAAACGACTATACGAAAGATCGCTAAAACACGTCGAACAGTTCAAGAACGAGGTCGAGATCTTGAAATCGTTGAAGCATCAGAATCTTGTGATTCTCTACGGATGCACATCGAGACATAGCAAAGAGCTTTTACTTGTCTACGAGTATATCTCAAACGGAACCCTCGCAGATCATCTCCACGGAGATCGCGCTGAATCTCGTCCTCTTTGCTGGTCAGTTCGTCTAAACGTTGCGATCGAAACCGCAAGCGGTTTAGCATTTCTCCACGCATCCGGTAAAATACAAAACATAACAGATTACTTGACCATCAAGTTAGGTGTAACGAGAGTTCCGTTGCAGGGATCATACATAGGGATGTGAAGACAACAAACATTCTCCTGGACGAGAACTACACGGTGAAAGTAGCTGACTTCGGCCTCTCTCGGTTGTTTCCGATGGATCAAACTCACGTCTCCACCGCGCCGCAAGGTACTCCGGGCTATGTAGATCCGGAGTACTTCCAATGTTACCGTCTAAACGAGAAGAGCGACGTTTACAGCTTCGGGGTCGTGCTAGTAGAGCTCATCTCTTCCAAAGAAGCTGTAGACATCACCAGGCAAAGCCACGACGTCAACCTCGCGAAAATGGCTGTTGCCAAAATCCAGAGCAACGCGTTGCACGAGCTCGTTGATCCGATCCTGGGATTCGAGAAGGATCCAGAGGTGAGGAGGAAGATGATGTCGGTGGCTGAGCTTGCGTTTCGATGTTTGCAGCACGAGAGGGAAATGAGGCCGACGATGGATGAGATCCTGAAGATCTTGCGAGGGATTAAGGAGGAGCAGATCGGCCAGGATGTGGTGGATATTGGCGGGGTTGATGTTGGATTGCTCAGACTTAGTGTTCCTCCGCCGATATCTCCTGAAACTGATACGTGGACGAGCAAGAGCACTTCAGAGGATATGGAGGCTATTCCTTTTTGACAAGTTATTATTACGGCTTGTAAGTGAGTTTTTAATTTATAATTTCATGTAATATCCTTATCTATGTGTGATTACGTTTTTGGCTACCAATAAAAACGGTGATGCTAATACGTCTACACTCCTACTATCGTAGGTCTTATTTTTCATGTATGTGCAATGTCAGAAAAAACAACATATAACATATGTAATTGGTAATGCTGATTCAGTTAAAGTTCGGATATTCGTTTGTCCCAGTTAGTTTCTAGTGTCTCTGCTGTGAGTCTTGTGACACCTTACAATTCTAAATGTCTAACTACAATTCTAATAGTAACTATATTTCTATTACATTTATTCTTGCATTCACCCGACCAATTGGATTTTGTTATTTTATATTAAATATTTTTTAAAAAAAGAGACCAAATATTGTTAAATTATATTATGTTTTTAAAATAAAAAGATAAACAAATAGCAGTAGTTAAAAAAAAAAATATTTAAAAAATATTTTAACCGGTGTCAACAAAATGTAGGAGACACAGCCCAAATCTCAGTCTTGACACCCGAGGCCCACACAGCAATTGAAGTCATGAAGCCCAAGAAGACTTACGCTCAAGCTGTAGCGTGCTCCCAACGTTCAGAAACAAAAAGCCAAGACAGTGCAGCAAGCTGTATGTACGGCAAGGCACGCTCTTACCAGACCATTTTGAAATACTCTTGTCATTATGTGAAGAATAAAGTGTAGTGAGACAGCTGTGTAGATAAGGCAGAGAGAAAATCTAGATTGTTCCTAGCTCTCTGTATAAGCTCATGTATCCTCTCTCTGTAATGTTTAACCTTGAATTTATAAAAGAGAAAGTTCAGTATTTACGTTCCCTTTCACACAAAACACTAAACCTTAAACACTAAATCATAATCTCTAAACTTTTGGATAAATCCTAAACCCTTGAGTAAATCTTAAATCTTTGGATAAATCGTAAATTTTAAATCTAAAACACTAAACACTAAAACACTCAAGGGTTTAGGGTTTAGGTTTTAGGGTTTAGTGTTTAGTGTTTTAGTATTTTTTATTTAGAGTTTAGGATTTATCCAAAGGTTTAAGGTTTATCCAAAGGATTAGAATTTATCCAAGGGTTTAAGGTTTATCCAAGAGTTTAAGGTTTATCCAAGGGTTTAGAGATTAGGATTTAGGGTTTAGTATTTTGCTGACGACGTTAAAAATATTTTTTTTTAAACTCTTTTTTTGTAACTACTATCATTTTTATTTTTATTTATTTACTTTTTTTATTTTAAAAACATAATATAATTTGACAATATTTTGTTTCCTTTTCTAAAAAATATTGAATATGAAATAACGAAATTATATTGGTTGGTGAACCCAAAAAAAAACTCTTTCTATTAACCTATGAAACAAAATCTTCATGCATGAGTTTCAAAAAAAAAAAATGAAACTTAAGTATGTGCATAAAATAAATTAACTATTTACATGAAATTATCTTTTTGTCGATTTTGAAACACTTTATAATAGTTATGATAATATGTTCTTACATTCTGAAAGAAAATATAAGTTGATATTGGGTAGCCACAACTCTTTTAACTCACAGTTATCTTTTCAAAACTAAAACGTATATTAATTTTGATACACTATATCTCTAATGCATCATAAGCCAGTCGAATATTATTAAATTAAATATAATCATTTATAAGCATACTTTTCTTATTCCATTTCCTGGAATATGGTTTTCACAAAACATACATAAGTGATAATATTTTTTCAATATCAGTGATGAATACTTTAGAATTGAGACTGAAAAATACGAAGCGTGCATTATATACTGGCTTGGAATGAGAGGAACAAATGACATCTATGAATGAGGTAATCGTTTAACTATCCACTACATGAGAAAATAAAGTTTTGTTAGATTGAGTACTTTGACTTCAAAAAAGTGTGTCAAATGGGACTAACGATGTAGTTTTTCTCAAAGGAAAAGCAGCAAAACCAAACTAAAAAATTACATTTAACGTTAAGCTAAAACAATTCGAGCATTAATTAAAGGGAAGTAAAAAATGGAATCATCAGTAGTTGCATCACAAACATAAATTTTTAGGTATTTAATTTTTCCTTGTCAAATATATAGCAAATCACAAGTCCTCTTCCATTGGAACTTGGGCCATGTCAAACCAGTCTTCTTTGATAGGCTAGTTGTTGATCATAGAAGCTGAATTTGAATGTCCTCCATTTCTCCGCGGTTTCTGCTACTCATAAGACAATATCAGGAGTAATCTGCATTAATGTTAATACAATTTGCATTAAGAGTAATCTGCATTAGTGTTAAAAAAAAAATGTTAATACAATTTAAATAAAAACGAGAGGAAAATAATTTGATTAGACAAAGGGTAAGTGGTCATACTAGTTCGTGATTTTGCTTCTCAAGTAGACTTGGGAGACTCTTTTTATCTTCCTTTCTTAGTTCGTGACTATACCTGCAATAGCAGATCGGTCAAGACTTAATATGAGGTAAAAAGCCGAGTTACTGTGCCTAATATGAACAACACTTCTGTTTTTCTTCTTCACCGTTGCACAAAGGCGAGAAGAGTTTGGTACCAAATGACCGGCATAACTTTGGTCTCCCTACGAAATCTCAAGAAGTGAGCAGCTACCGCATCAATGGCCAGATGCGGCAGCGCATATTTCTTCTCCGAAATAGTTTTCATGAAGTAACTGCACACCCACAAACAAAAACGCAGTGTAACCGAAGAAGGGCACTAGATTCCTACATATGTAGGGGTAAGCTATTAGCCTGCATTTACCTTCTTGTGCTAAGAAACTCCATCTCCGCCAAACAAACCAAGGCGGCACTGCAGTTCATGCACAAGAAATACATTTGTTTTGTGTGCTCAATAATTTGGCAAAAGTTTCAGAAAGATAAAGGCAAACAAATCCTTGTTACCTTGAAAAATTCAGGAATAGAAAACTTCTGTATAATGCTCCCTATAATTACAGCTTATGGGATGGTGCTTGTTCAAGACTTAAAAAAATTATATAAGTTACTTAGAGAAAAGTAGATCAAAAGAAAGGATTAAACAAAAAAAACACACACACACCTTACAGAGGGGAAGTATTATTCCACAGTAGAATCCTTTGGGCCTGAAAAGTGTTTTTTCAGAGATTGGTAAAGACAAAAATGTAGCTTTTTGTGGATTCTGATATCCTCTCTCATCCAAGGAAGAAGAAAAATCTCATAGAAAGCGGCCAGCTTTGCTGCTGGAGGCAAACATGTTTGTAGCCTTGTACATGGCGTTAGGTGACCAACTCTCTGGTTCAGTCAATTTCAATAGACTTTCCCAATTTCCCAGTCTAATTACATGGTTAAGTGCTTTCGGCATTTTCTCGTGTCTGCACTCATAAACTCCTCCACTCTGCAATGGTGACAAAACTAAAAACTCAGTGCAATTTGCAAATGTAGGTAAAAAGAGAGCATTACTTTGGATAGTAGTTAGTTTCTGAAACATAAGCTGAGCCTGTAGCAGCAACATCTTTATCTTCAAGTTGGTTGGTAGAAGTAGTAATGCATCCGAGACACGTTCTGCTATTGAAGCCCCTTCCTTGTGAAAGCAGGGCATCTAGTAATAAGTTTTCTTCTTTCTCGCTACATGCCATATCTTTGTAATCAAGCTGGATCTCGAACACATCAACATCATCA
Source organism: Brassica napus (assembly GCF_020379485.1). NCBI lineage: Eukaryota > Viridiplantae > Streptophyta > Magnoliopsida > Brassicales > Brassicaceae > Brassica > Brassica napus. Next base: position 29,495,999 of record NC_063452.1, read on the forward strand.
TCAAGAACTTCTTCCACCTCATACAATGACTGCTGGGAGAAGGTGCTCATTGGGGCATTTTCTTCATCCTCGACTTCCTTTTGCTGCTCGTAGGCTTCCTTGAGGATCTTCTCTGTTAGCTGAACTGTTGGAGTTGAAGTAGCCGTTGGAGTCTTTCACGTTTGAGTCTTAAGTTTGAATTGGTCTTTAGTTTGTTTGAGTCAGTAACTAACCGAATGTTGTGGTCAAGTATCTTAGTGGTTTAGTTGTTTAGTTGCTTAAATCTAGGATCGCACTTTGTTTCAATTGTAAGGCTTTATATAGCCATTTCCTTTATCAATAGAAGTCGTACAATTTCAGAGTCAAGAAACATAGCAAATTGATCTTACAAAGTGGTATCAGAGCTCTGTTCTTAAGAGAAAAGCCGTAGCTAAAAAATCCAAGTGAAAGATGGGAGATGACAAGATGAAGTTGCCGCAGTTTGATGGCCATTGGGACCATTGGAGTGAGGTCATGGAAAATTTCTTTAGAGCCAGAGGTTTATGGAGTCTGATCGAGACTGGAGTTGAAGAACTCCCAATCACAACGGTTCTGTCAGCAGAGGAGAGCGTTCAGCTCGAAACCATGAGGACAAATGATCACAAGGTGAAGAATTACTTGTACCAGAGCATCGACCGTGTGACATTTGAGCAGATTTTGGACAGGAGGACGTCCAAGATCATATGGGATTCAATGAAGACAAAGTTTGGTGGTAATGCTCAAGTGAAGAGATCATTGCTACAGAAGTTGAGAAGGGATTTTGAGGTCTTGGAGATGAAGGAACATGAGAGTGTTGAAGAATACTTCACTCGTGTGCAAGCTATCACCAACCAAATGAGGAGCAATGGAGAGACCATGACTGACTCAGAGGTGGTTGAGAAGATTCTCAGAACTCTCAACGAGAAGTTCATGTACGTGGTGGTGTCAATTGAAGAATCCAAAGACACTGAGACCATCACGCTGGATGAGCTGCAGAGTTCCTTGGTGGTTCATGAAAAGAAGTTCAAGAAGAGTGAGAAAGGTGATGATCAAGTTCTGAAAGTCACATATGGAAGAGAAATGGGATCCAGAGGTAGAGGCTTCTCAGGAAGAGGTAGAGGACGAGGTCGAGGTAGGACCTCTTTCAAGAAAAGCACAGTGGAGTGTTACAAGTGTCATAAGCTTGGTCACTTCCAGAATGAGTGTCCAAAGTGGGATGGGGAAGCAAATTATGCAGATCTTGATGATGAAGAGATGCTGTTAATGGCTTATGTTGAGGATGAAGAGATCGATGCTGATGGAGCAAACAATCTCATGATGCCACACTGTGAGAAGCAAGAAAATATAAGGAAGAGAGCATGGTTCTTGGACTCGGGCTGTTCAAACCACATGAGTGGTGACAAGGAGCTGTTTTCAACAATGGATTAGAGGTTCTAGCACTCAGTCAAGTTGGGAAACAACAAGAGAATGGAAGTCATTTGAAAGGGAAATGTGAAGCTCGTGCTGAATGGTGCATCATATACGATAAGTGAGGTGTACTATGTTCCCGAACTCAAGAATAATCTACTGAGTCTCGGTCAACTTCAGGAGAAATGTCTAACAATCATGATACAGAGAGGAGCTTGCAAGGTATATCATGAAGAGAAGGGGCTGATCACAGAGTGTAAAATGAGTACAAACAGGATGTTTGTCTTGTTTGATCAATCCAATGAAGCTGGCAGATGACAAAGATGCTTGCAGATAACATATGAAGAAGCACCAAAGTTGTGGCATGAGCGGTATGGTCATCTTAGCCATGGAGGGATGAAGATACTTCAAAGCAAAGGCATGGTGTGTGGCCTTCCAAGCTTTGATATTCAGACGTTCACTTGTTCAGATTGCCTCATAGGCAAACAATCAAGGAGTGCTATTCCCAAAAGAAGTTCATGGAGAGCAAAAGAGGTACTTGAGCTCATACACTCTGACATATTCGGCCCTATTAGCCCTATCTCCACCAGCGGGAAAAGGTATCTTTTGTGCTTCATTGATGATCACAGTAGGAAAGCTTGGGTGTACTTTCTCAAGAAGAAGTCAGAGGCGTTTAATCAGTTCAAGCTGTTCAAGAGCAAGGTTGAAACAGAGTCCGGGAAGAGCATCAAATGCTTAAGAACTGATAGAGGAGGGGAATACACTTTAACTGAGTTCGAAGACTACTGCAAAGAGAAGGGAATATGGAGGCAACTAACCACTGCCTACACGCCTCAACAGAATGGTATCACAGAGAGGAAGAACCATACTGTCATGAACATGGTGAGATCAATGTTGTCTGCAAGAAAAGTTCTTAAGATCTTCTGGCCAGAGGCGGTAAACTGGACTTTCTATGTTCTAAACCGATGGCCGACTCATGCCGTGAAAGACAAGACACCGCAAGAGGCTTGGAATGGAGTCAAGCCAACAGTGGAACACTTCAGAGTATGGGGAAGCTTAGCTCACGCACACATTCCAGATGTAAAATGTGGTAAGCTCGATGGAAAAAGCACCACTTGTTTTCTGCTTGGTTTCTCGGAGGAGTCAAAGGGCTACAAGCTATACGATCCAAAGACAAAGAAGATCGTCATAAGTAGAGATGTTGTGTTTGAAGAGACAAAAGGGATGGGGCTGGAAAGGAGACAAAGATCACCAATCGAACGCCAAGCTGACATGGAGTGATGATGATGGAGTATGGGAAGAAAGTGATGAAGAGACCAGTGATGGAGAAACTCCAGGCGATGCACCAAATCAACCTGAACAGCCGGCTGAAGATACTGAAGAAGCTCAGATAGAGCCAGGTGTGGGAGTCAGGGAAAGAAGAACACGAAGACTCCCACAATATCTGAGTGATTATGTCATTAGAGCTGGAGTCCCAACTGAAGAAGACGAAGTTAATATGGTCGAGATAAACTCATCGGATCCATTTACTTTTGAAGAAGCAAACAACAGCTTGAAGTGGAGAGAAGCCATGGATGAAGAGATACGCTCAATAGAGAAGAACAAAACCTGGAGTCTGTGCTCTCTGCCACATGGAGCTAAGTGTATTAGGGTGAAGTGGATCTACAAAACTAAGCTGAACGAGCTTGGTGAGATCAACAAACACAAGGCAAGATTAGTAGCCAAGGGCTATTCTCAGGAGCTTGGCATTGATTTCACAGAAGCTTATGCACCAGTGGCACGAATGGACACGATTAGGACCATCCTTGCAACCGCAGCACAGAGAGAATGGGTAATTTATCAGCTTGATGTGAAGTCAGCGTTCCTCCATGGAGTCCAACATGAAGACGTGTACATACAACAACCAAAAGGTTATGAAGTAGAAGGTGAAGAAGACAAGGTGTACAAGCTTCACAAGGCTCTATATGGACTGAGACAAGCTCCAAGAGCATGGTTTAGCCGGATTGAAGAGCATTTCATCAAGGAGGGATTTATGAAATCACCAAACGAGGAGACCCTTTTTCTGAAGGAAAACGATCAAGGTAACATTCTGATTGTCAGTCTGTATGTGGATGATCTCATTTACACAGGAGATTATGAGTCTATGATGAAGGAGTTCAAGCTATCTATGCAACAAGAGTTCGACATGACCGATCTTGGAAGGATGAAGTACTTCTTGAGAATTGAAGTGTCTCAAACCACAACTGGTCTTCATGTCTCACAAGCCAAGTATGCTTTGGAGGTTCTGAGACGTTTTGATATGGAGGAGTGCAATCCATTCAGCAATCCTATGGTTCCAGGAAGTAAACTCTGCATCGATGAAGGAGGAGAACCGGCTGATGAGACTCTCTACAAGCAGATTGTGGGAAGTCTCATGTACATCACAAACACGAGACCAGACCTTCAATATGCTGTAAGTATGATAAGTCGTTACATGTCTAAGCCTATTATGTTGCATCTACAAGCTGCCAAGAGAGTCTTAAGGTATTTAAAGGGAACTATGGTCTTTGGGATATGGTACAAGAAGGGTGGAACTGGAGAAGTTATGGTGTACACAGACAGTGATTTTGCTAGAGATGTTGACAGTAGAAAGAGCACCTCAGGGTATGTGTTTCTGTTGGATAATGCAGTTGTAGCTTGGTCTTCAAAGAAGCAACCGATCGTAACATTGTCTACCATGGAAGCAGAGTATGTAGCTGCATCAACGTGTGCGTGTCAGGCAATTTGGTTTGAAAGAATTCTAGAGGAGTTTGGATACGACACAATAGAAGGCATCATCATCGATTGCGACAACACCTCAACGATCAAGCTGTCCAAGAATCCAGTCTTTCACGGGAGGTGCAAGCACATAGGGGTGCGCTTTCATTTTCTCAGAGATTTGGTTAAGGAAGGAAGAGTGAGTCTCAAGCATTATGGGTCACAAGAACAAGTTGCAGACATTTTCACAAAGCCATTGGGAAGAGAAGCGTTCAAGACATTGAGGAGTAAGCTTGGAGTGTGTTCCGCAGAGAGCACGCTTAACTTTCACCAAGTTTAGCTTAAGGAGGGTTTGTTGGAGTTGAAGTAGCCGTTGGAGTCTTTCACGTTTGAGTCTTAAGTTTGAATTGGTTTTTAGTTTGTTTGAGTCAGTAACTGACCGAATGTTGTGGTCAAGTATCTTAGTGGTTTAGTTGCTTAAATCTAGGATCGCACTTTTTTTTCAGTTGTAAGGCTTTATATAGCCATTTCGTTTATCAATAGAAGTCGTACAATTTCAGAATCAAGAAACATAGCAAATTGATCTTACATGAACAAATACAAACTATTAGAGAAATCAATTAACAAAACAAACATTCTGAAACTTCTCGTTCATCGGTGAGGCAGCAGCTACGGAGATGGCTTTAAAGTTCCTCTTTGTCGCCATTGAAAACGGTGAAAGAAGAATCACGTCAGTGTTTTACAGCGCAGACCTATCATGTAATATAAATAAACCTAAGGACATCTCTGGTCCTAATCTATTTTTTACTCAAAAATAGAGCGAAATGGAGTAAAAAATAATACAACCCAATTCTATATTTCACTTTTGCTCCATAAATAGAATAATCTATTTTTGTTTGTTTATTACTAGAGTTGGGTTGAAACAATTTTACTATATTTTCTCTTTTATTCTATTTTGGAGAAAAAAAATAAATTTTTACATTAAAGGTATTTAGATGGGTTTTGTGACACAGCAAAAAATAAAAATAAATGAAAAATAGTAAAGAGAAATTAGAAAAGTTCTTAAACACAGACTTTTAAAAACCAAATGAGAAATACTGCATATCGCTTGTTTATCAATCATTGCCAATAAAAAATACTAATACTTTTTGCTGTGTTCTTTATAAGTTTAATTTATAAAACATAACTAATTTAAATAAAAAATACTAATACTTTATTAATAAAAAACTCATATTAGCACTAGTGCTCTAATGAACCAGTTCGGTTCATAAACCAGTAAGTTTTCGTATTAAAAATGTATATTTTATTATGGTTATTCAATATCAGTTGGTTCTAAAAGTTTACCCTCTCTGTAATTTCTTGTGCATACAGTTTTAATAACTTAAGATGTTTAATTAAGTAAAATTAGTTGAAATAAAAATCCTTTAGATTTTAGGTCTGAATTAATAAAAAAGATGAAAATATTGGATACTAGAACAAATCCAGAGAAAACACTATGTGTCTCAATAGTCACCTACTATCAAAGTTAACCGTACATTACAAGAAAACATGCCTATAACGAGGAAAAATTACGAGGAAATATATTCCTCGTAAATTTACGAAAAAATTACTATGATTTTACGATAAAACTGAATTTCGTCGTAAAGTCGTAGTAAAGTTACAAGAAAAATGTTTCGTGGTAATTTACATGTAAATTTACGTCGATTTTACGAGGAAAGAGAAAATTCGTTGTAAAGTCCTTGTAACTTTACAAGGCTTTTACGACGAAACATGTTACCATTATTTTTTGTGAAAACGTGTTTTAAGCAGGCTTTACCAAACTGATACCCTCGGTTTAGAGATTTTGGAATAACTTGATTAGCTGCTATCAAAGCTACACCTCGTGAACGAATAGTTGCTAGAGAAGAATCATTTTTGCAAGAAGAAGTGTGTATCACTGAAGTGGAAGTATCTGAACAACAAACTGATGACATCTTTCTAATTGATATAGATAACCGTCAATATGAAGATCTTTTCGACGATATGACGGATGAAGAAAGTGAAGAAGAGTTCGATGCAAGCGATGATAATCATTGTACTGATATTGTTGAAAACTCGAATGATTCAGAATGATGTAATATATGTTTTAAATATTTTTTAAAAATATATAAATCAGTTTAAGACTTAATGCAAGTGTATATTGTTTGGTTATAAAATTTTTTTTTTTTTTTTTTGACAGCAAACATTTACAGACTCATGTAGACTCTGTAAACCAAGGTGGTAAAACTACATCCATGTGCACGACGAAAGACAGTTGTTGCCGAGCACTCCGTGCCAAGCTATCCGCCCTTTTGTTCTCCGTCCTAGGAACATGAACAATTTCTGAGTTGACAAAACTTTGTCGCAAAGTCTTGATATCTTCCAGGTAGCTTTCAAATGCTGGCCATTCCTCTGGTTCCGAAACCATCTTCACCAGTTGAGAACAATCCGTTGCAAACGTAACCTGAAACTGCCTTAAATTTCGTATACATTCCATCGCCCAAATCAATGCCTCCATCTCCGAATGAAGAGGTGAGAGGGATGCCCTTACATTTCGTGCTCCCAATAAGCCATCAAACCCTGGCAGCGTGCTATGCCATCCTTGTCCTGAAAAAAAATCCTTATATTTCCAAGAACCATCCGTGAAACACCATCGTCCTATGGTCCCTATATCAGGCCGTACTTGTACTTCCCATCGTCCTATGTTTGGTTATAAAAATTATTTGTTGGCTTTTAAGGATTTAATTGGAGTTTAGGGTTTAAGAGAAAATAAGATAAATGGGAGAATGGGGGAATGGGGTAAAAGGGATATGAGGTTATAGGTAAGAGACTTTGGGGGTTAGGGATTTGATTTTCAGGGATTCAGAAATAGTCGTAGTAAATTCGTCGTAATGGAAAACACGGGCCTGGTATATTCCTTGTAATACACGTGTCCTTGTAAATTCGTTGTAATCATTTCCTTGTAAATTCGTTGTAAAGATTTCCTTGTAAATTCGTTGTAATGCTCCCTTGCAAATTCGTTGTAACTCTAAAAACGCGGGCCTGGTAGATTTGTCGTAAACATGTGTCCTTGTAAATTCGTTGTAATTCTTTCTTTGTAAATTCGTTGTAATGCTTTCCTTGTGAATTCGTTGTAACTTTACAAGGATTTTTTTCACGAAACATGTTACCATTATTTTTGGTGAAAACGTGTTTAAGCTGTTTTACCAAACTGATTTTGTTGTAAGCATTCTCAAGCCAAGCAAGTTAACTTCATTTCATACCCTCGGTTTAGAGATTACAGAATAATTTGATTATTTGCTATCAAGTGGTTGTTTGATTATAGTACTTATAACTTGCGTTTTAAGGATTCAATTGGAGTTTAGGGTTTAAGAAAAAATATGATAAAGGGGATGATGTGGTAAAAGGGTATGGTGTAAATAGATAAGTGATTTTGGGGTTTAGGGATTTGATTTTTGGGGTTTCAGATATAGTCCTAGTAAATTCGTCGTAATAGAAAACACACGGGTCTGGTAGATTCCTCGTAATACATGTGTCCTTGTAAATTCGTTGTAATGCTTTCCTTGTAATTTCATTGTAAAGTTTTCCTTGTAAAGTCGTCGTAAAATTTTTCTTGTAAATTCGTCGTAAATATTCCTTGTAAATTCGTTGTAATTCTAAAAACGCGGATCTGGTAGATTCCTTGTAACACTAAAAACACGGGCCTGGTAGATTCCTCGTAAAATTACGACGACTTTACGAGGAATGTTGTTTTCTTATATAAACTCGAAACATGAATGAGGAATTCCTCCTTCATTCATCTCAAACCACTCCTCTCCTTCTCTCAAAGGTATGTTGTTTTTAATATTAATTTAGGTTTAGGTGGTTAGTTTAGGTGGTTAGTTTAGGTAATTAGTTTAGGTGATTAGTTTAGTTAATTAGATTAGGTGGTTAGTTTAGGTGGTAATTTTAGGTAACAAAACTATATTCAAATATTAGGTTGAGGCATTTAAATGACTGATTAGATATTTTTTTTAAAAAATTAAATATATTTTATTTTCTTATAATTTTATGTAATTAATTATATTAATATGTTTCTTTTTTCAAGGTGGCTCCTAAAAAGATGGAACTGGCGGTATGAATAAGCTTCATCAATGAAGCCACAAGGACGACTTCATCCTACTCTTCGAGACGGAACCCATAGATGAAGTACGAGACTCTCCAGGAAGAAACACCTCCAACAACTACTTCGACGGCGTTCTCCCTTAGCTTTTTATTTTTCAATTTTTTTGTTATCTATTATTAATTTGAATATTATTTTATGATATTTATATATTTTTAAAAAAAATATTTTAATTTTCAATATTTTATTTTATAAATTATATATTTTGATTTTGAATATTTCATAATAATATAATAATATGACAATGAGATGTAAATTTCTCGTAAAGATTACGAGGATTTTACAAGTACTTCCTTATAAAATCCTCGTAATCTTTACGGAAAATTTACTAGGAAATACTTGTAAATTCCTCGTAAATATTACAAGGACTTTACATTAAAATACTTGTAAATTCGTCGTAAATTGTACAAGTACTTACAGACGACTTTACAAGAAAACTATACGAGTCTTTTACGATGAAGCGTAACTACGAAACTACGACGAAATACTCTCTTTCGCTTTTACAACGAATTTATTTCGTCGTAAATGTTACATGGAAGTTACGACGAATCTTGCATTACGACGGACGTTTTACAACGAAACGCTATTCCTTGTTAATTCGTTGTAACCCTTCTATTACAACGAATTAACAAGGAATATGACCATTGTAATAAATATGTTTTCTTGTAGTGGTAAAACGAAACAATAACAATATTATAATTTGAGGTTATTTTTTATGATCAAAAGTAATTATTTTTTTAATTTTTGAAAATGAACAAAAATGTGAGCATAATGTTTGCCGTGGAAACACAAAAACACTAAAAATATCGGTAGGTTGTGCCGACATTTTTCAGACCAAAGGATATTACTTTACAGTAATAGGGTCTTTCGATTTGTGATGAAACTCGTGTTTTCTTGGTTTTTTCTAATTCATTATTTCTTTACAGTACTGTAAAGTAAAGAAAAGGATATTACTTTACAGTAGCTTGACTGCATCCGGAGAATGCGTACATGAATGGTGGCAGTTCATGACTGGCGGTTGCTTCTACTAACCGGTGTATATGCGATAATGGAAAACTGTCTTCGTGGCAGACTTTGTTTAGGCCAATGAAATTGAAGTATACTTTCCATTTTTCATTTTTTTACCGGATTGGCTAACCAATCAAAGTATTTTACTTATATTATCAATATGATTTTCAAGATCTAGTTTGGTGACGCAGTTCGGGTGTCCCCCTATATATGCGTGCGGGCTTACCGCGTTGTTGATTGTTTTAGTTTGTTCGGGTCTTAATTTTTGTTTTTTATTTTATGGGCTTGAAAATAAGATTGACGTTTACTTCGTGTGATGTTACTTCAAGGTTGATCCCCTGCATATTTTCTACTAACTAAGCAAATGTATCGAGGTTCCTTCTAACAAAGGGGGGCGAGAGTTGGTTCCTGATTCTTACGAAAGATAGCAATCATCGATGTTGACGAAATTGGTAAGATTTTTTACAGGTTCGCAAATCGTGAGATCAAGTTTCTAGATGTTTTTCTACAATCTTTCTTATTTTTAGATTGATACTAGGGGTTTGTCCGCGCGGGAAAGTTGTAATTATTTTTCTATTGATTTGGTTTTCATGTGTTTTTCCTTATGTTAATTTGCTACGATGATTTAGTGTATTTTATTTTATAGTATAATCCTATTGTGTTTGTTTGATTTTTATGTGTGTAACAATTTTGTTCTCTAATTGTAGATGATCAATTTTAGTTTTATATAGTGGTGGTAAAGTGTTTAATATTTTGCATTAAACTTGCATGTTGACCATAATGTTGCCAACACTGATCACCCCTAGCTTCACATTGTTGGCATTCTAATTTGTTTAAATATCCTTTTCCGATATACATTTCTCCTCTGCATAACATTAGTATGACATATACGTAGAAGACATTTATATACGACCCTTTAGTAGCCAAGTGAAGATAATGAAGCCCTACATCAGTGCTTTTTGACGAAAATATTCTTGTACGCCTTTGACATAAGGAGATTGTGGGCTACCGACATTAAGACATCTACGCATTAGATCTTCAAATATGGTAATTGAGGCGAGAGGTTAGCCAGTCAAGATTGAGAGTTCCATTTATTGGTACACCTTGTGGTCTTTAGCGGTCTGAGTTAACATTGTAGACGATCACATGATATCACTGACAGTTGACCTTGGAACTTTAACAGCAAGTGAGCTTATTTCAATTTGGATATCTTGTGAGATCTTTTGTATTCTTGCTATAGTATGATTTCGCCTAATATTTTTGTAATTTTTCCAAGTAATGTGATAGTTTTTTGAATGGATGGATTTATGCTAATTGCAGTGTTTTGAGGTCGGACCGGCCGGTCGGACGGGTTGGATCGTGACTTGCTCCTCTAGCCGGTTCCGGGTTTGTGTTAAAATCGTATTTGAATTAAACCGGTAAACCCAGTCAAATACCAGTCAAACCCGTTAAATTTGTGATCCGGTTCAATATTAAAACCCATTTTTCTTGAATTCAAGTAAAAAAAAATAAAAAGTTACATATTTTAAAAAGATTTCATAAATATATCATCTTGTTTTTAGTATCTATCTAAATAAATTAGTTTTCATTATAGTTTAATATTATTTTTGAAGTAATCAATTTTATTTTTATATGATTTTTAGATTTTATCAATGATATAAAGTTTTTGAGAAAAATATTTTATAGTTATACATATATATAGTTATTTTATTTATAATTAAATTAAAATTTAAAACCCGGTTGAACCTGTTTGACTATTGACCCAGCTAAAATTTTGAATCGGTCCGATTTTCAAAACATTGGTTAATTGTTTAACTTATATCCATTTGTAGTGCACATTATTGTTTTGTTGTTATGTTGAAAATATTTTTATTTAATGTATTTACTATTGCCATTCATATCAAGGATTTGTAACGTTTAGAAAATATTAAGTTTGTGTTTTATTGTTTTTGATCGAGTGATTAATGTTGTCCATAAATTTATTCCATGTCTTTTGTGATTTTATATGTTTTTTGGATGGTTTTGGAGTAAGTTATTGTAAATACACATTTTAAAAAAATTATTTTATGTTGTTAATATAATTATTCATAGTATTAATTTGTAACAATATCTTAAATATTAAAGAGTATTATCTTCTAAAATTTGTTAGGATTTCCATATAAATCATATGCTAAACTTGTAATTTTACGACTTTCAACCTTTTAGATTCGGATATGTTAATTGTAATTAGTTTTTGATTATTTAATATCCATCGATAATTTATTATAGATTAAAAATTTTAGAATTTTCAAGAGAAAACACATGTTGCAAAAACACCCTGTCAGTTGTCATGAGAAGAATAAAAACTAACTTTATATATATACTAGGGATTGGTCCGGGCTACGCCCGAGATTTTTTATATTTTAAATTATATTTTTTTGGTTTGATTTTGTATTCAAATATATCTTACAGTGAATCGGTTATACATAAAAACCATTTTTGGTTTCAATAATCGTTTCATATTCACACCACCGAGTGGGTTATATGTAAAGTAATTGTCTGTTCTCAGGAACTTGAAGTGGACTAAAGAATTTGCAGAAACTCTTACAGTCTTCAGTCTAAGTGATCGGCTTTGTGTTTTGGATTCCTTTGTTGGCTCCTTTATAATCTGTTGGGTCAAACATTTTACCTTGCTTCCTGACAGTGAGACTCAAGTTCTCAAGGACAGCCAAAGAGTACATCTTGTTCAGAACAAAGAGACAAAATAAGCGCAAACAGACATAATAACAATCTCGAGTTGCAGTGACAATCCTCAAATCCAAGACCGTTGCTCTTAATAATTTTAGTGACATCGAATCAGCCAAAGCACAAACCTCTACTTAAAGTTACAAAAACTTTCAAAAGTAAAAATAACATTCAAAGAACAGATGCAGAGATAATCCTTAAAGTAAAGTCCATTGCTATGAATCATTATAGTCAAATCAATAGGTAAAACAAATCTTCAAAGTAAACTCAAAATCTTCGCTTCGTCTAAGTAAAATAGACCTTAAGAGCATTCCGAAGAACTGGTAGATCCTCCCCGTTAAGAGTTACGAAGCAAACCACTAAAAGATTAACATTTTTCAAAATAAATCTATATGAAAACAAAGGAATCATGAGTGGTACCACTAAGAGATACGATCGATAGGATTATACCTGCGGTGAAATCAATTTGTTCTTCTTGTTGCTCATTTTCGCAGGAGAAGAATCTTGTTGAGAAAGATATGACGGTCTTCATCCATGTAAGCCTGCAAATTTATAGGAAATTTACGCCGGTTACGAATGAAGAGGATGAAATGTTAATGGTCAGATTAAAGGAGCAAATAAATGGAAATGGAAGGCGTTACAGAAGGTGAATCGGAGACGGCTTTACGGGATGAAAGGGACGGCGTAACTTTTATACGCTGAACTTGATTTAGCTCAGAAACAAAAATATTGGGCCTGGACAAAACAACGCGAAGCCCATAGTAGTTTTCAGAAGAGATTTCAAAACGAAAAGGATGGTTTCGTTAAAAAAAATTAGGGTGACACATGTCCTCATTTGCCCATCATTCTCTGATGACGTGGCAGCCTGTGGAGAGAGGCAAATCTATTTTATTATTATAGATAGATAGGTAGATGGAATAAGATCCTATGTTAAATCTGGGATTAAGATTTTAATGTGGCATTGGAGGATAAAGGTGTTTGACCTGGTATTCAACCACTAAGTTGGAACCGGAAGATAAAGGTGTCTGACTTGGTATTCAACCATTAAGTTGCTCAAAAGAGTTGGAACTGCGGATCAAACACACTTGACACTACACCAGAAAACCCCTAGAAGTAATTCGACCAAGAAATTTGAAGTTGAGAAACGCTGATTAAAGAAAATTACGGTCGATCTAAATACTAAATAGAGGGACATCATGTGAATTTATGATTAATTGAAAGGATTCGAATTGCAAATTTTAATATATTCTGCTCTTGGAGAGAGTTTTCTTCAACTAGCAAAAAGAAAGCCCGGAAGAGTTGAAGGCCTAAAGCCCAAAACCAGATTCCAAAACACATATAAACGGCAAAAGAAATCAGACCTGCCGGACTCAAACCAACGACCTAAAGATTATAGGAACTAGTCTTCTGCTCTACCAACTGAGATAAGGTCAGCTTCTGCTGAGATAAGAATTTAACCTGTACTAAATGTCTTAAAGATTTTTGCCGTCCAAAATCAAAACGTTCAGTGCCTATAACTGTAAGTGACGACCATGTTTGAAAATTGCAACACTGAATGAACAAAAACTTCATCTCAACAATAACAAAACTGATAAAGAGACCCACCCTTTAACCTGTAACTATGAAATTGAGCTTAGCTCAAAGAATTTGACGACAGAGCTATAATTTTACACACAGTGGTTCTCAATAAAGAGCTTTAACAACTTCGTCTGGTTATCAAAAACAACACTAGTTTCAAAACAAGAAACAACCTGGACATTGAAAAAAAAAAAGGTTTAATCCATAAAAGCCTAATCATGTATTCATACTCTGCATAAATGTTAAAGCTTTATCAAACTTTGACTACTACACTTAAAAATAGAATATAACATGATCTTGAAACAACAACCCCGTTTTGGTTTTCTTCTTTTAGTCTCTACTACTCATTCTGAAAACGATACGACCTTTCGTAGAATCATAAACACTCATTTCAACTTTCACTTTATCTCCAGGCAGAATTCGTATGAAATTCTTCCTAATCTTCCCACAAATGTACCCAAGAACGTTATCTCCATTCTCAAGATCAACTCGAAACATGCCGTTGGGAAGCGATTCGGTGACTAAACCTTCGATCACCGTTTTGTTGCTGCCTTCTTTAACAGGAGGCTTGGCGGGTTTGCTTCGGTTGGCTCCTCCTCGACCTCCGCTAACTCTCTGGCACCGTATCACTGGACGGAAGCTCACAACTGAACTGCTCGAACCAAAGTTTAGTCGGCTGTTGCCAAAAAAACACACACACACACACACAAAAGAATTAAAGAATTGATTTTTATGTAAAGAAGCAAATCCCTAACTCGAAATGTTAAACACAAACAGTAATGCTTATGTCCATCGAACAAGCGAAATATTTGTTTCTAGTTATTACAGAACACAACTTAAGACATGTCGGAATCAGAAAAGAAAAGAAAAAACAGGAATTGTCGTGTGAGACTGGAGAACTTACGGAATCAAAACTCCATCTGTGAATCGGATTTGAGGAGAAAAGAGAAGTTGAGGACGGAGAGTGGAGCAGAGTTGAAGCATATTTTTTTTGGGTTTATGGCTTCTCTCTTATCTTCAAAGCGTCGCGTCTCTCTGTGAATAATCCAATCCCCCTTCTATAGAAGAAACCACCACAAATTTCGAGTCTCTGGTCGAGAATTGGCGTGACTGAGATATGATACGCTGCGTTCAGGTACACGATTCCTAGAAGAATCCCGTATACACTTTGCACAAGGCCCAAAATGCAATTTCATAAAGCCCAAAATGAAACATTTCTAAAAGACCCAAGATGCAATCGGATATGCCCCAAAATTGTATTAGATTTTTTTTTTTTTTTATAATATTCGAATGTGGCTTAGTATTGTGACTTCAAAAATCTGAATTCAAATTAACCTCAAACCGAATTTGATTGTACACCCCCGACATTCATACATAAAATTATATCTTAACTGTTTATGATACACTGGCGACACACTTATCTATAATACATGTTCATTTAACTAAAATCGTACTCCTTTCATTTTTAATAGTAATATAGACATTTTAGAAATAAACACAAATTAAGAAATATTTAGTTTTTTCTATTTTTAAAACAAAAATATCATTAGCTATTCACCTTACCACAATTTAACTAATAGTAAAATAATCGGATTAATATCATTGGTCGTATAATATTATAAATTATTAATAATGGAAGCAAAATTGTTTTCTAAAACGTGAGTATTTTGTTAACTTTTCAGTTTGTTTTGTTTGTGATTCAAATTTAGTTAAAATCATAAGTAAAGTTATGATTTGCACACATTAATGTTGCAAACGATCATTTACTTCCACACTAATCTTAAGATTTTGACATTAACTTGAATTTTCTTTGCTAGAGTTTTCTTGTGCACGTACAGTATTTCCTTATTGAAGTTGTTCACTAAAAAATTCTCCGACAGAGACAAAACACAATCGTTTCAACTTCCAAGGGTTAGAAGAATGGAATCGTTTATTCTATACTAATATTTAAATCAAAGTAAAGGTTAGTAAAACGAAAACTAATTAGCAATGTCATGGAAGAGCATAGTTGGAAAGTGGGGACAATGAAGATTATGGGAACTTGTTGCTGCAGTTTATAAACACTTCGATCCCCGATAAAGAAACCACACAACCTTCTGGCCACTCACTATCTTTATTCTTTGTAATATTTTATTTTTTGCATGTTCACTCTTCACACGAAAAACCACGCTGAGGATATCACTACAAGAAAACACATGTTTAACGACGAAAATTAACGAGGAAAAACAATCCTCGTAAATTTACGTCGAATTTACGACGAATTTACGTGAAAAACTAAAGTCATCGTTATTTCCTCGTAACGTAACGACAAAACTTTTTCGTCGTAAAGTGGATGTAATTTTACGAGTATTTTACGAGGAAAAACTATTTCCTCGTAAATACGACGTAAATTTTGCGTGGTATTTACGAGGGAATAGTTTACGTGTATTTAGCGAGGAAATTTTTGAATCCACCAACTTCATAGGTGTTACACGTTTTTTTGCCCACCTAATTAATTTTCGTCGTAAATTCATAGCAAAATTACAACTATCAGATTCGAATTTTCCTATAAATATGGATGTTTGAACATCATTTTAAACACACCAACAACAAAAAACGTGAAAGAAAAAAAATGGCTGGCTCCGGGACTATTTACGAGTTGCGGAAGTGGATGTATATGCATAGAGATGCTAACGGGAGAGTGACGAAAGAATACCTTGCGGGTCTGGAGACATTTATGCATCAAGCAGATTCAACACCGCTCGCCCAAGAAAGTGGTAAGATGTTCTGTCCTTGTCGGAAATGCAACAATTCGAAACTGGCAAACCGTGAAAATGTTTGGAAGCATTTAATAAATAGAGGTTTCACGGCAAATTACTATATCTGGTTTCAACATGGAGAAGGTTTTAATTATGATCAGAATGAAGCTAGTAGTAGTAATAGCAATTTTCAGGAAAAAGAACCGGTTGATCATCATTTGCATAATGAACATAGTTACCATCAGGAGGAGATGGTAGATTATGATAGGGTTCATGATATGGTAGCTGATGCATTCGTAGCTCATGATGAAGATGAAGAACCTAATATAGATGCAAAAAAGTTTTACGAAATGTTAAACGCGGCGAATCAACCACTTTACAGTGGTTGTAGAGAAGGTCTCTCTAAATTGTCGTTAGCTGCTAGAATGATGAATATTAAAACTGATCACAATCTACCTGAAAGTTGCATGAACGAATGGGCGGACTTGTTTAAAGAGTATTTGCCGGAAGACAATGTGTCTGCTGATTCTTATTATGAGATTCAGAAACTGGTTTATAGTCTTGGGTTGCCTTCGGAGATGATAGATGTTTGCATCGACAACTGCATGATCTATTGGGGAGATGATGAGAAGCTAGAAGAATGTCGATTCTGCAAGAAGCCACGATTCAAGCCGCAAGGACGGGGACGTAATAGGGTACCGTACCAAAGGATGTGGTACCTACCAATTACAGACAGATTGAAAAGATTGTATCAATCAGAGCAGACTGCTGGAAAGATGAGATGGCATGCCGAGCATACTCAGACGGATGGTGAGATGACTCATCCATCAGATGCAAGAGCCTGGAAACATTTCAACAAAGTACATCCAGATTTCGCTAGCAATATCCGGAATGTGTATCTCGGATTATGCACAGATGGATTTAGTCCGTTCGGAATGTCAGGGAGACAATATTCATTGTGGCCAGTCTTTCTTACTCCATACAACCTGCCACCGGAGATGTGCATGCAACGGGAGTTACTATTCTTGACCATATTAATACCTGGTCCGAACCATCCAAAAAGGTCCCTGGATGTTTTCCTACAACCACTGATAAAAGAGTTGAAGGATTTGTGGTCAACAGGGGTGAGGACGTATGACTGTTCAACGAAGACGAATTTTACGATGCGAGCGATGCTTTTGTGGACCATAAGTGATTTCCCTGCCTATGGGATGTTGTCTGGATGGACTACACATGGGAGATTAGCTTGTCCATATTGTAATGGAACGACAGATGCGTTTCAACTGAAGAATGGTAGGAAGACAAGTTGGTTTGATTGTCACCGTCGATTTCTTCCCATTGGCCATCCTTACCGAAGAAACAAGAATTTGTTTAGGCACAAAAGGGTTGTGAGAGACACTCCTCCTCCATATCTAACTGGAGAACAAATTGAAGCGCAAATCGACTACTACGGAGCTAACGAAACAGTTCGTTGGGGTGGTAATTGGCATGTCCCTCGTAATATGCCAGATTCTTACGGTGTTCATCACAACTGGCACAAGAAGAGTATATTTTGGGAGTTGCCATATTGGAAGGATCTTCTTCTGCGCCACAACCTCGATGTGATGCATATAGAGAAGAATTTCTTTGAGAACATCATGAATACAATATTGAATGTCCCAGGGAAGACAAAAGACAACATAAAATCGAGGTTGGACTTGCCGGATATTTGCTCAAGAAGCGAGTTACATATTAAAAGCAATGGACAAGTTCCCGTTCCGATATTCAGATTATCTTCAGAAAAAAAGTCGGTGTTGTTCAACTGGGTGGCATCAGAAGTGAAGTTCCCCGATGGGTATGTTTCGAATCTCTCTAGATGTGTTGAAAAGGGTCAAAAGTTCTTCGGGATGAAGAGTCATGATTGTCATGTATTTATGCAACGACTACTGCCCTTTGCATTTGCGGAGCTACTTCCAACAAACGTACATGAAGCACTTGCAGGTACGTAGTGTATTATATCACAATAATTTACAAAATAATATATGACTAACAATGTGTTTAATTTTTTTTTGAATATAAAAGGCATTGGAGCATTTTTCAGGGATCTGAGCACACGCACTCTTAAAGAAGAAGTTGTGGAACAGCTTCAGGAGAACATTCCCATCTTATTGTGCAACTTGGAGAAGATATTTCCTCCCGGATTTTTTGACGTCATGGAGCATCTAGCTGTCCACCTCCCATATGAGGCATTGCTTCGTGGACCTGTACATTACGGATGGATGTATCAGTATGAGCGAGCCATGAAATATTTGAAGGGAAAAGCAAAGAACCTCGCCAAAGTTGAAGGTTCTATAATTGCTGGAAGTTTGACGGAAGAAGTTTCTCACTTCACATCGTACTACTTTGCGTCAAAAGTACGTACACGGAGAAGAGCTCCAAGAAGATATGATGATGGTGGTGTTGCGCCAACATATGCAGTTGCTGGTGTTCCAGACATCTTTAGCCAGATTGGGCGACTCGGTGGGAAGTCTAAAGAGGTTTGGTGGTCGAGTGAACAAGACGCTCATAGTGCACACACCTATATTCTACTCAATTGCGAAGATCCATTGATGCGTTATTTTGAAAGGTAACATATATTGACACTTCGAAACACATATAAGTATAATTAATTGTATAATTGCGAGAGATTCATTCCTATAAAATGTGATTTTACAGCCTATTTGTTTCTCAAGTCGAAGAAACATTTCCTGGTATATCCACAAGTGACGTAGACAAAAGGAAAGATCAACACTTCATTAAGTGGTTGCGGAATCAGGTATTAACTAAAACTTTTTTTTCATACATTATCTGTATTTCATTAACATTCTCTTTATTTTTGCAGGTTGATTATGACGACGACGATGCAGATTATCCTAAGTGGTTACACGAAGTAATTCAATCTCCACTTGTAAAGGTCACCACATCACAGATGTATTTCACACGAGGCTATACTTTTCATACATATGACTATGGTAGACAGCGGGCGACCAGTAACTATGGAATATGTGTGAAAGGGGAAACAGATTTCTACGGGATCTTGACGGAGATTATTGAAGTCGAATTTCCAGGGATACTGAAGCTGAAATGCGTCCTCTTCAAATGTGAATGGTTCGACCCCGTCGTCAACAGAGGTGTTCGGTCTAACAAATTCGGTGTAGTTGATGTCAACGGTGGACGAAGGTACAACAAATTCGAGCCTTTCATCTTAGCTTCACAAGCAGACCAAGTTAGCTTCCTTCCATACCCTCGGATGAGAGATTCAGGTATAAATTGGTTAGCAGTAATCAAAGTTACACCTCGAGGACGAATCATCAGTGGAGAAGAACCACCATTGCAAGAAGAACAGATAAATGAAGTTGAGGAACCTGAACAAGAAATTGATGACATCCTTCTCATTGATCCGCATAATCACGAGTACGAAGATCTTACCGATGATGCCACAGACGAAGCTGTTGAAGACGAGTTTAATGAAAATGATGATGTTTCTAGTGATGACGAGAATGTCGATGTATCCGATTGATGTATTTGTTTTATGAATAAGATGAGAGAGTTTGTTTTATGAATAAGATAATGTGGGGTTTGTTTTATGAATAAGGTAATGTGGGAGTTTGTTTTATGAATAAGCAAATGTGGGAATTGTGGTTTGGAATGGAAATAAAGATGGGGTTTGGAATATATGAAGTAGAAAATAAGGAATATGGGGTTTGGGGTTTCGGGTTTGGGGTTTCGGGTTTTGGATTCTAGGGATTTAAACATAACAGTCGTTAATTCCACGTAAGCTTAAATCGTCGTAAAGTCCTCGTATTCCAACGAGTAAATAACGACGAAGGACTCGTTAATTCCACGTAGGACTAAATCGTCGTAAATACCACGTAGGATGAATTCGTCGTAAAAACCACGTAGGATGAATCGTCGTAAATATAACGTAACATAACGAGGAAATAACGACGAAACCTAAAAATAAATATGGAATATGGGATTTATGGTTTGGGGTTTCAGGTTTCGGGTTTCGGGTTTGGGGTTTGGGGTTTCGGGTTTTGGGGTTTTGGGTTTTGGAT
This sequence comes from Brassica napus, assembly GCF_020379485.1. Classification (NCBI taxonomy): domain Eukaryota; kingdom Viridiplantae; phylum Streptophyta; class Magnoliopsida; order Brassicales; family Brassicaceae; genus Brassica; species Brassica napus. The sequence goes on from NC_063452.1 coordinate 29,516,443, forward strand.
TTCGGGTTTCGGGTTTCGGGTTTGGGGTTTCGGGGTTTGGGGTTTCGGGTTTTGGATTTCGAGTTTTGGGTTTCGGGTTTCGGGTTTCAGGTTTCGGGTTTGGGGTTCTAGGGATTTAACCATAACACTCGTTAAAAATAACGACGAAACTTAAAATTAAATATGGGGTTTGGAATATATGAAGTAGAAAATTAAAGATGGGGGTTTGGGTTTCGGGTTTCGGGTTTTGGGTTTGGGGGTTGGGGGTTTGGGTTTCGGGTTTCGGGTTTCGGGTTAGGGGGTTGGGGTTTGGGGTTTCGGGTATGGGGTTTCGGGTTTCGGGTTTGAGTTTCGGGTTTCGGGTTTCGGATTCTAGGGATTTAAACATAACACTCGTTAATTCCACGTAAGCACAAATCGTCGTAAAGTCCTCGTATTCCAACGAGTAAATAACGACGAAGGACTCGTTAATTCCACGTAGGACTAAATCGTCGTAAATACCACGTAGGATGAATTCGTCGTAAAAACCACGTAGGATGAAATCGTCGTAAATATAACGTAACATAACGAGGAAATAACGACGAAACCTAAAAATAAATATGGAATATGGGATTTGGGGTTTGGGGTTTCAGGTTTCGGGTTTCGGGTTTGGGGTTTGGGGTTTCGGGTTTTGGGGTTTCAGGTTTTGGATTTCGGGTTTCGGGTTTCGGGTTTTTGGTTTCGGGTTTGGGGTTTCGGGGTTTGGGGTTTCGGGTTTTGGATTTCGAGTTTCGGGTTTCGGGTTTCGGGTTTCGGGTTTCGGGTTTGGGGTTCTAGGGATTTAACCATAACACTCGTTAAAAATAACGACGAAACTTAAAATTAAATATGGGGTTTGGAATATATGAAGTAGAAAATTAAAGATGGGGGTTTGGGTTTCGGGTTTCGGGTTTCGGGTTGGGGTTTGGGGTTTCGGGTTTGGGTTTCGGGTTTCGGGTTTCGGGTTTCGGATTCTAGGGATTTAAACATAATACTCGTTAATTCCACGTAAGACAAATCGTCGTAACTACCACGTAAAATGATTTAAACAAAACACTCGTTAATTCCACGTAAGCACATATCGTCGTAAAGTCCTCGTAGGATGAAATCGTCGTAACTACCACGTAAAATGATTTAAACAAAACACTCGTTAATTCCACGTAAGCACAAATCGTCGTAAAGACCACGTAAACGGATTTATACATAAACCCGTTAATTCCACGTAAGTACAAATCGTCGTAAATATCTCGTAGTGTACAAACTTGAAAAAAAAAAGGAAAGGAGAAAAATACCAGATTAACATGTGGCAAGACTTCCAGCAATTATAATACGTAAGTCTCGCCCACATGAATTCTAATATCTTCTCCTTTTCCTATTTTTTCAAATATTTATAATTTGAATAGGATTTTTTTGAGGATTGTGATTTGAGATAAGGTGTAATTTGGGAGTTTGTGTGTGGTTTGAGAGTGAGAGTTGTGGGTATATTTATAGGAAAGCAAGCCTCGTTAATTCCTCGTAAAGTAAATCGTCGTTAATACCTCGTATAAAAAAACACGGGCCTTTGTGATTACTCGCAATTTCCTCGTAAAAAAAAAGACGGGCCTTTGTAACTGCTCGCTATTTCGTCGTAAACTTACGAGGAATTTGCGACGATATGTAATCTTATATATACACCCGAGCGCTCACTCTTTCTTTCCTCTCTACTTCCTCTCTACTTCCTCTCCATTTCGTAGCAATGGTAAGCCTCTCTGATTCCTCTCTAATTTGGTTAGTTTAGGATAGATTAGGTGGTTAGTATAGGGAATTTAGATAGGTTTGCGGATTTTATGTTATTTAGTGTTGATTAGGTGGATAATGTTGGGAAATATATTGTTGATGTTAATTTTAAAAATTTCATTTTTTTCCCAGGTTCGAAAAGGAAGACTTACTGCCCATTACAGAGAGATCTTCGGTGAGCCGGGTAGTCGTTTAGACCCGGCCTCTTCTTCCGCTCCCAGTTCTTCGGGCCAGGAGACTGTCCCCGAGACTCAGTACACTCAGAGAGTCTCTGGGTCTACTTCTTCTAGTGCACCATCGGCTCCTCATGTGCCTCCTCCGATGCCTCCTCCTGTGCCTCCTCCGATGGCACCTCCGATGGTCGCCGATATTCATCCTGATCTGATGGTGCCTCCGAGTGCTCCTTACTCGCAGTACACTGTAGAGGACATTCTCAGTCTGCCAGGCAGAGAAGGTTTACCAGTCATCGACCCAGACCGACCGGACGGAACGTTGTGGTATGTTGCATTAATTTTTTTTTAATTCGTTTAAATTTCTTTTATAACATTAAAAATAATTTATATTTTAAATTTGTATTTTCCAGGTGGGGGGTTGACGGATGTCTTGCATCGGACGTAACCGACACGATCAAGGGTTACTTCTCCATGGCACATCCAAACTGGAGTAAGACGCCTCACTACGTCAGAAAGACGTGGTTCAAAATTTACGCTGTAAGTTTCTATTAATTAATTATATATATTTTAATTTTTTCATGATTTATATATATACTTTCTAAAAAACTAATTGTTAATTTATTTTTTCCAACAGCAAAAATATAATTGGGCCTTGGGGATCACTGAGAGGGTGAGGAAGAAGTTTAACGCGAAAGCGAAAGTTCGCTTGTTGGACACGGTCTCCAACTGGAAGGGTGACTGGATCGTGAAGGGGTATGAGCGTGGCAAACCCGCTGAGCTCACCACGGATGTGTGGGATGGCCTCATCCGTTATTGGCGCCTTCCTGATTCCATTAGAATCGCCCAGGCTTGCTCTAACTCCCGTAACACGGTCGATGAGCACGGGAACGGGCCGATGCTTCACACTACGGGCCAAAAACCCCACGCCGGTGTCCGTTTGGAAATGGTAATTAAATATTTTATTAAATAATTTTTTTAATATATATATTAATTTATTCTAACTTTCTTAAATGTTTTTTAGGCCAAAGAGACGGGACATCTCCCGTCTCTTATGGAACTTTACGAGAGGACCCACAAGAACAAGGCGGGCGTATTTGTAGATGGCAAGTCCGAGCAAATCTACAACGACGTAGTTGCTCGGGTTGAAGACCGCCAGACTCAGCTGACCCAGCAGTCTACCGACGGATTACCCGTCACCTTATCCACACTTGAAGTGGATAAGATTTACGAGGAGGTAAATTTTCAAAAAAATTAATTTTTTATTATTCATTTAATTTAACTTTAAATTTTTACTTACAATATTTATTTTTTGTTTTTAAGGTTGTCCCCAAAAAAAAGGGACGGACGTTGGGTATTGGTTCCGTCAACGATGTTCCGAGAGCGACATCGTCTTATGGTCAGCGACGGGATGATGAAGTCACTGAGCTGCGTAGAGAGTCCGCTCAGCTGCGTAACGAGTTGACCGCGACAAAATCTCGTATGGGTGGAGTCGAGGGCTTCTTGGACGTTATTGCGGCCACAAATCCGGAATGGGAGTCCATGTTGAGGAACATGCGACAACAACATCCCATTCAAGGCGAGTCATCCGACGTACATAACGAGGCGGATGTTACGAGGAGGAGTGATGAATTCTACCGGGCGATGAACGACCCTTAGTTTTTTTTTTTGGTTGTTGTATTATATAAATTCAAAACTTATTTATATATAAAATATTTTCATATTGATTTATTTTTATTTTGAATTTTAATTTATTATTAAATTAAATAATTTTAATTATTTTTTAATTATATTTTTAAATTCTGTAAAATAATAAAAACGAAGTAAATTCGTAGCCAATGTACGACCTCTTTACGTGGAAACCTTACGAGGAAATGACGAGAAACATTTAACGAGTATTTTACGAGGAATCATTTACGAGGAAATAACGAGGAAAAGTTTACGACCATTTTACGAGGAAATCATTTCGTGGTTGTTACGTGTATTTTGCGAGGAAACTCTTTCAAGGTATTTGCGTGTAGGTTACGAGGAACTATTTTCGAGGTATTTACGAGGTATTATAGCGACGTCCTTACGTGGAATATTGACGTGGTCTTTACGACGAATCGTCCTACTTCGTCTTTACGACGAAATATATTCCTCGCTAAGTTACGACGAATTAGCGAGAAAATATGTGTTACGACAGACGTGTAACGAGCAAACGCGTTTCCTCGCTAATTCGTCGTAAAGCCTCTCTTACGACGAATTAGCGAGGAAAACCGCCCTCGTTAAGATTATGTTTTCTTGTAGTGTATCAAAAACAATCTATGATGTAATTTTACAAGTTTAAAGAATACAGTAGGGAATATTCGAATGTGGCTTAGTAATGTGTTTTCAGTTTCTTGGATAAAAGTTGTAAGACATCTAGGTGATTTAATTAGCAAAGTAATAAGAAAAAATCTTATCGTTTTGAGGAAAACCCTAAAAGGCGGCATGCATATCCGGGAGGCTTATTAGATCAAGCGACCAGAATCAGAAGTATATAAACTATGAACATAGTACGTGATATTTAGAACATAGTAAGAATTTGTACCTGTCAGAATTAAATTAGCATCACAGCCTAAAGGCATAGTAGCTGATCTCCCAATCTATTAAAAGTATACAAAAATTCATAAATACCAAGATGCTATATGCGTCTCAATATATCTAAATAATACATGCCATTTTTATGTAAAATCTTATCTGTTTTTTTTTTTGGCTACCCTCTTCCCTCATATTTTCGTCTAATCGGTGCATTAAACTAAGAGTTCTGCAACATCTTTAATGAAAAAATTATACGACATAGTCACATAATTGAGATTAACTTTATATACATAGGTACCAGACAGACTGCACATATATATATGGCCATCGGCAAAATTATATGACCCTCCATATATTTAAATAATTTGTGTGTTTCTTGAATATATCGAGTAAGTAAAAGCAAGATATTAAACTTAGCGGTTATTCTTTTTATTAAATAAGTCATTTCTAAATTCAAATACACAAAAGCCCTCATATTTAATCCAAAATAAGCTAGCTTTGAAATCAAAAAGAAATTAGAAATCTTCTGAAAGGAGCTGGTCGTGAGTATATGAATTAGATCAGTGATAGCTGCTGCCTGAGTTAACGCCATGTCCTTAAACCATGTTTATAGGATTCGAGAACTATTTCTTGTATTTCCTTTGAAGAGATCAGAGTGCGTTTGTAATTGGCCTCAGTGAAATCTGTGATTTGGTTCCCTCCATGATTCATAGATTGATGGTTGTTAGCCATGACAGTAGAAGAACATTTTTTCCTCGGCCAAAGCTTGACGCAGCCAAGCGAGAGTGGTGTTGTAATAGGTGACACGCCAGATTGAAGATGAAGTGTATGAAGAACAACTGTTAAAATGTTTAACAAACAAAAATGTGTTGGAATGAATAAAATAAAGGGAGTTCCCTTCAGTCCAATCGCAATGAATCTAAGATCCAATAAGTCTCCCGCATCATTTACTCATGTAACGAGTTATTCCTATTTTAGTGACTCGGTAAGTGAGTGAATGAGTCTGGAGCTAATTGGATCAAATCACAACATGTGAATGGACTTAAGGAAACTCTCTTGGTATTTATCTTGCAACAACCACTGGAAAACTAAACCAATGTTAAATGCATCTATAGCTACACATATGTATAAATGCTTATAATGGATGATATATATGCATGGACCTAGCACCCTAGATTGAGAGAAAAACAATATAACTCTAAGAACATATTTAGCAAGATCGATTCTAATAAAAGCAATTGAATTATGTGTCATCCACAATCTAAGTTATATGAATTATAAAAGATGTTGATTGTGTAATATTATATGATGCAGAGAGAAATCAAATGGAGAGACAGATCTGATTCTGAAGGGAGAGATTTTGATATCTCTAGAAAGGGCGTAGAATAAGAATGGTAGAAAATACAGTACTATGGATGATATCATACAATTGAAGGTTGGATGAGTATATATAAGCCTAAAGTTTCAACTTTTTAGTAAATTGTTTACACATGTAGGAAAAAGTTCTGATTGGCTAATAATAAAATTTCTGCCTGTTTGTATATCATTATTTTTAGGTTCATTGGGAAACAAGCTCTATAGAATAATGGCAGTTACTTGTCAAGTATACTACATGTCTGAACCGTAATGTTATTTATGTACGTAGTTGCGAACTCCTTGGGTTTTACGTATAAGGTTTCGACTATTATAAAATAATGGATTAGTAAATTTAGTCGTTGTTAAAGTTTTGCAGTTGTAATCATTACTGAACAGTTTCACATTATTGCTATATGATGGATTCGATTAGTAATAAAAACCAGTATAAAGTTTCGCGGTGGTAAAACAGCGGCAAGTGATACCCAAAGTAATTAACTAGAATCGATAAGAAGTAGCGATACAACATAAAGAACTATTTAGTCAATGATTCACAACGACTGAAATCTCCCAACTTAAAGATATTTGATATCATCAGTTGCATTGCATCTCTAAAAGACTAAAACCCTCTTTTGTTCTAGCATTCACAAAAGTATACGAAAATGAAAATTCTTATTTTGTCCAATCAAACTTTTTTCATCATCTGTCCATCCACACATCTAATCTCATCCCACTCTTTCTTCTCCCTCATCATTCTTTTGAAGACTCTGATTAGGCCTGGACATAAAATCCGGAACCCGAAATCCGAACCGAACTCGAACCGAAAAACCCGACCCGTTATCCGACCCGAAACGTAAAAATATCCGAACGGGTCTTGTAGGGTGGTACAAAAAATATCCGAACCCGAAGTGTTATTAACCGAATCCGAACGGATAACCCAAAAAATCCGAAATTAATAGTCAATATAAATATTTTAAAATATATATAAGTATTTCAATTATTAAATTCAATATTTGTGGTAATATTATATATAATAATAAATATTAAAATTCTAATAAATGCTTTAAGCACACAATTAGTTATAAACAAGTATTTTATAATTTGATCATTGAAATAAAAAGTCTACTCTCTATAAGACAATACATATTGTTTACAAATGATGTTTGTTTTCATGCTTAATTTAACATTTTATTGTTATTTTATCAATTTTATATGTGATAGATTAATTTTTATTTAATTTAGATGTTTTTCTTTATGTTTTACTTCAAAAATTTTGTTTTTTACTTTGGTTATATCCGAACCGAACCGATATAACCCGAATCCGTACGATATATGATTTCTTTATGGGTTTTATGATGCAATACAATTTTGAACCGAACCCGAAGTGTTATTATCCGAACCCGACTCGTACTAATAAAATTTTAGTATGGGACTTAGAAGTGTAAACCCGAAAATCCAAAAACCCGAAAAACCCAACCCGAATGCCAACGGGTACCCAAACGCCGAGGCCTAACTCTGATTCTTTTCTCCCTACTAAACTACACATTAATTTGTCCTTCAGATTTTGTATATCCAACGGACGTGATTCACTTTCATTAGAATTTTTTTTTAACAAAACAAACACGGTTTATTAACTTTTTGTTCTCTATATATCTTTGTGTAATCTAAAAAAATATTCGCGTGATGTGACACGATACTTTGGTGCCTAGCTACCGAAAGGTTTTCTTAAAGTTGATCGTCCGCATCATTCTTTTTTAAGAGACCCTGAGACTAGCATACATGAGAAGCAAAGCTGGAGACAATGATGCACTATACGCACCTCTTGGAACTGTTTGAGAGCCATCATAATAGCGTCCCTTGATGAACACACTTTCTTTGACAATTTCTAGAAACCCTAACTGCGCCGAACCTACAACCCCTAACCATTTCAAACCTATATAGATTGATATTCATTACAATCTGCTCTTCTTCTTCTTTTTTTTTTTTAAATTCACAGATGAAAAAGATGGGCGTATCGTTTTGTTGTTTTAACTTTAGAAGATTCTCCAATGTAGTGGTACTTGTTTGCTTTTCAGGTGTGTTGGCAAAACAATTAACAAATGTTGTTGGGTTTTCTTAATTATAAAGGATCCTTTTCCGAATATATTAGTATACCCTACTTTATTATTAATAGAATTGACAAGTAATAGTCCTTACCATCTAATGACTGAAACATTATCATTCATGACTTCATAGCAAACGAAGTAATAACAAGTGAACAATTAAAAATTTGACACCGACTGATGCCTGAAACATATTATCCATGACTTCCGACCAAAAGATTCACGTTGTCGAACCGTACATAATACAGCTTTTATTTGAATAATAAATCATTGTGTTCATATATTTTGGGTTTGATTCGCAACTTAATTTACTTCGAGAATAGTATGCCGAGTTAAAGATAACCAACTACAATAACGAAATGAAAGATATACAAGCTGAATTATTTATTTCTTTTTGTAACTTGCTTTCTTAAATTTAAAAGCTCAATTATTTTGGTAAAGGTACGATGGTCAAGTGATTATAGCATTGGCATAATCAACGGGGAAAAATATCTGTAAATTATACAGTATTGGTAAAGGTACGATTTAAATTTTGATTCACTTCATTAACCGTTTCGATTTGAACCAAAAAAAATATGAACATCTGGACTCTACGAATCAAAACAAATGCTAATACACGATACTTTTAAAATAAATTAAATGATAAATATTAATATTTTAGGAATTAATGTCCGATCCAATCCGGTATGTGCATATATCCACATATATTTAAAAATTATATATAAAAATTATATTTTATGTAAATTTTACAATATTTTTACTTATTAAATTTAATATTTTAGTTATAGAGTTATAAAAAGTAATAAATTTTCATTTTTGTAATTAAATATTATTATTTTATATATTTAATTTTTTAAAATTTAATTTAATTTTATTGGATCAAATGGATATCCGGTTAAAATATACAATTTAGGATTTTTGGACTCCAAATATCTGAATAACTACGGATAAAATAAAATTGGATAATTAATTATTCGGACGAAAAAATCAGATTACAAATACCTAAAATGATTCGTAACTTCTCCATCTCAAATATTACAACAAGATTAAACCGACCCAAAAAATAGGGGTGAGAATTTCAATCTAATTGTGTTGGTCAAGTTTGACCAAAAAAAAAAGTGAATATAGAGTAATGAATGCTCCAACCCAACTACATATCTCATTCCATAATGGACTTTGCTCCATAAATGGAGTAATCTATTTTCTATTTGTTCATCACTCCACTATAGAGAGAAAAATAGAGTAGGATTGAAGCATTTTTACTTTATATTCACTTTTACTCTATTTTGGAGGAAAAAATGGAGTTTTACATTGGAGATGCTCTTAGTTTGATAAGATCTTGAACCAGATGGTTTAAATATGTACTATGATTTGTTTGGTTTCGGATGAGTCGGTTTGGTTTTTTTTTCCTACTCTTACCGAAAACCCATGCCTAAATAATGCATTAATTGTAATATTGTTCAATCGAGATTAATATCAGAGAACAACTCTTTGCAGCTTCTTACAACTGAGATCAAATATAAGCATTCCTTTCTTTTTTTTTTCTTCAAACGGTTGTTCTATTACTCAAGCTTGAGGTGGTCTGGGGGACCAAACCGGAATAGAACAACCAATGTAGTACAAGTACCTATGGAAGGATCTCGCTATCTTAGCTAAAGAATCAGATGATACATTTTCTGAACGAGGAACAAAAACAATCGAGAACTCCGTGTATCTGGTTTTTAGCTTCATAAACTCCTCCAGTTCAGTAGAGAAATTTGGCCATACTCGGGGTCTTTGATCATCGAGATTAGGTCCTTGCAGTCGGTTCCAAAGGATTGACATGTCGATACCACAAGCATACACTCCATTGCCCAGGATAAAGCCTCCAGTTCTGAATGTAATGGTGAGATTCGTCTGCGTTGATTCCTTGCTCCCAACAGCTGCGTCGCTCCTCTAGAATTTATCCATGTCCATCCATAACCACTATAGAATGCGTCTTGTGTCCATGATCCATCTATCATGCATCTCTCAGAAATTGGAGGCCGTTCTAAGTTTTGTACTCTCTCCTCTTCCTCCAGTCTTTGATTTGCTCCAAACCAAGCATGACATTCTGATTCAGCGTGTTTGACAGTTTCCAAAGGGTCCCTGTCTATTCCCCTGAATAGTTTATCGTTTCTCGCTTTTCAAATATACCACATAATCCAAGGATATGGGTCTTTGTCCAGCTCTGGATCTTCAATATCATTCTTTCGCCATAAAAGGTAGTCTATATTTGTGAAATGGCTTCCACTTGGAAATAATGCTGGTGGTGTTGGGGTTGTCGCGTGTGCCCAAGTCTGTATAGCTGGAAGACATTCAAAGATGGCATGATTTATAGTTTCATCCTCTGCACCACAACGAGGGCAATGGTTGTCTCATCTCATATGACGATGATGCAAATTACTTGTCACTGTTAACTGTCCAGATAACAATTGCCAAGTAAAGTGTCTGATTTTGGGAGGAGCTTTTATTTTCCAAGCAAAAGCCTGGAGCTTCGTTATGCTCGGTTCCTGTGCCTCCAATTCCTCCTCCTTAAGCAAGTTAGTTGCTACCCAGTAACCTGACTTGACTGTGTACATCCCATTCTTCGTATAACTTGATATCTTGCATATTTACATTGTTTTAATTATCTTTTCTTGTGCATATTGGTCTTTCGGAATAGCATTGACGCATGTTTAGGTTGCATTTCCATGCATTAGTCCTTATCAGGTGCTGGAGTGAGTTTCATGATGAACTATGTGTTCCAAGGAGTGTTTTGATGCCAAAAGAATGAAAATGAGTCGTTGAAGGCTCCTAGCGGCCAGGCGTAGCGGCAAAAGCTGGTCGCTACATAAGATAGAGCTGAGGCGCCTAAGTACCGTAGCGGGAGTGTGTAGCGGGTTATAGAGACCGCTAGAGTTGAGGCGCCTTCTACAGCGGCCAGCCGTAGCGACCTCACGAGGTCGCTATGCGTTCAAGACTTCGAAAAATCTCTTATGTATCCTAGCGGCCACACGTAGCGGGCATGGCAAGTCGCTACAGCGCAAGCGCCTTCTGTAGCGGCCAGCCGTAGCGACCTCACGAGGTCGCTATGCGTTCAAGACTTCGAAAAATCTCTTAAGTATCCTAGCGGCCACACGTAGCGGGCACGACAAGTCGCTATAGGCGTAGTGACCTCTGGTAGCGACCTTTTCTGGTCACTACGGAGAAAAACATTTGTTTTTCGGGTCAAACCCAGGCTTGTCGGGTTGACCCGGTTCGAGTTTTAGACATCTATAAACACCTTTAAGACCTAATCTGAGGGGAGAATCTCATTTTTCTCTCAAGAACATTGCCTCCTTTGTAAAAAGCTTGAATCTTTATATCATAATCTAAGGAAGTTCTTCATATTATATCTTGTTTCTCCTTCTCATAAACATGATGAGCCTTGAATCCATCATGGGTTTGAGGTTTCTCATGGAGATTAGAGAGTAGACACTCCTTGGATTCATGGGTTAAGGTAGATTAGGGTGATTAAGTGTAGATTTAGGGTGTTTTATTGTAGATCCTTCTTATTTCTTGCTTGTTGAGTGATCTTAATGCTATTTTAGAGTTGGCCTCTCTAAAATTGAGCTCTAGACATTTCATATCCGAAAGGTGTTTGATGAAATGTCTGAACCAACTCTCCTAAGCTTTTAACACTCTTTACCAAAGAGATTTGTTGTTAAAGGTGTTAAAATGGCTAATAGACTTGATTTTAATGATTGCTTAGATAATATTCAACCAAAGAGATTTGATGCTTGAGTTATCTTAGTGAATGAACATCCATCTAGAGATAGAGTTTGTTTAGGATTGTGTCTAAGCCTAAGGTTGATAGATTGATTGAATGTTGCCACCTTTAGATTGAACCTTGATCACTTTATATCAATTATCCTTACCATGGATCCATCCTTAGTATTTGATTGAATTCTTGCACTTATTTCTTGATTGGATTTGAGATCACCTTATTTATATTTCTAGGATATTAGTTTGTTACAAATCATCTATCTTCTTGTTTGCTTAGATTATGAAAGTTTGTGTATTCTTGGTGTTATAAGTCTCTAGTTCTCTGTGGATTCGATCCTAAAATGCTACAATGACATACCATTCGATTGTGGTATTGTTGGCACATTAGGTTAATTGGTGTGTGCTTAAACGCGTAATCAATTTGGCGCCGTTGCCGGGGAACTAGTAGATTTATCATTAGGATTTTAATCTTTCTTGAGACTAAGCTTTATTTGCTTGCTTTGTTTTGCTTTTGTAAAGTTACTAACCTTTTATTCTAAATTTTCTCTTTTGTAGTGATGGCTTCAAGCTACTTTGAGAAGCCACAAGAAGAGGAATACACATTTGAAGATCACATTGAAGATGAGCCCTATGTGTTTGTGGAGCCACCACCCTTTGATATACGCATACTCACACCAGATCAAAGGGATGAGTTGCATCGGCTTCAGAGAATGAAAGAGAATCGGGACAAGACAAAGAGAAACCTAGCACAACTTATCCGGATACACCTCATTAGGGATCGAGCAGAGTTTGAAGAAAGGGAGGTTACCCAGTATGAGTTAGATGCTGCTTGTGTCCTTAATGAGGTAATGTATTGGGCTCCACCACTCCAGCTGGAAGGTATAGAAATTTCCACTTTAAAACTTCAACTTGAGGAAATATGCTTGCCTTGTGGTGAGAATAATGTCTCTGATCTTAATTATCTTGTGCTCATCAATCAATGTCTTGATCTGATATGTGAAACTAAGAAACTAGATGAGTTGAGAATAGAAAAGCTTGTTAGAGATCATATTGAAGTTTGTTTTGACAAGAGCTATCTATGTGCTTCATTTGATCTTGAATCTGAGTTTTTCATTCTTAATGAACCTAGACCTCTTCTTGAACTTGTTGATTTAGGGGATGAACATGATGTGGATAAGCTCTTGCTTGAGATAGAAAACCCCCATGCTGAAAACTATCATGAGAATGTGAACATTGTGTATTATTTGATTGATGGAGATAGAGTTGACTACTTTGTTAAAACCTCGTTTGAACCTGTAGTTGATTTTGTGTTTCCACCTAATGCTTTTGATTCTCATGATCATCTGAACCTCAAGGAGCATTTCATAACTCATGCCATATCTTTAGTGAAGCTCTTTGAGGAAAAATCTGTCTATTTTCTATGGACAGTAGTGTGCTCCTTTGCATACTTGGTTCCTTGTTCTTGTAGGAGAAGGACCAAAGGTGCATTGGCTCAACCTTTTGATACCTATGATTAACAAGCACACAAAGTCAAGCTAGAGACTTAAAACAAGCTCGCTTGGGAGGAAATCTCATGTTATCCATTGTATATATATTTCTTTACCTTTCTTTCTTTTCAAGTTATTTAATAAGTATGGTTGAGGTCTTCTTCAGGGTAAGTCTAGATACAAACCTTCACTTCTCCGCTTCAGCCCATGTTTATTGGTGAAACAAATCTGAGGCCAAGGGTCATCTACCACCCAATTCAGCCAAATACTCCAAGTAAGTGTCACTTCAGCCTTGTAAATATTTAGTTATCATGTTTATCTCTTTCCCTTAGATCTCTTCTTTGAGCTTACTCCCACACAAGAGACTGTGAAGTAAGTTTGGGGGAGAGTCTACTATCTCACATTGTGTTTTGTTTTGTCTTATTGTCATTGGTCTCATGCATTGCATTGTGAATATTTATTTGCATAAAAAAAAAATTCGAAAAAACACCAAAACAAGCATTTAGATTCATATTTTGATCCATTTGCATCTTTAGGATTGAGTCTAAAAGCTTTTAGATTGCATTTGTGCATTGGGAGAAACCTTGTAAAGAGCACATGTCTAGAACTCAATTTGGCATCCTAGCTAAACATATCAAGTAGCTTAAGCATCTCTTGAAAAAGCTTGTAAGCTTCGAGCCTTGAAAACTATTCTTGAAACATGTTGCTTGCTTGATGATTGACATTGTTTTTGAAACCAACTCCAAATGAACTAAGGTTTAATGAACTTAATCTCTCTTGCATATGGGCATTTGCACACTTGATCATGGATATTATACACATTTGGGTTATCTTTCTCTCACTGTACCAATCTTTGTTAACCCAAATGGCACTCCATACCCATTAACCCTCACCATTCTTTGAAGCCAACATTAATTTGCTTGAGTGAGGCCTTTTATTGATAGCATGTCATGTGCAAAATCTTGAGAGTATTAGGAGCGACAATGGGTTGTTCTAATCTTTGGCTAGCATTATGACCTCATGTGAGCTAGCCTGTAGGATGGTTTTTGGGTTTGTAAGCTTAAATTCTTTTGATCTTGGGAATGAGAGAGATTGAGCGAAAGAGATGAACCAAAAAGAATGTTTAAGGTAAGAAACCCTTAGGGACAAAGAAAGTTAGAAAGGAAAAGCTCTAAGGTATCAATAGAACCCCCTCCAAAAAAAAAAAAAAAAAAAAAAATCAAAGAAACAATAGTTGAGTGGGGGAAAAGAAAAAAAAAAGCAAAATCTAAAAGTTTAAATTCAAAAAGAAAAAACAAGTCCCTAGTTAGTTAAATCAAAGGAAAGAAAGAAAAGAAGGGTAGAACTTAAAGCTACTTAAGAAAAGGAAAGAATGATGAGAACAAGCATTGTATGCATGAATTGCTCCTTTTCTTAGATAAATTTTGCATAATGATCTTGCTCATATTCTTGAGTGTGAGCCACTATAAATGATGCAATTGAAACCCATTTTTCTTCACAGTAGACCACTCTTTCTCACCAAACCAAATGATTGAGATCAAATATCCATTTGCAAGAATTCACCTTGTGTGTGTGTGAATGAATGTGAGAGTTGGCTAAGGAACTTGTTGGTTGGATGACAATGAGCCTTGTGTAGAGATAAAAGAGTCTTAATAGGCCTTGAGAAACTAGAGCGCACTAGAGAGTTGCTCATGCTATTTGCTATGTTTCTTTTAGGATGTTAGGTTGAAGGCTAGAAAGTGTCTCTTTCGGTTATGTGTTTCCATTTTCAATTCCCACCTCTTTAATTAATCTTGAATGTTTACTTGAGGACAAGTAAGAACAAGTTTGGGGGAGTTGATATCTTGCATATTTACATTGTTTTAATTATCTTTTCTTGTGCATATTGGTCTTTCGGAATAGCATTGACGCATGTTTAGGTTGCATTTCCATGCATTAGTCCTTATCAGGTGCTGGAGTGAGTTTCATGATGAACTATGTGTTCCAAGGAGTGTTTTGATGCCAAAAGAATGAAAATGAGTCGTTGAAGGCTCCTAGCGGCCAGGCGTAGCGGCAAAAGCTGGTCGCTACATAAGATAGAGCTGAGGCGCCTAAGTACCGTAGCGGGAGTGTGTAGCGGGTTATAGAGACCGCTAGAGTTGAGGCGCCTTCTACAGCGGCCAGCCGTAGCGACCTCACGAGGTCGCTATGCGTTCAAGACTTCGAAAAATCTCTTATGTATCCTAGCGGCCACACGTAGCGGGCATGGCAAGTCGCTACAGCGCAAGCGCCTTCTGTAGCGGCCAGCCGTAGCGACCTCACGAGGTCGCTATGCGTTCAAGACTTCGAAAAATCTCTTAAGTATCCTAGCGGCCACACGTAGCGGGCACGACAAGTCGCTATAGGCGTAGTGACCTCTGGTAGCGACCTTTTCTGGTCACTACGGAGAAAAACATTTGTTTTTCGGGTCAAACCCAGGCTTGTCGGGTTGACCCGGTTCGAGTTTTAGACATCTATAAACACCTTTAAGACCTAATCTGAGGGGAGAATCTCATTTTTCTCTCAAGAACATTGCCTCCTTTGTAAAAAGCTTGAATCTTTATATCATAATCTAAGGAAGTTCTTCATATTATATCTTGTTTCTCCTTCTCATAAACATGATGAGCCTTGAATCCATCATGGGTTTGAGGTTTCTCATGGAGATTAGAGAGTAGACACTCCTTGGATTCATGGGTTAAGGTAGATTAGGGTGATTAAGTGTAGATTTAGGGTGTTTTATTGTAGATCCTTCTTATTTCTTGCTTGTTGAGTGATCTTAATGCTATTTTAGAGTTGGCCTCTCTAAAATTGAGCTCTAGACATTTCATACCCGAAAGGTGTTTGATGAAATGTCTGAACCAACTCTCCTAAGCTTTTAACACTCTTTACCAAAGAGATTTGTTGTTAAAGGTGTTAAAATGGCTAATAGACTTGATTTTAATGATTGCTTAGATAATATTCAACCAAAGAGATTTGATGCTTGAGTTATCTTAGTGAATGAACATCCATCTAGAGATAGAGTTTGTTTAGGATTGTGTCTAAGCCTAAGGTTGATAGATTGATTGAATGTTGCCACCTTTAGATTGAACCTTGATCACTTTATATCAATTATCCTTACCATGGATCCATCCTTAGTATTTGATTGAATTCTTGCACTTATTTCTTGATTGGATTTGAGATCACCTTATTTATATTTCTAGGATATTAGTTTGTTACAAATCATCTATCTTCTTGTTTGCTTAGATTATGAAAGTTTGTGTATTCTTGGTGTTATAAGTCTCTAGTTCTCTGTGGATTCGATCCTAAAATGCTACAATGACATACCATTCGATTGTGGTATTGTTGGCACATTAGGTTAATTGGTGTGTGCTTAAACGCGTAATCATAACTCCAGCAATATCCATCCCGATGGTAATCTTGGCTTATGGCCAGCGATTGAATCAATGGGATGTCATCGTGGTGGACATAATTCTCTAGCATCTCAGTATTCCATCTCTTCGGATTCCCAATCATCAGATCACTTACAGGCATCATTGGATGGAGCACAGGTGCAATCGGCCTAGCTGGTCTTGCTGGTGTTGTTGGGACCCAAAGATCTTCCCAAGTCCTAATCTCATTATCAGAGTGTACCTTCTGTCTAATTCCTATTGTTATTAGTGGTTTTGCAGCCATTATACTCCTCCACCCATAGGAGGGGTTGTTCACCTCGTTTAGTCGCAATGGCGAACTACATCAGAAATATCGTCCTCTCAGAACTATTGCCAATAGGGAATTTGAGAATTGTACTAAACGCCATAGTTGTTTCCCCAGCAATGCCAGGTTAAATTCATGAATCATCCTAAATCCGATTCCACCTTCTTCCCTTGATTTGCAAAGTTTCACCCATTTTACCCAGTGAATTCCTCTTTTAGGAGGGTTTGAGTTCCACCAGAATTGTGCAATGGCACTAGCTAAATTCTCACAAGTCTCCAAAGGTAGGAGCAGAGTTGACATTACGTATGTGCGTGGGGATAGCCAGTACTATAGATTTTATGAGCACTTCTTTTCTCCCCTTTGATAACCATCTTCATGTCCAGCCATTAACACGGCTTTGTAGGCATTCCTTCAAAAAGGCAAAGAGTCTTGTCTTTGAACCGCTAATATCTTCAGGTATACCAAGATAGGATCCTATTCCTCTCTCATTTGCAATTCCACTCGAAGATTTTAAGGTTTCCTTGACATGTCCAGTTATTCTCTTTCCAAAGAGCAGGGATGATTTCTCAAAGTTAATGCATTGTCCAGACGCTTTCCCATAGGTCCCAAGTGCTTTCATGATTTTATCGCATTCACGTGGCTCCGTCTTGCAAAAGAAAAGGCTATCATCAGCAAAGAGAAGGTGGGATACCGGAGGGCTAGCGCGTGAAACGCGCATCCCTGTTATCTTTCCTTGATTCTCAGCGTGATTTAGAAGGCTAACGAGCGCTTCCATGCATAAGATGAATATGAAAGGAGACAAAGGATCTCCTTGTAGCAAACCCCGTTTTGGGGTTATATTTCCTCTTGGCTGGCCATTGAATAAGATATGATATTTCACCGATGATACACATCGCATTATCCATTCAATCCATATATCTGAGAATCCCATCTTCTTCATGACCGCACTGATAAATTCCCACTCTAATCTATCATAGGCTTTACTCATGTCAGTCTTTATAGCCATCCGCTTCTCTCTTCCTCCGGAGGTCGTGCGAAGAGCATGGAATATTTCCTGTGCTATCAAAACATTGTATGTTATCTGTCTTCCAGCAACAAAGGCTGACTGGGTTTCTGATATTTGATCCGGTAATAATTTCTTAAGTCTTTGACATAGGACCTTAGATATTATCTTGTAGCTGACATTACAAAGGCTAATGGGCCGAAATTGTGACATCTCATTTGGTTTCTCCTTCTTCGGTATTAGGCAGATGTTGGCATCATTGAGTCCATTGGCCATTGTTCCATCAAAAAGGAACTCATTAACCATACGAGTTAAGTCTTCCTTCACAATGTCCCAAAATTTCTGGTAGAATAAGGCAGTAAAGCCGCCAGGACACGGCGCCTTTTCTGGTTGCATCGCAAAGAGGGCCAATTTAACTTCCCATTCTGATACAGAAGCTGTAAGATCAGCATTTAACCGGTCAGAAATCGTTGTAGTAACATTCGCCAAAGCCTCATCAATGAGTTGTGGGTTAGATGACTGAAACAAATCTCCAAAGTAACTAGTAGCAATGTCTACTAGTTTTTCCTCCTCTTCTATAAGGTTTCCTGCTGTGTCTATGAGGCTTGTGATCTTATTCCTGGCTCTTCATTGTTTCGTAATAGCATGGAAGAATTTGGTGTTCAAGTCCCCTTCCAAAAGCCAAAGAATTCTACTCTTCTGCCTCCAAAACTGCTCTTCTGCCTTAAGAGCATCAGTCAGTTCTTTTAAGGTCTCTGCGATCTCTTCGGTTGTGGCATCATCATCAGAGTAAAGGTTATCCACCTTAGTTTTAAGCTCTTCGACAAGTTTTGCAGAGTTTAAGTCCCTTTCTCTTTTCCACTATGCTAGTGCTTTCCTGCAGCTTGATATATGTTCCATTATATTTGCACCAGGAGGAAGTTCAGAGGAATTCCATCCATTTAAGATTACTTGTCGTACTTCCTCACTTTCCAGCCAACGTTTATCAAATTTGAAAGTCTTCCTCTTCCGGGTTGGTTTGGATAGTATATCTGCTAGGACCGGACGATGATCCGATTCCCACATTCTTAAGTATTGGACTTTGGAATGTAGAAACTTTTCATGTCAATCTTCATTACCAAGAGCACGATCTAAGCGACACCGAACCGTGCCATTAGGGCGCTTTCCAGTCTATGATAGTTTGTTTCCAGTGCATATGAATTCTAGCATTCCATAATCTGATATTAGGCCTGGGCATAAAATCCGGAACCCAAAATCCGAACCGAACTCGAACCGAAAAACCCGACCCGTTATCCGACCTGAAACGTAAAAAATACACGAACGGGTCTCGTAGGGTGGTACAAAAAATATTCGAACCCGAAGTGTTATTAACCGAACCCGAACGGGTAACCCGAAAAATCCGAAATTAATAGTCAATATAAATATTTTGAAATATATATAAGTATTCCAATTATTAAATTTAATATTTGTGGTAATATTATATATAATAATAAATATTAAAATTCTAATAAATGCTTTAAGCACACAATTAGTTATAAACAAGTATTTTATAATTTGCTCATTGAAAGAAAAAGTCTACTTTCTATAAAACAATACATATTGTTTACAAATGATGTTTGTTTTCATGCTTGATTTAACATTTTATTGTTATTTTATCAATTTTATATGTGATAGATTAATTTTTATTTAATTTAGATGTTTTTCTTTATGTTTTACTTCAAAAATTTTGTTTTTTACTTTGGTTATATCCGAACCGAACCGATATAACCCGAATCCGTACAATATATGGTTGCTTTATGGGTTTTATGATGCAATACAATTTTGAACCGAACCCGAAATGTTATTATCCGAACCCGACCCGTACTAATAAAATTTTAGTATGGGACCTAGAAGCGTAAACCCGAAAATCCGAAAACCCGAAAAACCCGACCCGAATGCTAACGGGTATCCGAACGCTCAGGCCTATCTGATATCATTTGATTAAAAGAAAGAAATGAAGAATTAGATCGTTTCTTTCCTCCTTCTTTCTCATGGTGTCCTGTGATTTCATTAAAGTCATTAAAGTCGTCTATCATAAACCATGATCCGTCTTTGGCTGTTGAGAAACGCGTTTCACCGTAAACATTCGTTTAGATGAAGAAAAAATAGAGAGAAAAAAGGTCTTTTCATTTCATTATTATTTTGTATAGCCAATGATAACATTCGCAAAGAGAAAAAAATACATGCGGAAACGAAGAGTTCGATACGGTTTTTTTGGTATCAAAGTAAAAGTTTTTGGCAGAATAAAAAGAATTTGGAATTACAACAAAGATAATCTTTCCCAAATGGGCCAAAACAAACACAAACAGGTCTGAATCACATCTTTTGCTCTTTTCATTCATTAGGCAGCAACTTGGCCGAACAACGACCTACGGATCTGGGGAAAGAAACGATTTGAATCAGAGAGCCATAGTAAGACCAATAACTACAATTGTTGACTTATGGTTCACAGAAAGGAACAAAATACGCAAGTACTGAATTTGCTTTTCATACCACTGGAAGTTTCATACGGAATGCAACATCAAGACGGGCATCGAGGGTGTTCTCGCACACGATTTTCCCATCACGAGAAGCTAACACAACACCTCCAGAGCTATAATAACAAGTTCAACATTACACATTATTAGCTAATACCACCACAGACCAGATCCAGACAGCTTATAGTTTTTTTCTTTAAAATCCAAAACTAATCACAGTACAAGGCTAAAGTTACTTTCTGTGTGATGTTAAATTAATGATGAGAAAAAAGAAATGTTACCAGTGGAGACCGTGAGGATCACTAGAAGTAGGAGGAGGGGGAAGGAATATGGTTGTGTCAACGGCAACCTCTGGAGCATGAACATTTGCTTTACCAGCATACTCCTCCTTCGCATCCTCAAGAATAGATTCAACTAAACCCAAATCCTCTTCACGGCAACGCAACAACACAGAAGGCTCCTTCAACCGAAGCAAACACTGCAACAATTCAAAAGATAAAAGAAGAATCTTATAACTAAGCAAGCACAGATTGCCATCAGACACAAGATAACAACTAGATAGTGTACCAACCTGAACAATGAGATCCTTGAGAAGCTGTTTGTAGGCATCCTCATCGCCACTGACGTTGAGAAGATCTTTTGCTGCTTGGTCTTTCATGGCATTGACAATATCGTCCTGAGCTTGAAGAACTTTGATCCTTGACGCATTCAGCTGCATCGAGTAATCACTGAACAAAAACAATGTATCACATGTTGCCAAAGTAGTACACAGTTCTATTCTATCTATACAAAACGGATTAACACAGTGAAGAAGATCAAATGATATGGATTTCAGCTCTTCTATTTGTCTATCAGACTTAAGTTTTGTGTTCATCAATCAAGAAAACATTACAACAAGTTCGAATCTATAGATCATACACTTGTACGCTTCTAAGGTCAAAATCTAGAGAAGGCGATCCAACTTAAACTAAATCGAGATCAGAAAGTAAACGATCGATCGGTGAATCAATCAATTGAAACTCACATCTTCTTACGTACATCAGCTTGCTTCTCCTTCTTCTCATAGTCTTGCCTGATCTTCTTCTTCTCCGCCTCAACTAGCTGCAGTTTCTCGATGTTGAATTCCTACACATGTTCAAACAAAGCAGATCGATCATCAATCAGAACGAATCGCGAGTGAAATATAGTGAGAAACGTACTTCTTCAGCGGAGACGGAGATCTCGTTTGCCTTCTCCTCGGCCTCTTGGCGAATGAATCTCACCATCTGCTGGATCTGATTCGACACATCGATGTCGTTCATCTTTACCGGTTAAAAGTTTGGTCGCCGAGATTTGGAGAAATACGAGATTTCTGTGGCGCAGGAAGATTGGGGAGAGAGAGAGAGAGATCGGATTTGCCACAACGTGGTGATCAGTTATTTGAACTTGTTTGACTTAGGACCGGTCAAATAAACCGAACCCGATAACCCGAACCGAATCCGATCCGAACCCGACGTAAATACCGAATGGATCTTGTTTTGTGGTATTTCAGGTTATGGGTATTATCCGAACCGAACCCGAATCTAAATGGATACCCGATGGAATCCAAAACATTCAAAACCTCGAAAAGATCGTGTACCAAACATGATCTCAATTCCTAATATGTATCCAAAATATACTAAGAAATATTGAACATCTAAAATACTTATCTATTACATGAAGGTTGGTGGTTCTATTACATGAATGTTGGTGGTTCTATTACACGAAGGTTGATGGTTGAAAATGGCCATTGAATCTTGAAGTATTTAGATTTAGATTTTGTTTTCGTTAAACAATGTTTCTCATTTCATAAGAACTTGGATTTCGTTTTATGCTTTTATTTATTTGGTTTTCTTTTTATCAGTAAATATGTTTACTTTTCGTTTGATTTTAAATGATCACGGTTGATGTTCCTTATTTTTGAATCGATTTTACTTAAGTTTTGGTTATAAAATAGGTACAAATCAGGTATTTTAAAACTGAAGAACCGATTTTACTCATGTTTTGGTTATAAAATAGGTAAAAATCAGGTACTCTTAAACCGAAAAATCGATTGGGACCCGAACCCGAAAGTATATTGGGTTGTGCCGGTTCTTTGAAGATTTATTAACCCCGACCCGAACTCGATAGAACCCGAACCGGTCCCGAACCGAACTTTCATATAATCCGAATGAGGCTGATTTTGATAAACCCAAAAAACTGTAACCCGATTGGATAAAACCGAAACCCGATTGGGACCCCGAATGCCCATGCCTAGTTTGACTGTAGATTATTGAAAGAAACTAACACGGTATACAGTTTTCCATAAAATAAGAGAAACGACAAGGCGTCTGAATAAAGAACGAGCCGCTTCAGGTCCAAGACCCGTCTGTAATGGGCCCAACCTCGTGATGTGGACCGAGTATGACTGATTAGTGTAGTATGTTTTATTTAATTACTACTTACTAGTAACAATTCCATATTTATATAAAACTAGATACTTTCTCCGCGCGTATAATAAATTTAAATTTGTTATATTTATCATTTTTATTTTTATGTGAATTTTTGTATATTAAATTATATATAACTAATTTTTAAATTTGATTTTTTTTTTTATTTTTAGTTTGAAGTAAATATTTCTATTATACGTAATACAATTAACTAATAAAATATGAAGAATCAAGTCCGAAATTTTAGATTTATGTAAAAAAAAAAATTATGTATAGAACATAAATTATCTTAGTTTAAAAGATCGGAATCTCATCTCGAATAAATTCACGAAAAAGTACTACAATAACCTACTTAAAATATAAAACCCCCTTTTCAAAAAAAAAAGCGTACTTAATAATATTTTTTTACGTGTAATAGTTGAAAACTGACAATTGAATATCGATCTAGAATATTATTTTAATATATCTAATGGTAAAATATTAATTGTAATAAACAAATTTTGAATTTTGTAATATTACATGAATTAGAAGTCTTTAAAATCTAAAATATATTTTATTAACATAATATATTTTTTATTCATTTATTATTTTAACGTTACAAAATATTGCTTTAGTTTTATTTGTATATTACTTTTTTAATAATTTAGTTTCTTTTTAAGTAATTTTAAAATTATCAAAAATATAATATATTTAAAATTATTTATTTAAATATATCCAAATATGATGTCTCATTTTTATGTGTGTTTTCGTTGAGCATATTTAATTTGTAGTTTGTATATTTAATAACACTTTGTTGCGTCTCGTTCTATGGTTTTAATAAATGTGTTGTCATTTCATTTTAATTACTACTAACATGATTTTTTAGTGATCAGTGATAATGTATTTTAACGTTATGTATTATATCTTAACGTATATTTTCTAACTCTTCATGATGACACTTTTTTTAGAATCATTTTAATTAGATAATAGGTTTAAAGATGTAAATAAAACTGTGTATGTTGTAAATTTAGACTTTTTAGTGTAACTGAGCACTATCAATTATGAAAATTATATTATGATTTTATTTTACTAAATCTTTCTTTCTGTTTATATTTTTTTTTGTTTTATTTTGTATTTTTACAATTTTATTGTCTTATTCTTTAATTGAAGAGAATTGTTATTTCCAATTTTTGTTTCATATACGATATACCTTAAAAGTCTTCGGTTGATTTTTGTTTGTTTTCTTTCTCCAAATACAATGTACAGTTCGACCGTTTCTTTTTTTTTGGATCAAACTTCTAATATCATCAGATAGAAAAGCTTAAACTCCAAGAATGAAGTGAGTATTTGTGCTAGAGAAAACTGATTTAACCACTAATATAGTCAGATATTATAATATTAGAAGGTATGAAAACTCTTCTCTGTTGCCCTACGCTGGACATAATTAAGTTGTTGTCAATTGATTCTATATTTGTGATAACTGAAAATACATCTTTATGTCTTCCTAACATCATCCTTAATTGGTTTACGGTTCGACCATTTCTAATATATTGAGAGTAACATAATATTAGATGTTGATTATCTCCTTCCAATTAGGAATGCACAGAATGAGAGAAATTCAAGGTGAGACTACTTTACAATTTTGTCATCATATCTATATAGAGTTAGTTTATAGATTACTCTATCTGTTTCAAAATGTAATCAGTTTTAATTAAAATCTGTAATATTTAAAAGTTATTACTTTAGAAAACTGTCATTTAATATATAAATCTAATCAATTACACAGTAATTTACATAATTTAATTGGCCACACAATATCCAATAAATATAAGTTACATTGAAATATAAAAACAATTTATATAGTGAAACAAAAAAATACTTTTAAACCATTATATTATAAAACAAAGGGAATATTCAAATTATATTGAAACATTAGAATAGTAAGAATCAGAAAAACTGAAATCTCAACGTCGATCATTTACGTCGGCCATGCCTTAGACAATCTCCAATGTATTCCTCTATTTTTTTCTTTAAAATAGAGGAATTTCATAATAGAGACGGATTTGTCTCCAATGTATTTTTCTATTTTCTCTCTTAAAAAAAATATCCTTGATATATTATTTTCTAAGTTTACAAATAATATTTTTTATTTGTGAAAGTTAATGTGGGAACCGAAATTCGCACTGTCGATTTATGTTTAAATTAGGAAACTAGGAAAACCCTAATTTCACAGAGGTCCCAGATCTCTGCGAGAGCCAACGGCAAGTGACCAAATATATGCGGAAATCATGAAAAGATAACAATGGAGTTTAGAGAAAACAGTAGATCTTATTTCGAGTCCGCGTGAGAGCGTTGCGATCATTACAAGAGATCATAAAAGCTTTGGCCGAAAAGGCTGTCAGCGAGTTACCTAGTTCTAGCGGCCTAAAAGCTTAAACCTAGTTGACTCGCAGCTCGATAACAAAAGGCGAAGAAAATACAGAAAAAGTTTTTGATTGATTTCGGACTGAACCTGATGAAAGGCTGCCTACGTACCCCTTTCGAGGATCAAGCCGAACGTAGTTCAAGAGTGAACCAAGAGATCGAACTGCTTGTGCACGTTCGTCTGGTAATCGGGTGCCAGTCATGGAAACAGAGCATGTCGAGAATAATGCCTCAGAGTTTCTAAGTGCCGAGAGTTCTGAGTCTAAAAAGTTGTCCCTCATGCCTCTCGCCTAGGACTCCTTATATACTCGCTCCTAGGTCGGTTTACGCTTTTTCCCTTCTGCCCTTAAGCCGTCAAAACCTAAAAATGGAGATATTCCAATTTTCCCGATCTTCATAATTATCTTCAAAATTTCGTATTTATCTGCGGAAACTTGACATTTATCTTTCCTTGCGAACCAAGCGTAAACCGTCCCACGGTTTACGGGCTGCTGGTTAAGAAATCGTAAGATGGGCTGCGA
Organism: Brassica napus; assembly: GCF_020379485.1. Classification (NCBI taxonomy): domain Eukaryota; kingdom Viridiplantae; phylum Streptophyta; class Magnoliopsida; order Brassicales; family Brassicaceae; genus Brassica; species Brassica napus. The sequence goes on from NC_063452.1 coordinate 29,542,256, forward strand.
GTCATGCCTTAGGTCCATTTGGGCCGTCTTTCGACTTGAAGCGTTTATTACGACTTCTTTCGATAAAAACAAACTTTCCGCGGTTTTTATCGTAAAGTTTGATTGATGACTTCGAATGGCGGAAAACATGAAATGGGTTCGCTACGGTGTTCGGGAGACAGCATCGAAGGGTAGACAAGAATGCATGGATTCGTTTCGTATCGATGTTTCGGAAGAGCTCGGTCGCTACGTAGCGACCGAATGGAACGCACGCTCGTTCGCTACGTAGCGACCGAGCGGGACGGATAGCGACCGAGTGGGACGGACGCTCGGTCGCTATATAGCGACCGAGCTTGGATCGAGCTCAGTCACTACGTAGCGACCGTACGACCTTTTTCGGGCTTTTCTCCGATGTCTCGTGTTTCTTCCGCAGGGCTCTTCGTAAGAATAAATCTTTTCCGAAGATTTATTTTTCGTAAAAATGTTCATGCCAATTTTTACGGACTTTCAGACATTGATTCCGTCGTGACCGATTTTGACCCCAACAGTTAGCCCCCCAGCTTGTTAGAACCATGAGCTTCTAGCGTGAGGTTCTAGCGAGTGGCTTGGCAAGTTAGGTGAGTTAGGCGGAATTTATGGTCGAAAAGGTCTGTGGTAAGTGGTCTTCTCGCTCTTCTAAAAGTAGAACGCGATAAGATTGGGGCTGCGCCTTATGACGGCTGCCTACGTACCCTTGTTGAAGGGATCAAGCCTTTCGTAGTTCGTCTTGGAGTTAAGGTTTGTATGACTGGTTTTCCAGCGAGACCTTTACGGTCTGGTTTTTATGTAGAGGTTATCAGGTGTGTTGCTGCCGATGGCATTTTATATGGGTGTAGAAGGAAGACTACGAGTTGTCATCTCGTAATCTAACTATGTGTGAACTGCAATATCTGTGATCTATTTCGATAGTTTTCCGCAGTGTGTAAACTTGCGGGATTTCTGAAGACGCTCGAATATTGGCAAAGAGACAAATTTTAGGATCTCGTATCAAGGTTTTTGATACTATGCCTAGAGATGTTAGAGACCAGTGCACTGGGTTTAGGGCAAGACATAGGTTTATTCTTGGTTTTAGAGGGTGCGATGACTAATTCGACTTACGTATCCCGTTTCAGTTTCATCCTGATTCCATACCGATTTAAAGTCCATGATAGGTTCTCGGCTGATACGACTTGTATGGTTGTAACCGAACATCTCTCCAAGGACAATTTTTAAGCCTCCTGAAAGTGCTAACCAAAAATTTAGGGTTTCTTTTATAGCGCTATTATCCTTGTGTCGGATGTACGAGAGTCATCTCTATGAGATGGCTAAGTCTGTTTAGGACGTTAAAGAGTTTGTTGTGATCAGCAACAAACTTAATGGTTAAAATTACCATTTCGAGTCTTCGCGAAAGATATGTTTTGGGAAGATGTTATTGCGTATGACTGTCTGGTCTTCCAATAAAGTGTTTTTATCGAGGAATGAAATTTCATCGAAGAACGAATCGTCAGGCGTCTGCGACGTCTCGCGATACTGAAGATTTGTTATTCTTTCGTATGTCGCGTTTCGTGCTTGAAATTTTCGCGGGTTTGAAGATGTTTCACGATGTTGCAAGGGGTTAGTCTTAGCCCTGCGTTTGGGAAACATTTTGGTTTGACTACGGATGTTCGCAGCCAGAATTGTTGTTCCTGTTTGGATTTGATTTGCGATCGAGGAGTTAGGACCAAGGGGTCGCGTAAATTTGTCCCCGGAAAGAGGCATCCTCCTATACCGTGCTTTGTGTGGTGTTGGCCTTCCGAGATTTCTTTCGTGTCTATTTGAGGATGTTCTGTATAGCTATAGGAGCTCTTTTACGAGTTTTCCTTACATGCCGCATTTTACGAGTAAAACACAGCGGGCTTAAAGTGAATCGTAGTATATGGAACTTGGTCGATTTTTGACAAGTGGAACCTTTCCGTTAACTGTTTGGTTGTTAGGACTGAGTTTTGTTATGACGAATTACCGTATGATTCCCGTTTTTGGGTGGTACGATAATTGTTTGTGTAATCATTACTTGGCGTTTCAAGACAAATTCCGGATTACCGTTTAGCCGTCAAGTTATTGGAGCGGTGGTCGCTCAATTGTTTTGGCTTTGCATGAAGGCTGTGCTCAGCTTTATAGCCAAGGAAGTTGTTGCCAAAAGATTAGACCATGACACTTTCGTGGTTTCAATAAGGTCAAGTCGGTTAGAATCGTCCTTAAAGGGGATGTTGTAACCTAGTTCGGCTTCGATGGAAAGGCGTAATTGGGCGAGTGACGAATGGAATTTATCGAGATTGATAGGCCGAGTATGCCCATGGTGGTAGAAAACGTTTTTCCACTTTAGGGTTAATTTATACGATGAAAGTTTCGTATAATGTTTCCTTTATTCGTATGGAAGTTATTTCCTTTGTTTCCGAGGGAGATAAAGCCAAAGAAGCTCGATACAGAGCCTGTGTGGAGTCAGTTGCGGGGTGATTTCCTGCTCGGACGTGACCAAGCGGAATGAGAGCAGATGCCAGTGAGTCGCGGGGCTAAAGAATGAGACCTTTCAGATCGTGGTGCGAGGAAGTAAAGTTTATATTGGTCGTCCAATGTCGGATCATAAAGCTTGGTTTTTTGCTATAAGGAAAGTAATTTTTCGTAAAACATGTTACGTTTACTTTCGAAAGTTACTTCGTATGACATGATCTGATTATACAAAAGGACTTTTTGCGTAAGTAACGGGCGACCGGTTTTTACGAATTTATTAAATTGACGCGACATATGGAGATGTCAAAATAACGATCTTTCCGCAGATTTTTGAGAAACGTTTTCGCTTTTTTTTTTTTATTCTTCGGTGAAAGTTTCTCTGAGTCACTCATGAAGTTTTACCAAAGGTTATTTCACCGAGATCTAGTCGCGAAACGTTTTTGCAGGTTACTTGAATGAATCAGTTAAACAGTGTTAGGCTTAGTCGACGAGCGGGGAGGACGTGTTCTCTTTGTCGTATTTTCTGTTACTTTTGTTCTTGATTTTGCTTTGTCGCAAATGTTTTTGATGTTTTTCCATGAGTCAGTTGGTTCAACGGAAAATGAGAGTGATGCTTTGATGCCTGGAGATTTCTCATATAATGATTCTTATACGAAACTCGTTTTATCAAATCGGAAAAGATCTTTATGACTTCAGCAAATCATCGACTTTCCTTCTGAAGTTTGGCAGAGGTTTTCTAAACGAATGATTGCGATGATAGATGCTGTATAGTCTTTGAGAATTTTCCAACGTGGCTTGGATCAGTTCCTAGCGTTTAGACGAATCTCAGATTGTCGTTTGCTTTTAGGATGATCTTGACGAGACATCGCATTGTATGAATATTTTTCCGCATATTTCTACGAGAGTTTGCTTTGTCGAAAGCATTTTCTTGTCGAAAGCGTTTTCTTGATCTTGACGAAACATCGCATTGTTTGAATATGTTTTTGAAGTATGAGAGTATACGAGTATAGTATACGCACCTACTCCGTCCCTTTTTTCTCGAGGAATAGAATGATCGACAGTCTGAGTCGGTTTGAAGATGACGCTTGGACTGTGATTTGGTTGTTTCCAGGTTGAAGACTTGGAATATGTTGGTTCCGAGAGAATTGCCAGAAACGAATCGGTTTTAAGACGACGTTCATGTCTCTAGTTTTTTCTCTCCTTAGGAAGCGAGCTTGATATGCGTGGCGATCGTTTCTAGATTTTCGGAGAATTTAGATCGGTTTACAAGATCTGGACGAACAGTTATGGGACAATATATCGAGACAGAAAAAATCACCAAAGACTTAGTTTGCTAGACCATCCACCTAGGTTTTACGTTCCCTAAAGTTCTATGGCAGTCTCTAAGGCGTTTTTATTTCTTAGTAATTTTATACGAAAACCCCAAGTCTGATTTCAAAAATTTCAAGTCGCAAATACCTTAGTTCTCTCGAAGATGCAGTTTTGTCTCTTTTAAGTTTTGCTTGCTCATTTCCCCTTCCTATTCTTGTGTATGTTCCCCTTTTTCGATATTGGTGTTTACCCTTTGAAACTTGACGTTTATCATCCGAACTTGACTGATACGAAGTCAATAAAAAGGTTCAACGTAATCGTATAGTTGAGGCGGCTAAGGTGTTAAGTTAACCGTTGCCGTATTATACGATTAATCTGAATCCACGCGAGAAAACTAGTCTTTGCGGGGTTTTTTTTATCGTAAAGTTTCAATGGTAACTCCAATCGAGGCGAAACAAGAGACGTTTCGATCGAGATTTGAAGGAGAACACAAAGATGGAGGTAAGGGCGAGTAGGAGCAAGCGAAGGAGTTTAGACGAGTCTTACTTGTTTTCGTCGTAAAATCTCAACGGAAACTCCGATTGAGACGAAACGAAAAGCGTTTCGATCGGGATTCAAAAGAGAACACAAAGGAGGAGCTTTTTTGATACCTGACAGGTCGCTATGGTGCGAGCTGGAGGTCTAACAGGTTGCTATGTAGTGAGTAGAAGTAAGCCAAGAAGAGTCCTACTTGTTTTCGACGTAAAATCTCAACGGAAACTCCGATTGAGACGAAACGAAAAGCGTTACGATGAGGATTCAAAAGAGAACGCAAAGGAGGACCCTTTTTAGGCCTGATAGGTCGCTACGTAGCAAGTGGAGAGTTGGCTTGAGCTCGGTCGCTACGTAGCGACCGAGCCGTGTGCGTGCTTGGTCGCTACGTAGCGACCGAGCTGTGTACGTGCTCGGTCGCTACATAGCGACCGAGCTGTGTGCGTGCTCGGTCGCTACGTAGCGACTGAGCTTGGCTTGAGCTTGGTCGCTACGTAGCAACCGAGCCGTGTGCTTGCTCGGTCGCTACGTAGCGACCGAGCTGTGTAATCGATTTGTTGCGCTTCCTTTTTCCCCGATTAACCTAGGGGTTTTCTGCGGTTTTTGGGAGAACAAGTTTTACCCTTCCGAAATGTTTTCGGAAAACGTGTTTTGGTAAAACCCTTACGCATTGAGATTTTTTTTGTTCGGTAATAAGCCAAAATTACGGGGTTTGATAAGATTTATTGTTTTCCTTTATGTTTAAAAAGAGAAATCGCAAGCTCGTTTCATTGCACTTCCTGTGGCAAAAAGTCGCAGCAAGGTTTTCGATTTTCTCAAGAACTGTGGCGTTTGCATAGGCCTTGGCCATAGGCGCAGTGGCGGCTAGAGTTTTCTTACCAGCGTTGTTGCGAACTGCGATTTTCTCTTTCGTATTTCCAGACATTGTTTTGATCAAGCATTTTGCGGCTATGAGTTAGAGTAATCCGTACCTCTCCTCCTTCTAACGCCAAACTGTGGGAACCAAAATTCGCACTATCGATTTACGTTTAAATTAGAAAACTAGGAAAACCCTAATTTTCCAGAGGTCCCGGATCTCTGCGAGAGCCAACGGCAAGTGACCAAATATATGCGAAAATCATGAAAAGATAACAAACGAGTTTAGTGAAAACAATAGATCTTATTTCGAGTCCGCGTGAGAGTGTTGCGATCATTACAAGAGATCATAAAAGCTTTGGCCGCAAAGGCTGTCAGCGAGTTACCTAGTTCTAGCGGCCTAAAAGCTCAACCCTAGTTGACTCGCAGCTCGATAACAAAAGACGAAGAAAATACAGAAAAGGTTTTTGATTGATTTCGGACTGAACCTTATGAAAGGCTGCCTACGTACCCCTTTCGAGGATCAAGCCGAACGTAGTTCAAGAGTGAACCAAGAGATCGAACTGCTTGTGCACGTTCGTCTGGTAATCGGGTGCCAGTCATCGAAACAGAGCATGTCGAGAATAATGCCTCAGAGTTTCTAAGTGCCGAGAGTTCTGAGTCTAAAAAGTTGTCCCTCATGCCTCTCACCTAGGACTCCTTATATACTCGCTCCTAGGTCGGTTTACGCTTTTCCCCTTCTGCCCTTAAGCCGTCATAGCCTAAAAATAGAGATATTCCATTTTTCCCGATCTTCGTAATTATCTTCAAAATTTCGTATTTATCCGCGGAAACTTGACATTTATCATTCGTTGCGAACCAAGCGTAAACCGTCCCACGGTTTACGGGCTGCTGGTTAAGAAATCGTAAGGTGGGCTTTGAGTCATGTCTTAGGTCCCTTTGGGCCGTCTTTCAACTTGAAGCGTTTATTACGACTTCTTTCGATAAAAACGAACTTTTCGCGGTTTTTATCGTAAAGTTTGATTGATGACTTCGAATGGCGGAAAACATGAAATGGGTTCGCTACGGTCTTCGGGAGACAGCATCGAAGGGTAGACGAGAATGCATGGATTCGTGTCGTATCGACATTTCGGAAGAGCTCAAGCCAAGCTATTTAGCGACTGAGCTTGGCTTGAGCGCTACATAGCGACCGAGCTTGGCTCGAGCTCGGTCAATACGTAGCGACCGAGCTTGGCTCGAGCTCGGTCACTACGTAGCGACCGTGCGACCTTTTTCGGGCTTTTCTCTGATGTCTCGTGTTTCTTCCGTAGGGCTCTTCGTAAGAATAAATCTTTTCCGAAGATTTATTTTTCGTAAAAACGTTCATGCTGATTTTTATGGACTTTCAGACATTGATTCCGCCGTGACCGATTTTGACCCCAACAGTTAAAAACTAGCCCAATTTATTTTAGTATTTTATAAAATTATGATATTATTTACATTAAATATTTATTTACAAACTATTATGTAAATAAAAAATATAATTATATTTATATAAATAATATATTTCACTAAAAAAATATTTTTGGTTATAATTGTTTAAGTAAAAAATTAAAGGATCATTTTGTAAAAACAAATAGAGGAGGTGACACGGCAAAAATATAGTTTCTCATTGGCCGATTGTTTTCGCCTACGTGGACACTCTATTTGAGGCTTATATCCTCCAATTTTAATTAAAATCTGTAATATTTAAAAGTTATCTGAAGCTTATATACTCCAGTTTTAATTAAAATCTGTAATATTTAAAAGTTATCTGAAGCTTATATCCTCTAGTTTTAATTAAAATCTGTAATATTTAAAAGTTATTACTTTAGAAAAATATCATTTAATATATAAGTTTAATCAATTACACAGTAATTTACATAATTTAATTGGCCACACAATATCCAATAAGTATAAAGTTACATTGAAATAAAAAAAAACAATTTATACAGTGAAAAAAAAAATACTTTTAAACCATTTATAAAGCAAAGAGAATATTCAAATTATATTGAAACATTAGAATAGTAAGAATCAAAAGAAATCTCAACGTCGATCATTTACGTCGGCCTTGCATTAGACCATCTCCAATGTATTACTCTATTTTTTCCTCTAAAATAGAGGAATTTCATAATATAGATGAATTTGTCTCCGATGTATTTTTCTATTTTCTCTCCTGAAAAAAAATATTCTTGATATATTCTTTTCTAAGTTTACAAATAATACTTTTTATTTGTGGAAGTTGAAAACCAACCCAATTTATTTTAGTATTTTATAAAATTATGATATTATTTACACTAAATATTTCTTTACAAACTATTATGTAAATAAAAAATCAATTATATTTATATAAATAATATATTTCACTAAAAATATATTTTCGGTTATAATTGTTTAAGTAAAAAATTAAAAAATCATTTTGTAAAAACAAATAAAAAAGTGACATAGCAAAAGTATAGTTTTTTATTGACTGATTATTTTCGCCTACATGGACGCTCTATGTAAGGCTTATATCCTATTTTTATTACTTGTTTGATTAGATTCACTAATAATGTGAAACAAACCAGGTGACCGAGTCACATTGATTTTGGGTTGCGTTCGACGCATATGCAGGCGGTTATACTTAGCAATTATACTAAACCTACAAATGTGTAGGGTTGGTTAACCAAACAGATGGTAGTCCACTTGCTTGCTTGCTCTTCAAGCTATCATCATATTCCCTCAGTCTCTCTCTCTCTCCGCACTTTCAGCCTTTATCCCCAGCAAAACGTCGCCTACGATCCACGGAAAGCTCAAGAATCTCGGCTTCTCATCGCAATAGCTCGGGTTGTATGTTACATAGTACCAAGCCGATGCTAGCTTCTTCCTCTGCTGTTCATCCTTGCAGCTCTTCTCAAACCATCCCATTGCCTCGCTCTGCAAATCCTTAACCGACAATGTAATCCTATCCTTCATATCACCATACCTTCGGTTATCTCTCTGCAGATACATCTCCTTGGTTCTCAAAATCCCCGTGAGAATCTCTTCTTCGTTAGCAGCTCCGTAGTAGTTCATCAACGAGCTCAGCTTCTCGGCGTATATGTCTCTGTGAGCTTTGGCCGTCTCTATAAAGTTGTCAAAGCCAGCTTCTTCAAGCGTCGAGTCATAAGCCGCCATCTTCTTCTTGTCCTCGCTCTCAGCGTCTTCTGGCTTTCTCTGTGCTAGAGTGCTTTTCACAGCACGGTAGAGCTTCCCAAACACGGACCCAGAGATGTACGTAGGTTTCTCGAACCGTTCCAGGAAATCAGGGAACTCTCTGGGCTTTAAGGCGTAAGGCATCTCGGCTGGAGCTCCGGTTTTCGCGAAATCAACAGCTCTAGAGTGAAGGTTTGCTAACTCTATACATTTCTGGCTCCGGGCTCTCTCCGGGTCACAGTCTGCGTGAACCAAATGTGCAGTTGAAATAACCCCTAGCGTGTCGCTTATCATATAATCAACGAAAAATTTGTGGATTTCCTATAATGAGAAGCAGGTTAGGCTCCAAAGATTAGAAAACTCACACATTATCAGAACCTTTTCGAGAAACTAACCTCCAAGGTGACATCATGATCCATTATACGAGGTCTGCTTCCAGCGTAGTCCATTGGAGGATCCATTTGGCTCGGTATAAGCTTCTCATCCCAGCTAACAAAAAACTGGTCTCCATCGAGATCACCACCAGAACATTCATTTGGATGTGGCCTGTAAAGGCAAAAACAAACCATCAACGATTATACAGAGGTCAAGAATCAGAAGCATATGGTTTCTTTCTTACTATGGTGCATAGATTTTTAAAGAATTGGTTTATTATATACCTTTCTCCCTTCTGAGGAAAGACGATGCAGTCGAGAAATCCCTTTTGTTCAAAATTGACCTCATATATTGCATCAAGAACTCTGATGTCTCCAGGGTGAAGGCATGGGTTTTTCGTCACAACCACTTTCCCAACCACCACAGATGTTTCCTCATCAATCTTGCGGGAGTAGCTCTGCTCGCGAGATTCCAGTTCCGCTTTCGTCAGTGTAACACGAACGTACACTTGGCCATACTCCAGTATACCCATTTCATCCATGCAACCGATCAAGATACGTCCTTTGGGTACAAGTATCCTGCACCTACTCTTCAGTTCAGAAAGCTGGCTCTCGTGGTGCACACGAAGCATCATTGAGAGGTAAGGCTCTGAACTCGGTGCATATCCTTGTAACAGCATCTTAACAAGCAGATTCTTGGAGCTTTCTCCGCTCAATTTCTGCAGAACATTCAATGCCGCGTGGCCGTCTTCAAGCATATTCCCCAGTATAGATAGATGCCCCGCTTGCATCGCCTCAAACACCGCGTCTTCTATTCCGAGAGTCGACAAAAGGCAAATGATCTCCCGGTTTAAGAAGCAAGGCATCGACTCTGTCCACCTGGTCACGTTGAGCATCCTGTTGTTGGAATCAAACTTTAGCATACTATCACGCAGAGACAGCTTTCTGAAGGAACTGCGGTCAACGGCAATCACACCTTTGTAGCCACCATATCGAATTTGAAACGCTGAAGGGATATGGCTCAGTCCACACTTCTGTGCAACTTGCTTAGCAAATGCCAACGAAATTTTCCCTATGCCGTCGGAGAAGCAGTAGTCAGCACCATCAGTAGTCACTTCTATGTCAGGAATCTGCTCAACATCTTGCGCACGGACATTAAGTGTCTGCCGAGAAGCACTGAACAACTGGCCCATCCTAGCAGCACATTTCGAAATGCTTCGGATCTTACGAAAACAACCCATCCATTCTCTTATATCATCAGCTTTCACTTTCTCGTTAGAAGCAAACATCCAGACAGAATTTCCTCGCAGCTGGCTCGCTGAGAAAGCCAAGAACTCAAACATTTTAGGCCCGACGGTGATCCCTTCTCCAAGGATTGACAACACCCTGTGATAGATGTTGGTTCTAAAGGGTTTCACGAAATAGCCTTCCTTGGAGTTCACAGAAAGCGCATTAGCTGGAATCTTGCTCCAATCTTCTTCCACAAAAGTAATTCTCATGAAATCCGGGGCATGCTCCGCAAAGTTCTTCACAACGTAATTGGCAGTCTCAAGCTCTGGACCCAGCAGATAAATCTTTGAAGGCGTAACATAGGCTCTCTGACAACTCATTATGTTCTGCTCAGTCAATCTCTTATAGGCTGCTGCAGGGGAATGCGCCGTCTTCTTAACCACATACTGCGACTGAGCCTTGACAAATGAGATGGGATCATAACAAATAGAGCTTTGCTGGTGCAGTTTCTTGAGGATCACCAATGCGGTTTCCAAGCTCAAACCACAGAGGATGCTGATCAATCCCATATTTGAAGCAGCGAAAAGACTGATTTTCTGCGCATGAACCAGCGAATTGAGTTGGAAAAGGATCTCATATGGAATCTCTATCCCCAGATTAGCTGCATTCAAGAGGGGGACAATTTGATTAGCAGAGGCAAATGTATACCCATCCACCAGGGTTAGGCTCAAAGTGTCTTCTCTGTAGTAAGGTAAGCTTGAGAAGATGTCAGACATCGTTGAGGCGTTATCCACTTCCAGACAAAAGCAAGTGGATGTACCGATTGACTTTAGACCAGAGAAATCAGTTGAGCGAATCCACATGAAATCAAAATCCTCCTTGCAGAAACTGTACCGGCCAGATTTGAACTTTGTGGCGATATGCGGTCCTGATACTTGTTTGTATATCTTGGGTCCATATTTCAGCTAAAAAATAAGACAAGAGGTAAACAAAAGTAAGAAGACACAAGCAACATAAAAACCAACAGCAAGCAAGATAAGCTCAACATAAACTCACTTGAAAGTGAAACGTTAGTTATATACATTATAGTTGTATACATTATAAAACAGTGAAGGGTTTAGTCAAAACCCTAACCCTAAGGCACTCTTGCATTGTAAACTTAACTCTCAGCAGAACTAAGGTTCACCAAGTTACTTTCTCGAATCTCTATAGTTCAACAAAAGGATCTCACTTTGCAGATAAAAGTATGAAATTAGAGAACTTTCACAAACACATTATGAGTAAAAACGTTTACCCTGAGAAGAAACGCATTGATCTCATCCACGCCATCGACGCAGCAGGGAACAGTTTCAAGGACATCCTCAAACCTAACCTCACACTTGTAACAATCACCACTTTCCCAAATCCAAAACTCCACTCTCCGCTTCTCCTCTATAGCCCAACACCTCACGCCTTCCCATTTCTCTAGGGCACAAAACCTCCCTTCCTCCGCTTCCGGAAACCCAGCGGTCAAAACGACGCCGTCGAGCCTTCTCCTGGGATCTACGGGGCGAGGGACGATGTCGTCGTAGGCTTCGGAGACTCTTAGGTTACGGGACTTGAAGAGGAGCTTGCTCTGGGAGGAGAGGTGCTGAGCGCGAGACTTGGCTTCGAGGGAGGTGAATTGCACGAGTGCGAAGTCGCGTGGCTTCCAGTTATCGCGAGAGGTCGGGATTTCGAGGGCGAATACGGAGTCTGCGCCGAGGTGGAGCTCTAGGAAGCGGAGGAGTTCTTCGGCGACTATGGTTTGAGGGACGTTGGTGAGTTTAACCGTCGATCGCGTCGTATCTGAGACCATGATTGGCGTGGAGAGATCAGAGAGAATCAAGAGTGAAGAAGAGAGAGAGATTCTCGAGAAAGAGTGAGTAGAGCGAAGAATCTCAGAAAGTTTGCTTTTTTCGAAAAAGTTGCCTTTTTCTGGAATCATAAAGCTTCCAGAGGAAAAGAGAGGGGTTAGTGTGTTTCTCGTATACTGAAAGCTTAATACAGCTTATGATAATAAGTTAATAGCCATAAGATCATACATCATTGATCTCAACTGCTGATTTCTAATACTCCCTCCGTTTTAATATAGATGATGTTTTAGAAGGATTATTTTGTTTCAATTTACTTGAAGTTTTGAGATTTTAAGGTTAACTTTAATTTTATTTGAAACTGTTCAACCAATTAGATTTTACAGTCTTTTTTATAATTGGTTAACAGATTTTAAAATTATATCTTTAAAATAATTTATTTAGAAAAATGTAGTTTTATTAATCTTTGTGCACTAAAGCAAAATATCAAGTATTATGAAACAGAAGGAGTATTTTACCAATGACCGGTTTCATCATCATTGAATTATCCAAAAAAAATTCTTTAAACCGCTCAATGTACCTTCAAATTGAACAATCAAATATAGCCGCGAAGACCATGATTAGACGGTGGTCAGTTGTGGCTAAGAAACAGATCTTAGTTTTTCTTAGATTTTAACTAAGAAAAGGTAAGAACCGTCTCTTAAATAAAAGATATAGAAGTTCCCTTTTAGCCAAAAAATGTAAAAAAAAAAACCTAAAAGATGTCAAATTATGAGTTAAGAAACCGGGGTTAATCATGCCCTAAGAGCAGCATTATCCATAAAATTCTAGAGGGGTTTCTAAAAGAAAAAAAATATTAGTTTAATTATTTAAAGGGAGAATTGCCAATTGTGACTCAAAACTTGGAGTCAAACCCAAAACAATACCCCAACTTGGGTCAAAGGCAAAAGTAACCTAAAAGGCTATTGAAATTACAACTATCCCCTTGTGACCAAACAATAAAACGAAATTTTTTTTACGTTTCTACCCCTCGCAAGTCGTCTGTTTAGACGACTTGAAAATAAGTCGTCCAGACGACTTAACTGAAAGTCGTCTGGACAGTTAGTCTTAAACATAATTTAAAAATTTTGTAAAAAATATTTTGATAAGTGAAAAATGGGAATTATGTAATTAACATATGTCTTATGAGGTATAAATTAAGATATAACAAATTTCAATTGTTTTCAGCATAGATGAGTGAAAGTAGTGAGTCATGATATTCTTAAGTTTATGTTTCATCAACATATGTTGTAGTATTGTATGTGTTCTTAGGGTTAGATTTTGGAAAGCATTAAAACCGTTTTTGAAAATTTTTAAAATTACTTATGCGTGTTCATTTCTGTGTATAGTAAACACTATTTAAGTATAATTTGATTTTATAACGTGGTTAGTTAGTTAATCTAGTCATTTTAGTTTAGGGGTTCATTTTAGGGTCTAGGACGACTTAATATTTTGTCGTCTGAAAACAGACGACTAAATATTAAGTCGTCTAAACCGGACCAAACCTTAAAGTTTACCAATGTACTTTTAAAGCTAACCGGATTATTTACCCAATATATAAGGTGATTTTTATTTTTTTGTTTCATTTTTCGCGAAATTCAGAAACCCTAACAGTTCTCTCTCAAAGGCGATTTCGAATTCCCACGATTTCCGAACAAACCATCGTTCTCAACGTCGGCTATCTATCTCACCGTTGTCGCCGCAGCTTCTTCTAACCCTAGCGCCGCCGATTCCTCTAAACCCTAGCGCCGCCGATTCCTCTAAACCCTAGCGCCGCCGCTTCCACTATTTCCGAACAAACCGTCGCCCTCGCCACCGTGGTCACCAACGTTCTCACCGCCGCTTCCTCTAAACACTAGCGCCGCCGCTTCTTCTAAACCCTAGCGCCGCCGCTTCTTCTCTGTAAACCTTAGCGCCGTTTCTCTGTAAACCCTAACGCCGCTAAGTCATCAATCTCGAGGAAAAGATGAACATAAAACGTTGTCTCTATCAATTTACTCATTCTCACCGTTTCACGTTTATTTTTTCAGATCTATAACCGCAATGACGAGTACTCCAACTCCTTCTGCGACTGGAAGACTTGTAAGTAATTTAAGTCGTCTGGAAAGTCTTCCAACTGGACGACTTAGTAGATGACTTAAATATAAGTCGTCCATTTGGAAGACTTTCCAGACGACTTAATGATAAGTCGTCTACTAAGTCGTCTGGACTTATATTGTTGTCTTTGATTATTTTGCAGACAAAAAGGATGGATATTCCAGAACTCCCCCGTAGGTTATACACATCAGGGGAAGAGCCAGAAGCCCACAATAGCATTTCGTATCATACGGATAACAGCAAGTTGCATACTGCTCTTAGGAAAGCTCTTACTGATGACGAATTTGAAGAGCTCAAGGAGTCGAGTTTGGGAGTTTTCATCAAGTTCAAGGAGCAGGGATTTGGTTGGGCTTCAAGGCTGGTTCACTACATGCTCAGTTTCAAGCTGGACATTAAGAAGAAGTATGAGATGTGGTCTCTCGTTGGTCCAGAACCTTTGAGGTTTTCACTGTTAGAGTTTGAAAACCTCACTGGTCTAAACTGCGAGTACATCGAGGACCTTGAGACACCAAAATGTGACGTTACCCCAGAGATGGTTTCTTTCTGGGGGATGCTGGGAGTTCATCTGGAAGCTGGGCCAACTACTGATCAGATAATAGCAGCACTGAAGAGATGCGGGGATTGGTCCAGGGAAGATCGCAAGCGGCTCGCGTACCTCTCCATCTTCACTGGATTCATTGAAGGGAGAAAGTTTTCAACCGCTACACGATCTACTCTGGCAAGGCTAGTGATGGATTTAGAACGGTTTGAGAATTATCCATGGGGGAGAGTCGCGTTTAAGGTGCTGATGGACTCTTTGTGGAACAAAGAAATTGCTGGCTGTTACACCGTGGATGGGTTTATACAAGTTCTTCAGGTCTGGACGTACACAGCTATGCCGGAATTGGGTGCTAGTATTGGTGGTCCCAGAGCAGACAGTCCGTCTCCACCGATACTGGCTTACGAGGGCAGCAGAGGCCGCAGATCAATGAAAGCTGCTATCTTGAGTCAGGTATTTACTTCAATCCAAAAGACTGCGCAGACGACTTATTATAAGTCGTCTGGAAGGTCGTCCAGCTGGACGACTTATCGGACGACTTATAATAAGTCGTCTGGAAAGTCTTCCCAGCTGGACGACTTATCGGACGACTTAATTAAGTCGTCTGGAAAGTCTTCCATCTGGACGACTTATTAGACGACTTATTATAAGTCGTCTGGAAGGTCTTCCAGCTGGACGACTTAGTAGACGACTTATAATTAAGTCGTCTATTTAGTATTTTTTTTCAAATATCTAACTCGATTCTTCTATTTACTGCAGACCCGCGTGATCAACTTTGTTGAGAAGGACATTAGTGAAATGTGGCCAAAATGGGACTCTGAGGTTGAGGACCTGCCCGCGGAGAACATCATTAAAGTCATGTATGAGCGGAGACCGTGGAAGTGGACCATGGATTGCTGGGAAGTCACTGGTACTAAGGTCAATACAAAACCTAAGGTTGTGACTCCATCGAAGAAGGCCAAAGAGATGGTTGTGTTGGAGGAGGAGGAGGAGGAGGAAGACAATCCAAGACCTCGGAAGAAAGCTCGTAAAGAGGCTCCTAAAGTGGCTAGTGAAGAGGCTAGAGAAGAGGCTAGAGAAGAGGCTAGAGGGGTGACCAGAGAGGAGTTGGAATATATGTTCAAGGGCGTAGCTGACTGCATGAAAAAAGGGTTTAATAAGTGCATGAGGGAGTTTAGGAAGTTGTCCGATAGATTGGAAGCTGTGGAGAAGAAGGTTGGTGTCACCAATCAGGCTACCCCTCCACCTCTAACCAATCAGGCTACCCCTCAAGATAAACAGCCTACCCCTCTTGCCAAAGAAACCGGGGGTAGAAACAAACAGGCTACCCCTCATGCCAATGAAACCGTGGTTAGTAACCAGCCTCCTCCTCATCAAACCAAACAGCAGCCTCCTCCTCATCAAACCAAACAGCAGCCTCCTCCTCCTCAAAAGAAACAGCAGCAGCCTCCTCCTCCTCAAAAGAAATAGCCTCCTCCTCAAAAGAAACAGCCTCCTCAAATCAAAGAGGTTAGTATCAAATCCAGGGTTAACTAGTTGTCCAGACGACTGTAAAAGTTATCTGGACGACTAGTTGACCCTGGACGACTTAAACATAAGTTGTCTGGACGAGTAGTTGACCACGGAAGACTTAATTTTAAGTCGTCCAGGGTCAACTAGTCGTCCAGACAACTTTTATTTAAGTCATCCAGAGTTAAGTTGTGTGCAACTTTTATTGCAGAGATGGTTGCCGGAGGATACAGCAACCGAGGCGAACTCGGTAAATAAGATCTTGCCGGAGGATAAAGCTTCCACCGAGCCAAGCGATCCAGTTTCAGAACCGAGCCTGGTTGTATTGGACAAGCGTGCAAAGAGTAAACGAGCGAAGAAACCTGCTCCCACTGTGAGATCTCCTTATACGGCAGAGAAAAAAAAAGATAAAGTGGCAGCCTATAATCCATTTCCGCCAGTAAACAAAGAGAAGTTGAAGGAACTCGCTGATTGGTTGAAAACTGATCCGTAAGTGATTGCTTTACCCATAATAGCTTGATTTAGTCGTCCAAAACTGATTGCTTTTTTGTTTGCAGTCATTATTTAACTAAGACCGAGGACAAACCACGTACATCACCAACAAGGTGGTACCACTTCCTCCGGACAGCCAGAGGATGGCTGGAAGACTGCGTAAGTCTTCTGCACACGATTTAAGTCGTCTACAAAGTCGTCCAAGTAGACTACTTTCCAGACGACTTAAAGATAAATCGTCTGGAAAGTCGTCTACTTGGACGACCACGTAGACGACTTATATTTAAGTCGTCTGGTAACTTCTAACTTGTTATATTTAATATGCAGCATATAGATGCTTGGATTAATGTGCTAAGGCAGAGGTATCAGGAGAACCCACAAGCTTTCAGGAGCGAGCGAATGTGCTTCCTGGATCACAACTTTTCCCAGTCTTGGAGAGAGCAGTATCAGCTCTTCAAAACATCGGAACCTGATCACAAAGGTTTAGGAAGAGTTCTACCTGGTGGGGCGTCGGATTTTTATGACGGATCAATACCTTCATTTTGCCAATCAAACAAGAAGTGGGGGGGAGGACATTGATGATATCTATGCGCCAGTGAACTTGGACGACAAGCATTGGGTTGCTATTTGGATATCGATCCCTAAGAGGCACATAGTCGTCTGGGACAGCATACCTTCATCTAGTGTACCAGACGCATGGGATGCGATAATGGAGCCTTTTCTCCAGATGGTCCCTTATCTGCTTGTTGAGTGCGCAGCCACCGACGAAATACGGGTCAAATACGGGTTGGAGCCATACACATATGAGAGACCGCTGAAAGGTGTACCCACGGCCAACAATGGTGATTGTGGCGTGTACGCTGTAAAGTACATTGAATGTCATGCTCTTGGCGTCTCCTTTGACCCTAAAGACTTTGCTAGGTGCAACGCGAAGAAAATGAGGGATAATATGGCGGTGGATATATGGAAGGAGCTTGTTGATCAGCATCTGAAAGAAAATGTGGATGGTGATAAGTTCGTGGGCATGTATGATTATCATTTGAACATGATTTTTTAACAAGCGAAGTATTTGTATTTCAGCTTGTCTTTGTATAGCATTTGAACATGATTTTTTAACAAGCGAAGTATTTGTATTTCAGCTTGTCTTTGTATAGCATTTGAACATGATTTTTTAACAAGCGAAGTATTTGTATTTCAGCTTGTCTTTGTATAGCATTTGAACATGATTTTTTAACAAGCGAAGTATTTGTATTTCAGCTTGTCTTTGTATAGATTTGTAAATATATAAGTTGTCTGGAAGAAATAAGTCGTCTGGAAGGTTTTCCAACTGGACGACTTACAAATAAGTCGTCTAGAAGGTTTGGACGACTTATTATAAGTCGTCTGGAAGGTTTTCCAACTGGACGACTTACAAATAAGTCGTCTAGAAGGTTTGGACGACTTATTATAAGTCGTCTGGAAGGTTTGGACGACTTGAAGGGATAGTAGAAGGTAGTCTAAAAATAAAATACACTTGAAGGGATAGTAGAAGGTCGTTTAAAAATAAAATACACTGGACGACTTAGTAGAAGGTCGTCTAACAATAAAATACACTGGACGACTAAAAATTTAGTCGTCTGGACGGGTAATCAAGACTGGACGACTTAAATTTAGGTCGTCTGGACAACTAGTCAACTGGTTGTGTACATTGTGGTTTCATATGGCCAGTTTCCTTGCAGTTTGAGCATCTCCGTGCCCTGTGTTTCTTCCTGGGTTTGTGTCCTCTCATCCTAGATAGCTCCAACCAAGATTGCCATCTTGATTTCTTCGGTCTCCCCCGACCACGCTTTAGTTCTGGAGGAAAGCATTCTCGTTCCTCAATATGTTGTGACACGATAGGATATATATTCTCTGAGTATCCTGCATACAGATAATTCTTTGAGTACAGTGGACATACAAGTGTGGAGATATGCAAACCAGCATGTATTCCAGCAGCTATAGCATGAGAGCAAGGTATTTTCTCCACTCCATAGACACCACAATCACACTTTGCATGTTCCAAATCAACCACACAGTCCATTTTGCCACCTTTGACAAAGAAATGCCATCCATCAATTGGTTCGACCGTCATCGTACCCGCTATCTCTTCTCGAACAGCAAGCAAGTATTCAACACCCCCGCTATGTTCAGTTGTGAGACTCAAAGCATCTTGTCTCCTTTTCCAATACCATTTTCCTAACTTCTGCCTTATGAACTCCAGCAGGAACGTAATCGGAAATCCTCTTGCTCGCTTCAGTGCGGAATTAATAGATTCAGCAATGTTGCTTGTTTTTATGTTGAACCTGTTCCCCTTACAATAAACCCTTGACCATAGCCTGACGTCGGCTTTCTCCAAATACGTTGCAAGTTCCGGGTTTGCACTCCGTATCTCAGCCATGTACCGGTCAAAATCGTAAACCGTGTGAGCATAAGCAGCCCCTTTCACCAAGTACATGAGATGTTTCCCTTTAAACTTTTTGACAATGTTATCTTGAAGGTGATAATAACATATTCCTCGGGTTGCCCAAGGAAACACCTTATCACACGCACTTTTAATGGCCTTGTGCCGGTCGGAGACTATCACCAGAGGCTTGTCATGAGATATACAACTAGCCAATTTTGTGAAAAACCATTCCCAAGAAGGTATATCTTCCTCATCCACGATCCCAAAAGCCAATGGGAATATCTGAAAATTGCCATCTTGTGCGGCTGCAACTAACATAGTTCCTCCATACTTTCCACTTAGGTGAGTTCCATCCACCACAATGACCCTTCTCTGATACTTAAAACCTTTGATAGAAGCTCCAAAAGAGAGAAATAGATACTTAAATCTTTTCATAGAATCAAGTTCTATCGCCGTGATAGAATCAGGATTTGCAATGGAGATTTGCTCGAGATATGATGCCAGACGCGAATACCCTTCTTCTGCTGATCCTCTCACCAATCTTTGTGCATATAACAGTGCTCTGTATGAAGTGGTGTAATCAAGCGCCATGCCAAACATGTTCCTCATTGCATCAGTGATATGCTGCGGAGTTATCCCATCAATGATTCCAACACGATCAATGAAAAGACTACCTACATACTTCGGAGTACAGTGTCTCCGCTGAGCGATTCGGTCTCCCGCTGAGCATAAATGTTTTTCCACATACTTTGTTACCCAAAACGTGTTTGTCCCATGTTTGACACTCGCTCTGACCTTCCATCCACAATAGCTAACCGGACATGTTGCCACAACGAGAGTTTTCGTTGATTTGTATAATCTGAAAGAAAACTTACCCCTCACTGCTGCCAACCGCAGCTCTGAAAGCAGTGCACCCTTGCTAACAAAACTCTGGTTGACATAGATACTGGTACCATTCGATTTTCCTCCTTCAATAGCATTTGTCTTAGCATATGTCTTTTGGATTTCTTCAAAACAAATATTATCATCATCTTCCTCGTCCTCATCTGGAACCTTTCCATAAAGACTGTAATCCCCACCATTCTGATCCGTTTCACCAACAATAGAATTATCAGCATCCTCCTCCCCATTTTCCTCCTCCCCATCTTGATTTTCATCTTCAACAAACTCATTATCACCAACATCTTCAAAACATTCATCAGCTTCATCATCATCACCAACATCTTCTTCCCATTCACCAGCTTCATCATTATCACCAACATCTTTTTCCCATTCACCAGCTTCATCAATATCCCTTTTCTCTGAAACCGTTTCGACCTTGCTGCGGCTTGATACACAAAGACATACTCTATGGGTTTTGAGTATCTCCAGCAAGTTTCGAACTTGTCTATCACTTGTAACATGAATGGGAAGACTGCCTGGAGCCATCATCATTTCTGCTGGTAATGAGTAGCTAATCTCCACACTCACTGTTCTCATGTCCAGGTTATAATCTTCTTGAGCCATTGCAACAAGTTCAGCATGTGTTGAATCTTCATTCAATAAAAACAATCTTGCTCCTTTGAGATCATCAACCACAAAATCCCAACGGAAATCTCTCAACAACCATTCTCCATACACTGCATGTAACTGAAAAATCATCTGCAAATATTCAAAATAAAACACATTAGTAAACATAGAGAAAATGAAGAAGTTCAATAAACATTGCCGCAGACGACTTAGCATTAAGTCGTCCAGAAGACTTAAAGGTAAGTCGTCTAAAGAGGTCACTTTTGCAATTGAAAATTAAAAGGGACGACTTAATTCTAAGTCGTCCGGCTTTGTTTGTTAAAAAAAAAACTTCAGACGACTTATATATAAGTCGTCTACGAGAAACGGGCTAGTTTTGCATTTGACCGAATCGTGTCAGATCTTTGACTATTTCTGGACGACTTATAATTCAGTCGTCTCTGGGAAAGTTAAAATTTCAATATTTTATGAAAACTTGACGACTTACGTGTAAGTCGTCCTAGGTTAGTTTTGTAATTGAAAAATAAAACTTGAAATTTAACTTTCTCCAGACGACTTAGATGAAAGTCGTCCAGCTAAACGACTTAATTTAAGGTCGTCCGGGATAAGCAAGGTTTGACCAGAAAATTGGGAAAAATTATGGACGACTTTGCTTTCACCGGACGACTTTAAATTAAGTCTTCTGGAGGGACGACTTTATATTAAGTCGTCTGGTTAAAGTTAAATTATGAAGTTTTATTTTTCAATTACAAAACTAACCTAGGACGACTTACACGTAAGTCGTCAAGTTTTCATAAAATATTGAATTTTAACTTTCCCAGAGACGACTGAATTATAAGTCGTCCAGAAATAGTCAAAGATCTGACACGATTCGGTCAAATGCAAAACTAGCCCGTTTCTCGTAGACGACGTATATATAAGTCGTCTGAAGTGTTTTTTTTTAACAAACAAAGCTGGACGACTTAATTTAAGTCGTCCGTTTGACCAGAAGACTCATCAGTAAGTCTTCTACATACAGATGACTTACTAGTAAGTCTTCTACGCGAACAGATCTTGAAAAAAATTCAAATTCGTACCTTAAACTAGGTGAGATGACTTCGTTTGCACACAGGGTCTTCTCCAACCACCCAGAACCTCAAACGAAAGCAACCGTAAGTCAAAACGAAAGAAATATGGCTCTGTCAAAAGCTTGAGTTTTTTGGATGAATATAGAGAGAAAGTGAAAGAAATGTTGTTTTTAGTTCATAACAATTGAAACAGAGAGAGTGTAAAGAGATTTACGTGCATTAAAGGGCATAAAAGCTCCAAACAGTTCGTACAAGGTTGTTACCACTATTCATTGCAGTGGCAATATTGTAAATACTTGAAGAAGATGAGGTTGAGACAGTAAAGAAGCCATTTTCGAAAAAAAAAAAAAAATGTTAATGGCATTTTCGTAGATAAACTGCAGGTGTGGGGTTAAAATCTCAAAAAAAAAGGAGTCAAAAGAAAAGGTTAGTTTTCTGTTTGACTCCAAGTTTTGAGTCACTTTTGCAAAAAGCCCTTATTTAAATTTTCTAAAATCTGTTGAAAAGTTATCTGAGTAACAGCTGTCCTTGAGAGTTCTAATACGGTTCCGAAAAGTTGGTAAATAAGAACTTTTGCATTGTTATCTCTCCTCATTTATTAGTTTTGATTTATTTTAAATAATAAAAACTTTTTTTAAACCTCTATGTTCTAAGTACATTAATTAATTCAATAAAAATTCTTTAAACCACTCAATGTACCTTAAAATTAAACAATCAAACATAGTCGCTACTAGCTAAGTACATTCCGTACGGTAAGTGGTAGATATTGGCATAATACTTGAAAGTAGAAGAAGCTAATCAAGTTGCTATAGGAAATGAGATGGTGCCAATAAGGCCACGTCAGCAAGGCACACACGTCATAAAAAGTGTGATATATAGCGTGGAAGATAAAAAAAGTTAGGATCATATCGAAAATTGTCAAGAAAGTTTGTTATCTTCTTCATCTCTATTCTGGTTTGTATTCTCTGTGATTTTCTAGGAATATCACCATGGATTCCTCATCCTTGCCTTTGAGTTGTTTCTACATGTAAACTCTTGGCAGGAGAGAGAGCGATTCTTTGTGTAATAACTTGGATCAAATCAATACGAGTCACTGTTCATCTTCTTCTTCTTCCCATTACGTTTTACAGTATCAAAGGTATCAGAGACCAGTCCATCCTCGGAATCCATGGCAGAGCTTGGCGATTATATCAGATCACAACGATTTTCACCGGTGGTGCAAGAGACGGACGAAGCTTTTGGAAGTAGTTGTAAATCATTGTAGAAGATCAGAGTCGTCGCATCCTCAGAAATCATGGCAGAAAGACAAGCTGTGAAGTGTGTAGATTCAGATGGAGCTTCGATCAGGAAGCGAACAAAGACGATCCGTCGGAGAATATCGATTGAAGAAGTTGAAGATCGAAGGTTAAGAGGTATATGTGTGTTCTGCGACGAACCGGAAACTGAAGATCACTATCTACGCCACAAGAACGCATGACTTCTTATGATTGCCTGTGATGAAGATCAACCTTCAGCAGTTTCGGTTTCAAAGACGACCTCAGCTGCTATGATTCCTGATTCAGAGGCACAAATTGAGTCAAAATCTGATCCAGTGATTGCAAAGAAGATTCCTGATGTAGAGTTGACGAAACCAGAGGAGCAAATTGAGTCACAATGTGCTTCACAACATATAGATTCATTTGAACACAAGAAGGTACCACACTCTGCTTTACTTGAGAACAATAGCTCACAGCTTCTATGCAATGAGGCGCGTCATGATCAGATATGTGGTGTTTTGAGTGCTCCAAAATTAGAAGCAACATACATTTTAGATGTGGATATGGGAGATGAGCTGTCTCAGAAGGTAATAGAAGGTGTTTATTTCGTTGCACACCAGTTGTATGATCAATTGTTGCTAAGAGTTGGGGGTAAGGTGAAACAGAGGAGGTATCCAAAGAGTTGGATGTTTAAGTACAGACTGAAGCGAGCTTTGAGAATTCAGATTTCCAGTGATCAACATGGAATAAAGAGAAGCATGAAGTTGTAGAAAACAGAGGGAACTGAGGAATATCATCGTAGGTTTGAGCTGTTGAGAACTGATTTGAAGTTACCTGAAGCTGATCTGGTTAAAGTTTACTTACAAGGCTTGGAAATGGATGCTCAAAGGATCATTAAAATGTTTCAATCTCTGAAGATTGGTAAGTGTTTACTTACTGGCAGATTGTATGAACAATGGCATCCCAAGAAGGATCATAAGCTGAAAGCAGATCATAGTAATGACATGTATCGAGTTCCATTTGAGATTCAAGGAAAAAAATGATCGTTTCTGCTGATTCACAGGCACAAGTTGAGACAGCATCAACTCCAGTGATTCAGTGTTTGATTTTGGACAGAGAATCCAAAGAGTATGTGGACTCGCTCAAGAAAACAGAGGAGTTTCACGAAGATAATCAGGTTAAAGCTTTAGAACGAGCTACTCGTTTATGGAAGCCAGGGAGGTTATTGCTGTATTCTTTCATTCAGCTGGGTTGGTTAGTCAGAGATGGGAAAATTCATGAGAATGCTTTCTCTAGCGAAGAAACAAGAGAAAGAAGAGATATGGATCTCTGTTTTTTCCAGTCTCTTATGCTTAATAACACACTCAGAGTTGAAGAAAGTGCTGCATGTCAGATAAAAAGATCTGCAATAGACGATGAGAAGTTTTGGGGTACACGGTTTGAAGACGCTCAGATCGGGCTATGCTTTTTTGGAAACATCAGATACTACAAAGCCAGTTTATCCAACTGAGGATTTAATTCCCGAACACCAGCTGTTTGTGCAAACGGTTTTAAGAGTAAGAAGGGAATATCAACAACAGATCTTGATTTTGTGGAAGAAAAAGAGACACAAGAAGGGAAATGAAGATTTTGTAGAAGCTGTTATCGACAATATGAATACAGGCTGTGATTATGCAGAGACAGTTTTGAATATGCTCAAGTCTTTTTGGTTCATGGAGAGTTGGGAAGGTGAGCCAACCACTGGTTTTGTTGGAAACAGATTTCATGACTTCGTAATCTCTGAGGTGTTTCATTTGCAACGACCACCTGAGAAAATATTCAACATAGAGAATGGTCCAGAATCAGAAGCTGTTTCAAGTCTTCTGCAGTGGCTGTTACTGAGCTCTTGGTCCAGCAGAAACGGAGACTCTCTCCGAACAAATCAGTCTGCTCTTGAATATGTTAAACTCGTGATAGGTGACAGCGTGGAACTGCTCTTTTGGTACCAGGAAATATACTTTAGTGAATCTTCTGTCCATGAAGAGTTGCAGGTCACTACAGCAGTCTGGCATCTTTGGATGCACAAGAATGAAATAGGGTCTTGTGTAGTGTTGTTACTGAAACGTTGGTTCAGAACATGGGAGTCTTTACTGCTTTGTTGGTTTATCAATGGTGTCTGTCTCCAACAGGATGATGCTTTGGAAGTTGAGTGTTTTGTATTAGGAGCTGGAGTTTTTAAAGTTGCAACATGACATCAGCAATGCTTAAGTGATGGAGAGCTGTGTGACGACAATGTTGCTGATGTGCTCACGTTATTTGGTGATACTCAGAGACGTGTGGGGGTTAGTGCAAACATGCCCTTTGATCCAGGAGGATAATGGAGTGCACAACAGTTTCAAACTGGTATTGGCCGAGACTACGTATTACAGATTCACACGGCATGGTGATGGATCAAAAGCAGTAGCATTCCCAAAACCTTGTGGTCAAGGTTTTCAAAAGAGGGAGGATTTGCTATAGGAAATGAGATGGTGCCAATAATGCCACGTCAGCAAAGCACACACGTCATAAAAAGTGTGATATATAGCGTGGAAGATAAAAATAGTTAGGTCATATCGAAAATTGTCAAGAAAGTTTGTTATCTTCTTCATCTCTATTCTGGTTTGTATTCTCTGTGATTTTCTAGGAATATCACCATGGATTCTTCATCCTTGCTTTTGAGTTGTTTCAACATGTAAACTCTTGGCAGGAGAGAGAGCGATTCTTTGTGTAATAACATTGGATCAAATCAATAAGAGTCACTATTCATCTTCTTCTTCTTCCCATTACGTTTTACTGTATCACAAGTCGAGCTAAAAGGGTATTGAACTGAACAATTATGAATTCTGAACTGTTCATATATCTTTATACAAAAATTATCCAAATACCTAGGAGTTTGAGTAAAAATCGAATAAAATTTAAATACGTAAATTCAAATTTGTTTGCAAACATATAAATTCAGTTTCTATATTTAAAAATATTATTGTATATTAAAATTTTAAAACAATCAACTATCTACAATTATTATTTATAAACTAAATATTTATATTTAATATTACACAAAAGAAAAATTATATCTGAAATATTCTAGATTATTTATATTCAATTTTTAATCTGAAATATTCAAATAATCCAATATTTTACCTAATTATCCCAAATTTCCCAAAGCGAGCCAGACGAACTAAACCTGACAGAACCTACTAAATTTCATTAAAACTCAAAACAATTCATATATGAAAAGGGTTTTTTGCCAAAACTAACCCACAACTTGATTTTAATCCCAAACTTATACCCAAACTTGAATCAAATGCAAAACTAACCTAAAAGCCTAGTGAAATTACAGCTCAGCCCTTTGTGACCAAACAAAAAAACAGAAGCCATTTTTACGAATATAGCCCTAGTAAATCGTCTGAGTCGTCTGAGATGTTGGAAGTCGTCTGGACGACTGAAGTGTAAGTCGTCTGGTACCGGTTTATTTTAAAAATAATTTATAAATCTTGTAAAAAAATATTTTGATTCGTGAAAAATAAAAATCAAGTAATTATAAACAGTTTTAAGTGATATAAATTAAGATATGATAAAATTGATTTGTTTTGAAGATAGATGAGTGGAAGTAGTGAATCATGAAATACTTTGGTTTAGGAGTTTAGCAAACATATGTTGTAGTATTGTATGTATTGTTAGGGTTAGATTTTGGAAAACTAAAATGTTTTTTTCAAAAATTAGTTTTCATCTATATGTGTTTATTTATGTGTATAGTAAACACTTTTCAAGTTTGATTTGATTTTAAGAAGTCTTTAATTAGATAATTAAGTTTAGGGGTTATGTTTAGGGTGTGGACGACTTATATTTCAGTCGTCTGTTGAATAATTTACTCGGACGACGTATATTTTAGTCGTCTGTTGAATAATTTACTCGGACGACTTACATTTCAGTCGTCTGGTGAAGAAATTAAAACAGATGACTTACATGTAAGTCGTCCAAATATTCCCGCCTAAATTTTTTTAAAAAAATTATTTTTCCGCTTAAATAATTTAAACCAGACGACTTACAAGTAAGTCGTCTGGAAAGTCTTCTATTTTAGTTTCCCGCTAAAAATATTTAATTTCCCGCTAAAAATATTAAACTCTTCTGGATGACTTACATGTAAGTCGTCTGTTTTAATTTCTTCACCAGACGACTGAAATGTAAGTCGTCCAGGAAGTCGTCTGAGTAAAAAATATTTAATCTAATTGGATTTTTTGTCTCCCTATATAAAGAAAAATTTACACATTCTCTCTCTTCCTCTCAAATGGCTGCAACAAAAATGTAATGTTCATCATTCTAAAACTCTCCAACCTCTCTCTAATCTCTTTGACTTGAAAACACCAAACTTTATATGAATTTTTCAGTTTTGTCTCATGTATTTCTTACTAATCTATCTCTTTTACAGGTTTTTAATCAAATGGTACTCATCTTCCATTAATTTAAAGGTAAATCTATTAATTTTAGATATGTATTTTTGTGTGTTCTATAAATGTAGATTTATCTAATCTTCCACTCATTTTTTCTATTTTTAAGTCATTTGAACGTTTTTGGATATGCAGGTTTTTCAGATCTGGATTTGATATGCAGGTTTTTCAGATCTGGAAGACTTCTTGGACGACTTACCTGTTAGTCGTCTGGAAGTCGTCTGGACTTCTTGGAAGTCTTCTGACAAAGTCGTCTGGACTTCCAGGAAGTCGTCTGGACTTCCAGGAAGTCGTCTGAACTTCATGGAAGTCTTCTGACAAAGTCTCCCTTTCATAATA
The DNA here is from genome assembly GCF_020379485.1 of Brassica napus. Taxonomy (NCBI): domain Eukaryota; kingdom Viridiplantae; phylum Streptophyta; class Magnoliopsida; order Brassicales; family Brassicaceae; genus Brassica; species Brassica napus. The sequence continues at coordinate 29,569,799 of NC_063452.1, forward strand.
GATCTGAGCATTTTGGTAAGTTCTTATGTCTGATTTTTCTTCATTTGGGAACTTCTTGTTGTATAAAGTTCTTACTTTTTTCCCAAACTAAAACTCTCCAAACCCACTCTAATCTCTTTGACTTGAAAACACCAAACTTTATATGAATTTTCCAGTTTTGTCTCATGTCTTTCTTACTAATCTATCTTTTTTGCAGGTTTTTAATTAGATGGTACTCATCTTCCACTAATTTAAAGGTAGATCTATTATTTTTAGATATGTATTTTTGTGTGTTCTGTAAAGGTAGATTTATCTAATCTTTCACTCATTTTTTCTGTTTTTAAGCCATTTGAACGTTTTTGGATATGCAGGTTTTTCAGATCTGGATTTAATATGCAGGTTTTTCAGATCTGGAAGACTTCTGGGACGACTTACCTGTTAGTCGTCTGGAAGTCGTCTGGACTTCTTGGAAGTCTTCTGACAAAGTCGTCTGGACTTCCTGTAAAGTCGTCTGGACTTCCTGTAAAGTCGTCTGGAAGTCGTCTGAACTTCCTAAAAGTCTTCTGACAAAGTCGTCTGAACTTCTTGGAAGTCGTCTGGACTTCTTAGAAGTCGTCTGGACTTCTTAAAAGTCGTGTGGTCTTGTCTACTCAAGTGGAATCCAAGCTTGTCTTTGTAGAGGAATGATCTATAATAGTTTTGTTTGTGGTCTGTTTTGTGAATTGCATGTCTACTCTTTTAGTTGTGAATTTTTTGTAAAATCAGTTATAATGTTTTCCAAGATGTATTAAATGTGCTAACAATGTGTTTAAACATTTACACATCAATGAAATAATAGACTTCAGTAGCTTTTTTCTTATCTTTGGATCTCTCATATGCAATAATAAACTCCAATGGTCTTTTTCTCATCTTAATAAACAAGAATGTTGGTAGCTTTATATTGATACAACATTTTAAGAAGTATTTTAACCCTTCTTCCAACTCATAACAATAGTCATCATTATTGTCTATAACAATAATACTTAAGAGATGGAAACAAACAATAGTAACTAGTCAAAGCATATCATATTTTATTATAAGTTTGCGTTGAAAAACTTAGTCAAATTTAGTAAAACTAAGGGATAGAACATATTTTGTAAATATGAGTTTTACATATCTTGAAGTTACTTATCACTCTTAAAAATACAAGTTATTCAAAAACTAACGTAGAAGACTTAAAAACTAGCGGAGAAGACGCGGACGACTTCAATCTAAGTTGTCCAGACGACTAAACTATACGTCGTCTGGTCAACACAGAGGTTATTTTTGCAATTGACTTTGAAATCTGTTATTTCGGACGACTGAAAAATAAGTCGTCTACTATTGTTTGGCTAAAAAAAAACTCCAAAAAAGCTAGACGACTTACATTTCAGTCGTCATAGGTTAGTTTTGCATTTGACTGGATAATTTCAGAAGTTTGACTTTTCTGGACGACTTACATTTCAGTCGTCTAGTGAAAATTAAAATAATAATATTTTTTTAAAAGTAGACGACTTACAGTTAAGTCGTCATAGGTTAGTTTTGCAATTGAAAAAAAAAACTTCAAGATTTAATTATATACAGACGACTTATAATTCAGTCGTCCACGAGACGACTGAAATGTAAGTCGTCCAGGATTTACGAGGTTTGACCAGAATCTCGGAAAAAAAATCCTGGACGACTTACAAGTAAGTCGTCTCGTGGACGACTGAATTATAAGTCGTCTGTGTATAATTAAATTTTGAAGTTTTTTTTTCAATTGCAAAACTAACCTATGACGACTTAACTGTAAGTCGTCTACTTTTAAAAAAATATTGTTATTTTAATTTTCGCCAGACGACTGAAATGTAAGTCGTCTGGGGAAGTCAAACTTCTGAAATTATCCAGTCAAATGCAAAACTAACCTATGACGACTGAAATGTAAGTCGTCTAGGTTCTTTGGAAATTTTTTTGAAACCAAACAAAAACAGACGACTTAACTTTCAGTCGTCTCAGGTTACAGATTTCAAAGTCAATTGCAAAAATAACCTCTGCGTTGACCAGACGACTTCCAGGTAAGTTGTCTACAGCCAGACGACTTCCCAAGTAAGTCGTCTGACGAACAGATCTGGAAAAAAACTCGATGTCATACCTTAAATTGGTGAGATAAGTTCCTTAGCATACATAAGGCTTCTCCAAGCACACAGAATCACAAACGAAAGTAACCCACCCAGAATCATTAGCTTCTATGACTCTATGAACCATAAAAAATTTTGAATCAAAATCTTGGGTTTTTTTAGCTCATTGTGGAGAGAAAGTGAGAGATATGTTGTGTTTAGTTCACAAGAATGGAAAAAGAAGAAGGGTAAATCGATTTTGGGAGCATTAAGAGCTTCAAATTAGTTGTTCATGGTGGTTGTGGTATTGATGACAATGGCAATCTTGTAATTACTTGAAGATGATGAGAGTGAGAGAGTAAAAATGTCATTTTCGAAAAAAAAAAGAAAAAAAAAATTGATGGCATTTTCGTAAATTATATGAACTTGTGGGGTGAATAGGGCAAAACCAATTTTCAAAAAAAAATGAGGTTAGTTTTGTGTTTAACTTTAAGTTATAGGTCAATGCTACAAAAAAACCCAAGAACCAAACCAAAGTATACAGTAAGTGGAGAGAGAAGTAAAGGTTTTTGTATAATGGATTTTTGTAAGAAAACTCAACAAGACATGGTTTTTACTCAAAAGCTTCCATAGGCAGTAGTCAAAGAGTGAAGAAGCGATGTGCACAATCACAAAATTAAAATCTTATTGGGATATTGTATGGCAAACTCACATTTTTAAAACAACAAAACATGGGAAAAGGAAAGCCTCACACTCTCTGTAATCTAAAGCCGGCATAAAAACCACATGGTGAGTGATCGGTAGTAGAACCTGATGAACCAAAGAAAGAGTCTCTGAATTTAAACACCATCTCCACATTAATCATCTTCAAGCAGTTTGAGCAACCGGTTCATCAGATGCTTCAAGCCTTTCAAAAACAAAATAAGATACATGTTCTTAGCCGCTAATCTTGTGACTAAAGCCATACATATATACAAAACATATACATGTCATTGTTACATTAATTTACCTTTCGATTCCTTCCCCAACCTCAACTCTCAGAAAATCGGCAACCTTCACAGGAGAACCCACCTCCTTGGATAAACTATCCACCAGTGTCTGTGGAATATCATAGATTTTTTTGAGAAATTTTCCATAGCCTTTATCAATTCAAAAAGTAATGCACATACCTTTATGTTTATAGAATCATTCACAATGAACTTTTGCTCCATCAGAGCAACATCTTCGAAATATTTACGGAGACGGCCTTCCACCATCTTCTCCACAGCCATCTGAGACTTGGCTGTACTTTCTGCCTGTTAATAAGACAGTTTTTGAAACTCAGGTTATGTAATGTCTGTTTGCAAACTACAGCTCAATGGAGTGAAGGTTGACCTGAGACTTGAGAATCTCCCGTTCGTTTGCTAATGCTTCAGAAGAAACAAGGTCTTTGCTTAAAAATAAAGGCTTTGCTGCTACAACATGCATGGCCAGCTCTGAGCCTACACGTTGAACAGCCTCTAGTTGAGTGTTTCCACCTTCTACTTCGAGAGATACAATCCCAGCTATACGACCCAACCCTATTAAGATTTTTGATACCATAAAATCAAAAGTTAAGAGATGAATCATGAAAAAAGAGATTAGTAACTAACGACAAGGAAACTAACTACATTTTAACAGTTTTTTTGGTACCTGGTTGGGGACTTGTGTGGAGATATGCAGAGAGGACGCCTGCTGAAGATTTTGACATTAAGAAACCTCTCCTAAACTTGACGTTCTCTCCCATAATTGCCGCTACTTCTGTAGCAGCGTTTGAAACTGTGGTTTCGCCGTTCACTTTTGGATGGTCGAGATTGAGCTTCAACTCCTGAATGGCATTATATGTGATATCAATATCTCCAAATTGTGAAGGACATAAGATATATATAACAGGTGAGGGCATCTAACAACTGACCTCAAAAAGATCAGGGCCAAAGGGGAAAACACCAGAAACTTGCTGAGAACTGTTTTCAACCAGCAAAGCACGTCTTGCCATAGCTAAAGCCTGCAGACATGGTAGGTTTTAGAAGAGAACATAAATGGAAAGCTAATTATCAAGCAAGCAAGCAACCCAATTGAAATAGCTAATGGCACTAACCAAGTACTGGAAGATGTCGTTTCTAGCCACAAAGTCTGTCTCACAGTTGAGTTCGATAACAGCAACCTTTCCTTCGTTTTGGGCAACCGCAAGCATACCCTCTGCAGCTGTCCGTGACGACTTTTTGGAAGCCAGTACTTTGCCTCTCTTCCTCAAATCCTTTTGAGCAGCCTCTGTGCCAAAAATCGAAAACACCCATTTGAGAGCACACGAAACAGAAAGAAAGGTGCACCAAGCCAATGCTTACCAATGTCCCAGTTGCATTCAACAAGAGAAGCCTTAACATCCTTAATAGGAGCACTAGTTCTTTGCCTCAGTTGCTTGATGAGGCTCATCTGGTCAACTACAGCAGGCGCCTCCGAACTAAAACTCCTCAACAAGTTCCCAAACCCACGAACAGGGTTTGCGTATCCAGAAGGTACAGAGCTCCTGTACTGAGACATACTTTCCCATTTGCTTGCCACAGTAGTAGAGTACTCATTTCCACAACCGAACCTACGACTAGCACTATAAACAAAGACTCCAAGGGGTCGTCTCGCTTCCCTAGCAAACGCCATTTTTTCGCAAAAACCTGATAGAATTATAACCAAAACTAATCAGGAAAATGAAACATCAGTAAACATTTGTGACAACTCTAATAAAAAAAAAAATATTCCAAGAATCTGCAACTACTCTCACCGAACCAAAATGAAACTCGGACAAAAGTTAAGATTTAAGTATGTCATATGAAACAGAAGCTTCTTCCAACTGTTTCACTCATACCAAGAGATTTGCTTGACTAGTTGTTTTCGAAAATCCAAGCTAAGAATCCAAAATCTAGTAATGATCCATAGAGCTTTTTTAAGGATATGGAGAAAACAAGAACCGTTCGATAGGTATACCGCTAAAACGAGAAGCGAAGAGTATATTTATCATTTTCATTGCAGAACATCTAAGAGTATAATCGGAGACTCACCTAGTGTAAAAGTTGTGTTCTTTGCGTTACTAGAGAGAGATCGAGATCATAGAGTAGCTTAAGAAATGGAGCGTACACGGCGATGAGGGATTGTTTGATAACGGAGGAGACGACGGCGATGGGTTTTGTAATATTTGGAAAGGGTTCTAACTTAAAATGTTTATGGGCCGATTACATGGCCCATTCAGACACTTTTTTAACCTTCTTTATTTTGTTTTCCTTCGATAATAGTGTGTGTTCCTGGGCATGGATAGAAAGAAACCTTTCAACTAGATAATAATGATTACTAGTTTCACATACCATATCGCCTATGGTAAAATTAGCCAAGTTTTGTACGTTCACTTGAAATCTCAAAATTCGAAAGGTGGTCCTGGTTACCTTCAATAGACCACAGCTGGTCTATTATGAACCATATCACTCTGATTTTATGCCATCACTAATAAGATTTGATAAAAAGTCTGGATTTTCCATTTTGTGTTGCAGAAAGTAAAGAATCTTTAGATACCAAAGACAAAGGTCATAACCAAGAAGATGGAGCACCTTCTTCAGTGAGCAAGAGACCTTAAAACAGACACAAAGATTTGTATATATTTACCCTTGAGTCTTGTATTTTTGACAGTAACACCAGATGCAATGAAACTGAGCAAAATTCGCAAGAAAAGTCCATTACGAAAAGAAGAAAAAAATTCTTTAGAATCAAAAATAATAATTTTGAAGATCTTTTAGTTTTTTTTTCGAACCGCCTTTCATATATTAAAATTTAAAATAAAGATCCTTTCGTTTAGTGGTGGATGAGATTCATCTTTAGGATAAAAGCTCATATCAACTACTGTATGTATGTGTATATACACATCAAAAACAAAAGAGTATAATACTCTATAGGAAGGAAAATTTACATAACAAAAGTGAGATCTGGTATCATAACCATAGGAGGGCAAATAAATAAATAAAAAAACTTAGCAACACCACCAAGAAAAGGTCTTACCTTACTACGTATCCTCATCACCTGTATTACCCAAACCTCACCTACTAACCAACACTGTACATGGGATTGAATTACTGATCATATCTCTTCTGTGTTCATCATCTCAACCTTCTCCACAAACTCGGTAGTACGATTGTTTTGTCCAGAGTCTTGGGTTGATGGTTCTTTGTTTCTACCCTAAAACCGAAGGGGCTCTCCAGGTGAAAGAAGATTTACATAGGCTTCTTCTGTAGGTAATGATTTCAAACCAGCTGTAGAACTTTGATAGACCCATTTGAGCTAGCTGAAACAACCATATTTGACCTTTTTCTCCAGCAAACGCTTGAAACAAATAGGTTGTTGTCTTCCTCAATCTCCTTTCCTGATATAGGATCAATCGAACCAAACTTGTACGCGGTAATGGGCATTGGAAGAGACCGGTGATATGCATAAACCTTAGCAACGAAAAAAAACAAGGAACACCATTTGTTTTAGTCAGAGAGATCACTAAACAGATAAAATATGAAATTATTTTACTAATGTCACTAGCAACAGATTGGTTCCTCCGTTCACATGGAACTCTATCTGCATAGGGAATACGTAAACTCTGGAGCTAATGATTAAGTTGATGTATCAAACTATCAACATGTATTTATAATTTGGAACAAAAAGTTCTGTAGGAATCTCATTGTGTTCCCAAGTTTTAGGTCATACCTCATTTGTCTCAGAGCCACAAGCTATATATCCATCGGCAGTAGACAAACCAACAAAGTTCTGAAAACAGACAGGAAGATGACAAATCAACCACAAAGAACAAAGAGGAACATTAATAAGGATTAACAAAGTGTCAGCATTAGCTACCTAGCCTACCTTCTCGTTTGTATGGCCACCAAAAGTTAAGCTGCAAGCATTTGTGGAGAGGCCACCGTGAGTGGTTTTCTTAAGATCCCAAAGCTTTAACGTGTTATCAGTTGATGCTGTGACAAGGGTTTCACTATCCAAGAATTTGGCGTAGCTAACTGCTTTGTTGTGTCCTGACAGTATGCACCAAGGAGTTCTTAAATTCCGTGTATCGTAGCAGTATGTTCTGAAATCTGATGATCCAAAGGCTAGCAGATGAGAGGACTGTGGAGAAAATTGCACACAACAAACGTTTGCAATGTTCCTGATCGTTCCTAAGCAGTTCCTCTGCACATTCAAGCAAGAAGATTGCGTATTAGCTACAAAGCTGAACATATGGATGTAACAACAACAGAGTAACCCCAAGTGCTGTTTGTTCATTTATAAATATGCAGTATGATGTGCCTATGCATGTAGAGGTAAAGAAGAGCATGCCTCGTTGATGTTCCACAGCTTCACAGAACAATCATCGCTTCCACTGGCTAATTTTGTCGGACACGCTTCAGAGAAATCAACAGACCAGGCCCGCTTCTCGTGCTCTATGAAATGTGAAATGGCCTGTCCTGTTGTCACATCCCATAGCTGGATCCATCATAATACACTTGAATTCATTAGATAAAAGGAAAATCAAGTGATAATCAATCCAAATAACACTTTAAATGGTTCAGATTACCTTGATGATACCATCATAATCAGAGGAAGCTAAGTAGTTCCTGATATAGTTGTTCCAGCAAACGCCGCTAAGCTTTGATCTATTTGACATTTCCACGGCTGGATAGTGAATGTCCACAGATTCGTTGAATAGGGAATTGAACTCGAATATCTTGATTTTCTTTGAAACACCAGCCGTAGCAAAATAATCTTCGTCTCGATCAAAACCCAGAGAACAAATCACATTTGAAGTGTTGTTCAACTCCCCTGTCCTCAGAACACCTCGTGTTTCAAACTTGCTATATCGAGCATACTTGCATAATCCATCAAAGAACGCTCCAACGCGATCATCTGAGCTCCACGTCTCACTATTTTCTTGTTCTGATATAACATTCTCATCACGATTTCTTAGCAGATCTCTATCCGGGCGTAACCTATAACGTGCTTCAGGAAGATGAACATCTATCCTTGCTCCGAAATAAGCAGTTTCAAGCTGTTTAATGTTCGTGACCAGTCTCTTTTCAGGTACACTTGAAGCAAGCGATGAGCCAGAAGCTTCTCCCACAGACAGAGGACTTATGGCACAACGCCTCTTCACAATTTCTTCAATATCTGCTTCTAAGGACACAATTTCTCCCATCAACTTTCCAGCATGCTTCTGCATTTGCTCTTGGGACAAAACGAGGAAATGCTGTAACAGTTCAGACTCTGTGTCCTCTTGTTCAATAGCTAAAGACAAACCTTCAGCATATAAATCTGGAATTCCATTAACCACTTCAGACTGCAAGATATCCCTGATACAGAACAACATAGAATTTACAAAAGTTTAGAAATTATCAACACATAAGGGGAGCTCGTATACAAGAAAGACTATATTATTCCGAGTATAACCAAATAATCCTATCTGAAATTATTAACGAGAATATCTTCCTATGTTTACAGACAGGAGAACACCTCCAAGTTACATTTCATTTAGAATGAATGACCAACAAGACTATCTTCCAATAACACCAGTTGGAAACATGGCCTTAACCTTCTACAGAATCAAGCATACAAAAGTTCGATAACATGCTTTTTTATTACTTGAAAATTAATGCAGCGAAAGAATTTGCATTGCCTGGTTGATGGTCGGCATGAAGGCTCTGGATGAAGTAACCAGAGACAGAACCCAGCTTCCTTTGGATTCTCTGACAGAAATTTGGGCGGGAGAATCCGGTGACGGATATCAGACATTACAGCCTCACGAGCTCTTTCACTTTGAAATTGACTAAGCAGCTGAGCGCAAAAAAAAAACCCATATAAGAATGTCAACTAGAATCATTCGCTTGACAAAACAACAGCCGAATCAAAACATTAACCAAGTCAACTATAATGTCAACTAGAAACTGTACTGATAAAGGAACATCGTTAACATGTAACATGAATCAAATTAAAAATGGAGCCGTAACACGTATACAGAAAACTTTAAGTTTGGCAAATAGCATAAGATTGAGAGATACCGAACATGACCCGCTCATACTACGGCCTCACTTATAGAAAGCATTATCCCATGAAAAAACTTATACTAGTATGTCAAAGCAAGGGGCAATGCGATTTCAATTTCAATTCAAGAATGAAAAATATTTACAATTGCAGGCAAAAAGCTACAATAGAATGTCACCCCTCAAGTGAAATTAATAAAAACTTCTCCATACCTCGAAAAGAAGGATACCCAAACTATAAATGTTTGAAGAGACTGAACGAGTCTCGCCCCTGAGCTCCTCGGGACTTGCATACCATTTCTCCTCCAACTGCTCACTCATTGACGTAAAAGAACGGGCAGATGGACTACACTGAGGATGACTCGATCTTAGACGAAGCTCCTGTGTTGCGCTGACATCATTTTCAGTTTGGATATTGAGGTTGCCGCCGGCTCGTTGAAACATAGGCCACTGTCTAGAGCTTGGTCCACTTGACTTGTGCTTCTTTGCAGGGACGCCGGGACTAGAAGCAAATCCTGTATCTCCTAACCTCCTTCTAACCAGAGGTTTCTCGGGTTGACTTAATGTATTTTTGTTCAAGTTGCTGTCAGAAGACTCCCGGTGAAAACCTGAACCAACATACTTGACCTCGTTCTCCTTGAGAATTTTAAAGAAAGATGGCCGTGGGTCAGATAAAACAACTCCTTGGGAATGAGAATCATCCACATGCTCCACGATCTGCCTAAAGATACGAAAACATTCAGCTTTATTAACTTCCTGACGCTCTGACTTCAACCAATCTCTCAGACTTAAACCTTCACCTCCACAACCACTATCCGAAGGATTAGAAGTACAAGAAGATGGATTACCGCCTTTTAAAGGCAAAACGTCACAAGCCTCCACCGCCAAAGGAGTGCTGCCCGAAACCTTCGCTGGAGTATCGTTAGATATTACTGAAGGGCTAGCCACAGACTGTTGATCCACATTACTAGCTTTAGATCTATTAAGCGGCGGTCCTCTGAAAGTGACACCCTTTCCCTTCAAGGTTTTCTTAACAAAAAACTGAGAGAAACCAGACTGCGACAACATCTTCGTCTTGATGCCTCCATGGGACAATGCATCTACCGGTACAGGGTTTCGTTCAACATCACCAGTTGAGGTCTTGCCTGCATTTCTCAAGATACTTGTTATTACTTTGTCACCTTCCCTCTTATCCATAGAACTGCTACTAGGCAGAAACTGAGTGCGATTGATCTCTAACCTAGCTCCACTACTTGAACTACCAACTATGGCCATGCTCGATCCTTCACAAGTTTTAACAGTCAACTCCTCAACCACGTCATCAGCAGAACATGGTTCATTCTCTGTCTCATTGACATTCTTACCGTCTAGAAAATCAGCTATCACGCCAAAGGAGCTATCAGGAGAACCGGGATCATCCCTCTGAACCTCAGCTTGAACTTGTTTGGTTTCCTGGATTTCATCCGGTTTAAGAGATTGCTGACCGTTTTTGAATTGGATGTGAGCAGCTTCGGCTTCATTGATGCTGCTACTCACTGAGCTTTCATCCATCATTCACTATTTTACTGTTAAGAGAAAAACCATTCAGCAAAATAAAATAGACATTCGAATATGCTTTTTGATTCCACAATCATCCAGTAAACAAAATAAGAAAGCTGGAATTGAAGATTGGCTTCTATTGATTCCGCGTGAAAAAAACCTTTTTGTGTACCTTCTTAGAGATGATTAAGAACAAGAACGAGCCGCGAGAATCGAATCGGCGAGAAGCCAATCATTGACGAACGAAGATCCACCGACGTAAAATCGGGGGAGGTAGGCGGTGGGAGAAGAGAAGGGATGAAATCTGGAAAACGGATATTTTTAATGTATTTGACTGTTTTTTAGTAAGCGACAGATTCGAACACCACACAGATAAAGTATTTTAACTCTAAAAGTAATAAACCGGGGGGCGGGGGGAGGGGGTTTGTTTTTTGTTATCCCTATCGGCACTTTTAGAAAATCCATCCGAAAAATTTAATGTTTACCACTTTCGTACTACTATTTTTTATCTTTACTACTACTAAAAAAATATTTTCAAAAACATTTTCTTTGTTAAGTGGCAAAAAACTCTTACACTCTTGTTCTTTCTATATATAATAAATCATTATTTAAATAAATAAATATGCTTTCGAATTATACTTTTTCAAATTCAAATTTTTTCATAATTCTTATTTTTTTGATTTTTTTTTTCAAATTTTCTTTTTGAAAACCGAAAATTATGTTTGAAACTATTTTTTTAATATTTTTAAGTATTTATTCATATATTTATTAGAATCCTAAATTTCATATTCCAAAAAACCTACCTTACTCCACATTCAGCTCTAAACCCTAAGTCTAGATAGTTAATCATAGGGGTAAAAGTGATTAGTGTAGACATGAAAAGTGGTACTATGAATATGGTATTTATGGCAATTTCCCAACCCATAATATCCTATGTTCTAAAACTCGGTCGCCTAGCCGCCTAGGCGACCGTCTAGGCGGCCGTCTAGGCGTTACACGTCACTTTTCCGCCCCGATTTATGCCAAATCGGTTTAAAAAATCGGATATCCGATTTTTTTCCGCCTAGACCGCCTAAATGACCGCCTAGCCGCCTAAATGACCGCCTAGCCGCCTAGGCGGCCGCCTAGCCGCCTAGGCGGCCGCCTAGCCGCCTAATCTATTTTTTATTTATTTTTTATTTTATTTTTTTATTTTTTTTTATTTTTAATAATATTTTTATTTATTTATTTGGTCTAAAATTTTATAAATATCATTTATATTCATAATTTTGATGAAAATTACACTATATTAAGTTTATATATTCTATTTGTGTGTTTTATACAATCTTAAACATGAAAATGTATTAATGTTATACACAATTAAAGATTAACATGTTTTATAACTTAGTAAACCATCTAAAAATTCCGCCCCGCATAATTTCCGATTAATCCCCGATTTTCTCTTTAGGCGCTAGGCCCAACCCGACCGCCCGACTAGCGCCTAGCGCGTTCCCGAACAGGGATAATATCTCATCTCACAAAGCCATAGATGCAAAATTGAACTCTATGATTTGCTTATTAACTCAAATTGATTGTTTTACTCTAATAAAAAAAAAACGTGACAAATACAAATTTCAGTAAAACGCTTAATCGCATTTAAGATATGAGCATCTGTACCTTTTCGTTGTTTCTCAATGAAATATATTGATATTCCGAACGAGGTCTATCACTGATCATAAATCCATATTAGATTTGATTCGCGTTTATAAAGTGCAGAGGGCGAAATAATTATTAAATGCACCATGTGATTTTTTTAAGAAATAATTAGTTATATATACATCAAAACTTTCTAAATTAGAAAAATACCCTACGCGTTTCAAAACCCAGAATCACTATATAACATTTTGTCTTCGTTTGCTATTTTGTCTCTGCATTTCTGTTATTGCTATTTTCTTTCTTCATCTCTCCATTCTCTTTCTTCATGTTTCATCTTCTTTCTTCGTCCTCATTCTCTTTTTTCATCTCTCCATTCTCTTTCTTCATGTTCCAATTTCTTTTTCCATCATCTAATCTTCATCTTAGATTTTTATGGCACAAATCTCACTTTCTTTTATTTCATTGACATCAGTGTTTTGGCACCAACCACGACCGACGTCCTCCTCTTCCTCATCCCATCCTTGCCACCATACCCAATCTATGAATCTACCTATTAGGCTTTTGGTGTTAGAGATTGTGATTAATTTTAGGGTCTCAGCAAGTCGGGAATGTACATCTCGTTCTAATTTTTAACTTAGATGTTATATAAAATGTTAGTAAATATCATGTTTACTAGGAAACTATGCTTACCAGGTAACATGGTTTGTTGCGGATACTTTATTTGTTAGCTGATACATTCGTTCGCTAACTGATAGATTGTTTAATGTATGATCTGTTAATTGATATATTGTTTGATAATATGCTCTCTTAGCTAATACATAGTTCCTTACATGATTTTTCATTAGCTGAAACATTTCTTGATACCAACAAAAATATTCACCATTATTTAGTATAAAAATTTCATTTAATTGACTATAAAGATGAAGAACAAAGTATCAACTCGATGGTTGATATACATGGCATTGAGCATTTTGATGAAGATAAAAATGGACATATTGCTGTCGAGTACTTCTCAAACCTCTTTCTGTCTTCAGTCACCTACAAACCCATTAGAGTTGCTGAAGGGTTTTACGTCTAGAGTTACTGACATGATGAATCAAAACCTTACCAGGCCAGTCTCGGATAATGAGATCCGTAAGACAGTGAAAGCAGTAAAAAGTGATAGTGCTCCTGGAGCTGATGGAATGACAGACAAATTCTTTCAACATTTCTGGATCATCACGGGAGTTCAGGTTATGAAGGAGGTCAAAAATTTATTTTCTGGTGGAGTTATCAACAGAGTGGAACTTCACGCAACTATGCTTATTACCAAAAAAGCCCAACCCAAATAAAATGACTGATTTGCGTCCCATAAGCATGTGTTTTGTTGTATACAAGATCATTTCAAATGTCTTGTGTTCCAGACTGAATAGCATTCTGCCACAGATTGTCTCCCCCACGCAAGGTGCTTTCATGTCAGGTAGACTCATCTCAAATAACCTCCTGAGAGCACATGAAATGATCCATGGGATGAGGACTAACCCAAGCTGCAAAGCGGACTACATTGCTATTAACCCGAGTTGAGTGGGATTTTCTGGAATCTTTATTTCTCAAGATGGGTTTCAATAGACTGGCTGGATTATGAGATGTATACAACCAGTCTCTTACCCTGTGCTATTGAATGGACATACACACGGACACATCACACCAGAACGAGGTATATGACAGGGAAACCCTCTTTCCCCTTTCATCTTCATTTTGTGTGCAGAAGCTCTCGTACATGCCATGAACAGAGCTGAAGCTAGAGGTGAAGTCAACAGAATGAAACTATCCAGAAGGTGCCCATCAGTGCAACATCTCTTGTTCGTCGATGATAGACTATTCTTATGTCGAGAAAATCTCACCGAAATGTCTAATTTTTACGCTCTTTAAAACTATATGGAGACTCCTCGGGTCAGGTCATCATCATTCGTTTGGACTTACATGAAGCCTTTAAAGCAATTTTCAATGCTCTGTTGTGTCTTAGATATCGCGCTCTTTTGAACAAAATTGATTATTTGCGTCGTGGTTTTTGTTCTGTTCTTTTTGAGCAGCAAGTTCCAGCAACAAATGTTCGTGATATTGCCAGAAGTGTGCTGCTTGACAGCTGGTTTCAATCTTATCTGGCGCTTGGTGGACCGGCGTGGCTGCACAACAAAATTTAGAGTGAAGCTTCATCCAACAACTTTTAGATCTTTCCCTTAAGATTAGCTTGTTGGCCATGGTGTTTTGCTTTGAGTTTTGTCTTATCTTCTTTGTTTTGTGTTATCTTTCCCATGTTCACAAAACAATGTACCATCTCTTAATTGAGTTCAGACGTTTTAAAAAAAAAGACTATAAAGATGATTGAGAATAAGTTTTCAACATATGTATGAATGTGAATATTCGTTATTTGGTATCCAATGATATATCAACTAAGATAAATCACATATCATATAACAATCCATTTATGAACTAACAAACTATGTATCAAACAAATGTATCAGCTAACAAACCATGTGTTGATTACTAAAATATGTATCAATTAATGAAAACTACTTGACATATTATCAATCATTTATCAACTAACATCAATCTGGTTGTAGCAATTAACAATTCATGTATCGATCAATAAACCATGTATCAGCTAATGATAACTATTTCGTTACATCTCATCAAACATTTATCAATTAGATGTATATGTTCGTAACAACTAACAAATCATGTCTCCTAAGTGACACTATAAAACTAAGAATCCGTTTAAACATAAGCAATATTAGGTAACTGATAAAATTCTGACTAAAATATATGTTATCTAAATAAAAAAAACAGATTCACAAACTCTTGATCAACCACACCACATGAACCATGGTTGACGAACCTGCCAAAACTGGTAAGTCCTCCAACCACGTCGGGACAAAACCACAACCAAAAATTGCTATTGGGATTGGATATTGAAAGTGGTAGTTATTAGAAAGAGAAAGTGGTGGTATTGGTAGGAGATGATGAGATTAGCATTTATGGTGTCAATGAATAAGAGTAAAATCGGATCTTGCTTCGGTTGGGAAATCAAATTTAATTGTAAATCAAAACTATAATTATCAAGAACATGAAATATGATCCGTAAGAGAGAGGAGATGAAAGAGGAATAGAAGAGAAGATGAGAAATGGCTAGGATAGGAGAAAAGAGAGAACTATGAAACTAGGAGTAGTATTTGAGTTTTGGAAAGTTGAATAGTGCTTAGTGTAGTTTCCTAATTATGGTTTTTAATGTATATAGAACCTAATTTCTCTTTTTAAATTTTTTTTAACACCTCTTTTTAAAAAAAAAATAAATATTGAAATTTAGATGGAAAAAATCATTAGGAATGTCATTTTCTAGTTTTACTATACCACTAGATGTTTAATATATTTATTTTGAATTTGTGAATAAAATTGAAATATTTTTGGGGATGTATTGCCTTGATTATAGGGGAATTTTCATGTTTACCACATTGTTGGTACCATTATTCATGTTTACCACCACTAAAGAGACATTTTCAAAAATATCTTCTTCACTAAGAGGCAAAAGATTTTTATATACTTACTCTACACATATATATATAATGAATAATTACTTAAATTAAAAAAAGAGAAATACCCTACGATATCACTAAAAAAGTTTTGGTCACAAAAATAGATTCTAACGATCAAAATGACCAAAATGTATTATTAAGGAGGTAAATATATTTTTATAGCCTTTGGGTTAACTAATCCAAACCTTATGGTTTAGAGTTAACGGGTGGAGATTTGAGATTGGGGTTTAAAATTTTATAAAATAAAAAATTAAAATTAAAAATTTAAATATAAAAATTTTAAAAATAGTTTCAAAAAGTATTTTTGAATTACAAAAATAAATTTTGAAAAATAAATAAATAAAAAATTCGAAAAAAATATTCAAAAAAAAATATTTATAAAAAAAAAATTTATAAAAAAGTTCACAATTAAAAAACATATAATCTAAAACTATAAAAAAAAATCATTTATTTTTATTTTTTATATATCTAGGGTATTAGGGTCATTTCACCTATTAAATTAAACATTTTGGTCATTTTGCTTCTTGTGGTATATTTTTTTGACCAAAACTTGAAAATGGTCTATTTAGGAGAATTTCCCAAAAAAATAAAAAATAATAATTTTTTTTTATGTTTTCAAATTATACTTTTAAAAAAATGAACTTCTTATTTTATTTTTTGAATTGTTTTTTCAAAATTCTTTATGAAATTCGAATTTTTTTTTAACCTATTTTTTTATTAAATTAAGTATTTATTTATATATTTATTAAAATCATAAACTCCACATTCCAAAACTCTTACTCCACCCATTAACTCTAAACCTAAAGTCTAGATTAGTTAACCGTAAGGTTATAAATGTTTTTTTCCTTCTTTAATGGCGAGGGTAAAAGTGGTTAAGGTAAACATGAAAAGTGATATTATGAATGTGGTAGTTTTGGCAATTTTCCTTGATTATAAATAAAAGACAATATCTTACTTTTAGTAAAGTAATCCTTGTAAGTTTAGTATGTATTTTGTTGATTTATATTTTTTTTTGCAATAACATATGTTCATATAATTTTATTTTTTTGATATTCTATGATCAAATTATTTTGTTTTATAGATATAAATATATAATAATCATATATTCAAAATAGAATAATTCAGAAATTGTTTGAAATACTCTAACAAAATTTTGAATATGTATTTTTGAATTTGTAAGCATTATTTTTGAATTCTTTAGTATTTCATCACCAAAAATAATTTCATAACAACAATGGGTCCCATTAATTGCGTTGTAAATGCATAAATTTTGTTGTAAGAACTCAGTCTGTAATTTTTGGTGATGTAGTTGTAAGTTTTTTGATATAGAAAATATTACAATTTTTAAACAGTTGATTTAAGAAAATAAAAGCATAAAAATATATAGGGTTGTAAATTTAAGGGGTAGAGTCCATTAAAGATCTGATTGGTAATGACTTTCGCTTTATGATTTGATTCTAGATTTGCGTCTGAATATATTTTAGCTTTGAAACCGGTAACTATTACTTTTGAAAGTTTTGAAACTTGATTGGCATCAAAGGTTTTAGAAGCTCTGACTGTTATAAATATATATTTATGATTCATTCCCAAAATATATTATCTACTTCTTTCTATCTACTTTTTTTTTATTTATACAAGTCTATAAAATATGTGGAATAGTTTTAAACAAGAAATCAGTTAAAATTTATCAACAAATATATTTTATTTATTTATTATACAAATAATAATTTAATCTTTCATAAATTTTTTTAATTACCACATACAATTATTTTTAGGTTTTAACAAATTAATGTTTAATGATAGTAGGCTATGACCTTTTCCTCACGTTAAAAACCTAACTAATTAATTATAATTAATTTATCAATCATCATATTTATTTTTTGATTTTTTGGTCAAAAATGGACAAAAAAAAACAAAACAAAATTAGTTACCCATGTTTTTTTAAGTGAAGAAAAAAGCTTTAAAATCTTTAAAAAATGGCTGTAGAAAAATTTGAACAAAAAACAGCTTCTTCTAAAAATGGGCTTTTAAGGCTTTATAGATTTCTAAAATCTCAGAGAATTGATTGGTAATTTTTTGGCTTTTATGGATTTACATAACCACAAAGCCTCAACAGTCTCATTACCAATTAAACCATAAATTACTTAGAGACTAATTGGAAACAAAGTTATAAATAGTTTTAATTGATTTGAAATATGTCTACAATTCAACCAATTAAAAACCATAACTAAAATTTGGTTAATTTTTGTTCATTCTGTTTTGCACCTTATATATAGTTTCCAATAACAAAAAAAATTGGAAACTAAAAGTTTTGAATTGCTTAAGACAAAATCAATGAATAAGTTTAAATTAGTGTATATTTGTCTATAGCTACTTATATTTTTATTATATATTATAAAATTTATAATTAAAATAAACATACTAAATATATAATTAAAATTAAAATTACAAAAAACTCGGGTGTAGTCTGGACCGACACTAGTATATATATCATAAACATTTCCTCTCTTCTCAGCGTTCCACGTCATTAAATAGAGAGACAAGGAAATGACACGTGTTTTCCTCATACAACAATAAACTCGGATTCGTTTGGTTTGGCTTTTACACGAGTTAGTTAGGTTTATAGTCTATTAGATTGGTCTGAAACCTAATATAATATTGGCCCATTAGGTGTCTTCTCTTTGTTAACATAAAGCCAGCCATTTTTAGGGTCGTCATCTCCACTGAGCTCTGATTAGTGAGTAATCATTGTGTATATGTCGGTCCGTGTTGCTTCGTTTTTGATTCATCTCCTCGCAGGCGTTACGAGTTGCATTGATTCAACATCATTAACAAGATCTTAACTCTTTTGACCCACTCCTCACACGATTCATAAATGAATGCATCTCCCTTTACTCCCTTTCTACGAATTTTAGAGTATAAAAAGGTACGCCCTCTACCGTGAAACTGATCAATTCAATCCTCTGAATTCGTTGGGAGATATTTTCGAATTCTCTTTTGTTTGTTGATTTTTATTCCATTTGTTTATGTATTTGTTTGCGTCTCATCAGATTTTGTGAGGCTCTCCATCTCTCTATTTGATCATCTCTCTACCAGCTCTATGATTGTCCATTGTAATCAGTTTGTGTTTGATGTTTTCTTTGAACTTTGCTCTTTAATTGCGATCTGACTTGAGCTTTCTGATCGCTGGAACAATATTTGTGAATTCCTCTTTGATTGTGATCTCAGCTTAATTCTGAGAAGAGCCCATTTCAAAGGACGTATGCTGCTCAGGTAAGTTCATATCTCTTTCAGTATATTTAGTGGATATTTATCCTCACTTATTGTTGATATGTATGAAGATATAAAAATTTGGAGAGATGGCACGAAATATATGTTTCTTGAAAGACCAAATGTCAAAGGTTAGTTCCTAGACAAAGAAGTTGATATTGATTTGGATGATGTTGAGGTGAAACCATATGCTTGCTTTTGTTTTTAATTTATTGGATATCTATTGCTTCCCATTTCGTCATCCCTATAATTGATTACCTTCTTTTCCTTTTTCAGGTCAAGCTTGGAGAGTTAGAAGCTGAAAACTTGTGGAGTTTAGGTCTGGTGGAGAGATTTGGGTAAATTTTGCATTTTAATTCATGAATGTGCAGTAATAAAGGGCATGTGTTTTTAGTTTACGATTTTATTTGTAGTTGAGTACTAACTACTGGTTTCTGTCTTTTTGTTGAAAGAGCTTCTCATACTTAAGATCAAGGTATTTTTTTAACTTTATCCATGTTTATTTTGGAGATTTAATTTCTTTTAGACCACGTGTTTAATAATTCGATGTATGTTGTTCTTTTGATCAGCACAAATTAGTCTGAAGTTCGGGGAGAGTAGAGTATGTGGATAGATGCATCCTACAGAATCATGGTAATTTCAAGCTTATGATTGTGCTCTTACGCATCTTAGTTTTAGTGAATTACAGACAATTTTATATCATTTGCTATTCTTAACTTTGTGGAGTTTGTACCATGTTTGTTGCTTTTATAGTTCTTACTTTTGTTTTCTGCTACTCATGACGGGAACATGATGTCACATTATCTTGCAAGATCTAAGCAAGTTTATGTTTTTTGTGTATTTGGAACTACATGTGGGTGTATAGTTTTATTTCTTATTTTTTTAGTTTTATTTTCTTTATATGTATTCATATGTACATATTTTTTCAATGAAAAAGTTGATAAGTAAAAAGCCAAGTTGCAACTAAAATATTATTATATTTATGTATTTTATGAGGCTTCGGAGCTTTTCATAGATTTTGCAGCTTTTCATAGATTTGTAAGCTGCTTTTATGGTTCATGGATCTTATTCTAATCTGAATCTTGCTTGATAATCCTCAGGTGACATCAAAATCTTTCTAGGTGACCAGATTACCAAGTATACAATTTTTCTTTCTTCTGCTTTAGTTAAAATGTTTTAGTTTTATATCATTTTTGCTGGAAGATTATTTTTCTTATTCATATCACATGTCATTTGTTGGCACTGTTTAGGTGATCTCTCGATCCTAATTACATACAACTAAAGAATTATCCCTAAAAATAAAAGAGGGAGACATGATTTACTCATCAGTGATGTAAGAAGTTGAGGAAGAAGATTTTTTATTGAGATTAAGCTAAAGTGTTCTCCTGTGCAATGACTTAAGATATCTAATGTAATAAATGATAACTATAATTTCATATAAATCTGTGTGGCTTTGTTGTTTTCCACAATCTCCATCTACAGATCATAATTTCTACCATAATAGAATATATAAATTAGGAGAAATTTTACATACTCTAACCCCTACAAAGAATAGAATTGGTTCCCATGTTTCAAGGTCTTTTACAGAAAATAGGTATTTCTCAGTTTTGAATATGGTCTGGCAATAATGTAAGTAACTGCCTAAATAACAAATCTAAGGTGCTTTTGGTCTTAATAACAAAACCTAAATGAAAATTAAGACCAAGACCAACTTAATTTTAAAGTATGCTAAATTTCAAAATACCCATTATATCTAATGATAATTTCTGTAATATTTGAATTTGCTACCCCACCCGTAGGGCAGGCCAATCCCTAGTATATTATACAGATAGTCTATAATTTTGATCAGAAATGGGATATTCTCCTTAGTTATGGAATCACATGAGTATATTCTAATATAAGCTGGTTTTTTAAAAAGTAATATATGGATGAATATTGATGGGGAATTTGCCAAAATGACACAAAACATGATTTTAAATGCAAAACTATACCCCAAATTGAATAATGCAAACCTAACCTAAAATGCTAGTGAAATTTCAACATGCCCCTTATGACCAAACAAAAAACATGTTTGCACTTCTCTGTGGTTAGTGAAGTCTTCTCCGCAAGTCTTCTATGAGAAGAATTATCGAAAAGTCTTATATGAGAAGACTTCTCGGGAAGTATTCTCATGTATTAGATCTTTAGAATAATTTGTAAATTTTATAAAAAAATATTTTGATGGGGAAAAATTGAAATCGTGTGATTATAAACATTTCTAAATAATGTAAATTTATATTTACTAAAATTGAATTGTTTTCAACATAGATGAGTGAATGTAAATTGAATCATGATAGTCTTTGGTTTAGGGTTTGGTAACATATGTTATAGTATTGTTTGTATTTTTAGGTTAGCTTTTGGAATCTTAAACTTTTTTTTCAAAAAAATGAAATTTGACCCACATGTGTTTATTTTGTGTATATGAAACGCTTTATAAGTTGATTATAAGTTTAATGAATTGTTTTTTTGTTATTTAGTTAGTTATTTGATTGAGTTAGGGTTTGGAAGACTTCACAAGAAGTCTTATGACATATAATGCACTAGAAGACTTGCTGGAAGACTTCACACATGTCACCTCCTAAATTTAAGTAGAATTTAGGTTTTCCGCCTAAAGTGAAGTCTTCCAGTGGAAATTTTTTCATGTATTAGATCTTAAAAGTAATTTATAAATTTTATAAAAAAAATTTGATAGAAAAAAATCGAAATCATGTAATAATAAACATTTCTAAATGACGTAAGTTTAGATTTTCAAAAATTGAATTTTTCTTAACATATATTAGTGAATGTAGATTGAGTAATGGTAGTCTTTGGTTTAGGATTTGATAAAATATGTTATAGTATTGTTTGTATTATGGTTATATTTTGGAATCTTAACTTTAAAAAAAATTACATCATAACTTGAAATAAAAGTTGTTTTTTCTTTGATTCAAACTAATTTGCTCTTTTTCTTTTTCTTTTGGACAGAACATGTGACGACGAAAACTGCTATGTAGATTAGAAACCATGCTCTTAGAAATTTTCTCCAAGGTAATTCTTATGCTTCTTGCTTTTGACAAGAAGCCATGTCTTGATCTATTGTCCGCATGTGGACAGATGCAACTATCAAACTTCATGGAAGTATTCTCTAAATTTTGGTATGGACCTAGAGATGATTTTTTTATGTTCTAGTACTCGGTCTTTGTCTAGTGCTACAGTGTCCTATTTAAGAATGTTCTGCATTTTGGTTGACTCTTTGGTAAACCCTGGTTGAGAAGTGTGATATACTGTTTTATCTCATTGTGTTTAATATGAACTGATTATAATCATGACTCAACCTTGCAGTGAACCAAAAAGCATTGTCAAGATTGGTGAAGGTACATATGGGGAGGCTTTTCGGGCTGGTCCTCGTGTATGTAAAATAGTTCCAATTGATGGTGACTTCACTGTTAAAGGAGAAATACATAAGGTATTTTTCTTACATCACTTCTTTATGCTCTCAATGATGGTCCAAGACTACAATTTCTAGCTGGTGAAACTAACTAGCCACACCTTAATAAAATGCTCCAAAGTGTGTCACTATTTACTTTTTTTTTTTCTCGCAGTGAAGGCTAAATTTTAATATGTAAAGATAAGGAAATTATTAAACTACTGAACAACACTTGTGCACTTTTTTTTTGCTGAAACATTTACTAAAGTGTATAGATTGTGCATTTTCCTTCTCTCTATACTAAAGAAGCCAGCTGATAGTTTAGGTTTTTGAAAAAGATGTAACAAATGTATAGATTGAAACTTTATATATTGAAAAATGGTTATTGTAGTTTTCTTTCATTATCGTTGTGATAAAATTGGATTCAAACTTTGACTAATGATATCACACGTTAATTTGGAAAACTACAATCAAGTCACAACGTTCACAGATATTAGTTGGTGTAATTGGCATAATCTTACTATATGTCCATGCTTAGAAAAATTAACATGTTAAATAATTGATGTGGTTGACATAATTTCACTAGTTCACCTTGTATTCAATGTTTCATAAAATTTAACAAGTAAAATTGACATATGATTTAGAGTAGACATAATTTGAATAAAACTAAAGGATATTAAGTCATTTTAAAGATGAAGATGTTACTCCGTTGCTAGCTAAACATAATGCTCGAGTAAAAACAATTTTAATTGGGTTATGCATTTTGGTTCTCCGTAATACTTTTATAGCTTATGTTATCAAGTAACTACACTCAATATCCACTCTTATCGAAACTATAGTTTATCTATTTGATACAGTTTTATATTCATTTTTATGTGAGTAACTTCTAAGGGAATGAAAAACAAAGTTTTGCAGTATTACAATGCAACATAAATTTTAAGGATTCTAGGTCGGATTTGTGACCATATTGTAAGTACTTTTCAGGCCAAAAGTGAAATTACCTCATAAGACTACTATATGACATGGGACACTCAGAAGTGTATTTTTCAGTGATTTTCCTTAATCTTTATTATTGTAACTGATTTTTTGAAGAAAAAACATGGTTTTGTAACTGATTGTTCTTAATCTTGGCATTATAATATCATGTGATGTGGTTTAGAAGAAGAAAACATCATATAATGTTCAGCAAAATTTTGAAGAAAAAGCATGGTTAAGTGATAGTGAAGCAACAAGTCATTTGGTTAGACATGATACATTTGCAAAGGGTGGTGAAAAAAGAGATATTGAAACCATTACAGATTAATGGTTAAATGATCAATACATGTTTTTTAAGGAAAAATCCGCAAATATACTCCAACTAAATTCTGTTAAGGTTTTTATTATCTAATTTTTTTACCCAGTTTAATACTTTAATTAAATATTTTGCCCATTTTAATACACAAAATTTTAAAATTGTGCCTATTTTAATACTCAAAATGTGTTTATTTTAATCAAAAATATTAATAAGTTTCAACAAAAATTTAAAAAACCTTCAAAATCTAATAAAAATCTTAAAATTTCTATTTTTGTTTTATATTTTAAGAAAGAAAATAACTAAATTATGGAGAAAATTTTAAATTTATAAGAACTTAATTTTGAAAAAAAATTATTTTCAATTTCAGAAAACAAACCAAATTTGATTTTTTCTTTTGACAACAAACATTTACAGACTCATGTTGACTCTGTAAACCAAATCGGTAACTCCGCATCCATGTGAACGACGAAAGACGGTTGTTTCCTAGCATTGCGTGCTAAGCCACCCGCCTGTAGGTTCTCCGTCCGAGGTACATGAACGATGCATGAGTGGAGGAAGCTTCTTTCTAAAATCTTAATGTCTTCCAGGTAACTTTCAAATGCTAGTCATTCTTCTGGTTCCGAAACCATCTTCACCAATTGAGAACAATCTGTTGCAAACGTAACCTGAAACTGTCTTAAATTCTTCATACATTCCATTGCCCAAATTAATGCCTCCACCTCCGAATGAAGAGGTGAAAGACATGCCCTTACATTCCTTGCCCCTAATAAACCATCAAAACGTGGTAAAGTGCTATACCAGCCTTGCCCTGAAAATAGATCCTTATCTTTCCATGAACCATCTATGAAGCACCATCGTCCTGGAGTCGCTAGTGTGGGTCTGGTCTGTACCTGATGCCCCCTCGTTTGATCATTTACTACATGTGCCTCAGCCCAAAGTGTTGATTCCAATTCTGCTATTTTAAGTGTTTCCCTTGGATCAATATCCAGATTGCCAAACACTTTATTGTTCCAACCTTTCCATATATACCATAATATCCATGCAAATTTGTGGGCATCCATCCATCTTTGGATTTACTCTCCAAAAAAGATGATCCATGTTAGCGAAAAAAGAACTAAAAGGAAAAATATTGGGATGCGATGGTATCTTCGATAGTGCCCACACTTGACGTGCTGGAGGACATTCAAAACACGCATGGTTTATTGATTCCTCCGGATCTCCGCATCGAGCACAACATATATCCCCTTGTATTCCTCTCGCTTTTAGGTTTTTCATTACTGCTATACAACCTGAAAGGAGTTGCCATAAGAAATGCTTTATCTTCGGAGGGCACCACACTTTCCAGCAGAAAGCTTTTAGTATATCCACTGTGAGACCATAAAATTCTGGTGGTTTTTTCTTATCAGGATAGACCCCTTCCACTTGATAACCTGATTGTACCGAATATTTCTCATTGTTAGTGAAATGCCATCCAAACCTATCTTCCATCTGATTTCTACTTAATGGAATACTTTCAATAATTTGTACATCATGAGGATCCACCAAAGCCCTGATTGCATGTAAATTCCATGTTCGGGATTCCGAGTTAATGAGGGAATCCACTGTGAGGTCCGGGTAACTGTTTTGAAGGTTTTTGTTTGCTGGTCTCGGGCAAGTGGCTGGGATCCAAGGATCATTCCATACTGAAATAGAAGAACCTGTTCCCACCCTTTTAATTAGTCCTTTACAAGCCAAAGATCTAACAGAAATAATACTCCTCCAGCCATATGACGGGGAGTATGAACGGATTGGTTCCAGGAGTGAAGCATTCCTGTAGTACCGTACTTTGAAGACTCTTGAAAAAAGAGCATTTGGCTTCTCAATCAGCCTCCAAAATTGCTTTCCAAGTATCGTCGTGTTAAAATCAATAAGGTCCTTAAAGCCTAGTCCACCATTATCTTTAGGCACACATAATTTATCCCATGATTTCCAATGCATGCCTTTTATGCTTCCTCCTGGACTCCACCAAAACTGAGCTACTGCACTCGTTAACTTCTTTATTGTAGCCTTCGGTAACCGATAAACATACATCACATGGTTTGACAGGACCGTAACCACCGATTTAATAATCACCTCTTTTCCTCCTTTCGTAAAGAATCTAAAAGTCCATCCATTGACCCTATTATTCAAGCGGTCTTGTACAAAACCAAACACTTGTACCTTAGATCCTCCAAGGCTTTCTGGCAAACCTAAATAAGATTCTATTCCTCCTATATTCTGAATTCCCAAAATATCTCTCAATTCTTGACGACTGGATTCTTCGATCTTATGTCCAAATTGAATTGAGGATTTCTGGAAATTAATTTGTTGCTCTGAGACAGCCTCATATTCCTTTAAAATCCTTAGAATGGTTTGACACTCCTCTTTATTTGCCTTACAAAAGAATAGACTATCATCTGTAAATAGCAAATGAGAGATTGTTGGACAAGCTCTTGCTACCTTCATACCGGTTAATTGTTTCACTCTCTCTACCTTCTTAATATTCACAATTAATGCATCAGTGCACATAATAAATAAATAAGGAGACAAACGATCCTCTTGACGTAAGCCCCGCTGGGGAGTATAATAATTAATTATTTAAATAAAAAAGAAATAAAAAAATATATTTTTTAATGTTTTCGAATTATACTTTTTCAAATTCAAACTTTTTTTATTAAAAACAAAAAATTTTGAATTTTGTTTTCGAATTTGTTTTTTTTTTCAAAATTTCTATTTGAAAATCGAAAATTATTTTTGAAACTAATTTTTAAATTATTTTTTAAATTTTTAAAGTATTTATTTATATATTTATTAGAATCCTAAATTTCACATTCCAAAAACCCTACCACATCCCTCAACTCTAAACCCTAAGTTTAGATTAGTTAACTCTAGGGTTATAAATATCTTTTTCCCTCTTTAAAAGCGACGGTTAAAGTGGTTAGTGTAAAAATAAAAAGTGATATTATGAATGTAGTATTTTTGGCTATTTCCCTACTTTTATATGCTATTTAAGATTATCCACAATTTAGTTACTTTTGTAAAACTTAAAATAAAATTAGGGGGGTGTATTCAATCGAGAGTTTTAGGTGATTTGTGTCAAAATGACAAATCCATTGTTATTGAAACATGAATTTTAAAAACTCATTGAAAATCTAGTGTTATCGAACTTGACATTTTATAAAATTCTCTGAAATTCACTATTATTGAAAATATTTTAAGTTGTGGAGTTTTCAAGTGATTATAGAGTGTTTGGGTGGAGTTTCTTAGTTAAAAAAATTAAAACTCAAATCCCATGGTTTTAAGTGATATTCTAGAGTGGTTTAACAAACATCATTTTATTCTCTGCAATTCCTTAAGATCATCTAAAACCTCGTTAAAAATTAAATCACCTCAAATTTTAGATTGAATACACCCCACTTAGATTCTCTGAGAATTTTTGTGAATGTTGGTGATTTTTAATTTCATTTTAAATTTATTAATTTTTAATTAAAATATAAAGAGTTTGATTATTAAAATGGGCATAATTATAAAATTTTGTATATTAAACTGACGAAAATAATTAGTTAATATTTGTAGTTATATAATACACATCTACTCGATCTCAATATCATATGATTCTAAATCCCGTGCTGTTTTATGTATATGTATGTGTTGTTGGACCCAATTTCGGTCAGTACATTAATGGGCCGCGATCAAAGATATGGACTGTGAGGAACTGAAGCCCATAGCAAGCAATCAAGCTCGAAAATGAAGACTACGAGGTCCCGGAGATCGCGGAGCAGTCACGAAGATTGCGGAGCAGTTACGAAGATCAGGAGGTCGACTCACTATAAAGGAAGAGGAACCAACATGTAGAGGGACAGGTTGAAAACCCTAGAGAGAGCTACACACATACACCGGCCTTGTTTTCATCTCAATCTTAGATCCTTTCTTTGCCGATCTCATTTGTATAATTCGATCTAGTTCAACTCATTGTATTCGATCTTATTCATCAATAAAGTCCATTTTTACCTACTGGAAACTGTTTACATCGTTGTGTTCTAAAGATATCGTTGCCTACATCATTTGTCTTCCCTAGATCAAACTCCCGATCACTATCAAATACTTAGTGTAGATTTTAGGTTCTACATTTTGGCGCCCACCGTGGGGCAGATAAACGAAAAACATCTTTGCTAAGAAACCGATCTAAGTTTCCTAAGCGCGACTATGGATCCCAACCAAAACGTCGGAACCACACCCTCAAGAGTCAATGACACCGATCCTATCGGATCCGAATCGGGGACCGTAACAATACCAGCTGGGACGACGGGAGCCAATGACACGATCAGAACAACCCAGACGCAACGAATCCCTCCGATCGGGACTTCGAGTCAAAATCGATCTCTTCCGATCAATCAGACATCGATCCTAGAACGAGTCAGAGCTCGAGTCTGGAACAGTCCCGGGGACAGAAAATCCGCCGATGACCTGACCCGATCTCAATCCAGACCAATTTCGCCGACCCCTCTAGCACAAACTCGAGAAGAAGTGACCGAACTTCAAGGAATGCTCTCGTTTCTAATCGACAAAATTCATAACCAAAGGATCGCCAATCAAACCATTGCTAACCGACTAGACCAGGCTGAGAGGGAACTCGCAGAGCATTGAGCTGCAAACGTTCGAGAAAGAAATCAAACTCCCCTCGACCCGTTAGGAGGGACATTGAATCCCCAAAACGCCGGTCTATTCGGTACTCCGGAGATCCCAAGCGCTCGATCCGGACGTCACACGAGAGAAAACTCACAACGACCCCCGCCGCAGGGCATTACCCACCGAAGTTTAAGCTACAGTGGATTGGACGAAATCGACACTGGACGGCCACGTCCACGAAGCACTTCGATCCAATTCCATAACGGATCAACGGAAAGGCAGGGGGAACCGAGAACGCGGACCCCACCGTCGAACCATTCGATCCCCGAAAGTTGAACTCCATCCACCACGAGGACCCTCCATCAGGCGGGATTCAATAACCTAACAGAACCGGCTCGGAGGCACGACCTTCGTGCCCCCATCAATATCGACTCCCAAAGAGAAGACATAGGGATCCCGAGTGAAACCGGAGTGTTTCAGAATTATATCGAGAGGAACGACGCCGAGCTCAAAAGAATACATGCCATCGTACATATGGCAACGAGCTCTGCCCCAGATATCGACATGGTCATCGAGGAAACAAGAAGGACTCCATTTACAAACAAAATTGCCAGCGTGAGGCTGCATTATGTTGGGAAATTAAAATTCCCCGAATACGCAGGAAACTGGGACCCAAAGGCCCACGTACGAGCCTTACGTCTAGCAATATCAAGAGCACACCTCACCGACGACGAAAAGGAGTCTGGTTACAGCCGCTTCTTCGCCGAGAACCTCATGGGGGCCGCCCTCGAATGGTTCGCCGGACTAGAAGAAAACTTGATTGGCAATTTCACCCAGTTGGTATCTACGTTCCTCAAAAAGTACTTAGTCTTCATGGAAACAAGAGTTACCGAGGCAGATCTTTGGAATCTCAAGCAGGCGCGTTTCGAGCCGCTGAGAGCGTACATAAACAAGTTCCGAGAAATCAAAGCCAAGATTTCGTATCCAAACGAAGTCGTCGCCTTGGCAGAATTGAAGAATGGCGTTTGGTTCTCATCCAAATTCAGGGAAGAACTGACAGTACGAGCACCTATCTCGTTGGATGACGGCTTACACCGAGCCTCTTACTTCGCCACCCACGAGGAAGAGGTCGCAGCCTTAAAGGAGCAATATAGCGCGAACAAGAATAATGCGGCCAAAAAGCCAACCGCTCCCAAAGAACCAGCGACCAAAGGGCAACATTCCTACGCAATAAATAACTCACCGCAAAAGACTTCAACATACGACCTCAGGAAATATTGCGCTTTTCATGACTGCAAAGGCCACGCGACCGAAGAATGTCGAGCGGCGATTCGCATTCAGAACGAAAATAAAAAATCCAGCGAAGAAACCGGAGAGGAAGAGGAAGAGCCAATGACTCCAAAATCTAACCGAAAAGCCAAAGTCTCGACGAACAAAAGAGGGAGGGAAACCAAACCGGAATCATCGAGCTCTCCACCCCCAGCTCCGAAGAAAAGAGTCGACATGATTTTGTGGGGGCCAAACAGTAACACAACCGACGAAATCAAGAGCCAAACCGAAGGTAATATATTCATCGAGGTCATGGTAGCAATCCGCACATTAGAAAAACCCGATGAAGCTACTCCTCCACCCAGTGTCACTCAGTACAACCCTAACACAGAGTCTCCCTGCGGAAAAATCCCCAACTTCAAGCGAAAGAACAAGATGACCAAAATTGGCAAGCTACTAGAAAAATCAACTGCCCTATAAATTCGAAAAAAGACAGAATGCATACCCTTAATGTTTGGGGGGGACAGAGGCACTACCGACCAACACTAACCAGGAAATGGAATTTTCTGGCCCACGACAAAGGCAAAAAACGAATCGACTTCATTTACGGAGGTTCCAAGTTCTGCAATTCGGTCAACTCGATTAAAGCATACCAACATAGAGCTGAAAACAACGTAGGGGTGAGAGAGCCCCTATCAGGTCCCGACTACGAAATCACCTTCGACAAAAACGAGACCGCAAAACTCGACAAACCACATGACGACGCCCTCGTAATACGACTCGACGTCGGCGGTTGCGAACTATCTCGAGTAATGATCAACACCGGAAGCTCGGCTGATGTCCTCTTCTACGACGCGTTCAAAAGAATGGGATTCACCAAAGCACTCCTAAAGCAAGAGCGAACTCCCCTCATAGGGTTCGCAGTAGAAACCACCTACTCCCTCGGATCGATCGAGCTCGCGGTAACCGCTGGGGAAGTTAGGAAAATCGTAGAATTCATCGTGATAGACCGTCCAGCCCCGTTCAACACAATCCTCGGGAGGACTTGGCTATATAGCATGAAGGCAGTTCCCTCAACATATCACCAATGCCTGAAATTTCCAACCCCGAAAGGAGTCGAGACTATCAGAGGAAGCCAGAAGAGCTTCAGGATATGCTACCTTGCAAGCTTCAAAGACATCAAGAAACACTCCTAAATCAAACAGCCAAAACCAACAACAGACGTACCCATGTACACGAACCATCAAACGACAAACTCAATACCTAGGGAAATAATCAAACTACGTTATGACTTGATCCCTCAACGAGGGTACGTAGGCAACTCACGACACGAGTCCAGTCACCCTCCAACTTCAAAGCTCGAAGTAAGCATATCACAACACCCGAGGGACAATGGCACGACAATATTAAGTTGCCTTCTTTTTCAAATCTGTAACAAACCAGAGAGTGACACCTTAATAAATACATTTCTTAGACATTACAATTCAAGCATATCAGATTTCCTATCACAAAACTACGACAGTTGACCAAAAAACCAGGACCCTGATCAAGTCCTCAGTTGCGACCAACTCCGCCAACAAGCGCGACGAAACTAGCCAACAAAATCTTTTGTTACATCAAAACCGTCAATAAAAATATCTACAACAAATCGACTCAAGTCCCCAAAAGAACGGCCTCACATAAACATAAAAATAGCAACAAATAAACCGGGACTCACGTCCCCTTCTTTATTAAATAATAATAATAATAAAGCAACAAAACCAAAGGGGAAAAACAGAAACAAAAATTCCTAAAGCTACTCTTCGATGCTGAACTCGCCATCCTCAAACTGACCACCCGAGCACTTCGTCACGTCGCCCGCCACAGAAGGAACCTTAGCAAAGAAATCTTCTGGTAGATCCTCCGAAATCTGAGGCAGATCAAGATTCCCAATGGAGAAATCCGAAATTGCCGTCACGTCGAACTCGGACCCGAGCTCGACCTCCTTCGATCAAAGTCGCAACAGCTCGTCTGAAGCCAAAAGATTGTTGTTCATGATCTCCATCAAGAGATCTATATTTTCCATGACCTCCCTAAGACGATCTTCACGATCAGTTGCAGCCTTCTTCTTCTCCCACTTCTCATTTAGGGATACCAACACATCCAAGTAGCTGTCCGCCAGAGCCTTTTTGGCGTCACAAGTTGCACGACGATGGTCGTCAGAGAACTTATTAGCAGAAGATTCAACCTTCGCCTTCAGCATTGGCACTATGGTAAATCCTAAAACAAAGTGAAGCTTTATAAAGATCAAGGCCTCGCCGTATCTCAACGACCCGAGCAAAAGGAATCCCGAAGACTAAGGAAACAAAGATATTCCAAAACATTATGCTTATCCGATAAGAATATCCGAAACATCACGATCAAAGATCGCGAAAAGCAAAACGCAAAAAAAAATATTAAACATCTAGAAGCGGAACCATCGGGGACAGACGACCCCCCGATTTGATCCACCGAATCCTCAGAGATGTGAGGAAGATCGAGCTCAGAGATCGACCAGTCCGGCACAGCAGCTGAAGCAACGAGATCCTCACAATCCCTTTCCACCTCCTTTAAACGAGCAAGTTTCGCGTCTACAGAAGATCGATGTTGGCGGTCACTTCTTGCAATTAGATCTCAGCAGACACCTCGTTCTTCTTGCTCGTCCATTTATCCTTCAAAGATCCAATGATCTCTCGGTACCGCTGTTCGATATCACGATGAGCAATGCGAGAAGCACGACGAATGTCCCGATCCATCTCGACCTCAAGCGCTGCGACTTCCGCCTTCTGAGCAACTACCTGGGTCGTAAGAGCCTCGTTCTCCTGGCGAATTCTCCTCCAATCCTCAGTCAAAGCCTCAATCCTTTGCCGACCGGCGTCGCTTGCGAGTCACGACAACAGTCTCGTCTCCCGAACCAGGGGTCAACGAGACAGGTGACCGCCTCTCTTCCAAAGCACCCTCATCGTCGGAGTCATGAATCGAGATCAAAGAAGATTTACCAGAGGCTTGATTCCTCGATGCAGACCCAGAAGTACGAAACGACGACCTCCTTGCGAGCTGCCTAGTCAATAGATCTGAAGACTGAGCCTGAAGGGAATGAGTCGCAATGACCTCTTGGGAATGTTAGGCCTCATCCTCAGAGCTCCGAACCAAAGGGGCCCTGTTAGTCCCTTCTGGCATGGCGAAAGCAGCCCGAATCCGAGCCTGATCAGACGAAGACCAGTCCAAATGACCTCTCCGAAGGACTTTGATCAGACCACGCATCTCGTCTGACATCAAAGAAATTTCGAAAGGGGCTGTAACAATCAAAGAAAAACGAGAAATTGAATAGCCAATTCCCCAAAGAGAAAGGCTGATACTCAGATAAAAAAAAACTAACCAATACCCTCAGACCAACTCCGAGGAAGTCGAGAGAAATCAAAATCGCCCACAGATGCTCGATCTACCCTAATACGAAGAACTGCTCGCGCCACTTCTCGTCGCGATATGGGACGTCCTCGATGACGTGACGACCCGGGCGCGGAGACACGAGGAAGGTACCAGGACTCTGAGTGTTCTGCTTCACCATAATGAGATGTCGAAACTCACCGACTCCTAAAGATAAACCTTCCTCCCTAGCCCTAACCGAGAACGCAATAAGATGCCTAAGAAAATTTGGGAGAACTTGAGCAAACGATAGTCCAAGCTTCGCAGGATCTCGAGCACAGGCTCCGGAATCGGGAAGGTAAGGCCGCAAGAACGAAAGAAAGAAAGATAGGCTCCACAGTACCCTCCCCGTACTGTTTCGAGAGTCTAAGTTGCACCGGCCAAATCAAGAATGACGGCGCGTTCAACCCCGTACGCCTTATAGAGATCCTCGAGATCATCGGTTGTAGTCGTCGGACGAGGGAAACTGAACGATGAAGACATCTCAAGCTCGGTGATCAGGAAACCTTAAGAGCAAATGTAAAACGAAAGATGCAAAAAAGAATTGGAGTTGAAACGAAAAAACCACACGTATTTATAACCATCCTAACGGCTCTATCATCA
The DNA here is from genome assembly GCF_020379485.1 of Brassica napus. Classification (NCBI taxonomy): domain Eukaryota; kingdom Viridiplantae; phylum Streptophyta; class Magnoliopsida; order Brassicales; family Brassicaceae; genus Brassica; species Brassica napus. The sequence continues at coordinate 29,603,677 of NC_063452.1, forward strand.
TCCCCGAGAAAGATAATGATGACCTAGGTTTCGCCCTAGAGGCGGCTGATATAGCCGTTACGCATAAAAAAAAGAAAGAGAATGAAATTTATGCGCCAAACAACGGGTTTCCAAGAACCATCAAACCAAAATCGCATCGGTTATCAAACAACAAAGAGTTGATAACTAAACGCCTCTTTTCTTTTCGATCAAATCAAAAGAGACTGGGGGACAAATGTTGGACCCAATTTCGGTCAGTACATTAATGGGCCGCGATCAAAGATATGTGCCGTAAGGAACTGAAGCCCATAGCAAGCAATCGAGCTCGAAAACGAAGACTTCGAGGTCCCGGAGATCGGAGCAGTCACGAAGATCGCGGAGCAGTTACGAAGATCACGAGGTCGACTCACTATAAAGGAAGAGGAACCAACATGAAGAGGGACAAGTTGAAAACCCTAGAGAGAGCTACACACATACATCGACCTTGTTTTCATCCCAATCTTTGATCCTTTCTTTACCGATCTTATTTGTATCATTCGATCTAGTTCAACTCATTGTATTCGATCTTATTCATCAATAAAGTTCATTTTTACCTACTGGAAACTGTTTACATCGTTGTGCTCTAAAGATATCGTTTCCTACATCATTTGTCTTCCCTAGATCAAACTCCTGATCACTATCAAATACTTAGTGTAGATTTTAGGTTCTACATGTGCGGCTTCATCTTTCTGGATATGTAATCAAATTGTTCTTGGTTAAAAATTATGATCTATTTCTTTCTGTTTTGTGATTTCTGTTTGTTTTATGACTTTTTTGCCACAAGGTTTGTTTTATGACTAGTTTTCATTTCCTTTAATTTAAGATTCAAATTTATTAATTCCATGGCTATTTCGTGTGGAGAATTGTTCATTCTTCCAAAAAATTGTTGTAGGTAAAAAATTGTGCATGGGTATTATTATTATTATTATTATTATGTGTCAAAATGACAAATCTACTGTTATTGAAACATGAATTTTAAAAACTCATTTCAAATCTAGTGTTATCGAACTTGACATTTTATAAAATACTCTGAAATCCACTATTATTGAAAATATTTTAAGTTGTGGAGTTTTCAAGTTTTCAAGTGATTATAGAGCGTTTGGGTGGAGTTTCTTAGTTAAAAAAATCATAACTCAAATATCATGGTTTTAGGTGATATTCTAGAGTAGTTTAACAAAAATCATTTTATTCTCTGAAATTCATTAAAATCATCTAAAATCTCATTAAAATTAAATCACGTCAAAATTTAGATTGAATACACCCCCCTAAGAGTGATGTCTAAAAATAGAGAGGTTGGTCTTTTGATTTTGTATCAAACAAATAATATAACTACATATGTTTAGAACTCCGCAAATGTAGTTTGGATTTGTTGATTAGTTTATGTAGCTGAAAACAAATTGGGGAAGGCAAATACCCTGCATATCCAACTTTAATCAAGTTAATGCAAGAAAATATACATTAGGATTCCAACCATAAAATCTTAATTATTAATAAAATGTAAAACACTTAAAATAAATTAGTGACTACAAGGATTACGGAAAGAAACATGCAACAGTGAGATTGGCTATCACTTTTATTGCTTGAAAAAGAAAAGTGATATCTTTAGAGTTAGAAAGATGATCCAACAATTTTCTAACATTCACTTCAAAAGAAAACCACATCAAATTGTCACACATATTATTGTTGTTGTAATGAAACAGTAAAAAATGGTATGAAACATTACCATTGCTGAAAAATATAACTTCAAAATTTCCATCTCCGATCTGGGGAAGTTTTATTGTCATATTTTGTATGCACAACAAATATATCTCATAATACGTAACAAAATAAAAAAAATTGTGTTGAAGATCTATGTTGATTACCTCATTAATAAGACCCATTTGTAATATTTGTTGAGCACGCAATGTGTGTCTTTCCACTTCTAACTTTTCATTTTGCTGAGTCAAATCTTCCAACTCCTTTTGAAGTATATGACAATATCTAAATTTTCTAAAACTCCTGAAATTTAAAAATTATTATATTGAATTATAAAATGAATAATACAAAAACCATAACGAAAAAAAAGAAAAATGAAACAAGAAAAAAGAAATAAAAAAATACTTTTTCAGCTGGTTGATTCATTTCTTGATCATCATCATCAACCTTTCTATCATTTATGTAATTTTTCTTCCCCATTTCTCGGCAAATCCGAGAAATTAAGGTTAATAGAAAACACGAGAACAAACAGAACATTTTTTTCCACATCTCCAGCAAAGAACACACCAGGAGTAAGAACACAACACAACTTATACAAACCCACAAAGAGCACAGCATAACTTATACACTGGTATCAAATTACACATTGTCCATTAAGGCTATCATCTAGTTATAAAATGTCTCAACTTTATTGCCACAAACTATAAATAACCAAAACTCACAGCTTATAACAATCAAAGGAAACTCACAGAAACGTTACCACAAATAAGTAAATAAGACTTTATTCGAAATTAGCGAGACGAAGTCAATAATATTCAATAAGAAGAGAAAACCAACAGAAACGTAACCATAGAACTTCGATCAAGCTTTAGGGATAGAAGAACATAGAACAAAACATCGAATCAAACCCACAGACTAATGAGCACATATTCCCTAAAAATCGATTTCTGATGAACACACAAAAACATAACTAATGAACCCACAGACACAGAACTGATGAACTAAAAGAAACCTTCAACAACAACAAAACAAGAAGAAGAAGAAGTTCGAAAGAAATGAAAACAAAATAAATATATCAATTATTTGTTTATAAACATAACACATGAGAAAAAAATTTTATCCATCACTGCAAGGTTGGATATTGCACCAATAACAAGTTTTTGAATGTTCTCCGAGTGATCTCCATTCCGGAAAAAATTCAACAACCCTTCTACTCCATTTTCTTCCGAAATTGTGGCATGATTCCTCTACAACGAACATAAAATATTAATTATTAATAGCAAGTAAAACAATTAAAATAAATTAGTGACGACACATATTACATAATGAAACATGCGACAATGAGATTGGCTATCACTTTTATTGCTTGAAAAAGAAAAATAACATCTTTGGTGTTAGAAAGATGATCCAACAATTTTCAAACATTCACTACAAAAGCAAACCACATCAAATTGTCACACATATTATTGTTGTTGCAATAAAACAGTAAAAAATAATATAAAACATTACCATTGCCGAAAAATCTAACTTTAGGATTTCCATCTCGGATCTTGGGAAGTTTTATTGGACACCCAAAATCATATTTTGTCTGCACAACAAAAATATCTCATAATACATAACAAACTAAAAAAATATGGTGATGAAGATCTATGTTGTTTACCTCATTAATAAAATTCATTTGTAGTATTTGTTGAGCACTAAGCGTGTATCTTTTCACTTTTAACTTTTCATTTTGCTGAATCAAATCTTTCAACTCCTTCTGAAGTATGATAATATATGAATTTTCTGACAACTCCTGAAATTTTAAAAAATATTATATTGAATTATAAAATAAATAGTACAAACAAACCAAAATAAAAAATGAAAAATGAATAAAAAAAGAAATAAGAAAGTACTTGTTCAAATGGTTGATTCATTTCTTCATCATCATCATCGACATTTCTATCATTTATGTAATTGTGCTTCTTCATTTCTCTGCAAATCCGAGAGGCAAGGTTAATAGAAAACATGAGAACACAACATGACAATTTTTTTTCACATCTCCAATAAAAAACACACCAGAAGTAAAAACACAACACAACTTATGGAACCCACAAAAAGAACAACATAACTTATACACTCGTATCAACTACATATTGCCAATTAAGGGAATCAACTAGTTCTAAAATGTCTAAACTTAATTGCGACAACTTATAAATAACCAAAACTCACAGCTTATAATAATCAAAGGAACCTAACAGAAACATTACCATAAATAAGTAAATCAGAAATTATGCGAACTTATCGAGACGAAGCCAATAATATTCAGTAAGCATTGAAGCAACCATAGAACTCCGATCAAGCTTCGGGGTTAGAAGAACAGAGAATACAATACCTCGTATCAAAACAAAAGATTAATGACCACACAAACACATATTTTCTAAAAATCGATTTTTTATGAACACACAAAAATAGAACTGATGAACCCACAAACAAATAACTGATGAACTAAAATTAACCTTCAACAACAACAAAACAAGAAAAAGAAAAAGTAAAAAAAAATGAAAACATAGTAAATATATCAATTATTTGTTTATAAACATAACACATGAGAAACAAAGTTTTACCCGTCACTGCAAAGTTGGCTGTTGCACCAACAACAATTTTTTGAATATCCTCCTAATGATTTTCTTTCCAAAACAATTTCAACAACACTTCTATCCCCATTTTCTTTCGAAATTGTGGCATTATTCCTCTCTACAACAAACATAAAATGTTAATTATTAATAGCAAGTAAAACAATTAAAATAAATTAGTGACTATAAAGATTACGAAAAGAAACTTGCAATAGTGAGATTTGCTATCACTTTTATAGCTTAAAAAGCAAACCACATCAAATTGATTTGATAAAAAGATGATCTAACAGTTTTCCAACATTCACTACAAAACAAACCACATCAAATTGTCATACATGTTATTGTTGCTATAATAAAACAGAAAAATGGTATGAAACATTACACTTGCTGAAAAATCTAACTTCAAGATTTTCACCTGAGATCTGGGGAAGTTTTATTGGACACCCGAAATCATATTTTGTCTGCACAACAAAAATATATCATCGACCTTTCTATCATTTATGTAATTGTGCTTTCTCATTTTTCTGCAAATCCGAGAGGTTAAGGTTAATAGAAAACACAAGAACACAATAGAACAGTTCTTTTTCCACATCTCCAATAAAAAACACACCAGAATTAAGAACACATGACAACTTATACAAACCCACAAACAACAGAACTTATACACTCGTATTCCCAACAGAACTTATACACTCAAGATGAATAAATAAATAAGTAAAAAAAAAATACATTTTAAATATTTAATATATTACCAACTAAATATAACATAAATTTCACCATTTTATTAATTTTTTTTACTATTTTCTATTATTTTATTTAAAAATTATATTTATTTTAATATTAAAAATCATAATATAACTAAACTAAGAAGAAGAAACAAGAGCACACCACAAAATCTAACCTAAAATCTCCACAATCACAAAGAAAAGAGAAATGTCATAGTAACATTAACTCAATAAAGGTTAGGATCTTAAAGAAGATCAAGAACGAAGACTAACTTACATCACCTTACCATATAGTGTCTTCGCCACAACAAGCAGAGGTTAGAAAATCGTAGAAACATAAAATTTGTGATCAAGCACTAACACAGAATCAAGAAAGTGGGTCAGAGAAAGAATAATCACCGAAAGACAAAAGTCACCACAAAGCAAGAAAATACATGCCTAAAGCACCAGAAGCACAACCACCATCCAAGAGGTAAGAGACATCTCACAAACTAAACAATCAAGCCCATGCCAGGGAAGAACCACAAAGCTCTGGAAAGAAGAGACCAAATTTCCAAGAGATTAACCTCACACACCTGTACCAAGGAAAGCATGGGAAGAAAATAAATAACCTGAGGGAGGGAGAATGAAAGGTAACCACTGAGAAACCAGAGATCAAGCTTGAGACCAGAAATAACCTTCCAAGCACAAAAAAACATACACAAAGGAAAACACTATCCAAACCTGGAGTGACAAACATGGCGAAAGGAAGAAAAACCAGAAACATGAGCATCGATGTAAACTGAAATGAGATGAGAGAACAGAGAGGGAATGAGAGATGAAAAGAAATCAACAAACCGTAGAGCCATCCTCGAACTACGAAAGAGAGCATAGAAGTCAGATCACCAAAAACCAGATCCTGAAAACCAAGTTGAGCAGGGACTACCCACTGTAAGCCAACAACGAGGAACACAACATAAAGGATGATTAAACTCTGACCCAACACAAGGAGATGCAGTCCCTAACATCAGACGAAATATAAAGACGAAGAGGAGCATCCAATATTAATCGAACATCATGCAAGGCCGTGAGAAACAACCCACGGCTGGGAACTCATAAACCCGATCTACAACAAATACTATATAATCTCACAGGAGAAGAAGAAGAACAAGAGCACGGATGTGAATCTTTTTCCGGTAATGGTGAGAAGCACAACACAACAGAAAGGTAAATGAAATACATAAATGGTGACGGCTTAAGGTCAAAATATGGGGAAAAGGCAAAAAAATAACCTCAAAGAATAATATTCAAAATTTTGTAAAAATAAAATACAATTTTGACAGTAAAACCGTTAATATTATAATCAACAAATGCCTAAATGCAACATTATTGAATTTAATATGCTTTACATTAGAGGTTCACTTCACCACTAACAAGTACTATTATACACACAACACCACATTATTGAAAAAATAAATAGAGAATATATTATCTTAGTAGGCTCACTTTACCACTAATAAGTACTATTATACACAAAACACCACATTAATGAAAAAAACAAATACATAATATATTAACTTATCGTCTACTACTACATAACACACTAAAAACATGAAATGATGCTCTTAAAAAACAAAAACGATCACATAATTACATAATCCAAAAAATAATAATTAAAAAAATATATATATTTTTTGCGCGAAGCGCGGACACGCCCCTAGTGTTCTTATAAAGTATTCTTAAACAACTATAATGGTTTATGAGATTTAATTTAATCTGTTTTATCACAAATTTAAAATATCTATGAAAATGATTATCTTTGAAGAGAAAATTGAAAAGTGGTATCAAACATGGGTAAAATTAAAATTACCCCAAAATATAAGGGGGATTATGCTTTTACCTCATTTTTATATTACTTTTCATGTTTACCTTCAATAGATGAACATTTTCATAAATTCCTAAAGTATGGAGTTTCATTGAATAGACAAAACACTTTTCTACTCTAACTTTATAGATATGTAAATCATTACTTAAATAAATAATAAAAAAATTTAGTTTTCGAACTATACGTTTTAAATTCAAACTTTTAATAATTGTTTCAAAAAAAAATTCAAATGATTTTTTTTTTAAAATTCTCAAATTCTTTTTGAAACTATTAAAAAGTATTCATAAACAACTATAATGGTTTATGAGATTTATTTATTAAAGTATTTATTTATTAAAATCCTAAACTACACCCTCCAAAACTCCATCAATCAAATTTAAACCCTATATATATATTAGTTAACGTTAGAGATATAAGTTTCTATTCACCTCTTTAAAACTAATGGTAAATGTGTTTAAGGTAAACATGAAATATTATATTACGAAATGTGGTAGATTAAGCAATAGCTCCAAAATATAAATAATTTTATACATTTACATATCATATGAATGATTTAATGAAAAAAGTAAGGATCGCAAAGTGATATTATTAAAATTATATTTAATTTTAATATAATAATTATTATAAATTTAGGTTATTAGTTAGTTAAATCTTTTACTAACATAACTCGTGAAAGTATATTATCATACTTTGAAACAGAATATCAATTGTAACTTATGTTACAGACAAAATTCTATTATGTAAGACTTCAAATTTTAAATTAGTTCAGTTGAAAAATTAAAAATATTAATATTTAATTCATATTTTTTAAAAATTATATTAAAAATATCCGCGTTAAGTATGGGTCATAATGTAAAAGTGTTAAAAGGTTTTTTGTTTGGTTAGTAAAAAGATATTTATAATTAAACTACCTTTTTAAATTATTTTTGTATTTGACTAAATTTTTGACTTAAATTTGTTTTCAAATTCAAAATTTGGGTCAAATTATTTTTGCATTTGACGAGATTCGTCGTTACCTGCTTGTCGAAACGGACAATTGTTTGTAATATCATCGTAAATTTTACGATTAAAACAACTCGTCATTATTTTGTTGTAACATAATTCGTCGTAAACTAGACGTAATATTACGTCGTATTGTCTGGTCGTACATTGGTTGTAATATTTTTGTCGTTATAATGACGTTAAAAGCTCGTAACATTTAAAAGAGTTAACATTGACCGTCGATGTTAAGTCGTCGTAAAATTTACCACCATTCAACATCGACAGTCAATGTAAATTGGTCGTAAACCTTACGACCAATTTACATTGTTACTTGTAAAGTTGGAAAAAAATATTGAAAAATGAAAATATTGAATTTATTAAATTTTAATTTACCACCATTTAATAAATTAAATATTTCATTTATTAAATTTTAATTTATAAAATTTAAATAAAAGTCTAACATATAAAATATTATAATATCCAAATTACAAACCGAAATAAAAAAATCCTAAGGGTTAAGGTCGTCTAAAAGCTGGGAAGTATGTTGCTCAGCCCGCCGCTACAATTCCGCCTTCTCTTCTGCAGAGAAAAAGGTTTTGAAATGAGCGGGTAACCGTTAATCTTATAACGTTTGTTGGATCAAATTGCAGCATTCTAAAAGAAGAATGATCTAAAATGTAAAAAAAAAATTGGGATACATGTCAACAAACCTCTATTTCATATGTCATAAGAATAGAAAAAAATCTACTTTATATATATAGATATATGTGTGATCATATTATAAATGTTGTGTGGGTAGGTTCATAAAGTCTCTGTTGAGCTTCTTTGTGGTATTTTCGTATAGCCTATTTTATTACCCGTTTCAAAGAAAAATCAGTCATATTGATCTTTTTTTGTTTTGATAAATGTGGAGATCCTAAAAGTTTTCTATGCCAAAAAACTAATCCTATGAAGTCTTGCATCCAGGTACTTAATTAATCCATTTAAATGACATGGCTAGGTGGCCAAGACAAATCGAATCCAGTGCAGAAGTTCCAGCTGAAACCATTTTGCCACTAAGCCAAGACGACTTGGTTATCAGTTATATATATGACGAGCTTGAATCTCTATTCTGTGAAATAGTCACCCCTTAGCGGCATGCTTGACAATAGGCATGGGCATCCGGGTCCTTGGATCGGGTTTGGGTCGGGTTTTATCGAATCCAGTTCTTTCTGGTCCTGAAAATTTGAACACATATGGGTACCTATAATTTTTTTGGTCGGATCCGGGTTGGGTCTTGTCGGGTCCGGGTCAGTTCGTGTCCATAATTCTAATACCCGTAAAATACACGTAATTTTCGGGTCTATTTTGGATTTGGGTCGGTTCAAGTATTTAGGATCCGAAAAGGACTAAGAATACTCGAACTAGACCCGAAAACTCAAAAAATACCCAAAAACCCTAAACATACCTAAAGAACCGCAAAAATACTCGAAAAATACCCGAAAATTTACCCAAATCAGACCTGAAAACCCAAAAGATACCTGAAATTTTACCCGAATACCCGAATTATATTTTCTAAAAATCTAAAATTTTACCCAAAAGCTGAAATTATACCCGAAAACCCGAATCCGAAACTTTAAAAAATACCCAAAATACCAAAAATATACCCATTCACCCTTATATGCCTAATATAGACCATAATTTTTGGGTACTTCAGGTATCCAATTGGGTCTCGGGTAGGATCCAGACCCGAACCGAGACCCGTGGTTCCAAAGAAAAAAGACTCAATAGGTACTTTAGCATGGACCCTGATCCGTACCCGAACCTGTATTTTTGGGTCGGTTCTGGTTCGGGTCTTCAGATCCGGGTAAAATGCCCAGGCCTAAAGAGATGATATGCAACTCGAAAATTAACCTGATCCCAAAAAATTCTTCTTATTAGACATACTTTACATATAATATTCGGTAGATAAAAAAACTCATCCATAAACAAACAAAAAAAATACTTAATACAATGCTAATGGTGCGTCGTAAGACAGCAGGATTTAACTAACGAATGATAAAATTGATTAAGGAGTGATTTGGTAGTGTACAAATTTGATTTGTTCTATCTAACATTGATATCACTCAAATTATCCTAAAGAGTGAATTACTCTCTCAAATAAGAGGTTGAGATGTAGTACTTAAGGATCGAATCCACAGAGACTCTAGGATTACACAATAGATTATGGTCTTTGAAATAGGCTAGATTAATTGGTTTATAGGTTTTAAAGCAGTAAATGAATTGGTGAGCAAGATTATTGCACGATTGGTTTGTTTTGAGGTTGTTAACAGTTGGGAGAATAGCAAGATTTAGGTATATTCTTAGGTATGATAAGTAAATAACTTAATTTAGGTCTTTAAGGGTTTATTGATATTAATTGTTCTTGAATTCAAACTCAGATATAATCAATTAGATTATCTAATCTGGATCTCGTATTTCAACTTTCGTATGTTAATCACGAGAAAGTGTCGATCGATTATTCGTTACGAATATCGATCGACAGGGCTGTCGCTGCGTCGATCGATACTTCTTCCACAAAGCTTTACGGACAGGTTTGATTTATATTCTGTAACTCACTAGATTAATTCTCGTCTGTATCTAGTCAGTTAGATCATACTAGTTTATTTTCAGGTATTGAGTCAAGCAATGACTTGATCTCAATTAATCCTAAGATCTAAGATTCAGGGTTTATCAACCCTAAGCTTAGTAGTAAGAACAACTAGATGAATAACTAATTAAATCATCCTAACAACAATTTAAGCTAGCAATACATATATCAACCTTATGAGAATCCTAAATCTAACAGTGAGATTACTCAAACATATTCATAAAAGACATAGTTATGATGATCTGAATAATATTGCAAAAGATAAATAAACAGAACAGAATAAAGAAACAAAGGGAGTTCAAGATCTTCCCTCCCCCAAGGTGTACAGATCTCTCTCTCTCCAATCATAAGCTCTCTCTCTCTTTAGAATAGTATGAAGCATAGCCGTCAACAACGGCTTAGAAACAGTAAAATAGGGTTTCAGGTCGTCCAGGGGTATATTGGTAATATGTGATGATTTTTGGGCCTAAATTGGTCACGAAACAGCCTTGGCCTGTTTTCTGGGATCACTGTCGACCGACACCAATGATGTTTCATCGATCGACAGTCATTCATCTCCTCGACAGCTTCCTCTCGCGAGGCAGACTGACCACTATTTAGTAAAACGAGCATAACTTCTGTTACAGGATGCCGATTGACCGCAAACCGGTGGCATTGGAAAGCTAACTCAAAGCTCTATCTTGTGTCAAAATATGGTCTCAATCCAACAGTGGGAAAGTCTCCATCCATAGCTAAACATATGATGCGTCTGTGCAGATCTGCACTCAAAAAGCTCCAAAATCACCATATTTCTCCAGAACGTACCTGAACCTGTAAACACTCTAAATAGACACTATATAGTAGTAAATATATATTAAAACACGTATTAAACATGGCTAAAAGTGGGTAAAATTCATGGTCTATCAACTCCTCCAGACTTACTCTTTTGCTTATCCTCAAGCAAAACATACTAGAGCAGTCTCTCTGAGAGAGGTTTGAAAACAACAGGGATTCTCATGATTTAAAACTTAGAATCATCACCTCTGCAATATTCCAATCCACATCTAAAAATTCCTAATCACAAAAGCACATTATACCATATCCTAGCTTAGCAACCAAATTGACCTAGCCAACAACTTAGCAAATCATGTCTGACATTGCCCTCTACCAACCTCATTTCTTAGCATAAATAGAAGTGCAGGCTTTACCTTGGGAGTATCGATCACATGATGCAGGGATTTTCAAAAAAGTATATGGATCTGGAAGTAAGAGTTAGTTTCTATCTTTTCTCTCCACTAATTTCTCTCTTTAGTCAAAGTCTGCTTCCATTGCAGGATCATTGACCAAGATTGGATAGGCTTCCATGAATCAAGCCTTAATGGTGGTTGCCACCAAGTCCTGTTTACTTCTTTTTGACTTATATCCAAGAATTCATGTGAATCGAACCTTGATGATTGCCGCCACCAAGTCCCGTTCGAATTCTTTTTGTTGGAATCCTTATGAAGCAAGACTTAATGGTTGTAGCCACAAAGTCCTGTTCGGATTCCACCTAACTAACACCTATTATATATATATATATATATTTTTTTTTTCTTTTTTCTGTTTTCTTTCGTTCTTGTTTTTTTTTTTTTTTGAAAATAAATATCTCTACCTATAAATCTAGGATCGAAATAGAGAGAGAAAATGTGATAAATCTACACAAGGCTTTACCTTCCAGACTTGTTTGTAGAATCCGATCCCATGTACACCAAGCCCCAAGACAAGCAGTTGTGTCAAGTTTAGTGTTGGAGGTCAGCTTTGGTTCCTTCAAACAATCTCAGCAAGTATGAATAGTTGACAGGTTGATCCACTTTAGTATCTTTAGTACTATCTGCAATCAGTAAGTATAGAATGGTGTTAAAGAGTGGTTAGATAACAAGCAAAAATCTAATAAGTTCATTATCCCCTTCTTGACTCAATAAAACTCTTTTGAAAACATTTGATAAGACTCACAATAAACAAGATATCAGTAAACATTCTCCCAGACTTAAATTACAATGTCCCCAGTGTATATCCAGTCGGAGTTATGGTGAGAACTAATCATAAGTACACAATTTAACAATTTAGAACGATATACCTGACCGGGTTAAGTGTCGATCGATGGAAAGGAGTTTCCATCGGTCGCTGCAGGTGATGTACTGTCGATCGATATCGACATGCTCTCATCAGTCGATTTTATAATCGTCTGCTCGGATTTTTTTTAAACTAAATCCTAAATGTTCTAAAACTAGAAATGAGTTGCCTCCCATTCAGCGCTTATTTTAAGTCTTGAGCTCGACTCGAGGTCAGATCTGTTTAATTATTAGGAAGAAGGCCTAAGTTTAAAGGCCTGCCAATTGGCGATTTAGCCCAATAGTATTTCACTCGTTGACCATTCACTGTAAATTCTTCTCCTTTATCGTTTATAAGTGTGATGGCTCCATAATATTTGACATTCACAACAGTGAAAGGACCTGACCAACGAGATCGGAATTTTCCGGGAAACAGCTTAAGCCGAGAGTTATATAACAGCACTTGATCATTTGGTTCGAATTGCCTAGAGATGATCTTTTTATCATGATATGCTTTCGTTTTCTCTTTATAGATTTTTGAACTCTCATAGGCTAAGTGTCTTATTTCATCCAACTCGTTAAGCTGCATTAGTCTCCTTTCGGCAGCTGGTTTGATGTCGAAATTTAGTAATTTCATAGCCCATGCTGCCTTATGTTCTAGCTCAACCGGTAAGTGACATGATTTTCCATAGAGTAGGTGAAATGAGGTTGTTCCTAATGGGGTTTTGTATGCAGTTCGGTAGGCCCAAAGTGCATTGTCCAGTTTTCTAGACCAATCTTTCCCAGAAGTTCCTACGGTCTTTTCTAAGATTTCTTTGATCTATCGATTTAAGACTTCTACTTGTCCACTTGTTTGCGGATGGTAGGGTGTAGCAACTCTGTGGTGAACTCCGTTCTTCCGGAGTAATCCGTCAAAAACTTTGTTAATAAAATGGGAGCCACCGTCGCTTATGACTATTCTAGGAACTTCAAATCTTGGAAAAATAATGCTCTTGAAAAGCTTGATAACTGCAGATGCGTCATTTGTTGGGAAAGCTACTGGTTCGACCCATTTTGATACATAATCAACAGCGACTAGTATGTATTTGTTCCCGTACGAAGAAGGGAAAGGACCCATGAAATCTATTCCCCAACAATCAAAGACTTCTACCTCTAGAATAGACTTTTGTTCCATTTCATGTCTTTTACTGATTTTTCCCCTTCGTTGGCATCTGTCGCATTGTGCAATGATTGCATGAGCATCGCGAAACATGGTCGGCCACCAGAATCCAGCCTGAAGGATTTTTGACACCGTTTTAAAGGTTGCAAAATGTCCAGCGTATTCGGATCCATCGCATTGGAATAAAATATCAGGGATTTCAGTTTCGGCGACGCAACGTCTATATATCCCGTCAGAGCAATGTTTGTAGAGATATGGCTCGTCCCAGTGATATCTCTTAACTTCTCTTAAAAACTTCTTCCTTGTATACCATCTCAACTCTTCGGGTTCTATGTCAGCAGCTAAATAGTTCACTATATCAGCGTGCCAAGGTCTGCTCTTTGAACCTTGTCCGACTGCGTGCACTTCCCGATGCAAACTTTCATCTACGGGGGAATCATGGTCAGGGTGCAGCTCGTTGTATGCGACGTTTACTTTTATATCGAAGGTGAGGGTTATGGGATTTATTTCCTTATTTCTCGTCGGCGATCGACAGTTCCTAGGAACTCAGACAAATATTTCCGACGAATGAATCAATTTGGTAAACGTTTTCATATGGTAAGAAGTCATCGATAGGAACGTCATCTTTTATTCATATTCGGGAAAGATGATCTGCAACTCTGTTTTCTACTCCTCTTTTATCTTTAATCTCGATGTCGAATTCTTGAAGTAGAAGGATCCATCGCAGGAGTCGTGGTTTCGCATCTTTCTTTTGCGTTAAATATTTAATTACAGCGTAGTCAGTATGAACGATGACTCGCGAACCAACCAGGTATTAGCGGAACTTTTCAAATGCATAAACAACAGCAAACAGTTCTTTTTCTGTTGTTGAGTAATTCCTTTGTGCCTCGTCGAGTGTTCTACTGGCATTGTAAACTGCATGTAGCTTTTTGTCTTTTCTTTGGCCTAGAACTGCTCCTACAGCGAAATCGCTCGCATCGCACATGATTTCGAAAGGAAGATTCCAGTCAGGTGCTTGTACGATGGGGGCAGTTATCAAGGCTTTCTTTATTTCCTCAAAAGACTTTACGCATTCTGGTGAGAAGTCGAATTTAACTTTTTTACAGAGGAGGGAGGTGAGAGGTCTAGCGATTTTGCTAAAATCCAGTATGAACCTCCTGTAAAATCCGGCATGCCCGAGAAAACTTCTCACGTCTTTTACGTTTGTGGGTGCAGGCAGGCCGGTCATTACCTCAATCTTCACCCGATCTACTTCTATGCCAGCAGCGGACACTTTATGTCCTAGGACGATTCCATCGTTAACCATAAAGTGGCATTTTTCCCAATTCAGAATGAGGTTCTTTTCTTCACATCTTGCCAAGACTTAACATAGGTTATCGAGACAGTTTTTGAAACTGGATCCATATACGGGAAAATCGTCCATAAAGACTTCCATGAAATCTTCTATCATATCTGTAAAGATTGACATCATGCATCGTTGGAAAGTGGCAGAGGCATTACAAAGACCGAATGGCATTATGCGGTATGCAAATGATCCGTAAGGGCATGTAAAGGTGGTCTTTTCTTGATCGTCAGGATGTATAGGGATTTGGAAAAATCCAGAGTATCCGTCAAGAAAACAGTAGTATTGGTGATTTGCCAATCTTTCCAACATTTGATCAATGAAGGGTAAGGGAAAGTGATCTTTTCTGGTGGCAGCGTTTAGCTTCCTATAATCGATACACATTCGATGTCCAGTGATAGTTCGCGTGGGAATGAGTTCGTTTTTATCATTCTTAACCACTGTAAGTCCGCTTTTCTGAGGTACAACATGCACGGGGCTCACCCAGTTGCTATCCGAAATTGGGTAGATGATTCTAACATCTAGAAGTTTAATGATTTCCTTCTTAACAACTTCTTTCAAGTTCGGGTTTAGCCTTCTTTGATGTTCCACTGACGATTTGGAATCGTCTTCTAAGTGAATCCGGTGCATGCACAGATCTGGAGAGATACCAAGAATATCCTCAAGAGAGTATCCGAGGGCTTTCCTATACTCGCGCAGTTTATTTAATAACAACGAAATTTCTCCGTCGGTTTGGTTGGCATTTACGATCACGAGATAAGAATTATTGTAGAGAAAAGCATACTTTAGTCCGGCGGGCAATTGCTTTAACTCAATTTTTGATGCTTTTTCGGGATTCCAATTCTCTAGAGGGGATGGTTGTCGATCGACAGCGGCCTTTAAATTTTGATCGATTTTGATTTCTGAATCGTCATCCTCCACATCATCGACATTTGCTATTCCTACACTTGCATCCATTAATCGCGCGTATTTATCAACTCTGATGTCAATGCTAAATGTTTCCTCTTCGGTAGATGTGAGCACTTTTTTTCAGAGGATCATCTGAGCATTGGTCTATGAAGGATTCTTCAGCCAGCAAAGAGATATCATCCACTTAAGAGGCTTGTTTATCGATTAAGGGTCGTTTTATCAGTTTTTCCATATCGAAGGTTATTGGAATGTTTCCAATGTTTAAACATATCCGACCTTCCTTGACGTCGATGATTGCACCCGCTAGCTAGAAATGGTCTACCTAAGATGAGGGGATCTTTTGGTTCATTCTGGTATTTTAACACAACGAAATCCGTTGGTACGTGACAGTCGTTAATTCTTACCGGCACATCATCTAGTACTCCCTCAGGTATTCTAACGGATCTATCAGCAAGAACCAAAGTTAGTTTGGTGGGTTTGAACTCATCATATCCCAGGGATATCGCGACAGAGTGTGGCATGAGATTCACGCTAGATCCTAGGTCACAAAGGGATCGAGGAAAACTCTTGTCTCGTATGTTGCAATCTATGAACAAAACTGCCCGGATCAGGTCTCTTGATCGGGGTTTCGCCTTGGATTATTGCGCTTACTTCCTCTGAAACCATCATGACGCTGTTTTCAGTAGCTGAGAAGCTGTTGGATACCATGTATGTTACATATTTCTTAATCGAAGGTGCTACTTTTATGGCATCACTTAGTGGCATTTCCAACATGATTTTATCGAATGCTTTCTTGCAGATCGCTTTATCTAATTCTCGCTTAGTTTGCATCTTGTTAGGAGGAAAAGGTGGCAAAGTCCTATACACTCTCTCTACTGCCGGCGTGGCAAGAGTTGAGCGTCGATCGACATTGTTTTCATTCTATCGATCGATATTTATCATAGTCGGTCGATCGACATTATTCCCTTCTTGTCGATCGATTTCCACATCTTCTTCCAACTCCTCCTCTTCTTCATCGAGGTTAATCGTTGCCTTTTCAGCTTCAGGGGTTTTTTTTGCAGAAGTGATTTCTATAGCGCTCGGGGAAAGGCATTTTCCGCTTCTTAGTAACACATCACAAACTTGGCGTCTCGGGTTGGTGTCAGTTTTTCCAGGAAGGAATCCTTCATCCCTTCTGACAAACCCATCGTTATGCGCAACTTGGCTATCCAATTTCTTGACGTGGTCACTCAAAGTTTCAAACTCATCATGTAAATCAGAATATACGGAATCCAATCTTTCATCGAGAACCGCACTCATTTTCTGTTGGCCTTTTAGAAATTGTTCCATCAAAGATTCGAGGTTGCTCTTATGAGTCTGTTCTGCCTTGTAGGTCTTTGTGAAGCTTATGTTTTGCTGCTGACCGGCAAGTCTTTGTTTGCGAAAGCCAGTTTCATCGATGAGGTCTACATGCTCTTCTTTATCTCCTTCACGTAGAAAGGTCTGACTCTCATCGGTAAACCGAACTTGCTTATCTCCAATCACAAAAGCAAGCATGAACTGAGTTTGACGTTTCTTTCACCTCAGATATCCGATCTTCATTCGAATTCTTGGCCATCTTCCTCCTCTCGAGATCAGTGTTCTTGGCACTAGTGCTAGACGCCACATTTTCAATGAGCCTCGTAGCTTCTTCAGGGGTCTTGGTTTTGAAGTTCCCTTGACCCGCACCGTCCAAAGTCGCTTGGTATGTCCAGTCGAGACCACTGAAGAAAATATTAAATAGCTGGATTTCGGGAAAACCATGTTGTGGGAAGTCTCGCTGGTAGGCTTTGAATCTCAACCAAGAAGCCTTAAAAGCTTCAGTGGTGCCTTGAGAAAAATTATAGATCTTATTCCTAAATCCCTTGGTTCATGCATCATCGAAGAAGTTGTTGAGGAAGACGCTTTTGATATCACTCCAGCAAGTCAAAAATCCTGGCTGCAATTGTTTCAGCCAGTGCCTCGCATCTCCAGCAAGGGAGTTTGGGAAGAGTTTGCAAAATAGGTAGTCTTCAGAGACTCCATGCACCTTGATGTTAGACACAAAGTCCTCAAGTGCTTCGATATGGTCTATGGGGTTTTCATGAGGAAGACCATGAAAGGGGTGCCGACTTACTAGAGAGAAATATTTGAGTTTCAGTTCAAAGTCTTTTCTTTGAATTGCTGGAGGACGGATTGCAGACCTGTTAGTGTAGAACCGATCAGGTCTGTTGCAATCTCCAAGCGTTTGGCGATGCCCCGGTCCAGCATTCAAAACAACAGCTACTCCAATAGGAATTGGAGCCATATGTCTATAATTAATTTGGTTTGATGCATTGCATACTCAACCTTTTTGATCTCCTAGAACTACTTTTTCATTATTGAAATAGGTAAGAACATACTTACTTGCTTCCGGCAGGATGGCGTCGATCAATATTGGTAGCATAGTGTCGATCGACTTTTCGGTCGACCCATCGCTCGATGTTGTTGTCTGAGCGTCGATCGATTTTGGGCTGAAATTCATGTCTTCCATCTTAAGTACATG
This sequence comes from Brassica napus, assembly GCF_020379485.1. NCBI lineage: Eukaryota > Viridiplantae > Streptophyta > Magnoliopsida > Brassicales > Brassicaceae > Brassica > Brassica napus. Next base: position 29,622,225 of record NC_063452.1, read on the forward strand.
TGTCAGCAGGGAAAGAGGAAAAACTTAAGCAGATACAGTAACAAAATCTAGACTATATTCTAAACTTAATCTAATGGTAATAAGAAAGAGTCCCCGGCAACGGCGCCAAATTTGATATCACTCAAATTGCCCTAAGGAGTGAATTACTCTCTCAAATAAGAGGTTCAGATGTAGTACTTAGGGATCAAATCAACAGAGAGTCTAGGATTACACAATAGATTATGGTCTTTGAAATAGGCTAGATTAATTGGTTTATAGGTTTTAAAGCAGTAAATGAATTGGTGAGTAAGGTTATTGCTCGATTAGTTTGATTTGAGGTTCTTAACAGTTGGGAGAATAGCTAGATTTAGGTATATTCTTAGGTATGATAAGTAAATAACTTAATTTGGGTGTTTAGGGGTTTATTGATATTAATTGTTCTTGAATTCAAACTCAGATATAATCAATTAGATTATCTAATCTGGATCTCGAATTTCAACTTTCGTATGTTAATCACGAGAAAGTGTTGATCGATTATTCGTTACGAATATCGATCGATACACCTTTCAAAATATCGATCGACAAGGTTGTCGCTGCGTCGATCGATACTTCTTCCAGAAAGCTTTACGGACAGGTTTGATTTATATTCTCTAACTCACTAGATTAACTCTCGTCTGTATCTAGTCAGTTAGATCATACTAGTTTATTTTCAGGTATTGAGTCAAGCAATGACTTGATCTCAATTAATCCTAAGATCTAAGATTCAGGGTTTATCAACCCTAAGCTTAGTAGTAAGAGCAACTAGATGAATAACTAATTAAATCATCCTAACAACAATTTAAGCTAGCAATACATATATCAACCTTATGAGAATCCTAAATCTAACAGTGAGATTACTCAGACATATTCATAAAAGACATGGTTATGATGGTCTGAATAATATTGCAATTGATAAATAAAGAGAACAGAGTAAAGAAACAAAGGGAGTTCAAGATCTTCTCTCTCTCAAGGTGTACAGATCTCTCTCTCCAATCCTAAGCTCTCTCTCTCTGTAATAGTATGAAGCATAGCCGTCAACAATGGCTTAGAAACAGTAAAATAGGATTTCAGGTCGTCCAGGGGTATATTGGTAATATGTGGTGACTTCTGGGCCTAAATTGGTCACGAAACAGCCTTGGCCTGTTTTCTGGGATCACTGTCGACCGACACCAATGATGTTTCATCGATCGACGACAGTCTTTCATCTCCTCGACAGCTTCTTCTCGCGAGGCAGACTGACCACTATTCAGTAAAACGGGCATAACCTCTGTTACATGATGCTGATTGACCTCAAACCAATGGCATTGGAAAGCTAACTCAAAGCTCTATATGGTGTCAAAAGATGGGCAATCTAACAGTGGAAAGGTCTCATCCATAGCTAAAAATCTGATGCGTCTGTGCAGATCTGCACTTAAAAGACTCCAAAATCACCATATTTCTCCAGAACGTACATGAACCTGTAAAAATTCTAAATAGATTCTATATAGTAGTAAATATATATTAAAACACTTATAAACCATGGGTAAAAGTGGGTAAAATCCATGGTCTATTAAATATCCTCGGTGTCTGAAATGTTCGAAGACTTGTTGGTATCATCGCCGGAACTGCCCACTCTGACAAATTAGCTGGAAGCTTAACAATTTCTTGGTTCCCATTAGTTGAGTTTGCTTATATCTTGCATTGTTCTTCTTGGCTTCTTCTATCAACAGACCCTGGAGTGTTATGTTACTCTCTCTCAAAGGATATCATTTTTTATCATCGCTCTCATCACTTATCATTATCGAGTCTGCAGACAAAGAGAGAGTCAGAAGGTGAAAGAAAATGTCTTCTTTGACTCTACACCGATTTTTCAGAGCCCTAACCAAAAAACACTTGATTTGGCACAATATATACACATAAATAAATACGTATACCTGTAACATTGTTGTTCATCTCGTTCCCTCCATGACCCATGAGATTCTCAGTCTCTCTAACTCTGACACTACAGGATTATGAATCAAATACGTGACAGAAAAGAAATAAATATTTGTTTTTAAAAATTCAAACACGATTATTCATTCTTTTTTATTTTGAAAAAAAAAAGAATGAATAATCGTGTTTGATTTTTTAAAAAGGAAACGCTATAAACAGTATAATTTTCAATGAGGTCGTTTCCGACCAAATTTTGAAAAATAATAATTGAGAAATCAGTAATATGTTTATTTTAAGGGATAATTTGCAAAATACCCTATTTAGGATTTGAAATTTGAAAAATACACTGTCTTTATGTTTTTTTGAAAACTACACTTTCTTTAACGTAAATTTACCTTTTTACCTCAATTTGATATTTCAATAATTAATATATAAATTTGAAATTAATAAGAAAAGTACGAAAACACGGTTTATATAGATTTTAATTTATTTTGTTAACTTTATATAAACACAAGTCATGTCTCGTTCTATACAAACTTTTCATTCTTTCTTGAAGCCGAGGCCAAATAAGTTCTTCTAATATGATATTCACATATGTGTTTGTTTTGTTTTACTTTAAATATGAAAAAAGAAGAACACTAATTATCATTGGTTTCACATTCTTAGTTTCACAAACAAACACAATGGCGTTATCATTTGAAACAAACCAACTGTGTTGTTCTTTCTTCCAAAAATTAAACAATACTTCCGAAGAAACAAGATTGTCTACCCAAAACATTGTGTAGTTCAAGTGGCTTCTCAATGCGAACAGACGGGATTAGTTCAAAATATTCAACCTTATTGCAAAATAAAAACTAAAACAGTTATCAAAACCTAGAATAACCAAAACCAAATTTTGCAGAAAAAACGTTTAGAACAGAAAAACGTTTAGAACATAAAAACATCAAATTCCAAAGTCCCAATGTACGAGCACGATTGTGTCCTGTACAATGACATCTTGACCAAGCTTGTTTCCGTGCTTTTTTCGAGCTATTGATTGTTTTCTAAAACATTCACATCTTGAGCAAACTCTCTGAATATGCCGCACACAAGTGTGACTTTGAGTAGTACTGATAACAAATAACCCAGGGTTCAAGAAGACGAGACGCATTTTGCGTTTTTTTTCAAAATAATAAAAAATACATTTAAGATATATTAAGAAGATATAAGAAAGATATTGTGTAGTATTTTAAACAAAATATTCTCTAACGAGTTTTTTTTTTAAATTTTTTTTTAATGATTTAATAGAAACTGAGAAATATTAAGATTGGACAATTTGATAAATGTATATATAAATTAGTGTATTTTTCAAAAAGCTTAAACAATGGTGTATTTTTCAAATTATATTCTTATTGAAGTGCATTTATCCAAATTTTCCTTTATTTTAAATCGAAATTATTTAAACTGTTTTCGTAACAATTTCAAAATAAGTTTTTATTATTAATACTAAAATCTTCTGAAAAGGGAAAATCTAGATAGTCAACGGTCACTTAAGAAAGAGAGAGGAACCTGAAAGTGACGTCATATATCTATCAGATACAATAAAAATTACTTAATTACTTCACACCATCATTCTATTTCGCTCTCGCTTTCTTTTCCGATTTCTTGCGCACAACGCAATTTCATCCTCTCTTGATACGAATCTAGTTATGGTCTCGGTTAACGAAGAACCATCGACGAAGAAGAATAAGCCTGTTAGTCCCCCTAGGGTTTCATCACCGCCGAGTAAATGGTGGAAGTTGCATTTGTTGGCAGAGGTCGCCGCCGCCGTGTCGGAGTACCAAAAAACAGAGGCACAAACTGGCGGAGAAGAAAAAGCGAGAATCTTTGCGAATTTCCCAAGAAAGAAGAGAAGTCCTTGTCTCTTTCGTGGATCATCTTCTTTGATGGCAACACAATGTACGATCGATAAACAAAGTCCAGTTACTTGCGCGGAGGGTAACAAAGAAGAGAAGAAACGAGAAATCTTTGGTCGTTTTGAGGTGGGTTCGTGTTCAAAATCCATACAACTAATTCAAAACCCTAGATTGACTCCTCTTTCTTCCGGCGTCAACGAGTGCAAGAAACGTCGTCCCATTAACTTCTCGCAAGAAAGAAGCCTCAAGAAACGCAGAATCGTCCAAAAGACGACGATCCCGGAGCGGCTCGTGAATGTGATGATGATGAGAGGAGAGATCAACGGATACGATCCAAAGCTGATCTTAGTGAAGAAGCTGTACAAGAGTGATATCGACAAAGTCCAGTCACGTCTCTCGTTGCCTTCGAACCAAGTGGTTACTTCAGACTTTCTGTCGGAGGAGGAGAGTAGAGTCATATACGAACAGTCGGTACTCAAGGATCGTACGGAAGGACTCAGTGTTGTTCTGGTGGATCCTCTCTTAAAGAAGCATGTGGTTGATCTAAGGAAGTGGAAGATGGGTAGAAGATGGAACTACGTCTTCGTTGATGGTTGGAACCAAGTTGTCTCCACCAACACGTTTAAGGTCGGCGACGTCTATCATGTCTGGTCTTTCCTGCTTTGCCCTCGTCCCTCCTAGAAACTCCAGCGATTCTGGTGATGGTCACGGCGGCTCTAGTTCCTGCCTCTCTTCTTGGTGATGCTTGACACAGTACTCTGTTTATTTCATAGCCTATGGTCTCACGTTAGAAGCATTTATCTTTTCAGATAAGATAATTTTGCAGTGCAGTTTTTTTTTTCTCTTGATAATAAAGATGTTTGTTTTTTTCCTGTTTTGGTCCAGTGATATCATCTTCTGTAGTAGACTAAGTATAAAATCTCAAATGAATCAGAACGATATTATTATAAAAGCATTAAACTCAATAAGAACATTTGATAATTGCCAATATATTTACTTTGCAAAACAATGCAACATTTTCCAGTGGATTTCTATCTCTTCTTCTGTCCGCTGATTGCAGGAACCAAAAAAGAATCAGATGAATCAAACAACCATCTTACAAAAGCATAGAATTAGATGTACATGTCACCTGCACTTAGTGCAGTTATATAGTCCAGAGACAGAACTGTCACCAGTGCAGATGTTTATTTGGCAATTATACACTAATTTACCGTATATGTACCCTGGCGTTGTCCAGCCTGTAATTTTTGTAGACAATCGTCAAAGACGAAACCATCTTTGTAGGAATCTGAATCTCTTCTGTAGCTTCTATAGGTACCACCATTTTCAATAACAAAAAGAAAAAAATACGCCAAATCAATGAACTGTCTCAGAGTTCCAACACTGCAATCTAGAACTTTTGTTCAAAAGTGTTTCACCTTTGTCTCGCCAAGAGCTCTTTTGCTGGTTGAATATGGCAGTCGTGAACTCTTAACCAACCAGCTCAAAATCTGACTCAAGGGCTGATTCTATCAAGTGTGTATGCGTATGTATAGCTTGAAAACTAAACACATTGACTTAAATTCTATGCCATTGCTTCACAGCTTTCTTAAGGCTGCTCAATATTCCACATGTTATCTACATCATCAATCAGTCATTAACGATAAACTAACACCGTTTATGATTTGTCTGGATCATCATGACCCAATGGTAAGGACGGGCTCCTTCCTGCACCCAGGTTGCGAGTTCGAATCCTGCCGGATGGAATTACCTCATGATGTCTCTGGACACCCCACACGGATATGGATCCATGCTTTAGGGCCCATTTGCATACCCGGAGAGAGGGTCTATCCGTGGCCTGCACCTCTCCTTGGGGATTAGTCTGGGCCCTTCCATAGGCCTGGGATACCCCCAGGTTAAAAAAAAAAAAAAAAAACACCGTTTATGAGTTTGATTGAATCATCATATTTTAAAGTTTATATGACAAGTTCAAATAGCTTGGTCTTTTATGACACTGGGATAAGCCGTATTCATTAAAGAAGTAAGAGCAACTCCATTGGTGAACCTCTCAGCAAAAAAGTATTTTTTTTTAATTAATTTGTAAAGTTAAGGATTTTCAATTTTTTGGATGTCCATTGGTGAACTCCAAAGTGGGGTTCTTAGGAATAAACTAATATTATTTAATTTATGAAAAAAAAAGTTATGTTTATCGACGGCTAAACAACTCGGAGAATCGATTTTCGTTTTGATTTACCTAAGAACAAAGACGATCCCGAGTCGCCAAATAATCACCGTCAGCGGTTTTTTTTTTTAATTCTCTCGCGTCGAATGACTCTTTTTTTCACTAAACGAAACTAGGGGAAATGCACGACTATTTCCACTTGTCACGTACTTTAGAGCTCACCCCTTAAAATTGTTAATTAAAAGGCACCTCTAACCATCCCACTTAATTATATTACTTATTAAATCAAAAACGGGTAAGAGGCTTGCTTATAAACCCCTTATAAACCAACGATGGAGATGATGTAACATCTATATCTATGTGTATATATAAAGTAAATTTTTTCTCTTATTTTGACATGTGGAAGAAACACTTATGACATGTGTCTTCATACTTTTTTTTTTGTCAATCTTCTTTTATATTATTGCAATTTAGCCCATCATTTTTTAATTGGGTACTATCTAATACTTTTTCAATTAACCACTATCACATAAAGTCTAATAATAAATTTTATTAGTCATTAAAATTAAAGATGGATAAATAAATAAGTAAAATAATATATCTACAGCTAAAAATAACATAAATTTTCAATTTTTATAAAATAGATTTTTTCTCTTTTTTGACATTTGGAGAAAGATTTGATGACATGTGTCCTCATGCTTTTTTTCTTTTTAGGTTTTTCTTATTTTAAATTACTGCAATTTAGCCCATTATTTTCTAATTGTGTACTATCTAATACTTCTTCAACTAACCACTATCACATAAAGTCTAATGATCTATTTTATTGGTCATTAAAATTCAATATGGATAAAGAAATAAGTAAAATAATATATCCACACCTAAAAATAACATAATTTTTCATTTTTTTTATTTATTTTTACTATTTTCTAATATTTCAATTATAAATTATATATTTATTTTACTATTAAAAAATATAAAATAACCAAACTAAGAAGAAGCTAGAACAAAACACATAATCTAAACCTAAAACCTCCACAATCACAAAGAAAACTGAAATGTCATAGCAACACTAACTCAATAAATGTTTGGCGATGAAAGAAGATCAAGAACGAAGACTAACTTACTTCACATTCCAATAGAGTATTTTGGCTAGTATAAGCAGAAGTTAGAAAATGGTAAAAAATAAAAACAAAGCAATCCCCGAACACAAAGGAGCGCGATCAAGCACAACCTCAAAGGACCAACAAAACATGCCAGAGGAAGAATAATCACCAGAAAGCCAAAGTCACCACAAAACAGAAAGACACATGCCTAAATCACCGGAAGCACAACCACCAGCTAAGAGGTAAGAAGCACCTCACAAACTGAACAAGCATAGACATGGTTCTCATGCCAACAAAGAACCACAAAGCTCTGGATATAAGAGACTAAAGCTCTAGAAGACTAACTCCGCACACCTATACCAAGGGAAGGAGGAGAAGAAGAAAAACAACCTGAGGGAGGTAGAATGGAAGGTAAGAACTGAGAAACCAGAGCCTAAGCTTAAGACCAGAAACAACCTTCTAAACACACATAACATACACGAGGAAATCACTATCCAAACCTGGAGTGTCAAACATGTCGAAAGAGATAGCCACCAGAGATGCGATCAGTGATGAAAGCTGAAACGAGATGAGAGAACAGAGAGGAAAGGGGAGACAAAACAAAATTAGCAAACCATGGAACCATACTCAAGCTATGAAAGAGAGCATAGAAGTTAGATCACTAAAAACTAGATCTTGAAAAGCAAGACGAACATGTACTATCGACGGCGAACCAACGAAAAGGAAGACTACATCAAAGACGACTAAACTATGTCCTAATCCAAGGAGATGCAGCTCATAACATAAGCCAAAATCTAAGGAAGAAGAGGAGCACCAATATTGACTGGAACAGCCTACAACACTGTGAGAAACAATCGCACAACTGAGAACTCATAAACCCGATCTACAACAAATACTAGATAATTTCACTTGAGAAGAAGGCGGAGACGAAGAACATAACGGATGTGAGTCTTTTTCCGTGATGGTGAGAAACACCGTCCACCAGAAAGGTAAACGAAATACATAGATTGTGACGGCTCAAGATCAAAATATGGAGAGAGGGCACAAAACATCTTAAAAGAATAATATTCCAAAATATGAAAAAATACAATTTTGAAGTTGAAACCGTTAATTTTAGAATCAAAAAATTCTAAATGCAGAGTTACTGAAATTCAATATGCTTACATCAGAGACTCACTTCACCACTAACAAATACTACTATAGACACAACAACACGTTACTGAAAAAAAACACATAATATATTAACCTATCACCTACTACTACTACTAAATAACACAATAGAAACACCAAATAATGCTCTTGACAAATAAAAAATACCACATAATTACGTCATCCAAAAAATCATGCTTAACAACAATGAAACAATATTTCGCGCGTAGCGCGGACACGCCCCTAGTATATAAGAAAATAGACTTTTTCCTCTTCTTATGACATGTGGAAGGGAGATTTTTCGACATGTGTCCTCATGTAATCTTTCTTTTTGTATTTTAGGTCTTTATTTTTTAGATTAATGCAATTTGGCTCAACACTTTTTGATTATAAATTTTTTTGGATTAGTCTCAAAATTTCTAATCGTGATCCTAACCCCTAATGCACACAAATGACTATTAAATACAACTCATATCACTAAAATGAACAAATATATGGTGTCACATGCAACCTCCCATCTTTCTCTATCTCTGGATTAGAAGTTACAATCATTTCATAGATCTAGATGATCACCAATTTTTTTTCAAGAGAAAAAAAGTCTAGAAATTATCTAAATATATGTGTCTCTATTTTTCTATATGATTAATGTCTTCAAATTTAATTTTCATCGAATTCATATAAAATCCCACAACTCTATAGGTAGAGAAAATAATATTTTAGAAAGAGACTAATTTTTTGGTGAAGAAAAATGTTATTTTACATTACAAATAGCAAACAAAAACCAAGGTTTTAGCAATTGGTCATGTTATAACGTCCAAATTACAACATGCATAACAACTGTAGTTTAAATCTAATAGTAACAAAAACATATAAATATATAGGTACGTAGAGATTTTTGTTATTATAATTGCGGTGTGGTTTGTAAATATTCAAACAAATGCCTAAATGCAAAGTTATTGACATTCAATATGCTTTACATCTGAGGTTCGCTTCACCACTAATAAGTAATACTATACACACAACAACACATTATTGAAAAATTAACACAAAATGTATTAACATATCACCTAATACTACATAACATAGTTAAAACCCTAAATAATGATCTTAACAAATAAAGACGATCACATAATTACATTATCTTAAAAATAATATTTAACAACAATAAAAAAATATTCTGCGCTTCGTACGAGCTCCTAGTCATTAATAAAGTTCTGTTAATTCCCCTACAATGAAAATTCATAGATTTTCTACTAGAATTAAAGTTGTTTTCTAAAATATCTGGGCTGGGATGTTTCATGATATCTCTTAACCTGATGTTTGTGTTTTTCGATAACAAACTTGTAATCAAATATATTAAATTAAAAGCTCAAAACAAAAAAAGGCTTCGTTGAGTTAATATAACAACAAATTAAAAAAAAAGAATGAAAAGTATAGTTTTATTTTATGAGTGTTTCGGTTTAGAAAATCATGTAATCCCTTAAATATTATTTAAAAAAATAATTGCGTATGTATATCACTACATTTGACATCAGGAAAAAAAAAGATATAGCTTATTAAAAAAAGTGACATGTCTTCCTTCCATGTACAATTTTAATAATGAAAATTATTCCTAAATAAAGATCACATTAAAATTTTAAATTGTGATAAGATTCCTAAATAAAATGAAATTAATTCTAGCTATTAAATCAAATTTATTTAAAAACAAAAATAAATTAATGATCAAAATTTAAAATTATTGCAATACACTACAAGAAAACACGCCGAATTCCGACGGAGGTTCCGACGGACATCAATGTCGTCGGACGTTTGGGACGGATTACTGACCAATTTCCGACGAAATCCAAAAATTTGAAGTCGTCGGAATTCCGTCGGCCATTTCCTACGGAATTCCGACGAAACATGGGTCGTCGGAATTTTCCGACGACATTCCGATAAAAAATGTAACCGCTGTAGTCGTCGGAAATTCGTCGGAATATACCGACGAACTTCCGACGACATTCCGATTAACAGTACAGTCGTCGGTATTCCGTCGGATTTTTCCGACGAATTTCCGACGAACCATGTGACCGTTGCCGACAAATATATATGACCGTTGTATAACCGTTTGAGATTGGACAATACCGACGGAATTCCGATGGACTGCTTTACATCCGTCGGAATTTCGTCGGAAAGTCGTCGGAGGGCCGTAAGTAATTTCCTATAAATACAACCCCTCCTCATTCAACTCATTCACACTTCATTCTCTCCTCATTCTCTTTAGTCATAACAATTCCGTGAAAATCATGTCTTCAGAAGTTTATTATCGTTCGTGGATGGATAAACCTCATTTGGATCCGAAGCTTACGGAAGAATACGTTCAAGGGATTGGAGAATTCATGAGGCTTGTTCAACAGCAACCGGATGCAAAAAGTGGTATGTTAAGATGTCCCTGCTCTACTTGCAATAATAATAAGGTTATAAAAGAATTTGATGTTTGGACTCATTTGTATATGAAAGGGTTTTCACGTAATTATAAAGTTTGGTACCTTCATGTGGAAACTGGTTATGAATATGGTAGTACTAGCGAACCTCAGCCTGTTAGTGAACTTCAGCCTGATATTAGGTTAGAACGGATATAGATTATGGTGTAGGTACTGAGCAGATGGTACATGATCATTATAGAGGGGAAGAACCAAATCCCGAATCTAAGAGATTTTTTGACATGTTGGATGCAGGAAAACAACCTTTGTATCAAAATTGTAGAGATGGCCATTCAGTCTTATCATCTGCAACTAGATTAATGAGTATTAAGACAGACTATAATTTGGCTGAAGAATGTATGGATGCGATTACTGATTTTGTCAAAGGTATTCTACCTGAGGATAAACTTGCACCGGGTTCATACTACGAGGTTCAGAAACTTGTTGCCGGTCTTCAACTACCATATGAAGTGATAGATATATGTATTGACAACTGCATGATCTACTGGAGAGCGGATGAGACACGGAATGTATGCAAATTTTGTGGGAAACCTCGTTATCAGGAGACGAGGGGAAGAGTTCCGATCCCATTCAAAAGAATGTGGTATTTGCCTTTGACTGAAAGATTGAAGAGGTTGTATCAGTGTGAGCGCACAGCAAAAGCAATGAGATGGCATGCAGAGCATTCCACAAATGGTGAGATTAGACATCCTTCAGATGCGAAGGCTTGGAAACATTTCCAGTCAACATATCCAGAATTTGCGGAAGAGAGAAGAAATGTTTATCTTGGATTATCTACTGATGGTTTCAGCCCATTTGGAAAGCATGGAAGACAATATTCTCTATGACCAGTTATTGTGACACTGTACAACTTACGGCCGAGCTTGTGCATGCGACGAGAGTTTTTGTTTCTCTCAATTCTCGTCCCCGGGCCAGATCATCCTAAAAGATCTCTAGATGTGTTTCTTCAACCACTGATATATGTGTTGCAACAACTATGGGCGCATGGTTTTGAGACATACGATGTTTCGTGCAAAGAAAACTTTCAGATGCGGGCAGTACTTATGTGGACAATAAGTGACTTTCCAGCATATGGTATGTTATTTGGATGGACAACACATGGGAGGCTATCATGTCCATATTGTCAAGATGACACAGATGCTTTCCAACTAAAGAACGGAAGGAAAACGTGTTGGTTTGACTGTCACAGACGATTTCTACCACCTGATCATCCATACCGCAGGAGTAAGACTTCGTTTACGAAGAACATGCAGGTGTTTGATGGTCCACCTGAGGAAGTTAGTGGGAAAGATTTGTTGAAGCAGTTTAGGTATTTTGATGCAGAAAGGACGCCAGATGTAGGTGGACATGAAAACATTCGAGTCAGTGCGGTTGGAGAGCTACATAACTGGCACAAAAAGAGTATTTTATGGGATCTGCCATATTGGGAGAGTCATCTATTGCGGCATAATATAGATGTCATGCATATTGAGAAGAACTTCTTCGACAATCTGATGAACACAGTTCTTAACATCCAAGGTAAAACGAAGGATAATTTGAAGTCAAGGTTGGATTTAGTCGATATCTGTGATCGTTCTGAACTTCACGTTGATGAGAACGGTACGGCCCCTTTTCCCATTTATTGGCTGGATGGTGCTAGAAAAGAAGAGTTCTTTGATTGGATTACAGATAAAGTGAAATTTCCTGACGGATATGCATCAAATTTGGAGAACTGCGTTGATAGAAGCGAAGGAAAGTTTACTGGCTTGAAGAGTCATGATTGTCATGTAATTATGCAGCGCCTCCTTCCGTTTGCTTTTTCAGCATTATTGCCACGTAATGTTCATGAAGCAATTGCAGGTATCTTATATTTTTACAATTTTATTTATTTTTATATTTAACAATTATGCTTATAAAAACTTAATACTTACGAAAATTATGTCTTTTATCTATGTAGGGATTAGTGTTTTCTTCCGCGACTTATGCAGCAGAGTAGTGACTGAAGAGGGTATTAATAATTTGAAGACAAACGCACCAGTCAGCATGTGCAACCTTGAGAAGATATTTCCTCCATCATTTTTTGATGTAATGGAACATCTTGCTATTCATCTCGCAAGAGATTGGAACTTGGTAGTCTTGTGCAGTACAGATGGATGTATATTTTTGAGCGTTATATGCATCATCTGAAGAAGATGGTCAAAAATCAAAGCAGGGTGGAAGGATCTATAGTGGCACAGGTGATCAATGAAGAAACTACAATCTTTGCTGAAAATTATTTTCCACCAGAAGTGCATACAAAACACCGAAGACCTGCTCGGAATGATGATAGAGGGGAGAGAGCAACATATCATGTTACTGTCCCAACCATGTTCAAGGAAATAGGACGACTTAGTGGAAAATTCACGAAGCGGAGACTTACGGACACTGAGCACGCTCATTTGCAAACATATTTGCTCACCAACTGTGAAGATGTTCTACAATATGAGAGGTAAAAATATTTATTCATTTATTGTTAGATTAATATTCAATAAATTTATTTCATATTGATAATATTTTTGTATATAGTGTATATATGGCGGAGTTGCGTATGACTCACAGGCATGCAACAGATAGGGGTGTCAATTCGGGCTGGCCCGGCCCGGCCCGGCCCAAACCCGCTAAGCCCGTAAATATTTGAGCCCGGCCCGGCCCGGCCTGAAAATTATTTGGGCCTAGAATTCAAAGCCCGGCCCGGCCCTTATAGGGCTATAGGGCTTTTCGGGCTTTTGTGGGCTTTTCAAAAAATAATTTGTCATTGCCACTTCCATCGTTTTAATACATGTGAATTTTCATTAAAAAAAAGAGTTTCATTTTTAAAAAATAAAAAATTTATAAAGTGAGTTTAAAATTTCTTCTCTATCACAATTTTTTTATTTTTTCGTATGCTTTAAAAACATTTTATACACAAACCAAATTTAATAAGATTTAAATAATCAATTATCAATTAAAACAAAAAATATAAGAGAACAAAATTTATGATAAACATGGTCAAACGTTTCATACTTTGTATTTTGAAAATAAAAACATGTTGTACATGAATGAAGAAGGTACTTTTGTAAAATTTAAAATGTAACACTTGTAATGATGAAACAATAAAGTGCATTAACAACTTTTATATTTGTTTTATTAGAGTTTGGATAAAAATATTAAAATAATATATCAATACTAATAATAGTTTCAATTACAAGAAAAAAGGATAATATTTACGCTAAAATATAAATTTTGGGTTTTCGGGCCGGTCCTAGCCCAAACGGGCTTAAGGCCAAAATACCCAAAGCCCAAATGGGCTTAGCCCGAAAGGCCCAATTTTTTTTGGGCTTATAAAGCGAAGCCCAAGCCCGGTAATTTTTAGGGCTGGGCGGGCTCGGGCTACGGGCTTCGGCCCTAATTGACATGTCTAGCAACAGAAGATGAGCTTCGACAACTTAGAGATAACGGATTTGCTGCGTGGCTTCGTAGTTATGTGAGTCATATATCAGATTACCTTATGCAAATGATTAGTTTAAATTTAATATAAACACTACAAGAAATCAGTCATATAGCTATCGATTATTTCGTAGCTAGAGAGGAAAATCTGTAGCTACAATGAAGAAGGCAACGGATGGCTACGGATTGGAACCGTGGCATCAGCGTCGACGCTAAACCCGATCCGTCGCTATTCCGTAGCTTGCTAGCGATGGATTCCGCGCGAGAACTAGTTGTAGCTGTTGGCGACCACATGGCTACAAAGTATTCCGTTGCTCAGTAGCGACGGCATGGCTATGGAACGTTCTATTGCTAAATAGCTACCGAATTTAGCTACGACATTTCTTCGCCAAGTCGTATCGAATAGAGCTGCGGAATTTGGCTACAAAATTTTGCATCTAAACTTTGGTCTCCAGTTAGCAACAACACGTTTTGTGGGTAATATTGTATCACATTTAGCAACAAATTTGTTGTTGCTATCGTCAAAGTGATTTATTTTGTTTTGAATTCAAAACTATATAAATTAATTAAAAACATTTGATTTATCTCATAAAGAAATCTTACATTCTCATAACATCATAGAAATGCTAGAAAGTCATTTCTTAGCAAAAAAAAAAATTAAACCTGATAAATGAAAGCTAATGACATAAAATTTCAAACTAACACAGACAAAAGATCGTGAAAATCATCTAGTTTATTTCCTCGTTGCTTCTAGGAGCCTAGGAGATGCAGATGGAGAAGTATCTTTGTGGGGTTGGGGTGATAGATTAGGTGGTTACCAAGCTCCTTCTCAACGCGAAGTCGCTCGGGTTCTTCGTTAAACTGGATCTAGAGACGATGGCAAGGAGATGCACAGCTGGATTCAATAGGTGGAAGATTAGGAAGGTTGATAAGAGAGAGATCCATTTTTTTACAAAGAAGACAAACTTTAAAGAAACAAAAGAACTGCTTTGGAACAACGAAGTCCCAAAGATTTATGTTTTAGACTGTAGGAAATAGGAATGGTGTAGAGAGAAAGAAGATTCGCATGGAAGAAGGTGAAGAGAGCAGAGAAGAAACGTGGTGGGACAGAGGAGAGAAAAGTGGGATTGGACAGAGGAAGAAACACATATGTGGACTAAATGTGACCATTAGATTAAAAGTTATCAAGGGCTCACATTGACAATCCGCACACTTGTCTCTTATTGGATAGAAAATTAAAATTGATTATAAATTATGTTTAGTTTTACTCTAGTGTTAGTGTATATGGAATTAGATTATAGGAATGAACTATAAAGTTTAACTTTATGGTATATTATGGGAATTAGATTATAGGAATAAACTATGAAGTTTAATTTTTGATGTTTTAGGATATAAAATATTATAGGAATTAAAAAAAAATATTATAGGAATTGAATTTTATTTAGAATTAAAGGTTTCATGTTTATGATATAGGGTTTCAGTTATATGGTTTAGGGTTTAGGTTTATGATTTGGAATTAAGAGTGGGTTGAGACTAAGTTTTTAAGAAGATTAAGTTAAAAGTTTTTTGTTTAAGACGTGGAAGTTAAATTTGAAAATATTAAAGTTGGAGTTTATATTTAGGATATAGATTGAGATATACATAGTTTAGGGTTTAAATTTAAGATTTAGAATGACGTTTAAAGAAAATTAGATTTTGAGTTTAAGCTTAATATTTGAATTTAAAGCTTATGCTTAGTGTAAATATTTACTACATAAGGTTTGAAGTATGGTTCAAGATTAAGATTTTGGCTTAATGTCTATAATGTGGGGTTGAAATATAGTGTTGAGGTTTAAATTGTAAATTTGATATTAAATTTTGAAAAGAATAATTTTCTTGTGTTATTTTAATAATTTAAAGTAAAAGTAAGAAAAAATTTAGTTTTAAAATTTTGTATTTAGAGTTTAGGGTTTAAATTTATGGTTAGGGTATAGAGTTTGATAGAAGATTTAAAATTTGTATTTGGAAGTTATAGATTAGGATTAAAAATATTAAACTTTAAGTTTAAGATTTGAGATTGTAGTATGAAAATATTAGAGTTTTATGATTTATGTTTAGGATTTATGGTTTTGAGATTGTGTATACCCATTATTTTTACTATACTATTAGTGCTTTTAATATATGTGGATTAAAAAAATTTTATCTTAAAACATTAAATTGTATCTACGTTAAAAATTAATCGTTAATCTAACATTATTTTATATATATATATATATACGAAATATTATAATTTTTACTATTTTGATGATTATAGTACTGTGTCAAAATGACAAAGATATAGATATTGGTGCTATTTAACAATAGAAATGATTGTAGTTAGTTGTTGCTAAATAGAATAATTGTAGCAACCACTTATCTCTAGCCAAAGTGTAGCTATTTAGCTACGGACCGCCAACGGAATCCTTCTCTAGCTATATAGCTACGGATTGCAACATTTAGCTACAAATTTAGATACAAAGTTAAAGTTTTGTGTTCTATCGCTATATTTGTAGCTAACAATATTGGCTACGGAAATGTCTTCGCTATTCCGTAGCTATTTCAATGAATTCTTATAGTGAAACTAATTAACTTTTCAATCATATATGTTTTTAATTTATAGGTGAATGATGGTTTGGCCAGAGGTCTTGTGTTCGATGATTGGATACGCGAATTTGTGCAGGAACCAAACTATGTGGTCAAATCATATCTTAAATTTTGTACGCGAGGATATGCATTCACAAGGAAATGTCATTCTAAGACAACATATGATGCTGGTGTTTCATCTTCTTCCGGTGACGATGTCTACTACGGCAACATAAAAGAAATATTGGAAATCCAATTTCCTGGAATGGTTGGATTGTGTTGTGTAGTATTCTATTGTGATTGGTATGACACCACCCCATATAGAGGAGTGAAGATTGATGCGTTTGGTGTTGCATCAGTTCATTCGCGGCGGAAACTTCAATATTATGATCCCTTCATTCTTGGTTCGCAAGCTGATCAGGTATGTCAATCTATTCATAATTTTTTACCAATATAATTAATTAATGTTATATATTTTACTAATACTTGTATAATTGATATGTATAGGTGTGCTACATCAGTTACCCTCGGGTGACGTACAGAGACGATCTATGGGTTACTGTAACGCAAATCAACCCAAAAGGACGAGTGGATGGAACTTCTGATGATGATGAACCATTGCAACCAGAGTCTACCAGCAACGCCCAGGCAGTTGAAGATTTGGAAAATGTTCAACTTGTTGAGAATTTGACTGTGTTTGGACATGATGATGTTGTACATTCGGAGCCAGAAGCCGAGGTTGGGGAGTTTGATGAAGATTCAGAAGATTCTGATTAGTTTTTTTTTTTTTTTATTGGTCCGTCGGAAATCCCTCGCAATATACCGACGACATAGCGACGACATTGGATTTCATTGAAATTTGGAAAGGTCGTCGGTAATTCGTCGGAATATACCGACGACATTCCGACGAACTTGTCTAGTTCGTCGGAATGTCGTCGGTATATTCCGACGAATTACCGACGACATGTGTTTCTAAAAAATTTCAATCATAAAAATCTATAAATTTAGATGCCAAAACTATGAAAATAACACATAATAAGTGTTTAGTATAATATTAGATCGCAACCGTTCAAATATAACAACTCATTAAAATATTTATGTATGCATATCATTGTTTTCATAACATCTCATCTTAACACTCATATACTTATACAATCGTATTCATATAATCTTACATTACAAAAAATGATGTTGTGTAAAATCGTGTTATAAAAACATTTTTATTGTTAAATCTTTATGCAAATACTATATATCTTATCAAAGATATGGATTTTGCATTTAAAAACTTGTAATCAACACCCTAAACACTAAGTCGTCGGAATTTCGTCGGATTATACTGACGGACACATTCCGTCGGAATATACTGACGGACACATTCCGTCGGAATATACTGACGGACACATTCCGTCGGAAATCCAATTTGCCCGGGAGAACCAAACCGCGTGAAAATTTTTGCGAATCGCCATTTGGTATATTTTAATTATACCGACGGAATACTGACGAACCCGTGTCCGTCGGAAACTTTAGATATAATAACCCTTTTTCTTCCTTCTTCGTTATTTCCGCCTCTCTCTCTCCAAAATCCTCTCTCTCACGGCGATTCCTCCCTCTACACCGGCAATTCCGGCCATTATCCACCTCCCTTCACCGGCGAATCCTCTTCTCACCCTCATATCTCTTCCCCAAACCCCAAATCATGTAAGATTCATCTCAAACCTTCTTTAATCTCAATTGTTTAGGGTTTTGGAAGTTAGATCACGGATTTTAGGTTTTCTGATTAAAAATTTTAGGATTGAATGGATAGTTTAGGATATATAATTTTGGATTGTTGTTTTAGTTTTTTTTGGAACGTTTTTTGATTTTTAAAAACGTTTTTTGATTTTTTAAAACGTTTTTTGATTTTTAAAAACGTTTTTCAAGTTTCCAGTAATGAAATATATATAATAAAACGTTTTTAAAATTTTTTTTAAAATATTTAACAACATTTTTCTATATTTATAAATTTTTTATAATTTTGTATACATATATATATATATATATATATATATAAATCATGTATAATAAAAATTTTAAAATTTTTTATAATTTTTTATAAGTTTCCACTAATAAACTATGTATGATAAAACGTTTTTTAAAAAAAATTATAAATATTTAAAAACATTTTTATTCATTTATAATTTTTTTATAATTGTGTATACATATATATATATATATATATATATATAAAAATCATGTATAATAAAAAAATTTAAATTTTTTATTATTTTTTATAAGTTTCTAGTAATAAACTATGTATAATAAAAGGTTTAATAGTTTTTTAAAAAACGTTTATAAAACCTTTTGTAAATATATAAATGAAAACATTAAAAATAGAAATGATTTGAAAATATTTTTGATGTATTAATTTTTTTTTTTAGGGCCGAGGATGAACCCCGCCTCGCAGCCCGTCTTTGACGTAGTTCGGTGAGCAGTTCCCGCGCATCGGGATCGTCTCATGACTCGGTTCCCGCATATATTCCCGCTCCAGCTCCCGCTGCCCCTCGCGCTGCTGCTCAACAGGATCTGGGGGTCATGCCAGTTCATCTATTGGTTCAACAACCAGGTCGAGAGTATCTCCCGATTCTCCAACCCAACCCACGACGAGGACATAGCACTTGGTTTGTATTTTTTTTTTATTTGTACCATTATGTTTTTTTCCTTTAATTAACTTGCTAACTTGTATTTTTTTTAAAGGTTCACCAAGTCGAAAAATGGCATTAGCCGGAGCATCAACCAGATGATGTACTTCATGCTCCGTTTTGGATATCCAAAGTGGAGTGTGATCCCTTCCGACGAACGAAAATTGTGGTTTCATCAGTTTGCAGTATAGTAACTCTTCATTTTTTTTAAGTTTTTACATTTTTTTAAATATATTTACTTTTTAAATTATGTTTGTTTTGTAGCAAGAGTTCAACTGGCACTCCGATCTTACGGAAACAGTCCGTAAGAAATTCAACGAAAAGGCCATGGACTCTTATACGAAGCAGATAAACGCGTGGAAGACAGTTTGGCAGAAGAACAAGAGGCCACGGTTCATCAACGGGGCGATGTGGGAGCAGTTGATAGCTCACTGGGAGAAGGAAGAAACTGCAGAGACGTCTTCTAGGAACTCCAAGAACCGGAAGAGCGATCGTGGCGGGAAAGGTATGTATGTACACAACCTCGGCGCTTGCTCTATGTCTACTAAGGAGGATGAACTTGTAAGTTTTTTATTATTATTTATCTTTATATTTCAGAAATAAATATTTTATATATTCTTTGGCTAATTATGGCGGTTTTTTTAGATCGAAGCAAATGACGGTAATCCCGTTGATCGTCTCCAACTCATTAAGATGGCTCACACTAACAAGACGAAGGGTCAAATTCAGAACCCCGTGATCAAAGGTGTCGTTGATTTGGTGGAAGCTGAAATAGTATCTCAATCTCAGTCTCTCTCTGATGACGGCGATTCTACGGGAGCTTCAACCAACTTGTCTCTATTGCAAATAAATGAGATGGTTGAAAAGGTAATTTTTTATTAATATATTTTTTTTTATAATGTCGATTACTAACTTGTCTCTATTTACTAACTTTAAATATTTTTGTAGGCGGTTCCTAAAAGGAAAGGAGGCCGTTTAGTTGGGTTGGCCCGCCGTGCTTCTTCGTATCCGGCATCTTCTTCGCAAGCTCCGTATGCCGATCCCATGATTCTCGAGGAGCTACATGACAAAGATGAACGGATTGGGGCATTGGAGGAGCAGAACACCACTATCCTTTCTGAGAATGGCACTATCCGTTCTGAGAATGGCACTATCCGTTCGGAGAATGTCACTATCCTTGCTGAGTTGGCATCCCAGAAGAAGTTCAACACCGAGATAATGTAGAAGCTAGATCGTTTGATGTCTTCGAGTTCATCTTAGTTTTTTCGGCTTTTTAAAACTTTCTGAATGTTTTTTTTTTCTATTTCGGTTTGTATGAATTTTAAACTTTCTGAATGTTTTTTTTTCTATTTCGGTTTGTATGAATTTAAATTATATAATATTATTAGTTTTAAATTTCTGATTTTTTTAATTTATTAATTAATTTTTAATATAAAAAATATATAAAAATGCAAAATTAATTCGTTTTTAAAATTGGTATATTCCGACGAACTCTGGGCGTCGGAATATACCGACGGACAACGGTTCCTCGGAATATACCGACGAACCTACATCCGTCGGAATTTACCGACGAACCAATATCCGTCGGAATATACCGACGAACAAATATCCGTCGGTGTATTCCGACGACCAACGTCCGTCGGAATTGTCCGAGGAATCCACTACGTCAGAATTGTCCGAGGAACGTTCTCCGTCGGTACATAGTTTTTCCGATGAACTCTGGTCTCGTGTGTCCGCATCGTAATATCGTCGGAAGTTCGTCAGAATGACGTTTCTTGGTATTCGTCAGAAAGTCGTCGGAAGTTCTGACGAAATTCCGGCGAATTTTTTTTTCCGAAAAACTATACCGACAGACAGGTTCGTCAGAAATTCGTCGGAATCGGTCTATTCCGACGAATTTCTGACGATTTCGGCCATCAGAATCCCCCTGTTTTCTTGTAGTGATATTTCTAAATAAACTATAACTAAATTTGGTTATATACCATAAAATGAATTTAATAAAACCGAACTTAAATTAAAGCATTGTAAAGATATAGGAAACATTAAATAGAGAAATAGTCTCAAATAGTCCTAAAATATGTTTTGTTTCCAAACTAGTCCAGAATGGTTAAAGTGACCACATCAGTTTTTAGTTTTTCAAAATTTTATGTTTTCAAATTTTATTTTTAATTGAATTTTTAGGAAATGATTTTTCCTAAAAAAATTAGGAATACATTCCTAAATGTATATGATATCATCATGAATTTTATTTATATGTATAACTAGGAAAACATTACTCAATAAATATAATATATTTCTAAATTTAGGAAGGGTATTGATAAATATGTACAATATCTTCATGAAATTTAGAAAAAAATAAAAAAAAATATTTAAAAACACATTCTTAAAAGTATATTTAGGAAAACCTTATAAATATGTATTTATGAATCCTTACTGAATTTTAATTATATGTATATTTAGTAAGATATTTTTGAATATGTGTAACATTTTTCCTAAACTTTTAGGAAGGCTTTCGTGAATTTGATATCTAAATTTTTATAAAAATATTAAGCATATATGATTATATCTTCCTAAATTTTGGGATATATTATATATTCAGTAATATTTTCCTCAATATACAGGTCAAATTCATGAAGATGTCATACAAATTTAGGAAAACCTTCCAAAATACACAATAATTGTATTCAAGAAGTCTAGTTAAACATTTATGAAGATACTAGAGTCTCTCTCCGCGGAAAAGTGGTTTACAGTTTATTTTCTAATAAGAAGTTTTGAATGTTTTGGTTTGGAATAAGGGCATTGTATTCTTTAAAATGATGGGAAAGTCGGTAAATATGAAGTTCATGTAATAGTAAAAAAAAGCAGCGTAAGCCAACATAAATAATGTAAGAAAGTGGATCTCATATACATTAAGCAAGTTTTGCCCTACAATATGGGCATGTTAAGGATTTTTTAACCCAGTCCAAGATGCAGTGATGATGATAGGAATGTTCACAATTTAAAGAGTTGATATCTCCCTCTGTGCCAAACTCTTTAAGCAAATTGGACATAAATCATCTTTCTCGCTAGGGATAGGTTCTATTTGGTTTGCACGAAGCTCGATGGTATAGACGTCTAGGTCAATTCTACGGAAAGCGTCTAGGTTGTGATCAGATATCTTAACAATTATATTAAGATCTGTATCTGTGGGATTATCGAGCTTCGGAATAGTGCGTGCGACAAACTCAGAAGTCTGCTCGATAATCTCCATCACTGAATCAAAATCAATTTCGTGGTATTCAAGCATGTATTCCATTTCAGCAACCATATTGTGGATTATGTGGCCATTGCTCGCTGTCTTCAGAGCGACGAATATCACAATTTTTGTTTGTTGTGTCCATGGCCTCTTTATCTTCATGGTAATGATTCTTTTTGGAGATGATATAGATGGTTCAGTTTTGTGGCATATAACCCAATATACCTGGCTCATGTTTGAGCTTTGGAGGATTGTTTAAATGTATAGAGGAGGTATAGGAGTTTATATAAGTGGCAAATTCTAAAAGGCTTTTTAATACACCATAGGTTACAACATTAAGGTTGATCAAAAAAAAAAGGTTACAACATTAATATATGTTGAATAGTAAAGAAGTTACGAATTAATTAGCATAAATTGGTCTTAACCTTAATAAATTGGTCATAGTTATAAAATATGTTTCAGTTTCAAGTTTTGTATCAATATCGATATAAAACTATTAAGTATTCATACATAAAATAACATAACTATGTGCTATAAAAAGAAAAAATAAATCTACATATATACCAATTAAAAATGAATAGTAAAATAATCAAATTAATTTGTTCAAATATAATGAACACCAAACTTAAACTAAACGAATAAATGAAAATTATAAAGTGTACATGCAAATAGTGATAACCGGTTGCTTTCTTCTGATTATTATTTTTACTCTTTAACGTGATTGCCTACATTGGCTGTTTTTAAATACGTATAAAAAATATTACCACCGCAGCCTCTTATTTGAAACTTTAAACAATAAAATCATAAAAAAAATTATATTAATATAAGTATATGTAAACTATGTAATATAATTATTAGTGCATACCTGATCTAATTTTTTATACGCTCCTCATATCAAAATGTTTATATTAGTAATCTATTACTTAATTTTAATTTTTTGTTTTATAAAATCTAAATAAACAATATCTTTTTTGGTAAACACTATTACAGATTATTAATATTCCTTATTTTTATTACTTAAGACTATTAATAACAAACGATCAAGTAATATATAATATTATATTTATATGTAAACTATATACTATAACTATTAATATATACCTGAATTTTTTTTTGTTCTTATCCTCATATGTAAATGTTTGTTTTAGTAATTTAACTTTTTTATTTTAAGTGATAATTCATTTTTTTGTCAAATAGAAATAATATAATTTCTATATAAACATCTTTATGCCCATGTAATTCATATAAAACAGAGCAACCACATTCGTTTATACTCTTTCATTATAGTTGACATGGTGACGGAGAAGTCTAAATCGAACATATATTTGCTTAGTAGTTTATCAAAACCAAAGTAGATTGTTGTTAAATGAAGCTGCCAGTGGTAGGCACGAAACGAACACTAACAAAGTTAATTATGATATATTCTTGAATGTATATTCCAATATCTTACACAATAAGAATCGGCAACCAATCAAAGGAAATGAATATAAATTTGGACGCATCATATATATTATTCTTTTTAAAGAGAATGATGCAGGAGATTATTTACTTACCTGCGACTTCTATGGGTTGGTTAGAGGGGGAGGAATCCATTCCGGTGATAATCTAATCCTTGCAATCTACAAACTATCACTTTGTTAGATGTAATAACTTGTATAAAAGTTGAGTAATGAATGTATTAATCTTACCCAGTTTATGGAGGATAGGCTTGTAAAGATGGCCGACTTATGTTTCTTCAGTATATCAAAGAGAATGATGTGTGTTCGGTGAGGGTTTGAAGAGATACTCGAAGATTGTATGCTGGTTTAAATAATTATTCCACATTCCTTCTTTTGATGTATGATTTTCGTAGATATGGAAATTCTTAATGAGTCCGTATAAATTTCATTAATCAAGTATCTTAAGAAGATTTTTGAGTTTACATTATGCAATGACTTCCGACTGGTGAGATAAAGCTTCAACCACAATATACTATCGCGGTTTGTTTATCATAATTTATAAAGTTCTAGTGTCATCTATCTTGAAGACTAATATTAAATATAAACATGGAAAATTTTAGTGTTTGCCACATTGTTGATACTATTATTCATGTTGATATTCATTAAAGAGATATTTTCAAAATACATTTTCATTAAAAAAACAAAAGACTCTTGTACACTTGCTTTATATATATAATAAATAATTATTGAAATAAATAAAAAAAAAATAAAAGAAATTTTACTTTTTATAGTTTTTGAATTATAAGTTTCAAATTCGATTTTTTTTTATAAAAAAAATTCTTTTCGGATTTTTTTATTTTTTTCAAATTTTCTTTTTGAAATTCAAAAAGTCTTTTTGAAACTATTTTTCTAATTTTTTTTTAAAAAAAATTAAGTATTTATTTATATATTTATTAGAATCTTAAACTACACATTCCAAAATCATATCCCACCCTTCAATTTTAAAACTTAAGTCTAGATTAATTAACGCTAAAGTTATAAGTGTTTTTTTACCTCTTTAAATGTGATGATAAAAGTGGTTAAATTAAACATGGAAAGTGGTACTAAAAATATGGTATTTTAGATAATTTTCTTATAAACAATTAAGTTAATCTCATTTAGTGCAAGTAAATCCTGGAAGTGTTTGTATTAGTCATATTTCAATTTTCATTAAGAGAATTCAAAAATTTGTATTTAATAAATTTTAAAATTTTCCCACTATTCAATATGTATATTAAATATTTGGTTTTACAACATATGATTTAACTTTATAATTATTCATTTGCAGAGCAGGTAGCCTTTATCACATATACATAATTTTTTTATAAATATTTTGAGTAATTAATCTGTATGTATAAATATTTTGAGTATTTAATCTGTAAATTCTTTTAAAATATTTTATTTACTCAAATTATGGCAACTGTTCAAAGGTTCATTACAAATACAATACCAACATAAAGTAATTCATATTAGAGAAGAGGTACTATTAGCTTTTCCTTCTTTGCCTTTATATATCTGTTCAGCATGACCACATTTTATATGCATCAGTGCCCTCCTAGTCGAGCTCTAGGTTTGAAAATTGTTTATTACTCTTTTCACTCTGCCTTTCCCTTAAGCTGGATGACAAAAACAGCACCACTTGAGATGAAATAAAATAGATACCAATGGAGAAGTTTTCCGATTTGTTGGAGTGCTCAACTCAGTGGCCCTCTCCACCAGATTCGCCCATTCATTACCATTCTTATTTCATCTCTTTTGCAATGGTTTTTTTAAATTGTGAATTCAAGCTCAGAGAAGAAAAGAGCGAGGACACAGCCTGAGTGGTAATCTAAGTGATTCTTTGCTTCCCGAAGTTGTAAGACCCATTACTCGGTATTGTTTCCAGAGATAAAAAGAATTGGCTTATAGAATTTACAGTGTGAACATCACAAAGAATTTACAACCTTTTTTCACAACAAACACCATTCTCAGCCCCCAAACTGCAATGAAAGAAGCACGTATAATATTTTATAACATCTAATTTCCTCTATACATATTTCTTATACCCCAAGATTCTGCACTCACCTGAACCTGCGTGGAAGAATAAGAGAAGTGGTTGGTGTTAAAAGAGTTTCAGAGAGGCATTTCCACATTGGCTTTGTCAACAATTCATAAATTGTATTGGTCGTGTACTCTTCCTGTGTTGTCTGGCCACCATGTTCCTCCCGTTTCGCTCTTAAATTTTTGCGGCTGTTATAAAGCAGAAATTAGCCAATTACTACTAATTGTTCTTTGTAGTGAAAATAAAATATGATTGTACCTGAAACGGACACGTTTGACTGATGTAGACACCAAGCTCATCCTGTTCAACCATCCCTTGTCGTTCTGTGCTTTAACCGATGCTTTACCATTTCCAAATACATGTGTAATGGTCCCATTAGAAAACATCAGGAATTTGCACAATTTTGCTCGGGTGCTTGAACATTTGGTCGGTGTAAGATATTAAAAGGGTCAACACGACCAGGGCAGGAAGAAAATAGTAAGAGGCGGAGGAGACTTTATATTTCGAGATGATCCAAATGGTAATCTTTCAGCCATGTCTTCCAGCTCCATAATTTTGTTGATGTTTATAACATAAGAAAAACTTGTAATCACATAAACCATATTACTATTTATTTAGCTATGAAATTACTTGAGTGGTGAGTGATTGGATCACTCGTTGGGCTGCCGCGCATCTTGTCGTTTGTTGGCTAGCGATTGGAAACGCCTCTTTGAGCTGCCTGGTTGCTCTTTCCAGCTCAACTTCTTGGAACTGGACCTTCCTTGTAAGAATGGTGTCCATAAGCCAACACCAAAGGAATCTTTAACGACTTCTTCGCCAAGGGAGTCTTCTCACACTCCACTGGACTCTGAAAAATGTAAGTCCCTTAGAGAGCATGATAAAATAAACGGGAGTGTGAGTGGTTAATACCAGAATTGTAATTACCTGTCTCTCAAGAGGGTTAACTACACCAGTGGAACTTTTACGCAACTTTTTTCACCTCCAAGAACACATATATTTTACACCCTTCACCTACTTCATCCTCTACTCGTTGCAAAAAAACCTCAAACAGGCAAGTGTCATAATATATATAAAAAAAAAAAATGAAGCAATCAGTGATACTACAACAACAATGAAACCTTTTTATCAGCAATTCACCTGGTCAATGAAATATGGATTCATTACTCCTCAAACTGTCTTTATATATGCTTTACAAACATCTTCACATGCATTGCAACAATCATGCTCTTCCTACAACGACGAACAACATAGGTTAGACATGAAATTAAGATTCAAGATTTAAAACACAGCAAGAATCCACTACAGAAGAAATTTTCTTCATCATCCCCTACGCTGACGAAGTAGATTGATAGATGAAGCTGACTGTAGACGATAAATCAAGTCACAGAATCAGCCACAAACAGAGATATATATATTAAATAGAAAATTAAGTGAATAGATCAGACAATACTCCTCCTACCTCGCTTGCGAGATAATTGCTCTGGCCTTGTAAAAGTCGTCGTCATCGCGTTTTTAGGAGTTCGATAATTGGAAACACGAAATTTATGGAGAGAGAGGGCAAACTAAACGGAAGAATATGGAAAGAGACGAAGAAGCATTAGTTTTAAAGCCTGTAATTGTCTGGTTTGGAAGAGGAAGGGCAAGAGTTTGCCGAGTAAGCCATAAATATCAATCGTCATTCGACAACGACGATGGAGAAAATAGAGTTGGGCTGAATGCGTTAATACGAAATATTAACAGGCCACATGAGAAATCCGTGTAATTTTGTTAGGCTAAACACTCACTATATTACTATCCGATTTTGCCAGACTTGGGCTAATGACCCATATGTTTTTTTCCTTTTTAGGTTCAAAAAAAGTAACAGCCCAAGATCAGCCCAAGCTAGTGTTGACGTGGAGGAAAGAACCAACCATTTTAATTGCCGATGTGGACACCCCAATGAGTATATTCCCTTTTACTTATTGTACTAGATTTTTTACTCGCGCGTAAGTCTACTTTAATAATTTAATTTAATTTTGTAATATTTTTTAAGAAAAAAATGAATTTCGTAAAAAATATTTTTATTAATATTATTAAAATATTATTTGATTTCCTATTTACATTGTTTTTATAAATTTGTTATTTTTGAACTTAGCTATTTATTTGTTTGTATTATAAAAGTAAAATTACTGTTACTAAAGTATTTATAGTTTTTTATAAATACATAATTTTAATATCACATAGATTTCTCAGTACATATACACTACTA
This sequence comes from Brassica napus, assembly GCF_020379485.1. Taxonomy (NCBI): domain Eukaryota; kingdom Viridiplantae; phylum Streptophyta; class Magnoliopsida; order Brassicales; family Brassicaceae; genus Brassica; species Brassica napus. Next base: position 29,650,670 of record NC_063452.1, read on the forward strand.
TACTATGCTATATACTACTATGAATACTTTATTAATAATTAGTTTTATTTTTTAATAATATTAAGATAATATAATAGAAAATTGTTTTATATACATTTTTCTATGAAATTTATTTAAAGTGTGCTTTATTATTTTTCATAGTTAAGTTTTTATACAATTTTACCATTTAAATAACTAATATTTAGATATCAGTTTGTTTGTATACGTAAATGTATAAATGTATTTATAAACATGTGTATATTGTTTCTTAATAAAAAAATTAAAAGCGTCATATAGATTGTTTCATGCTTATTAACTAATACAACACTGTTATAAATATTTTATTATAATTTTATATGTATTTCTATTTGAATGACATAAAAGATTAATCCTTATGCAATACATCTAACTTTTTTGTATTTACCAAATTTTTAGAATGAATGTATTATTATATACTTATTTTATGCATATTTGTATTTAAAATACTTTTATTTAATTCTTTTAAATGCATATCTAATAGTTTTATATGTATATTTAGGTCTAAATCATAATAAATATTTTGATGAAATTTAAATAATCGTAACTATCTGTTTGTTAGATATAAGAAAAGAAGAAAAAAAATATATATATATATATATATATAAAATTTATGCTAATATTAAGTAATATTTTATTTATTAAAATAAAAAATAAAAATCTAAAAAATTAAATATATCTCCTACTTGATTAGTTACAATATAAATTAGTGGTGGGATTATGATGTTTTAGCGGTTCACAAAATGTTTTTCCCGATTGAGAAGTTACTTTTCTCGGAAAAGGGTTACCATGTACTTCGATTTATTATTATTAGTGACCTAATTTTAAAAAAAAATATTTTAGATAATAAAAAAATTTAGATATGTTTCGTAAACACATGTTTGGTTAGTTAAATGAATATTTGGATTATGACTTCTTAAAAACAATTGTCTCAAAGTTTATTAAAATCTAATTGTTGATGAGTAAATAACTATGTTAATTTATTTAATTGATAAAAGGCAATTCAAAAGCATATAAACAAACTGTTTAATCAACAATATGTGTATTAATTGTGGATTATTCTTACCACATTTTATTTTTAATAGAACTTTGTAAGCTTATTATAAACCAAAACTGAATTGGCCCGGTAAGAAAGAAATGAAAATTGACCAATGTTTTTAAGAACTTTTTATAATCTATTATAAAATTAGATGATTTTGTAGCCAACACCAATATAAAAATACTAAAATTTCATATTTTACTTATTTGATTAGGTTAATTATTTTAATATTAATTATATATTTTATTTTTATGTATATGCTATTTTATGTTTTGACATACTTTATGAATTTTTTAAATAAATTTTAGTGTTATGGTTTAAGATAGTTAGCATATATATCAAATTAGTTAATTTTAGTTCATATTTTGAAATTAATTTATAGATTTACTTTAGAAATATTAAGATTTATAAAAATATTAAACAATGATACTGATTTGGAATATTTTTCGTATTTTTATTTATATATGAATATTTTTTAATAGTATATAGCCCTTATCGTAATATTGGTTGTGGACATAATTTGTTTTTTTCTTGTTAAACTCTTTTTATGTTAAGTTTTCAAGAATTTAGTATAAATACCAATCTAATTTTTAAGATAATTAATACATTAGTTAATTTATCATTTTTGTAATTTTGTATTTATTTTTATTTTACTTTCACATACATGATTATTAGAACATTTTTTTATGTTGATTTCTTTTTTAAAATGTTATTTTTGTTCGATAAAATTTTATTTTTAATTTTCAAATATTTAGTTTAAAAATAAAGTTAATTATTTCTGGCAAAAAAATTTAAACTTATTTAATTTTATTTTGAGAGAAATAAAATATCTGAAATTTTATATTTAAAAATATCAAATTAACATTTTGAGAATACATATTATTAATAATAATTTTAGCTTCTATGTGACCACTTTAAATAACATATAGCCTCAATTTTAAAATTATATGTGCTTTAGATTCATATTTTCTTTATTATTTCAAATTCTTTTATTTTTTAATATTATATTTTGTACGTAAAATTTATGTTATTCTTCCAAATATTTAGTTTATATATCAATATGATTCCTTTAATGATTTTGGCTTTTTCTAAATTTTACATTGATTATGAAAGAAACAATTTTTGAAAGTTCTATAAGTAATATATAAAATGGTGATTGACATATTTTTCTTGGTGCTTCAAGATAATATATGGATATTCTCAATAATTTACGGCATCAAATTATATATAGTATATGTTATTTATGAATATTTTCAGTTATTTCTGTTTTTTAAAGCATATAGTCCATATCATATTAAAGGTTACATACATAATTATATTTTTAGTAATAATATGCGATCAATACCAATTCCTATAAGGTACGTGAACAATCTCTTATTATATTAAGTTTTCAATAATTAGCTACAAATATCAATCTAACTTTAAAGATAAGTTTTACAAATTTTAATTTATCTTTTTATAGTTTTGTGCTGATTTTTATTTATTTTTACATACGTGATTATTTATAATATGTTTTTTTAAACTTTGTTTCTTTTTGAATATTTTTATTTTTGTTAATTTTTTGTTTAATTTCAAATATATAATTATTTTATATATCAAGTTAATTATCTTTCATAATATTTTTATTTACTTTATCAAATTAAGATGCTGACTTTTATATTATTATAATGATATTTTTAAATTCTATGTGAACAGTTAAATAATATATATCCTCAATTTTGAAATCATATGTTATTTAGATTCATATGTAATGAAAAAGTGATTTAGATTTACATTGTCTTTATTATTTGAAATCATTATATTTTTATGATTATTTTTGTTACTTAATTTTATGTTGATCTTCCAAACATTTATTTCTTATAATAAACTGATTCTTTTAGTTATTTGGCAATTTTGCTTACAAAATTTATTATTGATATTTTTTTGAAAGAAATAGCTTCCATTTTGAAATCATATTTTGTTAGATTCATATATAATGAAAAGTGCTTTAGATTCATATTGTTTTTATTATTTTAAAATCTTGTATTCTTTAAGATTTTTTTTGTTAGTTGATTTTATGTTGGTCTTTCAAAGGTTTACTTTATATATCAAATTGATTCCTTTAATAATTTTGCATTTTCACTAAATTGAATAGTAGTTTCCTTTTTATTTTGAAATAAACATTTTTTGAAAATCTTGAAATTTTTAAAATAATAATTAAAATGGTAATTTGACATATTTTAGTGCTTTTAAATAATATGTGGATATTTTCAATGATTTATTGCATAAAATTACATATAATACATATTTTTGTTGAATATTTTCAGCAGTATATAACCTAACTTTTGTAAATCATGTGTTTTAGATTTATATAGTTATAATTGTTTGAAAGTATTGCATTTTTAAATTAACTATTATATTTGTTTGTTATTTTTATGTTAATTTTCGAAACTTTATTTTATATAGTATAGATTTGTACATGATGTTTTTAACTTTGTAAGTTTAACTTATTTGATAATTATTTATATTTTAGAAATACCAAATTGAAAAACGATTTGGTATATTTTTGGTGCTTTAAAATAATATGTGAATATTCTCAATGATTTATAATATCAACTTATATATAGTATATGTTAGTTTGAATATTTTCAATAGTATATATAACCTAAACTTTGAAAATCATGAGTTTAAATTTAGATTTATATAGTTATACTTGTTTGAAAGTCTTGTATTTTTAAATTAATTATTCATTTCGTTATTTATTTTTTAATTTTCGAAAAATATTAAACATTATGTTAACTTAATATAGTATTTATATTTTTGTAAATTTACCTTATTCGATATTAATTTATATTTTAGTTTGAAATAAACATTTTTTTTGGTAATATTAACATTTTTAAAAATAGTAAACTTAAATAATAATTTGTCATACTACGATTGGTCGTTTAAATCCTATGTGGACGCTCTCGATGGCTTATAGCCTCAACTTTTATATAGTATAGATTGTATGATTCCTAAATTTTGTATTGAATTAAATCAAATACTAAAATCCGAATAAATTATTGATATGTTTAATAAAAAAAAATCTGAAGAAAAAACTTTTAAAAATTACTAAACGAAATAAACCACATCAAAATTCAACCAAAAGAAAATTGATCATCACAAGACACCAAACCGTCCAGATATTCAACTACTCGTCATGCTCATCTGCAAGAGAAAGAAAAATGAATAAGTAAAAGGGGAATCACTCAGTGAAGTACGTGATGCTCTAGATACACAAACCTCTAGCTCAGATATAGAACTCCAACAATGGGAGTTTAGCTTTAGCATGAAACAAACACGATGTCTAATAAAACCATACAAAAAACAAATGTGTTGATAGTACATAGCTAGTATATCCACCCCACATTCTTCTCATAAGGATATGGATATATACTTAATAGGCGCCGTTAGTACATGAGTCCATCCATGTACCCTACAAACTCTACAATTGAGGGACAAGTACAAATGCCTTTGTACACCCCCCCCCCCCCCCCCCCCAACACAATCTCCACAAAAAGACAACCAGTATAACGCTTATGTACTTCACAATCTCTACAAACAGACAACCAGTACAAACGTCCTTGTACCTTGCAATCTCCACAAATGGGTGATAAGTACAAACATGTGTGCCTCGAAATCTCATTCTCGACTTACATTTATATATACACATATTATATTTATAGTAAAACTTTAACGTCATTCAGTATAACAATAGTTGAATCATGGCTTCTAGTATCGACTGGAACAAGAGCGCATGAGCCATATCACTTCTATCTCCATCGGCTGCTCCAGATTCTATAGTCTCCCAAACCTTATGCACCTTGAGCATCACTTTCATGCGCATGCTCCATACCGTATAGTTGGTATTGAGCATTGGACACTGAATTGAGGGGCCACTCTCGTTCGTTCTATTAGCAACTACAGCTAGATCTCCAATGCCGTTGTCTTCTCTAATATCATAGGTATTTTTGTTTCGGTTTCCATAAAGCTCTGACACCAATTATTAAAACCAAACTCTTAATCTCAATATCAAAAACACTTTTTCTTATTGCTTTAGAAACTAATTCAAAACTATAGCTTTCTCACAAATCTCGTAAGTTATACCACATCATGATATATCTTTGTATATAAATCATAATTCCTGAACTCATTAAGAAACACATAACTTGATAACTCTAAAACAATTATTCTTAATCCTAAATTCATTAGGATAATTAAGTTATCTTCGAGCTTAAGTTAACAAAAGTTTCTTATATAGGGGAAGTGGAGGAAAGTAAAATTCAAAAATTCCAATGTGAGATAAAAATTTTTTTTTTAAAAATTTGGGTTTTATTAAACATGAAAATAATGGGCTTTGGTTATGGTCGCTACAAAAAAATTACAAATTTAGGACTATATCAGATACATTCACGGTATTCTTATTTTTCAAAAAAAAATTTGCTTCTCAGTTTTTTGAAAAGGAAATGTTTTTTGGAAAAAAAATTGAATTTTTTTCGTTTTTTTCCCAAATTTTTAATAATTATTCCTTTTTATATTTATTAATTAATTAAGTAAATTACAAATAAAATATAATTATCATTTATTTCTTTAATAAAATCTAATATGAACACTTTGATTTTCGGAGACTATTTTGGAGAATAAAAACTAAAAAAAAAAGCTATTTAAGATATTTGTCCAACTAAATAATATATGTTAAGCTAAGTACAAAAAAAAAAAATAATAATAATATATGTTTAAATTTAGACGTATTATAAAACATAGTGATATAAAATATTTTTGAAACAACACAGTTGGTTAGTTTAATCATAATTTTAAATGTTTGTTTTCAAAATAATATTTATAGAAAAAATAAAATTGATAATTGTAGCTTAAAAAAAAAAAATTGCCCAAGGACCCCCTAATTATATTGAGCCGGCCCTGGTAGTGTTCCCCGATCATGGAGTTTGTAACGTCGAGCCGACACTTCGACAATCAGCTAATGATACTATTCCATATAAGTATTATTTTTCCTTAATTATCATATTCAAAAATTAATTGCACTACCCCACAGGCATTAAATTCTCATTATTCTTTATTTTGGATTTTATTATTTATCCACGGAGTCAACAACATTTACCATATATCACAGCTTCTTTTACCTTCCAAACGAAAGGAGGAAGAAGATGAAGCTAAAATGGGAATCAATCTCTACTCTTCACCAAAACGTCTTCCTCGTCAAGGTCCTCGCTGCCGTTTTTATAACCGGTCTCGCCTTCCGCTTCTACGCCGTCCGCTTCGGCCAAGTGTCGGTGAACGAAATCTCCGATCCTCAGATCTCGCCTCCTTCGGTTATCATCTCGGAGAATGAGGATCTCCTCCCCATCGGTATGATCATCTTCATTTGTCAACCACACTACAATCTCGTAGCAGTCACATTCGTTAAGCTTCTTTGTTTCTGAGATCTAGGGATTTAGAGAGATTAGTTCCATTAGTATTCGATCATTTAGCTCAAGCTTGTTCAGTTGTTATGGTTCTTAATTCGTTTGTTTGAATCTATTCCCAGAATTTCATCTCCTCAGGTGTGTGTTTATGGTTGTTTCTGCAGCTAACATAGTTAAGGGTTATGTAAAAGTGTTTGAATACTTGCGGTGATGATAAGAATCTGTTTTTGTTTGTATTAGATATTGAGGTGGAGAAGTGTGATCTCTTCACCGGGAAATGGATCAGAGACCCCTTGGGACCAATCTATACCAATGGCTCATGTGGTGTCGTCGTTGATAGTCACCAGAATTGCATCACCAATGGCCGTCCTGACTCCGGTTTTCTCTACTGGAAATGGAAGCCTAACGACTGCTCCCTGCCCCGCTTTGACCCTCTTAGGTTTCTGCAGCTTATGAGGAACAAGTCTTGGGCTTTCATTGGTGACTCCATTTCGCGTAACCATGTCGAGTCTTTGCTTTGCATGCTCTCCACTGTAAGCACTGCAGCTTTTAAATCCTTTCTCTTTGTAGACTTTTGAAGTGATAAGTGTTTTTGTTTTTTCAGGTTGAAAAACCGGTTGAAGTGTACCACGACGACGAGTACAGATCAAAGCGTTGGCTTTTTCCTTCTCACAATCTGACAATCTCCAACATTTGGTCACCGTTTCTTGTTCAAGCCGCCATTTTTGAAGACTCAAGAGGTGTCTCATCAGCTGCAGTCCAGCTTCACCTTGATATACTCGACAACACATGGACTGATCTGTTTCCCAGCATTGACTATGCCATCATCTCTTCCGGGGAATGGTTCTTGAAAACCGCAATCTACCACGAGAATGCTAATATTGTTGGCTGCCATGGCTGCCCGCAAAGTTCCAACATAACGGACTTAGGATTCGACTATGCTTACAACACATCTCTGCGCCATGTGATGGACTTCATCGCAAGATCCAACACTAAAGGCACGTTCTTTTTCCGGACGTCGATACCTGATCACTTTGAAAACGGTGAATGGCATAACGGAGGGACCTGTAAGAAAACAGAACCTGTGAACGAGGATGAGGTCGAGATGAAAGTTTTGAACAAGATATTGAGAGATGTAGAGATTAGTCAGTTTCAGAGGGTGGTTACAGAGATGGGTCAGGAGGCTGGGCATTTTAAGCTTCTGGACTTTGCTGGAATGTTGCTGACCCGACCCGATGGGCACCCGGGTCCGTATCGAGAGTTCAGGCCGTTTGATAAGGACAAGAACGCAAAGGTACAGAACGATTGTCTGCATTGGTGCTTGCCTGGTCCGATTGATTACTTGAACGATGTTATATTGGAGATCATAGTGAATAGCTGAATCAAAAACACCGGTTTGGTCTTTCGTGTAAATTGATAAAGTTGAAGAAGTTGGATAGAGCTCATTGAAGAATTATAAAACCCAGTTTGGTTCATGATAGCTATTATTATGGATCGATTTTTGTAAAGTGATATTTTTTCGTGGGTTTTCTGTTATATATGCAAAAGTAAGAGATTTCGAGTGAATATGAAAATTAATACAATCTTGGGTGTGTTTAAAACCGTTGTTCAAAGTTCAAACAAAACAAAAAGTGTTTTAAACCGGTTAAGTAAGTTGGTTTAGAGGGAAAGTCAAAACGGTCAAAAGTCATAAAGGTAAGAAATAAAATCTGCATCAACCACGAGAGTATATTTAAATCGAGGAAAGTAAAAATCAATTTGAATTTCGAAAATTTGACCGTTGCTTATCCTCCTATATAACGCCCAACATAGACTACTCTTGACTCGCTAAACCCTAAATCTCAAAGCCTCCATTTCTCTCTTACTCGCTCTTTCTTAATCACTTTTCTCAATGGCTACAGTCGCAAATCCTGCTCCGGCTAAGAAATCGAGAAACAGCAGAAAAGCGTTGAAGCAGAAGAATGAGATCGTGGAGTCACCGTTGTTATCCCCAGCGAAGGGGAAAGAAACGAAGTCATACGAGAAAGACCTGATGGAGATGCAGGCGATGTTGGAGAAGATGAAGATCGAGAAGGAGAAAACAGAGGATCTGCTGAAGGAGAAGGACGAGATCCTGAGGAAGAAGGAGGAAGAACTCGAAACGAGAGACGTGGAGCAAGAGAAGCTGAAGGTGGAGCTGAAGAAGCTTCAAAAGATGAAGGAGTTCAAGCCTAACATGGTAACGATTTAGCAAGTCTAGATTGATATTTGGTTACTTAAATCATATGCTTAATTCTGTTTAATGACTTTGCGACTCTGTCTCTGTTACAGACTTTAGCTTTCTGTCAATCTTTGGCACAAACTGAAGACGACAAGAAGGGGAAGAAGAAGAAGAAGGATGGTGCTGAAACAAAGAGACCTTCCACGCCATACATCTTGTGGTGCAAGGATAATTGGAACGAAGTCAAGAAGGAGAACCCAGATTCGTACTTCAAGGAGACTTCCAACATTCTCGGTGCTAAGTGGAAGACTCTGAGTGCAGAAGAGAAGAAGCCTTACGAGGAGAAGTATAAGGCTGAAAAGGAAGCTTATCTCCAGGTTATCACAAAGGAGAAGCGAGAGAGAGAAGCCATGAAGCTTCTGGAAGATGAGCAAAAGCAGAAGACTGCTTTGGAGCTGCTTGATCAGTATCTCCACTTTGTTCAAGAAGCTGAACAGGAGGATAACAATAAGAAGACAAAGTAAGAAATTTAACTGATTTGATGATAATGAAGGCAAGCAAAATTGAATGATTTTTTTTTCTCGTTTTTGTAGGAAGATAAAGGATCCTCTGAAGCCTAAGCAACCCATCTCTGCTTACTTGATCTATGCAAATGAGAGGAGGCCTGCTTTACGAGAAGATAACAAGAGCGTTATAGAGGTAAGTAAATAAATTCACAATCCTCTTTGTCATTTGACACTGTTGAGCTTAGTTGTGTGTAACTGTGAATGGATAGGTTGCAAAGTTAACGGGAGAGGAGTGGAAGAACTTGTCTGAGGAACAAAAGGCTCCCTACGACAAGGTCTGGAACCACATCAGTAGCCATTGTTGTGTCAAGAAGTAAAAGATTCTAACGGATTCTGTAACAGATGGCAAAGAAGAACAAGGAGATATACCTGGAAGAGATGGAAGGATATAAGAGGACAAAGGAAGAAGAAGCGATGAGCCAGAAGAAAGAAGAAGAGGAACTCATGAAACTCCACAAACAAGAAGCTCTCCAACTTCTCAAGAAGAAGGAGAAAGCTGACCACATCATAAAGGTGACTACTAACTTCAACTCGCATGCCCTACCCTTTAGCTGTAAGTAAGAAAAGAGATTATGTATTAAGTCAGTCACTAACCCATGTCGATTGCAGAAGAAGAAAGAAACAACGAAGAAGAAGAAGAAGAACGAGGATGTTAATCCTAACAAACCAAAGAAGCCTGCTTCTTCATTCTTTCTCTTCTGGTACTACAACACCACAAACAGTCAGAACCCAAGATGTTATTTTCTAACTGTTTTTAAAACAATGTGTTATACAGCAAAGATGCAAGAAAGAGTTTGGCAGAGGAGCATCCTGGGATTAACAATTCAACTCTTACTGCCCACATTTCATTGAAATGGAAGGTATATAATACTAAACCTGATGAGTCTAGAGTAATTTTTATGATAATTAATTGTTAATTGTGACTTAGGAACTGGGTGAAGAAGAAAGGCAAATGTATAACGGAAAAGCTGCAGAGTTAATGGAAGCGTACAAGAAAGAAGTGGAAGAGTACAACAAGACCAAGGCTGCTGCGTAGTAGATGAATACTAGTACTAACTCAGTAGTAGAGAAATGGGAAAAATGTTCAAGTTTGCTTATATTGTCAAGATTTTCTTTATCGGTTGATTCTTCTCTCATATATTTAAAATTTTCATTCTCTCTCAATTGTGTTTGACCTCATTAACTCTCTCACCTGTACCAAAATCCCAATTTACTTTTTACTTTAAACCAGAAATTGGAATTACTGAATAAGTTAAACCGAGGCTGGATTAAAAGAAAAAATGGAATTACCGACGGGCGGAAACAATTAGATATTGAGGGTATTTTGGTAACGTCACAGAAAATTAGGTTGTCGTCGTCGTCTAGCCTACCTCCGAAATGGATACCAATATTTGTGTGATTCATCCAAACCCTAAAAAGCGGGTTTAAAGGAAGGGACCATTTTGTCGTTATTTCTCAGAAGATGAACTCACTCGCTATCCGAGTTTCCAAGCTTCTGAGATCCTCTCCGATATCTCCTCCTCTAGGCAATCAATCCCCTCTTCTTTCACCTAAATCATCTGGGAGTGTAGCAGTCACTGCTTGGAGGTCTTGGTTCTCGACTGGTCCCATCGACGAGGAAGGGTTGGAAGAAGATTTTGAAGAAACCATCTCAGAAAGACCCGCCGAGCTTCAGCCTCATGGTGTTGATCCCCGTAAAGGTTGGGGCTTTCGCGGTGTCCACAGGGTAAACTTGATCTTTAATCTATTATTGTTTTCTTTGCTGAAGATTGTTGTTACAATCAAACCTTAGTCTTCAACCCTATTGAAAAGGAAAGAGTCTTGAAGAATCCAACTGTGTTCTATCAAATCTTCATTCATTCATGACCTGAGTTATCTTGTTGTTGATGTCTTTTGATTTGCTCGCACAGGCCATCATTTGTGGGAAGGTAGGGCAAGCACCATTACAGAAGATCTTGAGGAACGGGCGGACAGTGACCATCTTCACTGTTGGAACAGGCGGCATGTTTGATCAGAGGCTTATGGGAGCAACTAACCAGCCTAAACCTGCTCAGTGGCATAGAATCGCTGTCCACAACGAAGTGCTTGGCTCTTACGCTGTCCAAAAGCTCGCTAAAAAGTAAGCTATGTTTGTTCAAACTAGGATTTGTATTAACAACAACAATTACCACTTCTAATTGATAAGTTTGCTAGCTAGGTACAAGGCCAGTTAATAACATGTTTCACATTCACAATCTCTTTCTCTGTCTTCTCTATTCCCTCCATTTATATTATGTTATCAGTTTATGAACTGCAAACTGAAACTTGCTTGCTGGTGTGCTTTGTTACAGCTCGTCGGTTTATGTCGAAGGTGATATTGAGACTAGAGTGTATAATGACAGCATCAGCAGTGAAGTGAAGAGTATCCCTGAGATTTGCATTCGTCGTGATGGTATGTATGTTTATGTTCATGTTCATGTTCATGTTCATGTTCATGTTGTTGATCCTGATCATTATCGATTCTTTTATCGGTTTCTCGCTGACTGACTTGCGATTTCTTTTGTAGGCAAGATTCGGCTGATCAAATACGGGGAAAGCGTTAGCAAGATCTCTTTCGATGAGCTAAGTAAGTTTATCATATTTTGTTCTGCTAAAATATTCCAATTAAAAATGAAAGAAACATGTGTTCTTCTTGTTAAATATCCCTACTCCATTTGGCAGAAGAAGGATTGATTTAGTCGGAGCAAGAATATCCCTGTGGCCGGAGGACACACTGATTCAACGTTTTGGTTGTCCATTGTGAGAGAGCACTGAGTTTTTTCTTATGAATATTAAGGCCATTTATGTAATTGTCGATCAAAACTAAGCTAGTTCTGCGTCTGTTCCTTAGTATAAGCTGCTCGTCACCAAACACATTTTGTCGGGATGGTTTTTATCATAGCTGTACTACTGCCGATCAGTAATTTAGCCTGCTAAATTACAAATTTGATGAAGACTCTTTTTTTGTTCTCATACAAAAAGACTATTCCGCATTTTCCATAATTATAACCATTGAAAGGGTAAAGGAGTCGTATTTCTTTCCAAGTGACGTATTAAACATGAATTCGTAATTGGTTTCGATGATATGAATATATATGACAACGTCGGGTCCTTACAAAATCTTCTACTAGATGCATATGCTGTTGAAAAGACTGTTATGAGCTACTCTCGGCCAAAATGTTTTCAACTTAGATGGGTGTTAAGCTTCCAAATTGCTGGAAACATCTTTGCATGCTTGTTTTTTGTTGTTGTTGGAGATGGACCACAAGAGCACATTAAATGCTAGGTCCAAAATTAGGCTCGGTCCATTAAACAAATTGATGACTGCAAAAGTCCAAGACGACCTCTCCACTCCGGATGACTGCAAAAGTCCAGGACGACCTCTCCGCTCAGCAAAAATCGCTGGCATCTCTAAGGTAGCCGGTTTGGACAACAAAGCTTCTCCAAATCTCAGGCTGTTGGCCACGGTCAATGCTTTCATTTCTCAGAGGCTGAACCTGTCTTTCTTGGATACTCAAAACAAACACTAAAAGACCAGGATCATATGTGCAAGACAAGTACTTGTTCAATTCAAAAATCAAGATCTCTTTTCCAAAAACAAGTAGCACACATTTCAGCCTTTCAAGATGCATATCAAAGTAAACATTGTAGACTAGAATGATGTCAAGGCATGCTACAATATTACTCATTTTCAGAACATGCCTATCCTTCTCAACATCTGAACACAAAAGAGTAAGTTCAGTTTGAACAACATCTATCAAATGATCTAGACGATTTTCAAAGAAGGTGTTGTAGACCAAGATGTCATTAAAACTCAAAACAACACAATTATCATGAAATGATCTCAGAAGATGCCAAGTTCTATTAGTTTCAGAACATACGAGATCAGGCTGCAAAACAGAATCGCAAAAATCAAGATCACAAAAATCAGTTTGTTTCAAATCAAGCTCAAGAGATTTTTCAAAATGATCAAAGCCTTTGCTATGCTTTAAGAACTGATCAAAACTCAAAATAAATTCAGAACTGATGCCATTGCCTTTTTGAAATCATTTTTGATCAAGAAGTTTCTCAGGTTTAAACAATTTAAAAGAATTAATCATGTTTTCAAAAACAGATTTTAAAACACAAAAATCTTTCATCTTGTCAAGACCAAAACGAATCACATCATGAGAACTGATCTTTACAAACATATTAGGCAGAAAATTAATCAAATCAGATTTCTCACAGTACTCTTCAAGATCAGGAGACAAAGAGGCAGAAGTTGTGTCGGGATCAAAGCATAGATGGCAATCCATGACGATGGAGGTGATGCTTGTTGCTTCTTCATCAAAGACTGGGTCAGGTTCGTCCTCCTCATCAAAGATAGGACCTAGATCCTCATCTAAGGGGTTCCTAGCGTCAAGACGTGGTCCTTGATGTGGATAGTCCAGTGGCTCTTCCTCAAAAACCTGTTGAGACAAAACAAGATTACTCGGATGCTCCGGTTGAAAAACGGTTAGTTCTACAATAGTATGTTCATTATCATTCATAAACTCAGATTCAAGAAAAGGAAGATCACAATTTTTCTCACAAGAAAACAGGCTTTCAATTGGCTCTTCATCAGATTCATCAAAGATTGGTAAAGAATCTGAAAAATCTTTAAACTCTTCAACATGGGTTTCAGATTTACCTTTAGGTTTTTCACTGATGAACAATGATGGCTCAGCTACAGGTGCACGTGTGGATGTGCTCTTATTATGGCTCTTGCTGATGTCTTTGAGGGCTTTCATCATTCCCTTCTCAAAGTTGTCACATATTTCTTGGACATCAATCTAAAGTAATCGCCTTTTTGGATCAGAAACATATCTGGTCGTTTTGATATGATCCTTGCACCTTAGGTCTAGCCGTTCCTGCACACTAACAAACTCATCAAAATTATTCAAAGAATATTTAAATGGAAATTGAGAGACAGTTTGTCGTGGGGGCTTCTCCTTGCTACTTTTCCTTTGAAGACCAAACATCATAACCTGAAAATCTCAACACAAAAGTTAGGAAATAAAACATCACACTCTCAAGTGTTTAATTTCACCCACTCAAGTGTTTCTCTCAAATTTTATGGTAATCACACAAGCTTCTTCTCAATGTTCTAAGAGAACAGATCAAGGAATCCCAATGGGGTAGATCCAAGCAAACAAATGGTTTTTTTTTTTTTTTTTTTTTGTAAAGAGAGGAAGATAAGAGATTTAGCTTTTGGAATCTGCTTTAACCATCTCTAAGGCTGGATTTCTCCTCAGCCAGCAGGCTTACTCTTCCACCACCAATCCACAATCGAAAACTTTTGAATTTTTTTTATATATGGATCTTTCTCTCTTTTTTTTATTTATATGGATGGTAAAGAGGGGACCGGATTCGAGAAAGATAGAAGAATTTTTTTTTTATGAAGAAAATGGTAGATGAGAAAGATGGAATGAAAAGAGATACCGGAAGAGTGGCTCTGATACCACTTTGATACGCCTTAGAAAGGATCACTCAACCGGATTGGAAAAGATATGAACTCCGAAGGAGATCTGATGGATCGATGGGTCGCACAAAGGTTGCGGATTGGCCTTTGATATTCCCGAACCAGATCATTGCCGGATGTGACGCACCGGTCCAACAAAGTGGCGATCTCGAACAATTGCTTGATATGACTCACAAGACCAACAGACAAGAAGAGTTTTCTTGGAGCTAACCACACCAAGAAAACAAGAGAAGTTTTAATCGAAGAACAAAGAGTAAAGACTCAAAAAGTTGAAAGAAAAATGGAATCATTTTATTATGAGAAGTGTTTTCATATTTATACTAGAAAGAGACATAAGAAAGTATTAATGATAGATCTAGAGATCGGATCTGGCTGAAATTAAAAACAAAGTAGAAAACTCTTGAGTTCCAGATCTGATCATAAATGACTCTTCGGCTAACGTCCAGGTTCGTCTGAACCAAGTGGTTCCTTCGCGATAAGGAGCAGGATGGACGGGGCGCATTCTGGACAGTCGGCCGGGTAAGGCTCATGCATCATTCTGGTTCCAGCACGTCCCAAGTCCTTGGATAGTTGTAGAATCCTTGCCTTAGAGAAATTTTGATCATCAAAGTTCAAGAACTGATCATACTGGCCGGCTGATCCATCAGTACGTTCGTCGGAACACTCGGCTCGGATAAGACGGACCAAAAGGGAAAGACTATGGTCTGTCTCGGTTTCCACTCGATCAAACTGATTTCTGGCTTGACCATCAGTCTTGGCTTGGCGAGTTGGTCGGGGAAGACGAGCTCCGGTACGGTCGGTTCGGTCATCTGGACGTGGTTCCAGCCGTAGCTCCTTTCCGGATGCTTGCGGGTTGATCCGGTACACGGCTCGGTCTATCTGTCTGGAACGGTCGGCTGATTGAACCTCAGTTGGAATGATCTGATCGTCCTGAGCTCCATCCTGGTCTGGTTCCATGTACTGATCCATGTACTGGGGCGCATCAGACGATTTCGTTTAGACGACCTCTTTAAGTTTTTGTAATTTCTATTAATACGAAATTCTCCAATCCCCTTACATTTACTATCACATTATATTATTGATCGGATATGGAATCCCATTTTTCATGTTTTTCTTAAGAATTTAATTTGTTGTTTGGTCCGTCGGCTCGTTTATGTTCTCTAAACCAATACAACAATTTGTTGTTTTGACACCATTTTGTGAGCTTTACTTTCAGACTGTTCGTTCCTCCAACCATGCATTTGTTTATCCGGTCCTATGTTGCCGGTTGATTTTGTTTGTGGTCTTTGCAAAGCATTGCAAAGCACGTTGAATCAAGTTGCTCCGGTCCAGTTTCACGGTAAAGTTAAAAATTCGATGGACCAAAGTTTTTTGCCCACCAGAGCCACCACAGTACTTCCACTAACATCAACTATATGCTGTATTCAATATTCATTACTGTTATAAAAGAGATGCTGTGAAAGTTTCTAATTACTCATGACCAGAGGTCTATATTTATACAAGTATTAGACCGTCTTATTTAGACCGTCATAAGAGAAAAGAAAATCATATTCCTAATAGGAATAGGAAATAATACTTATCCTAAATACATATGGAAAAGGATAAACATCAAGTATAGATAAATGTAAACTCTCATTCGCCTAAGTCATTAGCGAATGGGCCGGATGGATAGCTGATGGGTTGGACGGTTTGGGCCTGATATGGGTCGATCACCACTTGGTTTATAACACTCCATCTTGATCGACACATCCGGTTCAGGGCTTGTAACATGCTTAATGTTGCCTCATTAAAACCTTTCCAGAAAAACCCAGTGGGACAAAGCCATGAATAAGGAAAAAGAGTACAACACATGAACTCCCCCTGACTTGTACCCCCGTGTATGTTCTTCAAGTTGGCGCATGGACAATTTGATAGTTTAGCTTCATGGGCGCCAAGTATTGAACTGGTCCTTTAATTGGCACGTCCCAAACTGATAGATAAATTTCATGGACGTGTGGTTGGTGTAGACATGGTGAAGAAGTCGGCTGACATATCATATGACTGAACTTGTAGTCCTTTGAGCTTCTTGAACGTTGATATAGGAATAGCTCTTGCCGAATTGTAACTTGAGTTATCTTGTAACTCTCATATCTTCTGGAACTTCATTAAGACATGGTCAAGACGTGCATCTTTGCAGCTGACCACTCTATGTCCTGGTCGGAAGGATGGCACTCGACCAGTACTCGGATGGACCTCTAATCTGCGATCAAACTTTACTCGCAAGTCCTCTCATGTCCCACGGATCCTCTAGTCACATGGCTTTTTCACACCGTGGACACTTTAATATATATTGAGTCATCGACCCAAACACATACGAATCACTTGGCTTCTCACAGACATGCCTTCGTCCATTCAGACATACATCACCCGTATATGCTAATGGCTTATCCATTATAGCCGATCTTTCTTCATTGGTCGATCCATGTTGAGTTATAGACCTTGTCTATACTCGTTCATACCCCATGAGTGTCTAAGGTCATATCATTAATAATCATTGCTGCAATGAGTTTTATAATCTCATCAAACTATTGATCTGCAGTCAAATACACTCAAGGACCTTTATACATGGTTATCGATCTTTCTTGCCTTCAGCAATGCCATATCCATTTGACCTCGACCAGACATACTTCTGGTCACTCTCTTGGACCATTATGGTTTCCTTTTATCCACTGATATAAACATAATGGCTTGTGCTTACATTGCAGTCCCATACTATAATCTTATTACTTGAAAAACATCACAGTTCACACTTTCTTTGATGGCATCTCATGACCTACTTGCAGTGCTGATTTATTATAAACACAAGGGATTTCTTTTATAAGAATATATAGACTGATTTGGATTGTTCTTTATCGAACTCCTTCACTAAGTTTTACTTAGTCTTATCATATTCAATGCAGCTGCTTTTGCTTCAGTCCATGAACAGCTTAGGAACAATGCTGTTCTTTGAGAACTTCTTTTCTCATCTTTCTGGTACCTTTATTTTCTTTATCCAGTGATCAATATACTGCTTACTACATCATTATTTCTTTTGTTTCCAGACTTCATCAATTTCGAGTTTGTGTAGTAGCATCCACCACATAGGAGCATATTTCCTTATAATCTGTTCCTTTGGTCTCTATGAGTATCCTTGTGTAACAAGCCATTCTTTGAATGCTGTAAGTAGTAATGTGAACGACCTCTTGACTACTTGGTCACGTTCCACATCTCACGATTTTTTTTTCCTCACAAGACCCATTTATCCACTGGTCTATATCATCAGATGGCGTTTCTATATATTTGGCCAATACGTCCATCTCTTCTTTAAACTCTTTAAACCTCACGTTTTCTTTTAATCTGATCTTTATTCTTTATGAGTACTCTTACGTGGGTTCATGATCCTCGCTTTATATCTTTAAACTCAAGTGCTGCTTTCTTTTATGAGCTCTCTTATATGTAAATACATCATTGGTGTTAACACTCTTATGTAGTTCCATAGTGTTCCAGACATGATCTAATAGATTTGAGATCTTATTATCCAGGACCTTTACTACCTTGCAGTTTGGCGTCCCAAACTACATGGTTTGGTACCTTAGATGTTTAGCTGGCCAGCCTTATCTCTCTATCTGGACTGGTTTCCTTTGAACTCGGATTTGTATCATTCTATGCACCTTTCATTTCTTTCCGAGGTTTCTTATCTTTTGGAACTTATTGGTCTATCTTGTATAGACATTGTAGCAACTTGATTGTGTCTCTTAGGACATCAAATTCGTGGTGCTAAGCTGGTATGACTTAGTCATTCTTTTCTTTTCGGGTTAATGTGTCTGGCATCTAGTTCTGCTAGCTTTTGTATCATTTGATCACATTCTTTGGACGTCTTAAATCATATTTTCTAGTCCGAGGATCTTGCCAAGACAATGATGGTAAATACCATTATATTTCTCTTATTCTCTTTTACCAGCTTATTTCTTTCTCCCCCTGATGTTGGATAGTCGGATTCATCAGTCATGCGATCCGTGTACCTGGCCATTATTTGATCACCCATATTTGGCACAAGGTCTCTTAAAAAAAAACGTGGGAGAAAGACATGTTCCTATCCAACATATATTCCCAATATTTTTCTCATCCTCTTCTGAGGTTTCATCCTAGACGGAACATATGTATGTGGTGGTTTATTCAAAATCTCTTAGGATGGTATATGTCTGGTTTATGACCCGTATTCATTCTGAGATGGGATTATCTATGCTCACTTATATGGCCTGATGCATATTAACCTTACACATGTAAATCCTTGTGTCCCCAAGCATTAGGTAGTGGCCTTTGTAGTATAAAGAATTCGGCCAAGTCTTACTATGGTCATAGACCATGTCACACGGATTTGTAGTATGTTCATGGATCACAGTTTGTCCTCACTCCCCCTCATGGACATACTATAATCACGTGGTACTTGGGACAATAGAGCCTAATGAGTTTCCCTTGTGTACATGTTACAAAATGTAAGATTTTATGGGATAACTCTTTGTGCCTTTTGCAATATGTGCATCAATTTTTAAAGACCTGGATGGCTAATCCAGTCATGCCATAAAGTGTATAAAATTTTGTGGGTATACAGGTTACCATGACTTTTGCCTTTATCATACTGATCTTTGGCATAGTCTAGATCAGTAGAGTATGTAGGTATAGTCTTGACCACTTTCTTATAAGGCCTTAGGCGATTTTCTTATAATCTGAAAGGAACTTTTTTTTCCTTTGCCCATTGGTTCAATTGGAAACCATTCATGCTCAAGTCTTTATAACTCAATGGGTCTTTTATTGGGTGAATAAATTTGTGCCCCTTTAGGCAATGCCGTGGTCTATAATAGACTGACTATCCTTTTATTAAGTTTTCATTGTCATTTATCAATCAAGAAATCATCAAGCAAAGCAGACATGATAACTAAAAACAACTCTTATTATTGCTATAAAATTGTAAATGACAAGCAAATCAAAGAAAAACATAAAAACATAAAATCAGAATGTCGAAATCTCGTTTCTTTAGTCAATGTATAAGCCGGCCTCACAATCCATATATTTCCACACGACTTCCTTGGATTCCTCCTTATCAATTTTAGCCTCATTGGCTTCAGGAGGTCTCATCTCACTGTTTCGTTGCTCAATGTATCTTTTCTGAAGTTTTTCAAATCTGCTAATGGTATATATAACTTTCTGCTCTCTTTTCTCAGTTGCCAATAGGCATGAAAATAGGTCATTATAGGTGGTGAAACCCTTAGCCTTATGTGGTAAACAGTTCCTTTGGATGGAATGTGGAATAGGTTTTATATAGTAAATCCTCATTTGTTACCACTTCACCACATAGTTCAAGACTATAGGCGATTTTCATCAGAGCAGAATTATCTTCGTCCACGAATTCAAAATCCTGGAACCTGAGAATCTTCCATTCATTCATGGCTTTTCGCCATAATGCCATTGAGTATCTGGAATTTAGTTTTGTCCAAAGGTCACAAGGATCCTCAATATTTAAGTACTGATCTCTCAGATCCTCAGTGAGATGATAGCGCATAATTGTTATGGCTCTATGCTTTTCACTTTCAATTGCATTATTGCCATCAATGATACATTTCCCGAGTCTTCTAGACTTCAGGGCAACTAAAGTGTTCATTACCCATTCTAGATAATTATCTCCAGTGAGATTTAGGGCAGCATAATCCGAAGGCTCAAATTTCGACATCTGAAACATATTATTAATCAGTTCAAGATGCAACCGAGTCAATAAAATCAATGCATACGGTTTCACAAGTCTCTCAACCAAACAATTAACTACTCGACCATGGTGCGAGAAAAACAAGTATGCGAGGTCTATATGATGCTCTAGGCCACACAGCCTTATAAAATTGTGATGCAACAACCCTAGAGGTCGGTTTTTATATCTGAATGCAATCAAAGCATCAATCATAACAACAATCATATTCAGACCGATTTTTAATCAATGTGAGACCAGGTCAATAATTCTTATGTTTTACTTTTCTTAAAACATTTAGTATGATCAAGCAATCAGAATAATAATGCAAGTATCATCAGATCATATTAGGGTTTCAAGGCCCATTTTTTCGGTTTGATTTTATCAATATCAAGTTTTACAAAAGAATTAAATCAGATCAATCAGTAAATTTTAGCAATTCTCTAGCAATCCTAACAGTAAAAGGAAATTTTCCAGCAAGTAGAAAAAGAAATTTCAGGAAAAAGAAATTTTTCTACTTTTAGCAAAAAAAAAATTCACAATTCTGGACAGATTATGGTTTTAATCAAAACTAGCAATTTTCCTAATCAGTTCATTCGATATTCAGACAATTAATCACAATATGGAAACTTGTTTATCAATCGATTTATGCAAAAAGGAAAATTAGGGTTTTCAGCAATTTAACAATTTTAAGATCAAATTCGATTCTAAACAGTTCTATTTACTCAAACAATCATCAAAGATAATTCAAGGTTTTAATCTAGCAACCTAAACCTCAGATACATCAAAATCAATCAATCAAAACAGTCGGATCAATTTAGGTTTTTGATATTTCAGATTTTCAAAACATCATAAAGGAAACGGATCATATAATTTAGATGTAGGGTTTCAATGCCCTTACTGATCAATCAATGTTCTAACAACCCTAACAGCCATTGATCTATCAACTTAACAGGAAAACAATCTAACCAAAACTTAGTTCCATATGTTAGGGTTTATATGTTAGGGTTTCTATTATCCTAGATTAGGGTTCTTCAAATTTTAATGGTTCAGATCTTTATCAATCAACCAAATTCAGTGTAGGTTCTTTTAAGTTTCGAGTTTTACCTTTAGAAACTTATGGAGTGTAGATTTGGACCACCAAAGAGAGAAGGAGGCCACGAGCTGATCGTTCTTCGAGTCGGGTCGCGGACGGGCTGCTTGCTTGGTCGGATCACGAACAGGGAAGAAGGAGAACGTCTGGTTTACTTGATCACGTCTAGAAAGAGCTAACTTCAAGAGAGAGAGAGAGCTCGGATTTGGGTTAGGAAAACGATTAGGGTTCCAAAGCAAATCGGCGACGCGTACTGTAGCAGAGCGTGACGGCGCGTCAGTGATCGGATCGACAAGCGGTTTGCAGTGTCTGATTCGTCTCGACGAGAGCTTCAATTTGATATATTGCTCGTCGTCTGGGTCCTCACGGTTTGGGAGAACGATCTCTTTGAAGTTCCGCCGGAATTAGGGTTTTGTGATATTCGGCTGAGTTTAAGGAATTTCGTGGGGGCTTAAGGTTGGAGGCTATCGTTCTGATAACGTGTTATAAAAGAGATGCAGTGAAAGCTTCTTATTACTCATGACCAGAGGTCTATATTTGTACAAGTATTAGACCGTCTTATTTATACCGGCATAAGAGAAAAAGAAATCCTATTCATAATAGGAATAAGAAATAGTATTTATCCTAAATACATATGGAAAATGATAAACATTAAGTATAGATAAATGTAAACTCTCATTCGCCTAAATCATTAGCGAATGGACCGGATGAATAGCTGATGGACCGAACGGTTTGGACCTGATATGGATCGATCACCACTTGGTTTATAACAATTACGGCTTTGTATGAGATACATCAATTTACCGACTTGTTTTGATAAAAATCAGGGGTGTTGAGAAAAGCAAACTCCCAAATAAATTATATATATATCAAATATAAATGAAAATCAAAGAACAAACTACTCTAACAAACACGAAGATCTAAAAACCAAAGGAAACAAACACAAAGAAAAGGAAAATCTAAAAAAGGACGTAAGATGGAAAATTATATCCCAAAAAACAGATGAGAAGGAAAAAAAAATGCTTACTATATAAAAAGGGAAATAAAACGAATAATAATTGAGAATCATCACAAGGCTAAGAAACAGTAGAACTCCTGAGATCAATAACGATGACATTTATATTTTCTTTGCTTCCTCTAGCAATTGCAAGCTCTGCTAAAATTACGGCAGCCTTTGTGGAACTCGATTCCCTCGTACCTCTGTCAAATTATTTTGAGTTCATTAATTAGTCTCATCGTAAAATTTATATAATCTACGTATTTTGACACTTAAAGTTAACACAAAATTCAATTTAATCTTAAAACTCCGTAAGTCGCCAACACTAGTTTACAAGAAAAACGAACTTAATATTTTTTGCGTATTAAGGAATAAAAATATTGTGAAAAAATTTAATTAATATAGTAAAGAATTCTAACCCGGCTGGAAATTTATCGTAGAGACAACGTTTGACAAGCTGATATGTGTCGTCGTCGGAGACGACATTCCATAGACCTTCACATGCAAGTACTATGAAACCATCTATCATTGTTCGCTTATGGATCTTCAGTTTCTGATCCACACCACTCTGCAAAAAAAAAAAAATCGGTTAGATCCAAATTAGAAAATAGCTTTATATATGGAATATATCCTTTTGTATTTCATCTTAATTCAGATAAAAATAAAAAAGATTATTTTCTTTAATAAAATTAAAAGATTTGTGGATATAAAATCAATAATTGTAGAATAAAAAAAGGTTAATTAAAAACGTTTATGACAACTAGTGACTTCTTAACGCTAGTATTTAGAATTTTTTTTTTAATTTTATTATGCAATTAATAGTATATTGAACATTATACTTCTTCTTTTTAAAAACAAACATACTTTGTTTGACTGAGATATTTTTCCTTTGATAGTACAGAAAAAAAAACTAATAAAGGGTTGATTGGTTGGGCTTTATCTCTCTACTTTAACTTTGTTTATTTTTAAATCACCAAATTTTATCAATCATGTTGTAGCTTTACTTTTAAAAATTAAAGTATACATCAAGTTTTTATTTAGTTTTACCACTCATGCTTTAACTTTATTTTTAAAGTTACAGCAAAAAAAATAAAGCAAAACTTTTTCTTATGTATTTTAGGCAAAAACTCTACATCTTCTTTTTATAGGCTGTAAAATCTGTAAATGAAAAAAAAATATCTATAATATCAAATAAATTATATAATCATAATCAAAACTTTTATAAATATTTTAATTTTGAATTTGAGTGTTTTTAAATTATTAAGATATTTAAATAATATAAATATTATTTACATATCACATTTTAAATTGCAATAAATTTTGATAATTTATTAAAAAATATTAATATAAATTATTTTAACTGATATAAAATAATAATTTTATATATACAACACATATTTCATATATTTTATTTTAAAATATCTACAGCTTACAGCTACAACAAATTTAACTACAGCAAAAGTCTCTGCAGAAAAAGTCTAAGTCTACAGCTAATCATCTACAGCTAAATTTTTAAAGCCACAGTCGAACCAATCATCACCGATTAGTGGCGGAACTCCTGTAACATGGGTTGCGAGACTTGTGTCGGAGCCAATATTCGGATCCTTAGTAATATAATGCATGCGGCAAAGCTATTACCTGGTGAATATGGATATGGCAAAGAGGCAAAGCGATTCCGCCGTTAGAGTAAAGAACCGCCCTTGCGCCGCCACGACAAAGCGAAACCACCTCCTCTTTTCCTATAATCGTAACCACAGCTTTGGCAGCCGCAGACCTCACCGTCCCCACCGCTTCAGAAAAGCATGAGCTCATCACCTTATTCCAGTCAGCCGCCACTCCACGACTATGGCATGACGCTACCTCTTCCTTCACAAGCCGACGCAGCCTCTCCTCAAAGAATTTAGCTAGTCTAAGACCGTCGAAAATTCCGAAAATATCATAAGACGGGATCTCGTTAACGACGGTAGAAACGGCGGTTGTCATAGCTCTCAGCCGTCCCATGACCGACACTACTCCGTGGCAGGCGTTTGTTTTTCTGTCTAGATCGTTAATTGTCACGTCAGCCATTTGTGAATCGACAGGGACCTTTGTTGCGTCCGATGTCGACCCTACATCTCCTGATTATATAGAGGAACAAAAGTATTAGTAGCCAGCGGAAAAAAAACTTTTGGTATAATTTTTGTATGTTTTGTATAATAAAAGAACTTTAACAAATAATCATTAAATATATTTTCTTTGAAAACAGGTTTTGATAAGAATTGAATGAAAGACATTTAAAATTTTATGTCAATGGTAACCATGGAAACTAACACGTACCACCTTTACATATTCACCAGGAATGCTTTAGTTTCAGACGCATGGGCAGTGCTTAAGATTGACCTTGATTGATAACCAACTGCTCTAGAGTAACTCTTAGGAGGGTTTAAAAATGACACCCCCTCCTCTTAATATAAGTGCGTTCCCTTCTAAAAGAGTTAATTTAATTCGTATCTCAAAACTTTTGATATAAAATCTGGTAGTTTTGTACTAAAAATGAAATTCAAATACACTCATGAAAATTCGAAAAAAAATGAAATTAAAAAGAGAAAGAAAAGAGCATAATTAGAGTGACTTCTATTGTGGAGTACTCAATACCGTTCTCTTCGATTTTTGGTAGTTTCACAGGTCTGCTCTCGCCTCTAACGGTAGATCCCGGATCAGCCATTCTTACCCGCTTGCTATCGCCAGAGTCACTGCCGCCGGGTAGAATGGGCCAAGTAATATCCTTTTCCATGACTATGATTCCACTTGAAGTGTTCGACTACTAACTAACCCGTTGAGGTGGGCAAAAGTATATTATATACACATTATAAACTAATATTATATACGTAGCCTATGCTTATGTTATATATATAGATTCACATATCCTGTCGTGTCTTTTATCTGTTATTATTATAAAGAAAAAAACGAAAGACGGTCCAGAGACCGCCACTTCTATAGAATACGTTTATTTATTGAACAAGAAAGAGCTTACATACAAACCATAATCTGGACAACTTGGTAGACCACAATGTTCGTCAGTATATGATAGTTTGGTATCTTTGGATAGCAATTCCGATTAGTCCACTTTTGTTGTAGTTTTCTACTAACCCAAGATTTTTTTTATGGCTTGACGACATATTCGACGGGAGAATTTAAACCGCTTTCGTATCAATGGATGTTTGAGTGAGATATAGATAAGTATCGTTCTCTATATATAGGTTT
The DNA here is from genome assembly GCF_020379485.1 of Brassica napus. Classification (NCBI taxonomy): domain Eukaryota; kingdom Viridiplantae; phylum Streptophyta; class Magnoliopsida; order Brassicales; family Brassicaceae; genus Brassica; species Brassica napus. The sequence goes on from NC_063452.1 coordinate 29,676,537, forward strand.
CGAATGTTTTAATCCATCATGCATTGCACCGCAGTTAACAGTATAATTTTTTTTACATATACCATATATCTATACGTTTTTATAATTGTTAGAACCACGCTGCAGCTGCATTATTGACAAAAGATATGAAAGAGATAAGAAGCTAGACTTGAGAAACAAGGTTGGACTTGAGAAACAAGGCTGGACTTGAGAAACAAGGCTAAGGAGCTGGACTTTCAGGAACATAGTGGAGCTGGTCGAATTTAAACTCACAAGAAGCACCTAACAGTTGGAGAGCAAGGAGATAAGTTGGGTGAATTATTTATAGTATTAGTCACATGATCTACTTAAGGATGGAAGAAGACAAGGAAGGCTCCAAGACCGTTGAGGACCTGTCACTATCCATCGATCAGATTTTCATTCTTTATTCTTTTCTTAGTTTATGAGTTTCATATTTTATTCATTGTTGTACCAAGCCATCTTGCCTTTAAATCTCTGTAACATGTTGCACATCATGGTTAAGGAAATAAATTCTTCTTTACTCTATCTCTCTTACTCTTGATTTCTCTTCTCACTCTCTCTCTTGTTCTTCACTTTGTTCTTCATTAACTTTCATGGTATCGTTACCTCAATTACTTCCGCAAGCTTACTCTATTTCTCTCTGTCTCTTGATTCTCTGGTTTTATTTCACAAATTTCTTTTATCCAGTGGATAATAAATGTGAGTTCTTGAGTGTTCTTGAGTATTTTCTTCAAATTTCTTGGTTGTGCTCACTCTGCTCACTCTGTTCTGTCTCTAATCTTATTTCTTGAGAGTTTATCTTGTTTCTAAGAGCATCTGCAACGGGAAAACGTTGCAAGTCCTTAGCGGTGAAACCTAGAGGAATTAGAGTAGAATAATATTATTTAGGGTAAATAAGCTAAGGATCAATACGTAAATAAGGATTTATCGTGGTTGATCCTTAGAGACGTGGCGTGCTGTGATTCGTTGCTCGAGTTTTTGTGTTTGGTTTTGTCAAAAAAAAAAAACATTTTCGACGGAAGAAGCGCAAGAAAAAATAGAGCTCTCTCCTCCAGGCGATTCGATCGGTTTCAGAACGAAGGTAAATCGAAGCCCTCTCTTCGAGTTTTTGGGATATAGATTAGGTTTGATGTTATTTTTCTCTCGATTTAGGGTTGGGTTCTCGGTTAGGGTTTCAAAACATTTGTGTTTTCAATCGATTTGGGGATTTTTCGGATGAAGTTAGGGTATCAAAAGTTTTGGGTTTCGAATTTATTTGGGGATCTTTTCGTGTGTAGTTAGGGTTTATAGAACTTTGTTACAATCGACTGAAACGATTTGGGGAGCTTGTGGTTTCTTCTTAATCTTTGGTAACTCGATCGTTTGTTCTCGTTGATGTTTTGTTCTCATTTTCTCATTTGTTCTCGTTGATGTTTTGTTCTCATTTTCTCATTTTCTCATTTGTTCTCGTTTTGTTCTTGTTTGTTCAGGTTAACCAAGCATGGGACAAGATTATTCGTACAGCCAGCCGTCTTCATCTGACGAGTTCGACATAACTTCCCTGCTTGAAGCAGAAGCTGCAATGTACGCGGATGAAGGCGAGAGTAGCTACAATGCGGCAGAGCCGTTTAAGTACTCACCTCCGGAGCCGAGAGTAGCTGATGATGGAATCCCGACGCCTTGTTGTGGTGGTGGTGGTGATCCTATTGTCGCAACATCAGAGATGAGTGACTTTCAGAGACAGCTTAGAGAGCTTAAAGATGAAGGTCATGTGAATGCGTCGAAGCTGGATATGCTAGAGAGGACCGTTGGGGAATTATCTAAGAAGGAAGTAGAGGTTATACATGGCTTCGCATTGGAAGTTTACGTAATGGTCTATGGGTTAGTTCTAATAGGTTGGCGGTCATGTATCTTCATGGTTAGTTTCTCTCTTGAGTTTTTCATTGAATCTTATGTTAGAGTTAAGAAATTTTGACTTTTTCATATGTTATTTTTTTCAGGCAGAGCTTGAAAGGATTACAAGGACCGTCTCTGACCTTCAGAGTGTATGTATAAAGGTTCGGTAGCTAAGGTCCTGAAGAAGCTGTTGTAGAATCCGCGGTCAAGGAGAGGAGGAAGTGGTCTCTGAAAGAGGACAAGATCCTTATTGGTGCTTGGCTTAACACCAGTAAGGATGCGGTGGTGAGCAATGAGCAGAAAGCCGGTGCGTTCTGGAAGAGGATCGTCGAGTACTACAATGCAAGCCCTCACCTGGTGGGAACAACACCTAGAGAGCTTGGTCAGTGCAAGCAGAGGTAGGCTATGATTAACGAGCAAGTGTGCAAGTTCGTAGGATGCTACGACGCAGCTTTGAGGGAGCAGAGAAGTGGACAAAATGATGATGATGTGATGAAAGCTGCACTGGACCTTTTCTACAATCATTACTCGGTCAAGTTTAGCATGGAACATGCCTGGAGGGAGCTGAGGCATGACCAGAAATGGTCGTCCACCTATGTGGCTAAGTACAGTGGGAAGGAAAAGCGCAAAGTCTCGGAGGTTGATACAGCAGATGAAGTGGGAGAACCACAGGGTAGACCTATGGGGGTTAAGGCTGCTAAAGCTGCTATGAAGAAGAAAAAGAGTGGTAAAGAGGAGTCATTGGCAGCGATACACGCCATCATGGAAGTAAAAAAAACAGTCTCTAAACAGAAACTGCTTGAACGTCTACTGGCCAAAAAAGAGCCACTCACTGAGATGGAAACATCTCTTAAACTCAAACTTATGTCTGAGATGATATGAGTTTAGGTATTGGCATATTTACGTAGTTAGTGGTCTCTTTGGAATTGGCATCTTGTTAGCTATCTTGTTTGTAGATGTTCCGTAGTTAGCTATCCTGTTTGTAGTTAGCTATCTTGTTTGTATTGCGATGTTGAGTTGTACTAACCAAGTCACGGGTTTTTGTTTCATCTTTCTTGCAGGTGCAGCAGTAGTTGTACTAACCAAGTCATGGATGCTTATGGAGTTGTTGACTAACCAAGTCACGGGTTTTGGTCTTTGCCGCATGTGAAGACTGTCACGGGTTTAGCTTATGTACTATAAGTAGTTGTAGTGTTTGTAGCTCCTTCATCAAACTTGTTTCCTCTTGTTTCCTCCTCTGTTTCTCGGAGAGATTGTAATATTCTCAACTATCAACTATCACTTTGTCTATCAAACTTTGTGTTCTTCATCAAACGTGGTTCTTCTCTTTCTCAACTATCACTTTGTCTATCTCAAGTTGTTGTGTTTCTCAAGTTCTCCTCTTCTGTTTAGGTAATTCAACTATCACAAGTCGTATGCATATAGATAAACAAAATTAACTTATGCAACTATCACTTTGTCTATCTTATGTTGTTGTGTTTCTCAAGTTCTTTCTCTTTTTAATCTCAATTCAATTTATACATTATACAATATTTATACATGTGTTGCAAGATTAAAGAAAATAAACTTATACATTCTTCAAAAAAAAAAAGAATAATTTATGCATGTGTATTAAGGTTTAAAAAATTAAATTATACATTATTCATAAAAAAAAGAATAATTTATGCATGTGTATTAAGGTTTAAAAAATTAACTTATACATTATACATAAAAAAACAGAATAACTTATACATGTGTATTGAGATAAAAAAAAACTTATACATATGTTTCTAAACCAGGATGTCGTCATCTTCATCCAATGATTTGGAAGAAAGATTGGACGAAATTTTCGACGAAATCTGCGAAGATACTTTCAACAACATCGAGGCCCAAACCAATAAGCAACGGAAACGTGCTTATATAGAACGAAACCGTGAAGCAGGACACAACCGTCTATAGAATGACTACTTCAGCGACAATCCCGCATTTGAATCACATTTATTCAGACGCCGTTTCCGTATGAACAAGGAATTATTCTTGCATATTGTCAACGGACACAAGTATAAGTTCGCTTACTACCTCACAGACAGTATATATCCAAAATGGTCAACATTTATCCAATCTATCTCACTTCCTCAAGGTCCTAAAGCAGAGTTATTTGCTAAAACTCAAGAAGCAGCCCGAAAAGATGTGGAACGGGCTTTTGGAGTATTGCAAGCTCGATTTGCGATTGTCTAAAACCCGGCTCTTACTTGGGACAAAGAAAAGATAGGGAAGATTTTGTGAGCATGTATCATAATACATAATATGATAGTCGAAAATGAACGCAATGGATACACTCGTATCGACATATCGGAATTGGAAGAAGGAAGCGTCACCAGAAGTTCACAGGTGGAAACCGAAACCGACAGGCCTACAAATCTCAATAACATGTTTGTCAATCAGAATCAGAAAGATCTTCGGGATAGGCGTATACATGAACAATTGAAAAAAGATTTAATTGAGCATATTTGGAATAAATTTGGTGATGAGTATTAATAATTAAAAATATCTTTAAGTTTAATTATTGTATTTTTATTTTTATTCATGCAATAAATAAAATTTTAATTTCACTTTAAAAAAAAATTATTTTTTATTCTTAAGAACTCCTAATTGGAGAACACCATTGGACACACTATTTTGATTAGAGTCCTTAACTATTAAAAAAAATATATATATATTAAACTAATCCTAAGGACTCCTTCATCTAATCCACCATTGTGGATGCTCTAAGATTAAGATCTCTCAGTTCCAGAACTAATTTCTCTCAAATCCAGTTTTGAAATTTCAAAATATTCTTGGCGCCAGATTGAAAAAAATGGAGCAGTACAGAATAATTCACATTCCAGTCATACTCAAGGGACCAGGAAACTATATTACCTGGTCTAGGATGGCCAGGACAGGCCTTGGAGGTAGAGGTCTTTGGGAGCATGTCTCTTCAAGTTCAGCTCCAAAGCAAATCACCCAAGGAGAAGATGGCAAGGAGGTTGTAGTGGTAGATGAAGGCAAATGGGTTCAGGAAGATCTCATGGCGTTGTGTACCTTGCAAAGCTCTCTTGATGGTCCACTTATGGACTCTTACTCACATTATACCACCACAAAACAGTTGTGGGATACTTTGCATAAGGTGTATAGCAACACTTCAAATCTCACCATAATCTTTGAAGTGAAGAGAGCCATCAACAACTTACAGCAAGAAGAAGGAGACTTCACCAAGCACCTTGGGAAGTATAGTCAGTTGTGGTCTGAGCAGGAGATGCTAAGGCCAAGCACCAATGACCCTGACATACTTGAAGCCAGGCGTGAGAAAGACAAGACCTTTGGATTACTTCTCACACTCAGCCCAAGCTTCAATGATGTGGTGAAACATATATTGAGAGACAAGGAACTTCCATGCTATGATGAAGTGTGTGCTCAACTTCAAAAGGAGATAGGCTTAGATGGTCTCTTTGGAGGTGGAAAAGAAGGTCTTTCTATGGCACACAAGGCTGAGAATATGGAAAGTGCATCAGCTAACAAAGCTTACTTCAAGCCAAGGGGAGGAGGAGACAAAACAGTGACTTGTGAACATTGCAAGAAGCAAGGACACTCCAAAACCAACTCTTGGATCCTCCATCCTCATCTCAGGCCAGCCTCAGCCAACAAATACAGCCAGGCCAGAGCCCATGAAGCAAGAGCTCAGGAGCATCCAGCACCAGGCTACATGCACATGGGAGATGATGGGAGAGCCTTGGTCTCTACAACCCACACTGGTGCCTCCACTTCTCACGCCATGCCTCAGCCATCTCATGAGGATGCATTCATCATGAAGTCAGACATTGAGGCCTTGATCAAAGCTCTCAATGCAAATTCTGGTAACCAAAGTATTAACAATTTAAATTCTATTCACAATGAATCACACACTGCTAGGCTAATGATCATTGATTCAGGAGCTTCTCATCACATGATTAGGGATGCTAGACTGATTAGTGATATTAAACCAGCTCTAGGAAGTGTTGTGATTGCAAATGGTGATAGAATTCTAATTAAAAGAGTAGGAAATCTGAATCTGTTTGATAAAGAATCTCAAGCTTTTTATATGCCTACCTTTGCCTCTAATCTTTTATCTGTGAAAAGAGCCACTAATGATTTAAATTACAATATTATTTTTAGTCCTAATGATGTGTGCTTTCGGGATATTGAAACAAGTAAGATGCTAGGCAAAGGTGTGAGCAAGGGAGAGATGTATTTCCTTGAAGATACCAAGCTTAGATCAGATTCTACTTATGCATTTAATTTTGTTTATGTTTTAGCTAATGATGTGTTATGACATGCTAGATTAATCCACCCTTATTTTCATGTTGCAACTGATATTACCTAATCTATCTCTTAAAAATGAAACTTGTGAGGCTTGTATTCTTGGTAAACATCATAAATCTGTTTTTCCTTCATCATGACTATTAATGAGAATTGTTTTGATCTAGTTCACTCTGATGTTTGGACTGCACCTTGTGTTTCTAGAGAAAACCATAAATATTTTGTAACATTCATAGATGAAAAATCAAAATATACTTGGCTCACATTGATTCAAAGTAAAGAGAGAGTTTTAGAAGCTTTTATTAACTTCCAAAACTATGTAAGTAACCATTTCAATTCCAAGATCAAAATTTTTAGGTCTGATAATGGGAGAGAATACACTAGCAATGCATTCAAACAACACTTAGCAAAACATGGAATTATTCACCAGACAAGCTGTCCATACACACCACAAAAAAATGGAGTGGCTGAGAGAAAAAATCGCCATCTTATGGAGGTTGCAAGAAGCATGATGTTTCACACCAATGTTCCAAAGAGATTTTGGGGAGATGCTGTGGTTTCTGCATGCTATCTCATCAATAGAATCCCAACCAGACTCCTCAAAGATGTCTCTCCATTTCAGGTATTGAACAAAACTAAGCCTCCTATTGATCACTTGCGTGTGTTTGGGTGTGTGTGCTATGTGTTCCTACCAGGTGAGCAAAGGACCAAGCTTGATCCCAAGAGTATCAAAGCTATGTTCATAGGAGTACTATGATGAGAAGGGTAATGGTCTCAATGGATGTCAAGTTTGTGGAATCTAAGGGGTACTATGATGAGAAGAGCTGGAAAAACCTTAGGGATCTCTCACATGGACCATCTGATAGAGCAAACAACCTGAAGTTCATCCTGGAAAGTTTAGGAATCAGTAAGCCTCAGAGCAGTGAGGCGCCTAGAACCTCTCCATCAACACCAGTGGCTGTAACCAATGAAGAAGCAATACCAATTGTTGAGCCAGTCCATCCTGATCCCGAGGGGGGCAATGAGTATGAATCAACACCAGAAACACCATAAGATGATTCAGCATCAGTTCATGATCAAGATGGAGCTGAATCTGATCAGTATGAAGACACAGTGGTAGATGAGCAGATTCAACCATTGAGGAGGAGTACTAGAGTGAAGAAACCATCCAAGTGGGTCGACACCAGAGTATACTTCAACAGCAATGCAGTGGCTCATCCTATCCAAGCAACCTGCTCCTTTGCAAGCTATCCTCAAGAGCATGTAGCTTTCATTAGTAACCTGGACCAAGAGTACGTTCCAAAAACATATGAGGAGGCTATGGCTGATGAAGAATGGAGAGAGTCAGTTGGAGATGAAGTCAATGCCATGGTCAAGAATGATACTTGGTATGAAACTGAACTTCCCAAAGGCAAGAAAGCAGTAACAAGTCGCCTCATCTACACTGTCAAGTACTTGGCTAATGGAAAGCCAGAAAGGAAGAAAACAAGACTAGTTGCAAGAGGATACACCCAAGTCTATGGAGAAGACTATCTAGACACCTTTGCACCAATAGCTAAGCTCCACACCATAAGAACTCTGCTCTCTTTGGCTGCGAAGTTGGAATGGGATCTATGGCAGATGGATGTCAAGAATGCATTTCTACAAGGAGAGCTTGAGGATGAGGTGTATATGAGACCACCACCTGGTATGGAAGACATGGTCAAGCCAGGAAATGTCCTAAGGCTGAAGAAAGCAATCTATGGACTAAAACAGTCTCCAAGAGCCTAGTATCACAAGCTGAGTACAACCCTCAATGGAAAAGGATTTGTAAAGTCAGAAGCTGATCACACATTCTGTACCCTCACAAGTAAGAAAGGAATTGTGGTGATTCTGATCTATGTAGATGATATCATCATAACAGGAAGTGACAAGGAAGGTATCATCTCTACTAAAGTTTTTCTTAAGTCTACCTTTGATATTAAAGATTTGGGTGAGCTAAAGTACTTTCTAGGGATAGACATATGCCGCTCTAAAGAGGAGATTTTCTTATCTCAAAGAAAGTACACACTTGATCTTTTAAAAGAGGCAGTGAACTTGGAGCAAGAGTAGCTAAGACACCACTTGAAGAAGGTTACAAGGTCTTGCGTGAGGAGGAGTTTGAAGATACTCCATTTGGCGACTTCAGGCTCTATAGAAGGATGGTTGGGAAACTGATCTATCTCACAATTACAAGACCAGACATCTGCTTTGCTGTGAATCAAGTTAGCCAGCATATGCAAGCACCTAAGGTTCACCATTGGAACATGGTGGAAAGGAATATGAGGTACTTAAGGGAGGCTCCTGGTCATGGTGTTTGGATGAGATGCAACAAGAGCACAGAGATTGTGGGATATTGTGATGCAGATTGGGGTGGTGATAGAGTGGACAGGAAGTCTACTACAGGATATTGCACCTTCATTGGAGGCAATCTAGTTACTTGGAAGAGCAAGAAGCAGAAAGTGGTGTCTTATTCAAGTGTTGAGGCAGAATATATAGCAATGAGGAATCTGACTAGTGAACTCATCTGGATCAGGAACCTACTGAGAGACTTAGGCGTGGAAACAACAACACCAATCACCATGCATTGTGATAACCAGGCAGCCATTCATATAGCTACAAACTCAGTGTTTCATGAGAGGACAAAACATATTGTAGTGGATTGTCACAAGGTGAGACAAGCTGTGGAGCAGAAGACCATTCTACCTTGCTACACTAGGAGTGAAGACCAGCTAGCTGATATCTTTACCAAAGGAGCAAGCACCAAAGTCTGTAAGTTCATTCATCCAAGATTGGGACTAATAGACTTGTCCAGATCATGATCTCCTTAGCCATGAAACATCTACTCTTTTTCCTTTGTGTGTTTTTGTTCCACTGGGTTTTTCAAACAAAGGTTTTAATGAGGGATGTGTTCATGGTTTCCAAGTGAGGGGGAGTATTGACAAATGATATGAAAAAGATAAGAGGCTGGACTTGAGAAACAAGGCTGGACTTGAGAAAGAGATAAGAGGATGGACTTGAGAAACAATCCTGGACTTGAGAAACAAGACTAAGGAGCTGGACTTTCAGGAACATAGTGGACCTGGTCGAATTTAAACTCACCAGAAGCACCTAACAGTTGGAGAGCAAGGAGAAAAGTTGGGTGAATTATTTATAGTATTAGTCACATGATCTACTTAAGGATGGAAGAAGACAGGGAAGGCTCCAAGACCGTTGAGGACCTGTCACTATCCATCGATCAAATTTGCATTTTTTATTCTTTTCTTAGTTTATGAGTTTCAAATTTTATTCATTGTTGTACCAAGGCATCTTGCCTTTAAATCTCTGTAATATGTTGCACATTATGGTTAAGGAAATAAATCATTCTTTACTCTATTTCTCTTACTCTTGATTTTTCTTCTCACTCTTTCTCTTCTTCTTCGCTTTGTTCTTCATTAACTTTTGTACCGTTCAATCTGCTGTTACCATTCAGAACCATAGGATATCAAAGGGTTTTATTTTTATTTTTTAAGTATATATAGTTCTTAATATGTCTAGGTAATCGCATAAATGATGACGGAATATTTCTGATTTATTGGTTTGCAGGAAAAAATAAAATAAAAATGCTCTATTTTTAAAATCAATATAGTATTCTAATTTTAAAAATATATAATAGCACACTATTTTATTCTAAAGAACACATTATTTAATAAAATAACATATTACTTAGATATATATATATATATAGCACCCCAATTAAATTCAGCGGATCTAGATGAGTAGATGACTGCCAACGCTATTTTGTAATATCCATGTATATTTCAAAGTAGTTAAATATACACATGGGAAAGTGAGAAAACATATACATACGCTCGGAAGACCATTTAAAGTTACAAACCAATCAATCCAATACGTAGACAACAAATAAATTAACAGTTGGGGTTTCATCAAAATTTATGAACTTGTAAAATACAAAAAAAATCGCAAATTTGGTCTAGATCTTTTGGTTTGTTTTAACAGGAGCCTTGTAAGTGATGTGGTTGCCGCTTTGTGGTACCTGGTCATATCAAAATGCGTCCACCCACCTCCCTCCATGAGGTTAAAAATGTAGACAAAGAGAAATTTATATTTTTCTTTTCCAAGTTCCAACCATGTTATTCACACCAAGTATTCGCTGGGTAGTTCAAATGCGCCAAGCATTTACAACAATAGTACGTTTTACGGAAAGAAACAAAAAATAGAACATCATTTTTCTTGCAAATGGAGGTCCGTCCACTAACGGACACATATTATGTGTTAAACGACACACGTCTGTTTCATAACTTGCATGCATTTTTGTTCGTCAAGTTGCATGTGTTTCAAAAGGCTCAAATTAAATGAAAAAGAAAGATAACAAATGGCGACAACAATGCTTAGTTTTATGAAAAGTTTTCTTGGCATTGTCCCTTTTAAGGGGCGTTAGCTGAAATATACTATCAGGGATAAATGAGATCTACTCAAAAGTCCAAATTGGGTTTCTTTTGCCTTCGTTGGTTAACTTTTGCGGATATATTAAACTATGTTCGCATATTTACGAAAATAAAAAGAAAGTTAAAGAAAAGGAACATGCATGAATAAAAAATGGTTTCAGACAAAATTTAAATAGCCCATTTTGTAAACTTATTAAATAGATAACAAAAACATAAAGTACATCTTATAATAGCTGTCATAGGATAAGGTACAAAGAAATGATAAACAAAAAATTAAGGAAAAAAATATTTAATTTATTTCGCCAAATTTGTTAAGTCAACATACAAAAGAAATATTTTATTATTAGAGATTAAATATTTTCAGATTATATTTAGACTATAAAACACAAAAAAATATAACTAAGAGTATTTCAATTCAAAACTTTTAACGACCTTGCAGATTTAAACCCAATGAAAATGAACAAACTTAAAACTACAGTTCATGTTAAAAAAACTGTGTGCCATTTTACGAGGCATATCAAATTTAAAATATATTTAACAACTCGTTACCGATTTTCAAAGGTTGTGTTCTATATCGCTTCTTCTATACTGGCGCGTTAACTAGAAGCGATGATTATAAGTCAGACTTCAATAAAAGGTAATTATTCCGGAGACGACGCATATTATCTCACACAAAGTCGGTTTAACACTGTTATAGATCATAAGGTAAATTATTTTTTACCTTTTAAAATTTATATTCATATAATATTTAAAATATCTTTAAAATTTAATCAGTAATATTTTGTATATTTTGTGATGAAAATGAAATTATATACATATTAAATATTTTTGGACTCTTTTAATTTTATTTATTTATTTTACATAAAAATATAGATTTATAAAAACATGTGCCTTTTAACTATTAATATAGGGGGACACGGACTTAGACCAGAAGCGATCGCTGTGTTTGTCTCCCCTAATTAACCGGTCCTAGTTTTAGCATCCGAGACAACGAGAAAAAAATCACTTAAACGCGGCTTTCGTTGAAGATTGAGAACAAATCCAGATTTTTAATGATTCTTAAATAGACCACCAAAACGTGCTGGGTTTATTGGGTGGACGAAGTTAGTGATGTTTATTTTTGATTAGAGAAATTTTTGTCGGGCTTGTAATCAAAAATAATATCCATTAATAGATATATTTATTACTAAAGCATAATCATTATCATGTATCCAATTTGTTTTGCAAGTTTCTAAATTAAATACACCATTCTATTATATAAATAAATTCACTCTTATAATTATGGAAAATAACATTATATTACTTTCCAAACAACACAATAACTAATCTTGTCCAAACAATATAGGTTTTACCTTTTTAATAACTTTTATTTATTTTCTTTAAAATAATTTTTAAAAAGTTGAAAATAAGTATAACTATTTTTGTGGCTTTAGATATTACAAGAAAATCACTTAATATAAAATATTAGAGTCAAAAATTTACATCAAATAAGTTTTATAATTAAAAAATTATCAAATAATATAAACAACAAATTTAATCAAATAAATTACATATATTTTATTAAAATTTTGTAATGAAACAGACAGAAATAATTATAGTAGTGAAGTAGTATTTTAGATAATTTCTTATTTAATATAAATATAAAATAATATAATTATATAGTTTTCAAATACACAAAATAAAAATGTTAAAATATTACTTATAAAAAAATATTAAAATCTATTGATATTGTAAATCAGATTTTATTAAAATGTATTTCCAAAGTTTTAAGCGCTGATTATAATCTAGTTTTAATTAAAAAAAAGACAATATGTTACCAGTTTTCTGATTAGATATGAATATGGATATGGATAGTTAGAAGTAACCAATGAGCAAAATAGCTCGTTAGTACTTTCAATAAACATATTTGGAGATCTGTAAAACGAGATGAGGAAATGGAAAATGAGTAGTAATGGTGGAGACCGGAAAAGTCTCCACCCGGTAATATAGAAAGTGAAAAGATAATTCATTTTTTGTGTGAGGATTGGCAATTTAAGAAATATGAAAAGTGAAATAGAAAGAATTTTTCACGTGTTGCCATATAATCTATACTATTAAAATTAAAGTATCTTTTTAGAAATTTTCTTTGGTTTGTAAGTAATTTACGGAAATGCAATTACTATTTAGATTTAAAAACAAATATTATGGTATTTATTGAAATTGAGTAAACAAAAAAATATTTCCTATTAATATGGAAATTTTGGTACACTGCTTGATTTTAATTTCCTATTGACATGACACGTAAAAGGTAATTGTAAATTTTAGTACATTAACAAATTTTAGTATATTCGATAATCTTAAGAAAAAATGTTAACTACCAAATATTACACAAGATTACACATAATCATACAAGAAGTCTTATAGGTTACAAAAAATATTATATATGACAGTCAGAAATTGTCTTCAAATTATATTACAGTCATAAACAACCAGGGGTGGACAAAAAAACCGAGTCAAACCGAACCGAAACCGATTTAAACCGAACCAAAGTCTATTTCAAACTGTTTGGTTGAAGATTTCCCTAACCCGAATGGTTCGGTTCAGTTTGGTTTAAAACAGAACTGAGGAACCGATGTGTTTTGTGATTATTTAAATTAAAAATATTAATAATATCAATACTAAAATTCTAATACCAAACCACATATTTTCTGTTTTTCATTCATTAACATATATTCTTCTAACCTAATATGTAATCATCAAAATATTTGATTTAAAAAAATAGAAAAATTTGTATTTTTATATTCTTATATATGTAAACGAGGATGTTAAATCTAAACCCTAAAACCTAAAGCAAATTTTATTAAAAACAAAAGTTCTTCTCCACAGCGTCACATGAAAGATAATTTCATTGCAAGATTTTTTGTAATGATATAAGAGACATTACTAATGATGTTGAATTTTTTTATTTTAGTTAACTTTCATTTGTTTTAATTCTTATATAACTTTTGTGACTTTTTTAAAGGTTTTTGTTTCAGTTTTATATTGAATTTAGTTCACATAGTTATGTTTATATAATTTATGTTTTAAAACATAGTTTCTCATAAAAATTAATCTAAGAAGAACCTAATTAAACTGATCCAAAAAACAAACCAAACCGAATACAAACCGAACCGAATATAAACCGAACCGAACACAAACCGAACCGAAGCGAAGCAAACCAAACTAACTATTGTTTATTTCAGTTGGAAAAATACTTGAAATGAACTAACCAAACCAAACCGAACCGGAAAAATAACTGAAGTATCCACCCGTAGAAACAACCAATAAATTATATTAGCTTTCGAGATATATGATCAACATACATAGAATTAGTATATAAAATCATATATCAGTTGGGTAAAATTTAATAAAAATCTATATTATATAAATTATAAAAAGTAAAAATATGCTTAAATTAATGTTTTTAAACTTTATTGAGACATTAAAACATACTATTTTGGGTCACTGCGAGTAAGCTGTATGTCAATAATTTAATCAATTTAATATATAACTGATGACAAAAAATTAAATTAATATATAATTATATATTAATATTAAAAACACAATAAAAATATGTTAAAAATGTAGTAAATTTTCAAATATTTTTTCTTTATTTTTCTGTTTACATAAATATAAAACAAAATTTAATCAGTTTTTGGAACAAGTTGGAGTTACCACATATAACAAAAATTAATGCTCAATGTCTAATGTCTTTAAATTATATTACAATCAGAAACAAGCAATAAATTATATTAGCTTTCGAGTTATACGATCAACATACATAGAATTAGTATAAAAAATCATATATCATTTTGGTAACATTTAATTAAATATATATTATAGAAATATAAAAAAAATGCTCAAATCAATGGTTTAAACTTTATCGAGACATTGAACCATACTACGGTGACCAATTTAATATATAACTGATGACAAAAAATAAATTTAATATATAAATATATATATATCAATATTTAAAATAGAAGAAAAAATATTTAAAAATATACTACATTTTTAAATATTTTTATATAAAAGAAAATTTAAACAGTTTTTGTAACAAGTTAGAGTTACCACATATAATAAAAAATACAATAAGATTAAAATAGTATTTAAATAATGGAAACATTGAAATTAAATTTTAAATTTAAAAATAAAAAGCTAAATCAAATTTGATTACATATCGATCACTCTTCGGTTAAACTGCTAGCCTCTGGTTTTAGCTATTTCTAAAAGTTTATCAGGATTTTAAATAATGGATATTTCTTAAAACCCAAACGGAACTTGATTTACTGGTTCAAAAGTGGTTTTGGATTAATTGCGGGTCTGGACTAAATATTAAAAGCGATTAAAATGCAAAAGTAAGTGAATGCAATAAAAGGACCTGGAAATAACAAAAATGTTTTAAATAGAAAATTTTTTACAAATTAACAAAACATTTGTAACGTTATTAGTAGAATTTTGCATCATTGCGCTTTATAAACACAGATCAAATTCTAGTCGGTCTATCACATTGACCCAACCAGGTCTATTGTAAAAAGTAAAAATTAAAGTTTTGATCGAACAAAGAGATCACGTGGCGTTGATAAAGATAAACTGTTGTTCATAATTGCTGCCTGACCTCAATGACAATGCCAGGTTACATTTCCTCTCCAAAGGGGTTTTCTATATAATAAACGTTTTTTTTTCGGTCAAATAACAATAAACGTTTCTTAGTTGAGCGAATGTGGGCTGAAAACCAACTCAGTTGAAGACCCCCACCATCACAGTATCACGCACTGACATCATGCATCACGGCCACTGACAAATAAATACTTTTCAAACATCTCTCACCTAACAAAATATACTGAATAGATAAAAAAGTAGATTTGAAAGTAACTGAAAAATGGAACTTTAGGTTTATATGTATGTCAAAATTTTATTTTTACATCAATAATCTAAACATTAACCATATTTTTCAAATATATATATATATATTTGCCAATGTAAATTGTGTATTTCAAATATTAAACTATATTTTAATTAATTTATCCCACATACAAATAACATAAAATACACAATTTCACATACAATGCCAATGTTTTTTTTTTGTTATTTCATATATATTTTTACTTTCACTTCGGTTATTTTTAACCGTTTTTAATATTCTAAATATAATTGGCAAATATGCAAATACTACTACTTTTATTGCTTTTAAAATGTATTATTAGATAATTTGTAAATTCGGCTCATAATGTAGCATTGTTAACATTGTTTTATTAAGACTTTAAGATCAATAAGGAGAAATAGAGTTCTCTCTCATCTTTTAGAGAGAGAATTTTTCTTTTCTTCCATGTTTCCGGAATCTCATCTTTCACAAGGAGAAAGAGATTTATCTTATGTTTTTGATATAAAATACTTCTCTTCGATCGAAAGATCGATTTGTTTTTTTTCAATCAGGCGATTGTATCATTTTGGTTAAATCCGACTTTTGTTTTAGTGTGGCGAATTTTGTTTTGTAACTATATCAACCGGATCAGAGCAGTTCTTCATGTGTTTTTCTCTCCAATTCTAGCTGATTACTCAAAACTTCAGCTCTCTATTTCACTAGATGAGTTTTCGGCTCGCTTACTCCGGCTGAGTTCTAGGATCTTCTTATTTTTTGTCGGTTATCCTCAACCTTTAACTTCTGACGATATCTATCTTTGCTGTATATCTTGGTAAAGTATTCTGAAGAGTTAAAGATTTGAGTTTGTCGGTTTGAACCGAATTAAGAGCAGCCAAAGCTTGTTTGTTTGCAGGTGTTTTGGCGATAGCGTACCTCAAATCGATTGAAGTTACTAGGAGAGCTTTCACATCCGACAAAGAGATTTAAGATGCTTGGTCTCAGAGGCGTTCATGGAGCGAAGCATAAAACGAGTTAGGGGAAGATTCTCTTTGAATGAGATAAGGCACCAATCGTGGGTATGAATCAACACTGAAGAACATCAGAACGATGAAGCAATCCAGCAACGGAGCGGCGGAAGAGGAGTTTTTTCTGTTTGCAAGCCGCATGTTTAATGTGTGTCCTACGAGTGCTTTATAGTCAAACACATGCAATAGAGACGTGTAGGTTTATACTCGTAATGGGCTTAAAACTGTAAAATTATATAAATATAAATTGTCTTTGGGCCTGAATTGTTAAAACCTTACTCGTTTGTAAATATGCCTTTTTGGACTGTTAAATGAATTCCGTTGACAAAAAACAGACTTTAAGATCGATATTTTGTTAACTATAAATGTATCCTTTGATATATATATATAGTTCTTTTTTGATGAGCTAATGGTGTCCTACGGACCGAGACCCAACCAACTAATCACATAGGGGTTTACCCACCGGTGACAGGCAAGCACAGTTTTCCTACGTGAGAATTATAAACCCACGCCACCTACCCATGTGAGGAATTAGCAATATCGCACTGGAGCGGAATCGATTCCCGGCATGGACCAATATGGTGACTGTCCAATGGAAACTACTATACCACCACAATGTAATGTTGAAAAGATGATAATTAAGATTTGTTGTCAACAATTAAATTAATACGATAAAGATGCTAAATTCATATGAAAATTAGAATAACATTCCAATTTATTTAAAATTACTGACTTATTAGTTCAAATAGATAAAACAGATTTAAAAGTAACTGAAAATGGAACTTTAGTTATTCTAAAAAATATTTTCTCTCCCAGGTTTTAGTTATTTTATTACTAGGTTTTGAGTACAACTTGAAAAGAAAATATTTCTCTCAACTAGGCATGGGCGTTTTTACCCCAAGCCGAAGTACCTACCTAAACCCGAACCGAAAAACTGAAACCGGATCCAAAGCGTTATATAAAAATATCTGAACGGGACTTATGAGCTTAGTACTTTGGGGTTTGGATATAACCCGAACCGAACCGAAATCCAAATTAGGATCTGAAGATATCCTAAATTAGTTAAATATGTTAATGTTTTTTATATATGTTAAGGTAATTTAGATATTTTAGTATTCTAAAGATTAGTTAAATATGTTAATGTTTTTATATATGTTAAGGTAATTTAGATATTTTAGTATTCTAAAGATTTTGGTAGTTTGTTTTATTTGTTATATTGAATAATTTTTAGTTAGTTTAGAGTTAAAATAATTTTTAATTAGATTTGTAAATAATTTATATATTTTGAATTTTCTTGGGTCAATTTTTCAGATTAAAAAAATATATTTTTGGACGATTTTAGACATTGGTTACAATCCGATCCGAATCGAACCCGGAAAGAACCAAACCGAACCCGACCCAATAATTAGTAAAAACCCGAATGAGACTTATGAGCATAATAACGAAAACCCACAAATCTGAATCAACCGAACCAAAACCGGTGGGCCCCCGAACGCCAGGCCTACTCTCAACTCTTTCTCTCCCTCAAAGTTCTCTCCTTTTGGCGTCCTTTTCTCCACCGCGGGCGGCTTTTCACAGTGTCGAAGTCGGTGGTCTCTTCTCTTCTCCTTTGCCTTTCATCTTTGCTTTAACTTAATAATCCTTTTTCTCTCTTCCGATATGTCTATTCCCTAGGAAGGATGGTGGATCTAAGCTTTCTGATCTGGGATCCCAAATTGGGTTTCTTCTTGAAGTCCGCTCCTCTGGTGCGGTGACGAGGTTTGTGAGGCAAGGGAAGTGGGTGTGGTCGGTTTTTAGGGTGGCGAGAATAGGAGCAGAGGTTTTCAGATCTGTTTCTCCACTTCTGATTGAGCTCATTGTGGCGGTACGTGGGAGGTATGTGGCTTCTCTCGGTTTCTCTCTGCGTGTTAGAGGATAGCTGTGTGGTGGCTGGAAATTTATCTCCCTATACCTTGGCGTTCCGGTTGTGTGTGAGCTTGCTCCTTCTTTCAAGATGGACTGCAGAGGTCCCCTCCAAGGCATGCATCGGTTTCAGTCCTCTGAGGGTGTCAGATGGTACTCTTCTGGCGGCACATGAAGTTTGACAACTCTGGCTCGACGCATGGAGAATTCTGGTGCTCAGGTATTGGCCGGTCAGAAAGCTCCTCCATCCTTTAGTCACCTTCTCTCACGGTTCCATCGATGGCGATCCTTGCTCAGCATTTACACTTCCCTGATGCTTGGTTTGGGTGTTGTTCTTGTGTTGATGTTGCTGTTCTATTACAGGCTACCATCGTGTTTCCTTTGAGAGTTTACGGCTCTAGTTCTTAGGGTTGGTTGACGTGTGGTGGTTTTGAAGTTCTGGTTTGTCTCCGAGGCCTCACCCTCCATTGTAGCAGCGTGCTTGGAATCAAACTTTCCAGTGTCTTGGGGATTCACTTGAAGCTCCCAGACAGTTTGAACCCTTCTCTGTTTTGCAGGTACCCATTAATCATCGATCGAGCGGTCCACCAATTCAACCCGGTTTCTCATCAAGACTTCGGTTCCTCAAGGTTGGTATCTATCCCTTGATGCATCCATTTGGAGCTTTAATGCACAAGGGCCCTGTTCGTTTGTACATCTGGAAGATACATCCAGATGGTCCATCTAGATGTCTTATCCAGATGCTCCATCTGGGTGTTGTTCGTTTCTTCATTTCGTTCATGCATCCAGATGAATGATCTGAATGCAACTATGTTTGTTTGCTTTTCATTTTTTAACCTCCATCTACATCCAGGTGGACTTGTTAATAAAATGATTAAAATATAATTTTTTACGTTTCGGCGGAAAAAATAGCATTTTTACGGTTTTGGCGGAAAATATTTTTGCGGTTTTAGAGGGAAAATGTGTTTTTGGCGAAAAAGTGCATTTTTGTGGTTTTGGCGGAAAAATACGTTTTCATGGGTTTGGCGGAAAAATATGTTTTTGCGGTTTGGACGGGATAAGTGTGTTTTGCGGTTTTGACGGGAAAAGTTTTTTTCACGATTTTAGCGGGAAAAGTTTTTTTCGCGATTTTGGCGGGAAATTTTTTTTCATAATTTTGGCGGGAAAAGCATTTTTGCGGTTTCGATGGGAAAATACATTTTTCCGGTTTTGGGTGGGAAAATACATTTTTCCAATTTTGGCGGGAAAAATGTGGTTTTCCGATTTTGGCGAGAAAATGCGTTTTCCAGTTTTGGCGGGAAAATGCGTTTTCCGGTTTTGGCGAAAAAATTCTGTTTTCCGGTTCTGGCGGGAAAAGTTTTGGCGGGAAAATGCGTTTTCCGGTTTTGACGGGAAAATTGTGTTTTCCGGTTTTGGCGGGAAAATGCATTTTTCCGGTTTTGACGGGAAAATGCGTTTTTCCGGTTTTGGCGGGAAAATTCTGTTTTCCGGTTTTGGCGGGAAAATTCAATTTTCCGGTTTTGGCGAGAAAATTGCGTTTTTCCAGTTTTAGCGGGAAAATGCTTTTTACGGTTTTGGCCGGAAAATGCGTTTTGGAGTTTGGCGGGAAAATGCAATTTTTTGGGTTTTGGCGGGAAAATGCGTTTTTTTGGTTTTGACAGGAAAATGCGTTTTTTCGGTTTTGGTCGAAAAGTGTTGTTTTACTAGTTTGGTTGAAAAATGTGTTTTTATGGAAATGTGTGTTTTACGTTTTTTTGCGGAAAAACGCATCTTGCGGTTTTGGCGGGAAAGTGTGTTTTTCAGTTTTTGCGAGAAAATGCATTTTTGGTTATAGCAGAAAAATATATATGCAAAAAAATAGAATTTTGGGTTTGAAAATAATATTTTGATTTTAAAAGGTTATTTATCATTTTGGACTGAACTAGATGCATATGCGTCCAGATGCACCATCAACACTCACCTTCATTTGGGTGAGAATTTGAGATGAATTTTTAAAAATTCAGCTGGGTGATCCATCTGAATGTAACATTATAATGCACAAAACGAACATCGATCATCTGGGTGAGCAAACGAACAGGGCCAAGGTCGTTTACTTAGTCGAGGGAAAAAGGTTACTTTTTGCTCCCAAACCGGTAATCTGAGCTCTGTGGTAAAGAGAAAGTAAGATCCAGAATTGTGTTCGCGACTTGGTTGTGTAGTCTTGCTGACTTGAAACCCATAATTTAATGTTTGTACCAGTTTTATTCAATTCATTATGTAAACTACTTTGTAATCGTCCTTCATTGGGTTCTTAAATGGAAATCATCAATTAAAAAAAATTCAGTTTAACTAAACTTTGACCAAAATAACACTTAAATTAGACAAAAATAGAGTATTATGTATTAGTAAAATGATGTTTATACCAAAAAATGATCTTTATTTTAATTTATTTCTCGGAAATGTAGTTTTAATATTTTTAATTGATTTGTCCCAGACACAAATATCATAAAATACAAATATTCACATACAATGTTAACATTTTCTTTGTTTTTCCTGGAAAAGTAAAGCCCACAATACATATTAAAATTCACCAACTGCTAAATATATACAAATGTATTCGAAATTAAAAAAAAAAAAACTCAAAACTAATCTTTCTTTTTTTCTGGAAAAGCATTGTGCAAACGCAGGAGATACTCAAAAAAGAATGAAGTGGTTGATTGGAAATGGGGATATGATTAAAGTATGAGAAGAAAATTGGCTCTACAGAGGGCCTTCTTTACCAGCTACTAGAAGTGGAGTCATCAGTCATCCTAACATAAAAGTTAAAGATCTTTTTATACCTGGATCACGAGAATGGAATGTACCATTGATACCTGCTCTTGTTCATCAGGACGATGCGAATTATATTTTCTATATTAGCCAGGTGAAACAACAAGAGCGGATAAGCTGATCTGGAGCTACTCAAAAACGGGAGAGTACAATGTGAAGTCAGGATACCATAAAAAAACAAGCCTCAAGATACTTAAACAGGTCAGCAGGAAGAAGATTTCTTAATATCGGAAGCAGTCAAAAATTTCTGCTCAAAAATATGGTCCCTGGATCTTCCTCCCAAAATTAAAGCTTTATGGTGGAGAGTGGCACATGACAGCTTACCATCAGGTATGAATCTAATTAAAAGATGAGTCAAACTAAATTGTACTTGCCAGATCTGTAGAGAATATCTGGAAACACAAAACCACTTAATATACAAATGTAGAGTGGCTAAGGAAATTTGGGATCTGACTCCATCAATCTTTAAAGTTGAGGATGGTGGTCACTTCAGTGCTTTAGGAAACTTCACCGATTTACCTATAGCAACAAAGTGCTGAAGACAGGTTTCTGAAGTGGGCACTTCAGGCACTTCAGAGCCGTAGGTGAAACACATACCAAATGCACATAACCAACAATCTCCACCTTGAGCGTTTGGTCACTTGTGCTTGTGCTCCCTTGCGCTTCCAATCTACATCCAACCTACCATGCCTTGTAGGTAGTTGCTCAGCTTCTTTGGGGTCCTCCATTTCTTGAGATGAAATCATCCTTGCCTCCTTCTCTCAGCTACTCCACCTGAGTCAAACTACTTGCTTCAACTTCTTCTGAAGCTTTTTCTCAACTGCTCCACATGGAACATGTGTCTCTACTTACACAGTTCCAGAAACTCCTCCGGGTAACTCTCCCCGCTGCAACTTAACCTTCCATCTCTAGGCTTTAGACAAACTAACTCTACTCTGCTAATTCGATCCTGCAAGATCCACCATAAGCCAGCATAGTTACCTGGGTTTGTTTCCCCTCTTTAGTGAGCGTTGAGAAGTATGCAGCCTTCCAGAAACTCCTGACTCGGTATCCACTTATCCGAGAAGCCTCCTTTTTTACTCCTAGCATGCTTCTCATCTTGGGTAGACCTTCCTGCTTTTATGATAGACTCATATTCTGCTTCACTCACTTCGAACAGAAACCTTGTGACTGCTTCAATCTCATCTAAGCCCGTTACATTCTCTGAGCCTGAGAAACTACTAATGCAACACCTAATTTCCTTCTTAAACCCATCGAGCCTCTGATTCCTCCTTCTTGAAGATTGTCTCTTGGTCTTCCCTTTGTCCTCTTGAGCTACCTTCAGTTCTACTCCTGATTCCTCTCTGCTCACCTTAAACTCATTCTCTCCTGACCGTCCTGCCATAGAAGAGCCTCCACCTTGAGCTAATGACTCATGCCACTTATAGCCATAAGGAGTTGGTCCTTGAATCAGATTCCTGCCGAAAGTCACATTCCTTGATTTCTTCTTTTCAGCTCCCTTAACCGACTTCTCAGCTCCTTTCTCGGACTTCCTTGCTTCTATACTCACCTTCTCATCCCTTGGCACCTTCACTTCAGCCTTAGTACCTTGCTTTGAAGGTAGTAGAGCCCTTCGTGATACTCTTGTGATATCACCTTCCTTCCAGCTTTGTAAAACTGAACCTTGAAGCCTTCTCCTTTGTATTTGCAACCTGACTTCTCCAACATCCCATATGAAATTAGATTTCTACTCACCTCTGGCATGTATTTAACATCCTTGAGTATCACTTCTGAACCATCCGGATTCTCAATCCGATCCTATCCAATTGATGTTACTATAGGTGTTGTTAGTCATTAACACATTACCACCGTCAAACTCCTTGAAGTCAAACAAGACTTCCTTGTCTGGTGTGCTGTGGTATGAACAACCTGAGTCCATAATCCACCCTTTCTTTGTGTTATGAGTGCTAACAATTAAAATCATTGGTTCTTTATACTCAGTTGCAGTATTTGGAGAACCTTTATCCCTCCTCTCCGGGCAATCTCTTTTCCAGTGCCCTTCATCTCCACAGATAAAACAACATTTGTTGTTCTTATCAAGCCATGGCTTAGACTGATACTTTCCTCTGCTCTCAGACCTTGCTCTTCCATGTTTGTTGCTTCCTCTTGAATCAACATAGAGACCTTCGGCACTTGGTCTAGACTGGCTTCGACTTTCAGTTTACTCTCTATCTTTGGACCTTGTAGCTCTTGTTACTTCATTCAAGCTGAGACTGTCCCTTCCATACTTGAGTGTTCCTTTAGTTGGTCATACCACTTGTTGGGGAAAATTCTAACTTGACCTTGTATCAAACAAACAACTATCACTTGCTAGTTTTGATACTACTTGTTAGGTTTACCCATACACCTAACTTTCCTACCCTTTGAGTGTTAAAGCTTGGATCTTTGTGATGAAAACAGAAACTTAAAGACAAAAGAGATTTGTTCACCCAGTTTCCTTTTCGGTACCTCTGGAGTGGGATCTCTCTCCCACAACTTCCACTAACAAGCAAAGCTTACAAGTTCCAGTCACTTCTTACTTCCTTGAGAATGACAAAGGAGATTACAGAAGGAGAGTACAATACCAAAACACTCTAAGAACACAAAGACTCGAACTTTGTTTCTTCTCTTGTCTTTAGTAGCTCTCACTCTCTGACTTCTTCTCTCTTGTCTCCTTCTTGTTCTTTGCTCAGTTGCAGATCCCTTTTGACTGCCTTTGAGCTTTTTGCTTACCTCTCTTTCTAGATCTTGTGGAGTTTCTCTTGTCTTCTCCTATTTCTTGGCTTGGTTTCTTAGGTTTAGAGGAGGCACAAGATATATATAGTGGTATCTTGTGTCCCAAAACCCTAGTTTTAATGGGCTTTAAAAACACTGAGGCCCAAACATAACAGCTTTCCTAGAGCATCAATGTGCAAGATGCAGCCTTTATGCAGCCTTTCTGAAGTGGTCACTTCAGTGCTCTAGGAAACTTCACCGATTTACATATAACAACAAAGTGCTTAAGACATGTTTCTGAAGTGGGCACTTCAGAACACATACCAAATGCACATAACCAACAATCTCCACCTTGAGCGTTTGGTCCCTTGTGCTTGTGCGTCCTTGCGCTTGCAACCTACATCCAACCTACCATGCCTTGTAGGTACTTGCCCCCACTTCTTTGGGGTTCTCCTTTTCCTGAGGCGAAATCATTCGTGCCTCCTTCTCTCAGCTACTCCACCTGAGTCAAACTACTTGCTTCAACTTCTTCTGAAGCTTTCCCTCAACTGCTCCACCTGGAACATGTGTCTCTAGTTACACAGTTCCAGAATCTCCTCCAGGTAACTTTCCCCGCTGTAACTTAACCTTCCATCTCCAGGCTTTAGACAAACTAACTCTACCCAGTTAATTCGATCCTGCAAGATTCACCATAAGCCTGCATAGTTACCTGGGTCTGTTTCCCCCTTTAGTGAGCGTTGAGAAGTATGAAGCCTTGCTGCAACTCCTGACTCGGTATCCTCTTATCCAAGAAGCCTCCCTTCTTACTCCTAGCATGCTTCTCATCTTGGGTAGATCTTCCTGCTTTTATGATAGACTCATATTCTGCTTCACTCACTTCGAACAGAAACCTTGTGACTGCTTCAATCTCATCTAAGCCCGTTGCATTCTCTGAGCCTGAGAAACTACTAATGCAACACCTAAAATCCTTCTTGAACTCATCGATCCTCTGATTCCTCCTTCTTGAAGACTGTTTCTTGGTCTTCCCTTTGTCCTCTTGAGCTACCTTCAGTTATACTCCTGATTCCTCTCTGCTCACCTTAGACTCATTCTCTCCTGGCCATCCTGTCATAGAAGAGCCTCCACCTTGAGCTAATGACTCCTGCCACTTATAGCCATAAGGAGTTGGTCCTTGAATCAGATTCATGCTGAAAGTCACATTCCTTGACTTCTTCTTTTCAGCTCCCTTAACAGACTTCTCTGCTCCTTTCTCGGACTTCCTTGATTCTATACTCACCTTCTCTTCCCTTGGAACCTTCACTTCAGTCTTAGTAACCTTGCCTTGAAGGTAGGTGATGTGAGAGACAAGGTTTCACTTCTTAGATTTAGGTTAGGTCAAGAGAGATGAATGAGAATCGTGGGCTGAATCCCGTAAATAAACTTGAAGAATGAATATGATTTTATTGATGAGTTGAAAGATGATGAATACAAAGGAATGTATCTTGAGATGATTGCTAAAGAATACGTAATGCTTTTAATCTAGTACAAAAGTTGATATATGGAAAAGAGATCCCCTTTGTCTTTTATCTTCTTCATCTTTATATAGTCTAGGTTTCGTTGGCAACCCTTCAACTGTTCTCCTAGATATTTGGCTTCAATTACGGAGCTCGCTTTAGGCTCCTCTTGACCGAGTCTCTTAAGGTGTTAGCTCACTTTCTGTCGTGACCTCTGCTATGATGTCTCCCAGGTCCAGTCGTCAGCTCGGCTTTCAGCTCCCTTTGTTATGATGGGCTTATCGCAACCCACATGCTAGCTCACGCTTATCGGTACCTCACCTGAGGGTCATATTCGGGTCCAACAGTTGCCCCCAGCTTCCGAATAAAATCCTTTGTCTCGGAAGCTAGAATCTAGCTATCGATCTTATCTTTTCGTTAAGATAATGATTAGTTCTTATCCTATTTAGATTCAGCTTACTCGATCTAACGGTCTTTATTACGTTTGGCAGAATCTATGGTTCAGATGGAGAGGGTTTGAAATGACTTTTCCGAATCTCGAGAGGTGATGGGATATAAAGCGGTGAACATTAACTGCTAGCCTTCCACTTTCTCCACGCCTCCGTTCGGTTTTCAAGGTAACTTCTCTCTCTTTATTTTACTGCGATTTTTTTATCTTCCTCGTTACTTTTCTCTGCAAATTCTCTCCCAAACCTTGCAATCGATTTTCTCCTTAACCTTCCCATACTATGGATCATCCGAAAGAAGGTTCCGGGGAATCCGGGATGCCTCCCTCTGCTTCTGGAGCTAAACTACTGAAAGTTAAGCAAGAAATCGGAGCCAAGATGAGGAAGGGGAAAAAGACAGCCAGGGAGGCAATCGCGACCAGAGTTTCTAAACGGAAGAAGAAAGACGATTCTAGTGGGAGCAGTCCTCACTCGCCTTCGTTGCTGAAAAATCAAGACGTGGTTAACCTCATGGTTCAAGCTCTCGCCCAAAAGGAGCTTGGCCGTGCCTGTAATTCTGACGAAACCCCCGAGACCGCTCCGGAGGGTTGGTTCTGTTGCCATGAGAAGTACATCTCCAAGTCTCACTTGAGATTTCCTCTTCCGACCCTACTGCTTGATCTACTAGATCATTATCAGTTAGCCCTTTCCCAACTCTGTCCCTCGGTTATCCGGGTGATAAACGGCTTTATCACTAGGTCCAAAGAGGAGGGGGTTAGCGTCGGTCTTACCGAACTTATGAGCCTCTTTTCCCTGAAGGAAAGCGCCTCTAAGGAGGGTGGTACCGGGACCTACTACCTCCCTAGTCGTCCCAATCATGTTATCTTCAGATTCTCTAGTAGTGATGATGACTGGAGGAAGAAGTATTTTTACGTTAAAGTTGATCCTTCGACGGTTCCTGTGGGTCGGAACCTTAGGGTCACTTGGACTAATCCATCTGGTTAGGAATTCTAGGGATATTTTTTTTGTTTTATTCATTTATGGCCGAGTAACCTTTTGCTCTGATTTACTTGCAGAAATCGAAGATCCCCCGAAGCTCTCTACCAAGCTCACCAGGGCTCTATACCGCAAGTTGCAACAGAGTCCCTGTACCTGGGTGGCCTACACCACTTCTCGAATAAGTGCAGCCAGATTCCCAGATACCTACAACGCCTCTTTCCAAGATCCCATTCCTGCTGAGAACCTTGAGAGTGAGTTCTTGTCAGAACCTTTTCAATGATTTTATCGCTTTGAAGTTTTTAAACTTAAGGATTTCCATTGTTCCAGTTTCGGCAGGCGATTCGGTTGTATCGATCTCAACTGGTGCTAGTGCTTCGGGAACTGAAAAGTCTCAGCCAGGTGACATGACTCTGCGACCGTCATTCCGTTCTAGGGGTAACCCCTCTAAAGCTGCCAGTGCTTCTCGTGGAAGCGACAGGAACCAAGGAGGATCGTTCCTTATCTCAATGAAGGAAGTTTTGGACGACGGAGGATCCAAACCTGTTGTCGAGACTACTCCAACTGAGGTTGTAGCTCAGGATGCTGCTCCTCTCCCTGAGGTCCAGGTGCCGGAGGCTGACTACCAGGCTCCGAAGGGTACCTCTGAGATCGAGCCGTCGAGACACAAGAGGCCCAGGATCGATCAGGGCGGAGCTTCCATCCGTTCTTCTTCCTCGTCCTCTAGAGGAGGGACTGTTGGGTGGAGCTTTACCCATTCGAAGCCTGGGTCGATCCTGGATGACTCTTGGGGCCTAGCTGCGATAATGAGGCACCTGAAGAGCGTGGGATGTCCCCTTCCAGCGCTCAAGGACCTGACTAACCGAGATGAGTATCTCGATATTGCCCACTGTATGGGTCAGGTACGTGATCTCTATCTGTTATTTGTTTACATTCTTTGGAGACGATGATATATATATATATTTTCTTTGGATTTATTGCAGTTGGCTGGGGCTGTTAACAGGGCCCAGCTCAGGTTTGAGAATGCTCTGTGTGCTGCCCCCAATGCTGGTGAACTTGCTGAGGTTACCGAGATGGTTAAGGCAGCCAAAACCGATCTTGACCAAGCCCGGGTTCGAATTTCTGAACTCGAAGCCGAAGTGACGAGGCTAGGCTCGAAGGCCGATGCTCAGCAAGGAGAGATCGAGAGTCAAAAGCTCGATATCCAGGTGAAGAGCAGGAGGATCAATGATTTAGAGGCTGCTCGAAAGATAGCTGAGCATCAAGTACGTGAGCTCATTGCCTCATCCCGGGATAGCCAGAAGAACAAGGAAGCTGAAGTCAAGCTGGCTGTCAGGGAAGGGAAGAAAGAAGTCGCCGAAGCTTACGGCAAGATCCTGGTCTGTGTTAAGGAGAAGTTTGCTAGGAAGAAAGATGAGGTCGACGCTTTGGTGTACGCTCAGGAGCTCCAAGCTAATGCCGACCTCTTGAAGGATATGCTGAACAACAAGATCCAAAGCGTTGAAGAGGAGTACAACCAATTGGTGGCCTTATTACCAGAAGCGACAACTGCGTATGAGAAGGCTCAAGTCTCTGACTTCTCGGTCAGCAAGCTTCCTCTTCCCCAGATCTCGGAGAGTTCAGGTACTTTCGAGATTAACATGTTTAATCCATCCTTTTCTGGGGAGTATGGCTCTAATTTGGGTTTGATGGCTCCTGACTTAGCTCCAGTCGAGGCAGCAATAGGAGGTGACGGCAATGTGGTCGATGAGGGAGTTCCTGCCGGTGCTGGTGATCCGATTCAGGAAGAGAAGGAAGATTGAGAGCTACGGCTCTTTTAACTTTATGTTTTGTGTTTTTAAGACTTCGGCCTAAGGGCTTTGTTTCGTTATGTTTTGTGACTTAGTGCCTGAGGAGGCCTTTAAACCTTAACGCTTGCTGGATTTCAATAGCCTGGGGAGGTTTTTAAACCCTTTCTTATGTTTAAATCGTGGCTATTATTTCTGTTTTAAGTTTTTGAACTTAACCTCGTTTCATTTAATCATAGTGATTGCGAATCTCAGATGAGTTGTGTGCCGTCATCGTTGAGTCGGATTAGGACCTTTAGTCTTTATTTATGATAAGCATTTAGCTTAATGGATATTCGGTCGTGATAACCTTAAAGAGAAGTTCTTGATTTTAGCTCGGGGACCTGAGTCCGATTCGAAAGGTTCTGGGACCTGGTTGTTCAGGTTCGTAGGAACCTGGATTTAGATTTATAGGGACCTGAGTTAATTCGAAGGACTTCGAGGCCTTTGAAGTTTAACGGATGAAATTGAGGAATTTCAGGATTTTCCTGATTCTTTAGGATTTTAAGACCTTTCGATTTTGATAAGGGTTTCAAGACCTTTTGGTTTTGATTATGATTTTAGGACCTGGTTGATTGTTAAGGATTTTGCGGCCTTGCAGTTGTTAAGGATTTTAGGACCTTGTTGATTGTTAAGGATTTTAAGACCTTAGTTTATGTTAAGGATTTTAGGACCTTGCTGATTGTTAAGGATTTTAAGACCTTAGTTTATGTTAAGGATTTTAGGACCTTAGGTTCAGGTTTTTAGGGACCTGAATGTATTCGAGATTGTTGAGCTTAGGTCCCGATTTAGGGGGACCTAAATTTTCTTGGAGGGTTTTAAGACCTTTGATGTTTATGAAACTGAATCAATCGTTTTATTAATATCAGATATCAGAGAATACATGATTCAGATTATTTACGCAGTAACTATTTTTAGGCTAAGTGTTCTTGGTAACACCTGCCCCTTTGGCTTAGGTGAGGAGGTTGGTGAGAAGAGGTTGGGGCTGCACTCATGACGGAGTTGCCTACGTACCCAGTCAAGGGATCAAGCCAAACGTAGTTCAGGGGTTTTAGGTACCTAATGATAGTATCTTTTGAGGTTCGTGGCATTCCACGATCGGATTTCAGGTACCCCGGTTCGTACCTTCTGGAGTTTGTAAACTCCGGGTCGTACTATGTGGATAATTCGGTAGGGTCCTTCCCAGTTGGTTCCTAACTTTCCAGCTCCCGGTTCCTTTGTTCCTTCGAACACTTTCCTAAGCACTAGGTCCCCTACGGCGAACTGTCGGGGCCTTACTTTGGAATTGTAGTGTCGTGCCATTGCTTGCTGATAATTTTGAATGCGAAGCAAGGCTTGGTCTCGTCTTTCCTCGATCAAGTCGAGGCTATCCATCAGGAGCTGGTTATTAGCTGCGGGATTTGAGGTGCAGAGCTCCCGTCTGAGGCTACCTGCGGTGGTTTCTGCTGGGACGACAGCTTCCATCCCGTAAGCTAAGGAGAAGGGAGTTTCCTCTGTAGCTTTTCGTGGGGTGGTTCGGCAGGCCCATAGTACTTCGGGTAGTTTTTCCGACCAAAGCTCCTTTTGGGCTCCTAGGCGTTTCTTGAGGTTTGCTAAAACTGATTTGTTGGCAGCCTCCGCCTGTCCGTTCCCTTGAGGTCGCCGAGGTGATGAGAAGGTGAGGCGGATGTTCCATTTATCGCAGAAACTTTTGAAGTCGTGGGATATGAACTGTCCTCCATTGTCGGTTACGATTTCGTATGGGACGCCATGCCTGCATACGATGTTTTTCCAAACAAATCCTTCGACCTCGAATCTGTTTATTTGTTGGAAAGCTTCAGCTTCAATCCATTTCGTGAAGTAGTCGGTTAGGACCAGGAGGTTTAGTAACTTCTTTCCTTTCCCTGAAGGTACTAATGGACCTATAATGTCCATAGACCACCTCATGAATGGGTAGGGAGCTGATATGTTAGACAGCTTTTCCGCTGGTTGGTGTATGATCGGTGCATGCCTTTGGCATTTGTCGCACGATGAGGAGTAGACCTCACAATCTGCGATAATGGTAGGCCAGAAGTAGCCTTGTCTTTTTATTCGGATGGCTAAGGCTCTGCCTCCGGAATGGTTTCCACAGGAACCGTCGTGCATTTCCTTCATGAGTTTCATAGCTACTAGGCCGTGAACGCATTTTAGGTAAGGTCCGGAGACACTTCGTTTGTGGAGGGCTGACTCGATTATACAGTATCTTGCTGCTAAGGCTTTGAGTTTTCGAGCCTCCCACTTGTTGGGTGGAATTTTTCCCTCTAGGATGTAATCCATGATCGGTATTCTCCAGTCTTCTCTCCCTACAACTTTGTTGTGAAGAGAGGAGGGAGATTCCTGTTCGGGACCTGGTGCCGTGGTGCCCCCGGAGATATTCGTTGGAGTAGGTTCTGGGTTCTGAGGAATATCTCCAATTTCCTCGTTATCCCCTGTGGTTTGTGTAGCGTTCCTAGATGCGTTTTTAAGAGCGGTGCGGCTTCTTGTTTGGACTTTATAGACAAGTGGCTCCGAGGTCTGGATGGTGCCCCCGGAGGTACTCGTAGAGTTAGGCTCTAGGGAGTCTGAACTTCGGTGAGTACCTTCACTTTTGTCGTTGTTTTCCGGGTTCTGGGTTGCTTTCCTGGAGGTGTGCTTTCTAAAGCTGCGTGTTCTAGTTTTCGGGAACCAGAATGTCGTGAAAACTTGGGTAGCTACCGTCGGGAGGCTGTTATCCTCTATTTTTTCCTTTGGTTTGCTATCCATCTCAGCCTTGGTAGCTATGTCGATACTTGGCTTCTCGATTCCTTCCACGGGTATAATTCGTTTTACGAGAGGGTCGGATGTGGAAGCTAATGCGGCGAGCGCGTCTGCTGAGGAGTTCTCCCCTCGTGGGATCCTCGTTAGCTCGAACTTGTCAAACTGCTTTGTGAGGTTTAGGACGACCTCGAGGTATGCCCCCATTCTTTCGTCCCTTGTTTCGTATTCCCCGTGAAACTGGCTAGCTACCAGCTGCGAGTCGCTGTAGGCGTTTAGCTCCCGAATTCCGAGGCTCAGGGCGAGCTTTAATCCAGCGATTAGTGCTTCGTACTCGGCCTCGTTGTTGGAAGCGTTAAATCCAAGTCTATAGGATTGTTCGATGGTTTCTCCGGCTGAGGAGGTTAGTCTTAAACCGACACCGGAGCCTTGCCTTGACGAGGCTCCGTCCACGTATAGGCTCCATTTCGGAACCTCTGTTTCCTGGTCTAGATGTTCGGATGCTAGCTCAATAACGAAATCGGCGAGGACCTGAGCTTTTGCTGCTGCTCGGGGTCTGTACTCGATGTCGTACTCGCTGAGCTCTATAGCCCATTTTGCTAATCGTCCGGATTGGCTAGGGCTATGCAGAATCGTCCGTAATGGTTGTGAGGTCATTACGATGATCGAGTGCGATTGGAAATAAGGTCGCAGCTTCCTGGCAGCTGTCACGACTGCTAGGGCTAGTTTTTCCATGGTGGGATATCTCGTCTCGGCGTCTATTAAGCTTTTGCTAGTATAATAGACAGGTCTCTGTTCGTTTTGTTCCTCTCGTACTAGCACTCCGCTGACTGCAGCTGCCGACACGGCGAGGTACAGGTACAGTGGTTCTCCTACTACAGGTTTGGATAGTATCGGAGGTTCCGAGAGGTAAGCCTTCAGCTGTTTGAAGGCTTCTTCGCACTTTTCATCCCATAAGAACTTCTTATTATTTTTCAGAAGTTTATAGAATGGAAGGCATTTATCGGTGGACCTGGAGATGAATCGATTTAGTGCTGCGATCCGTCCGGTCAATCTTTGTACCTCTCTGGTCGTTTTAGGTGATGGCATTTCCAGGAATGTCGCTATTTGTTTCGGGTTGGCTTCGATGCCTCTTTCGGTTACGAGGTAACCTAGGAATTCGCCGGAAGGTACTCCGAAGGTACACTTAGCTGGGTTTAGCTTCATGTCGTATTTGTTGAGGATTTCGAAACATTCTCTTAGATGGGAGATGTGGTCCTCCCCCTTTGAGGATTTGACTAACATGTCGTCGATGTAGACTTCCATGGTTTTTCCGAGTTGTCCAGCGAACATTTTATTTACTAACCTTTGATAGGTAGCTCCCGCGTTTTTCAAACCAAACGGCATGACCTTGTAACAATAGGTTCCTCGTTCAGTTATGAATGCGGTTTTCTCTTGATCCTCAGGATCCATCATAATCTGGTTATATCCTGAAAAGGCATCCATAAAGGACAAGAGCTGGTGTCCAGCCGTTGCTTCGACCAAACGATCGATATGAGGTAACGGGAAGCTGTCCTTAGGACAGGCTTTGTTTAAATCGGTGAAGTCTACACAGATTCTCCATTTCCCATTCTTCTTTTTTACTACCACTGGGTTAGCTAGCCAATCGGGGTATTGTACCTCTCGGATGGACCCGGCCTTTGTTAGTCGATCGACCTCGTCGTTGA
The DNA here is from genome assembly GCF_020379485.1 of Brassica napus. Classification (NCBI taxonomy): domain Eukaryota; kingdom Viridiplantae; phylum Streptophyta; class Magnoliopsida; order Brassicales; family Brassicaceae; genus Brassica; species Brassica napus. Next base: position 29,709,739 of record NC_063452.1, read on the forward strand.
CAGCTTGGGCTTTTTCTAGACCTAGCTTACGACGTTTCTGTTTGATCGGTTTAAAAGTAGGGTCTACATTGAGCTTATGAGTGGTGACATTTGCATCTATGCCTTTCATGTCGCTGGTGGTCCATGCAAAGGTTTTGATATTCTGTTTTAGGAATTCGACGAGCTCCTTTTTGGTTTCGAGAGGTAGCTCGGATCCGATGCTCACCTGTTTCTCAGGATTTGAGTCGTCGATGCTAACTTTTTCGGTGAGGTTCTTAGGGGGACCTCGGATATTTCGTTGCATTTCGCGACTCTCCTGGATCTGTAATTGCTATTGGGGGGATTCTTTTATGATCTCGAATCCTCCCAGGTAACAGATCCTTGAAATCTTTTGGCTACCGTGTATGGTAGCTATTCCGTTGGTTGTTGGAAATTTCACGCATTGGTGATAAGTTGAAGCTACTGCTTTCATCTTATGAATCCAAGGCCTTCCGAGGATTGCGTGGAAAGGGGATGGTTTGTCGACAACTATGAAGTTGGTCATTTTCATGACTCCGCCAGCTATAATTGGGAGCTTAATTGTTCCCAATGAGGTGGCTGTTTCACCTGAGAAACCTACGAGGTTGGATTTCTGGTCGACAATTTCGTAGTCGTCTATTTCCATTCCCTTTAGTGCGTTGTAGAAAATAAGATCGACGGAGCTTCCGGTGTCGATCATGAGCTTAGGTACCTCGTACCCTGCTATATTTAATGTTATGACAAGGGCATCGTCGTGAGGTCTATCGAGGTCTAATGTCTCACTCTCCCAGAAAGAGATCTTAGTGTTAGACTCAGGCTTGGTCGGTTTGGACTGAGTGTTTGACACAGCTTTCCGTACGTGACTTTTAATAGAGTTAACGGAGTCTTGACACACATCGGACCCTCCAAGGATGTAATCGATCCTTGAGCCAGGGCTCGATTGGGGAGGTGGTTTACTCAAGAGGGCCTCGATTTGTAGGCTTTTTCCTTGTGGAAACTTTCCAAGGATCATATCGACTCTCTTTTTGGGAGCTGGGGGTGGTGAGTCTGTTTCTTTTTCAGGTGACCTCTCGCGTTTTGGAGAGCTATCTCTGGGACCTCTCTTCTGATAAGGTTGTGGCTTTTTGAGGTCCACATCTTTTATTTCTCCGGCTGCGAATTTAGCAGCCAGTTGTCGTTGGAGGTCCCAACATTCTTCGGTTGAATGTCCCTTTCGATCGTGGTAAGAGCAATGTTTGCTCTCGTCATAACCTTTGGACCAGGGGGCTTTAGCTGTCGCGGCGACAGGTTTTTCTTCCTTGTCTTCCTCGACTACGTAAGAATGTTCTCCCTGGGTCTGATTATTTCGGGAGCTACCTCTTTTGTGAGGTCCCTTTCCATCGGAGGCTTCGCCTTTCGGGTGACTCTGGGGTTTTCTGTGGAGCTTATCTAATGCTGCCATTTCCTCCTCCAAGGTAATGTATCTAGAGGCCTTATGGAGGGCGTCATCGATAGTTGGAGGGGGATTTAGCGTTAGCTCCGAGAAGAAACCTGATTTATACCAGAGACCTCTCCTAAGAGCCTCAATGGCTACCTGATCGTTGGGATTCGAGAGTTTAGTTCTTACTGCTCTGAACTTTTCGATGTAGACTCGCAGTGAGTCTCCCAGTCCTTGTCTGATCTTCCAGAGGTCAGCCTCAGACGCTTGTTTCAGGATGTGAGTTGAATATTGCTTCATAAAGGCGTTAGCCAATTGATCGAAACTGTCTATAGAGTTCGGCTCGAGGCTGGAGAACCATTCGAGAGCTGTTCCGATCAGGTTTTCGGCAAATGTTCTGCAATATCCTGCATCACACTCTTCCTTTGTGAAGTGAGCTTTAACGATAGCTAATCGGAAGGCTCTTAAATAGGCCTTTGGGTCTGCGTTCCCATCGTATTCAGGAATCTTAATTTTTCGAGTATCTCTTATGTAAGAGTTGGCAATTCTATCGGTGAACGGAGTTCCACGAGTCTCCTCAATTAAGCTCTCGATTTCGGGAGCTGAGCTCGTTACCTTGTGAACTTGAGCTCCCAATTTCTGGAGAGCTGCGTGGGTTCGCTCCATGTACCTGCGAATTGCGTCAGGTCCCTCGAAGGGAAGGACATTTGGGTCATTATCAGATACTCGGCGAGCAGGTTCCTGGTGAGACCGAGCTCGGTCGTCTTCCCAGCTAGCTGGCGAAATAGGTCGCTCATTGGTCCTTAGGCTCCGAGCGAGGTTAGTGCGGAGAGCTGCAGGATCAGCATCCGTCCTTTGGTATTCGTCTGTGCTTGGGGTTGAAACCCTAGCTTGAAACACTGAAGCTGATGTTCTGCCCCGGACGGTATGTTGGTTCCTGCTCCAGACCCGGAAGGAGGTGGCGGTGGAGGCAAACGGGTGCTCCCACCGGTGTTTCGATCAGGCATGGAGCTAGTTGTAGCTACATTGCTCCCCATGGTGCTGGTGATAGGAGGGGTAAACGCAGGAGCTGTCCTAGCGCGAGGCGTTTGGAAAGCAGGTTCCTGCCCTTCTGCACCTGGGCTATCAGGGGAGAAGTTCAGGCGCTCTCTAGGGAAGGAAGGGTCAGCTAACCGTTCATGGAAAGTGACTCCTCTTCCCTGGTGGACGGACGGTTGGGTCGTTGCGGATTGAGATCTGGTTATCTCTTCGAACTGTTGCTGCCGTTCGGCTAACTGTTGCACCGTTCGCTCGGTCTCTTGAGCTTTGTCCACTAACTGGAGCATCATCCGACGGATCTCAGAAAGCTGATCTTCCGTTTGGTTCGGAGCGGATTGATGCGATGGGTTATTGAGGGCTGAGGACCCAGAGTTGGTCCCTCCGGAGGCTCTCGGGTTATTTGCCCCCGGAGCAGTGCGATTCGGTGAGCTATTGCTCTGGTTCGATTGATCGGGGTTAGATGGATTCGTTCCGTCTAATGGATTCATCCTTTAAGCTTTAGAGAAAGGGATTCGATTATTTGTCCCCACAGACGGCGCCAATTGTGAGAGACAAGGTTTCACTTCTTAGATTTAGGTTAGGTCAAGAGAGATGAATGAGAATCGTGGGCTGAATCCCGTAAATAAACTTGAAGAATGAATATGATTTTATTGATGAGTTGAAAGATGATGAATACAAAGGAATGTATCTTGAGATGATTGCTAAAGAATACGTAATGCTTTTAATCTAGTACAAAAGTTGATATATGGAAAAGAGATCCCCTTTGTCTTTTATCTTCTTCATCTTTATATAGTCTAGGTTTCGTTGGCAACCCTTCAACTGTTCTCCTAGATATTTGGCTTCAATTACGGAGCTCGCTTTAGGCTCCTCTTGACCGAGTCTCTTAAGGTGTTAGCTCACTTTCTGTCGTGACCTAAGCTATGATGTCTCCCAGGTCCAGTCGTCAGCTCGGCTTTCAGCTCCCTTTGTTATGATGGGCTTATCGCAACCCACATGCTAGCTCACGCTTATCGGTACCTCACCTGAGGGTCATATTCGGGTCCAACAGGTGAGCCCTTCATGATACTCTCCTGATATCACCTTCCTTCCAGCTTTGTAAAACTGAACCTTGAAGCCTTTTCCTTTGTACTTGCAACCTGACTTCTCCAACATCCCATATGAAATCAGATTTCTACTCACCTCTGGCATGTATTTAACATCCTTGAGTATCACTTCTGAACCATCCGGATTCTCAATCCGAACCTTTCATATCCCCTTGATGTTACCATAGGTGTTGTTAGCCATTAACACTTTACCACCATCAAACTCCTTGAAGTCAAACAAGACTTCCTTGTCTGGTGTGTTGTGGTATGAACAACCCGAGTCTATAATCCACCCTTTCTTTGTGTTATGAGTGCTAACAATTAAAATAATTGGTTCCTTATACTCAATTACAGTATTTGCAGAGCCTTTGTCCCTCCTCTCGGGCAATCTCTTTTCCAGTGCTCTTCATCTTCACAGATAAAACAACCTTTGTTGTTCTTATCAAGTCGTGGCTTAGACTGTACTTTCCTCTGCTCTTAGACCTTGCTCTTCCATGTTGGTTGCTTCCTCTTGAATCAACATAGAGACCTTCAGCACTTGGTCTAGACTTGCTTCCACTTTCAGTTAACTCTCTCTCCTTGGACCTTGCAGCTCTTGTTACTTCATTCAAGCTGAGACTAGTGGCGGAGCCAGCAAAATCATTTAGAGGGGTCAGTTCCCTTGTAAAAATTTATTACGTGGGTCAATAATCAAATTAGTAACATGTTTTCAGTTTTCTTCTTCAAAATACAAGTAAAAAAAAAAATTCTACAAATCCACCTGTGTCAACTGACCCCCTTGCTAAAGAACTGCCTCCGCCACTGGCTGAGACTGTCCCTTCCATACTTGAGAGTTTTCTTTAGCTGGTCATACGTTTGGGGTAATGAACTTAGCAGCAAAATTGCTTGGACTTCATCTGACACATCTACACCTAGATTGTTCAGATCTGCTACCACCTTGAGAAAGTTATCAACATTCTCATTTATACTCTTCACATCATTCATCTTGAAAGTATAGAACTTCAGCTGTAGATATATGCGATTTGGCAATGAAGACTCCATGTACAAGCTGTCCAATGTTGACCACATGGCTGCTGCTGTTTCACAGTGCTTGATCTTCCTTAGCACTTGATTCCCACATTCAAGACAATCAGATCTTTAGCCTTTTCTGATTTCTCGAGCTTTACTGGATCTATGCTTGGACCAGCATCTGAGATCCCTGGTAACCCCTTCTATGGATCCTTCGTAGTAGCTTCCAACTCCTCTTGTTCACTAGGTGGATCCTTCAACAGCTTCTCATCTATAAGAATTCCTTTCAAACCTAGAACACCAAAGTGAGCTAGCATATTAACCTTCCATAAGGAGAAATCTCCTGTTCCATCAAACCTATCCACCTCTATCCTTGTATTCGCCATTGAATCTTCTAACACTCTTCCTCCGAACCTGGAGCTCTGATACCACTTGTTGGAAAAAATTGCAACTTGACCTTGTATCAACCAAACAGCTATCAGTTCCTAGTTTTGATACTACTTGTTAGGGTTAACCCATATACCTAACTTTCCTACCCTTTGAGTGTTTAAAATTGGATCTTTGTGATGAAAACATAAATTTAAAGACAAAAGAGATTTGTTCATCCAATTTCCTTTCCGGTACCTCTGGGGTGGGATCTCTCTCCCACAACTTCCACTAACAAGCAAAGCTTACAAGTTTCAGTCACTTCTCACTTCCTTGAGAATGACAAAGGAGATTACATAAGGAGAGTACAATACCAAAATACTCTAAGAATACAAAGACTCGAACTTTTTTTCTTCTCTTGTCTTTGGTAGCTTCTCACTCTCTGACTTCTTCTCTCTTGTCTCCTTCTTGTTCTTTGCTCAACTGCAGATCCCTTTTGACAGTCTTTGAGCTTTATGCTTGTTTTTCTTTCTAGATTCTGTGGAGTTTCTCTTGTCTTCTCTTCTTTCTTGGCTTGGCTTCTTAGTTTAGAAGATGCACAAGAAATATATAGTGGTATCTTGTGTCCCCAAAACCCTAGCTCTAATGAGTTTCGAAAACACTTAGGCCCAAACATAACAGCTTTCCTAGAGCATCAATGTGCAAGATGCAGCCTTTCTGAAGTGGTCACTTCAGTGCTCTAGGCAACTTCGCCGATTTCCATATAGCAACAAAGTGCTGAAGACAGGTTTCTGAAGTGGGCACTTCAGAGCCGTAGGTGAAACTCAGGCCAAATGCACATAACCAACATCTTCTACAAGGACCATCTTCGGTCAAGAATACAAATTCAGTTGGGGAAGCATAAGCTATAGCTTTATTGTTAGCCGTGCAACAGTTAAAAATGCTACATTATCATCAGGTTGCATTTATGGCTGACTGCAAGAACAGAGTTGAAGAGTTAAATTAGTTGGGAACTGAACAAATTCTGAAAGTGAATTGCTCAACGGAGGCCACCTTTGTGTTACAAGATGTGATAGAGTGTTCGAAAGAATGTGCTTATACTTTTTATTATGTATCTAGAGAATGTCTAAGTTATGTTGATACTTTAGCAAAGCAAGACAGAGTTGATAATAAAAACTATGTAATAACTTGGATGTTTTAGTACTAATGAAATATGGTTGACAAAAAAAAAACAGAAATCTCCAATTTTTACTTCGTTACATCTAACCCAATCTCCCGATTCACGTTTAACGTAATTTTGAACATGGTGCACAATACATGTAAAAATAATATCAATAGTAACCTCTGTAGTATACCTAGTAATTAAAAGCTATTTAAAACTAGCTATGAAAATACATTAGGTGAAAATACATATAAATAATACATCTTTATTCGAAGTTTATTTTTAAGAATGTTTCTTTTAAATATATAAGAGATTTATGGTTATATTGGATACATTATTTTCTTGTAAATACTAATATTAAATTAAAAAGTTGTTTATTTTATTTTATATGTATATATTAGTGATGGGGAAAGAAATTATCGAGATTATTTTGTATATTTAAAATTTAAAATTTCTAAATTGTACGACCTTTTTATTTTCTAAAATGCAGAATATGATAACATGTGATTTTACTTAAGTTTTAAAATTTTCTAAACTGTATCACTTTTTCATTATACTTGACGTTTTCAAAAACTATGCATACTGGCTTTTACTATGTTTTTTTTTCCCTATTTGGCTTCATGCCTACTGGAGTAAATGCAGCCATCCTCTCCCTAATTCCCAAAATGATAAATGCCCAGACAACAATGAAGGATTGCATATCCATTGCTTTATGTAACTTATTGTACAAGGTCATATCCAAAGTTCTAACAAACAGACTCAATATTATTTTCCCTGATTGAGGCTAATCTATGTGCTTTCATTACGCAACGGCTGTTGGTGTAAAATGTTTTACTCGCCTCAGAACTTGTTAATGGTTACCACAAGACAGCCAATAAATAGAAATGTGCAATCAAATTTGACATTTTCAAGGCTTTTGACACAATAAAATGGTCCTTCATTATCTCTGTTTTGTAAGCAATGAGATTGCCTTCTCAGTTCATTCATTGGATACAGCTGTGCATATCAACTACTTCTTTTTCGGTATCAATAAATGGAAGTTTGAAGGGGTTCTTCACAAGCGCCAGAGGTATCAGGGCAAGGATGCTCCCTCTCTCCTTACCTATATGTCATATTCAATAATGTTCTATCAAAGCTCTTAAATGAAGCAGCAGAGGCAGGGGTATTTGCTTATTATTCTCATTGTCATGGAGTTAAGCTTACTCATTTAAGTTTCGCTGATGATATTTTTGTGTTTACCAAATATACATCAGAGTCGCTATTGGGAGTCTTGGAGATTATAAAAAAAATTGCAAGAATGTCTGGCCTACATATTAATGAAGGTAAATCTTCCATGTATGCTTTAAGAAGTAATGTGAGAGACCTCCTCTCAACAGCTGAGATTTTAAGCATAGGAGTTGGAACTCTGCCTATTTGTTACCTCGCCATGCCTCTGACCACGAAGTCTCTTACCAGCCATGATTACGTGCCATTATTTGACAAGATACAAGGAAGAATGCTATGCTGGTCCAACAAATCTCTTTCATTTGCATGAAAGTTACAACTGATGCAATCTGTCATATCTAGCACTTTGAACATTTGGAGTTCGGCCTTCATATTACCAGCGAAATGTCTTGACATAATAGAGAGTATGTGTATTGCGTTTCTCTGGTCAGGTTCACCAACTCAAACACATAAGGCGAAATAAGTTGCGAGGATCTTTGTTATCCAAAAGAAGAAGGAGGACTTGGAGTAAGGAAGCTTCGGGAATCGGCGAGAGTGTTTCCCTTGAAACTCATTTGGTGTTTGTTCACTCAGCCTTTTTCCCTTTGGGTTAGTTGGGTGAAACGTTATTTGCTGAGATATAACACTTTTTGGGATGTAAGAGATGATTGAAAAGAGTCTTGGATTTGGCTGAAGTTACTTAAATTGAGGGATGCAGCTTACCAGTTTATCATGATAGATGTTACGGATGGCCAAAGTTGTCACTTCTGGTTTGATAGTTGGTTTGGCAATGGTCGATTGATTGACATCACATGAGCTGCTGGCACTACTTATATTGGTGTACTGAGACATGCAAAGGTTAGTGATGCTGTGGCAATGAAGGGATGGAGTATTCGAGGAAAGTGTAGTCGTCGGTTTCATGATCTACATAATAGAATTATGCAAATTGAACTTCCTCATCCTGGAAATGGTAGTGATATAGTGATGTGTAAGCATCAAGATGATGACTTCAGAACAACTTTCTCAGCCTCTAGAACGTGGGAGCAGGTGAGGTCTAAAAGAATAAGGTGGAATGGAGCAAGGTGATTTAGTTCACGCAAGGTGTCCCTCACTATTCCTTCATTGTGTGGCTAGTGTTTAAGAACATGTTGTCTACATGAGATCAAATGACACAATGGAGAATGGCGCAGTGCTGTGAGACCATCCTTTTTTTTGCATGTCGTTACTCTTATACGGTATGGGAGGGCCTTGCACAGAAACTGGTAGGGACTAGTATCAATCCGGACTGGCAATGGACACTCCATAGCCTGCAGAAAATGAGAGCGAAGGGAGTGGATTCAAGCTTAGCTAAGCTACTGTTCCGGACTACAATATATCACATTTGGAGAGAGAGATGCTAGGCGGCATTACCAACCTAGGACTTCGACAGATCATATAAAAAGACTGATCGACAAGGCAATGAAGAATAGAATTTTCTCTCTCAAGTACAAGCCAGACTATAAGCTAGGAGGTTTACTAAGTAGACGGTTTCAAGTTACACTTTAGAGAAAGACTTTATTTTACCAAAGTTTAGAGCTCCTTAGCATGAGATTGATTTGTATATAACATTCTTTATCATAGATCAATAATTTGAAATTTCATAAAAAAAACTATGCATAATATGATAACATATGACTTTATTTACTGTCATATTATTATTTCTAGTCAACAAACTCGAGTTTCAAAGTGGAATAGTGTCTTACGAGTTACAAGAGACGATGGTCACTATACTTGACAATTAGCAACTTCGAATATGGATAGGCTTCAATATTCTCTTTAAGAGTTTTGTATAATTAATTTGTCAAAATAGTGGCTGAAAAACAAAGATATTGGACATCATGATATTTGATATTTCCAAAATATCAGAGAATAGTTTATTAACAATCAAAACATCTTCAACATGAAAAAATAATGAAGTTTTACGAGTTATTTTATTATACTACATTACAAATTATGAAAACATTACATACACATATTATAACCTGTAATTTTATTTGGTTTTATATCACCCACATCTGTTTTATGAAGATCTACGCCCGACGTCGATCTATTGCACTATGCTGAAGACTGTATGTAATTTTATTTCTTCATTAATCTGTGTAATTGTTAATAAATCACATTTTTGAGACTAAATACTTAGACCTTATGATATAGAAAATTAATGAGCATTTAGTCAAACCACTAGATTAAAAAAATTTCACAAAAGGATATGAAAACAAAATGAAATATCTGATGTTGAAAATGTTTTTTCATCATTTTATCAAAAGAAATAAATGAGAAAACAAAAGATCCATAACAAAAATCTATACATGAATATCAAAAATACACGAGAAGACAAATTGGAAAGATTCCATGCAAACCAACTCAGATTTCCTTAATAAATAAAATATACTTGGACCATTATACAGAAATTTAAAGCTGTGAGATGTGTTAGATACAAATGGTTTTTTTCGAAAGCAAAATGAGATATAAATCTAGTTTTGTGGCCTAAGTTTTTTTTCCAACAAATAACTTTATTACTTCTAATCAAACACTGATTTAGAAAGGCAAACCAGTGTATATAATCAATATAGCAGAAGGAAAATGTTGAAACCTCACGAAAATTTGTCCTCCATTGTGTTCTTGGTATCTTTGATTGTAAAGTTCGGAAATAACTCTTTACATCGTTGAAATTCATATAGGTGGGAAGCGAAGGTCGATCATTCTATCGGTGTAGATATTATCTTCACCTTTAGAACAGTATATTTGGTATACCACCTCTGAGAACTATAGGGTCTTCCAGCACTATATTGCCCAAATTAAAGCTTCGCGTTCTGCATGTAAATGTGGGTAGGGTTCGTCGGATATTCATGTCCCCTATAATATGGTCATTTGGATCTCATGCGCTGCAGAACAATCCTTGACTCGAAAAATATCTTGTTCTCTCCTGGCTCCATCCATGTAACACCATCACACTTCTCTCATTTGGTGGCACACTTGAGTAAGATGTTTATCCTCTGAAACTTTTAATTCGTTGAGTTGGGCCTCTGCCCATAATGCACATTCTATTTTCGCTACCCGCAAAATCTCTCGTGAGTTTTCATTTTTGTTGTTAATAATTTTTATCATTTCTGTTCTTCCAAATATACCATATTAGCCATAGAAAGTCACTTAAGTCATAATTGTTTGGAAGTCTCAATAATAGCTAATTCATGTTTGAAAATATTGAAGACACTGGAAACAATCCAGGGCTAGATGAAGTATTTGAAAACGCTCAAGTTTGTATAGCTGGTGAACCTTCAAATAGAATGTAATCTATTGATTATTCCTCCGCTCCACATATACTACACTCATTTTTTTCTTTCAAAAACCAAAAATCGTGATGAGTCTACCAACTTATAATGCGTCTCATAGTTGTTGATGCAGATATTTGTATGAATCATTAGATACCAGGATTTTAATTGGTCTAGGAGGTGCCTAGGATCCCCCCCTAAGCGGCAAATCAAACGAACAATTTTTTTTAGAACGATTTAAGAAAAAAAGAAGGTGTAGGCACCTTCCTGATCAATAATCCTCTATAAAGCGTTTTACTATCGTCTATAAATTTCTTGAACACTGTGAAACACTAATATACATATGAGAATCCTTGATGTATTTAAAAATCCAAAAGCATTACATTCCGAATCTAAAACGTTTTGTGTAATCAAATTGCAATGATACTTGTACACACTAAAGCAATTTGTACATGTGTGGTATACGTAAATGATCACATATACTCCATATTCCAAAAACTTTGTCTCGGTGGCCCTATCATCGAAAGATAAGCACTCAAAGGATGAGAGCCATAACGATTTTGGTATAATCGGCTTGAAAATTGGAAAATATGAAAAGCTCACTTTTTTTTCACTGAAGATTCAGAGATCAACTTTTCTAATTAGATCTATTAGTTTGAGTGTAAATACAAAAAAATGAAAGAATAATTGAGAAAAAAAATATCTGGCAGCCAATGAAACAGGGTTATAGGTCGTGTAGCCAGTAGTATAGACATTTCGGTTTCATCTTCTTCCTTAGGGTTACATTACTACACTTCATTAAAGTTAAGCTGAAAAAACAAAAACTTCAGTTGTTGGCAAATCGAAACAATTACCAGTGACTCAAGTTAGGCATCTTAGCCACTACACCAACTTATCTTCTTCTTTTTGTAGTAAGCTGCATTATATAATATATATATACACAATAAGTAGTATAAAAGCTCTAAAAATCCCTGAATAATATTTGTATAATCCCAATAATTCGGAGCCAGGCTCTACGCGACCGCACGTACGGGGTTTAGCGCAATGCCAACAAGGTTTATAATAATCGTGGTTTATATTTATGATCTTATTATTATTGGAATTCAAGAAAAAAAAATAAGATAAAAAATTTATTTTATTTTGATGAAAAAAGCCAAACAAAATATTCTATTGGAATACAATTAATCATTCAAAAAGTGAATATTTAGCACTGGCATACATCAAAAGATAGTATTGAAATATTTTAACATTTATAAATCAATGTTTCTCAATAAATGGTGGTCATTAGATCACTTAATGTCGAAAGTGATCCCTTTCAACTATACGAGAAAAATAAAAAAATTTTGGTTATGAATTACCATATTTAAATTTAGTTAGAACACTTATGTACTTTGTAAATTATACCTGGCATAATGTGTCATTTGCTATTAATACTGTGATAAAATAGGTTTGTTTTTTTTTTTTTACAGCGATAAAATAGGTTTGTCTTCTACACAAAGACAATGAAAATCACTTATTTCCTTCGTTATCTAGAACTATTAATTTAAAATTAATTTATTTTAATTTTTGAAAATATAAATGATTAGTTTTGTCCATGTAGAATATTTATTAGATTCACATAAAATCCCAATACTAACAGAATGAAATCATTTTGCACCATGATATGAATCAAGTAAAGAACCTGTATAGTTATTATATTCAATAAATCAGTATATTTGATCAAGCAGTGGGTTCCACGTAAATATAAAAGAGAGATTGATAAGAGGAAGAATGAAATGTCAATCTTAGTTAACAAGGACACAAGTATTAGTTAACAAGGACACAAGTATTAGCACTTGATTGAAATGTATAAGGCCTTAATCTCTCTTTTAGATTAAGGCAGTGCTGTTTCACAGTGCTTGATCTTTCAGATGGAAATGTCAGTCTTATGTGGCTTAGCGGTTATGTACACTAATATCAGCACGTAAGTTATTAACCCCATCTTTAGTTGATAAACAACAAACATGGAACATGACTTTTTAGTTGATAAATAATATGTTATCTGTTTTGTTATCAACTAATATGTTATCTGTTTTGTTATTGGTTTATCAGTTTGACAGGATAGTTATAGGCTATCATAACGTCACCGCATAGCTAAATATGGATTTCCTTCGGTTTTGTTAGTTGATAATAAAAATGTTATCTGATAAGAGGATGGGTTATCAGTTATGACCTATAAATATCTACATGTGACTAAAAACACATCCAGTTCTTTGTGTAAACAAACATGCATGGAACATACTTGCCAGTAGATAAATAATTTTTTATCTGATTTGGTAGTGGATTGGCAGCTTGGAGGGAAAGTTACAGTCTATCAGATACTCACCCCATATATAAATAAGGCCTCTGTGGGGGTTGTTAGTTGCTAATGAGGGTGTTAGCTGATAAATGAATTGTTTATCAGTTATGTACATCAATATGACCACATGTCTAAAATATGGACACCATGGTTTTAGTGTAGGCACAATATATGTAACCTACATATGGTAGCTGGTAATTAAAATATTAACTGATGAGTGGATTGTTTGTCATTTAAGTCCCACAAGATCATCACGCATGGGTCCAATGTTGTTAGTTGATACCAAATATTGTTTGAAACTCGACCATGCAAGAAAAGTATATGCCAAAGATAAGATTTAATAATATCTCTGTAACAAGTAAAACCAGAAAATAAAAAAAGTTGGATGAAAAAAACTATATTAATCTAAGACTGCTTTTTCGAAAAGGTGTCGTAGAAATTAAAGGCCAACTGTTTTGCAGCTTCTGCGAGAACGCAAGGAGTAATAGCCTTACATTGATCAACACCACCTGAGGCGTGAGCTTCATCAAGAGCATTATCATGATGGCTGATTCGTTCACCAGTCGGTTCCTCGCCAGCCGCAAACACTTTCAAAGGGAGGTTGATTTCTTGCATCTTACGATTAAGAAATCAAAGCTCTATCTTTGACCAAGTTTCGGTTTTAGGAGAAGAAATAAAATAAATTTTGGATAACAGAGGAATGAATCAATGAATTGGTAGGTGGTTATTAGAAGTTGAATTAATGCTTAGACTGATGGAAAAATTATGTGTGTCCTGAGTCTCCTGACACTCAACGCAGAGGGTCTATGGCGTAGGGAAGGTAGGTGGTAGGGGTAAAATGGGAAGGAAATTTAGCATCAAAAATTATGGGTATATTGCAAAATAGAGGTTGGTTTAGGTGTGTTGACACCAATTTCTGAATATAAAACCAACTGTTTTGTATAAAGATAGAAACCGATGTGTTGCTCAAATACGCCTAGTTAACAACCCCAAACTAAATTCTCCACTGTTTATAAGATATCGGGTTAAAGTTCGTACAATGTCTAGGAACATGAAATTTTGGAATAAAATTATAGAGTAAGACATGTTGTAGTATGTCAAGATGCTATGCAGCATCTCAAAGACATTAACAAAACCTTATTTAGAGAAACGTAAATGAAGAAAGTCATGCCTGATCATGAAAAAGAAAGAATGAATGAAACTAGAACGTAGAAGGGATCTACTGTACTGAAGCTTGACCTTCCTTTGCAGTCTTGTACATATCATCAATCACATTCTATCAAAAAAAAAAAAAACAGATTTAATACCAATATATTTAAAGAAGCTCAAAACCGTCAAAAATGATGTAAAACTCACCTGATAGTATTTGAGTAATTGAGGCCTCTTCTTCTTGTAGGTAGGAGTAAGAAGGTCTCTTTCAATGTCGAAAGCCACAGGTTCCAAATGAACAGCTCTAATGATCTCAAAACCCTTCAACTACAGATGCAGAGTATTAAAGAGACAAAAGAAGATTTTGATCAAAAAAAAAAAAAGGGAGACAAAAGAAGACAAGACGAGAGATCAAATAAAGAAGAAACCTTTCTCTCTTTGGCTGTCTTAACGAGTTCTCCAAGTAGGAATGCTCTTGCTTTTGTGTTTTGACATATAGAGTCGAAGTCTCCATTCACTCCATTCTCCGCGGCCCAGCGTTCAAGAGTTTGCTGACTTGGGTTAGCGACTGCTATAAGGAAGGACTCAAAGCTGTTCCCATACACCCATATCTAATATAAAACAAACATATTAATGAAAATTTAATGATAATGGTAAAAAAAAACATGTCAGAAGATTTATAGTTCACTGAGCTAAAGTTCTGACTTACTGAATCAATGGCTTCTACTTGACCGTACACATTTTCTAAATTCTCAACTGCAACGTACTCCCCTTGCGCGAGTTTGAAGATGTTCTTTTTCCGGTCAATTATCTTCATGCTTCCATCTGGCTGCCACTCACCAATATCACCTGTGTGAAACCATCCATCAATAAGAACCTCTTTGGTGAGGTCTTCACGTTTGTGGTATCCAGAAAACAGAGTTTTCCCACGGATGCAGATTTCGCCTCGTGGAATACTTCCAAGAGCATCGTATTCCATGTCAGGGACAGATTCTAGGCGAATATCCACGTTTGGCACTGGTGGACCAACAGTTCCAAGCATGTCAAGTTCGTCAGGGAAGGTAACAAAAGTACCAGCACAGCTCTCAGTTAGACCTACACCAAGAAAAAGATCATAAGAATAAAAGAGATCGTTCTACATATCATTTTAATTTGGGTCTGAAGGGATACCATATCCTTGTAGAACATGACAACATGCCACAACTCTAAGAAATGACTCTATGTGACTAGCAAGAGGAGCTGCTCCAGATAGAATAATCCTCACATTGCCTCCCAGTCCTTGTTTAACCTTTGAGAGAGATTAGGTATAAAAAGAATTGTACCGACCTTGACGTCTTATAAGAGTTTCATAAAATTTTAAGAGTTCTGAAGAAGTTGCTACCTTGTTGAAGACAAGTTTGTCACAGAATGGAGCTGCTTCGACATGAGACTGCCCCTTCTTCATATTTCCGAATTTACTAAGCACGTTTTGGATGTGTTAGATCAATATACGTGTAACACAAGTTATAGGTAGTACAGAGAAAGCCTGAACTTACTAGGAGAAAGCAACATTGAAAACTTTCTTTTTGAAGAAACCACCAACGGATAGTTTTTGCTGCAGACCTATTGGAGCATGACATGTTAACATATAAATAAATGGTTGAATATATCTTAACACTGGATAAAGATAATACCTGTGTATACTCGTTCTAGGACACGAGGAACAGCGCAGAAAATACTTGGCTTTAGCTCACCAAGGTCTTCAATCAACAACTTAACATCCTGAGGACAGACAGAACATAAGACACATGAACATATCAACCAAGTACATAACTGGTTTGGAAGATCAGAATCTTGAGATGTACTCACCCCGCGCCAGAAACCGATTGAACCACCAACTTGAATGATGCACTCCTCCACAGCCCGGTCAAAGACGTGCGCAAGAGGAAGATAAGATATGTAGACATCTTTCTCAGTAAGCTGTTTGTTTAATTTAGAACATTTCAGCTCAAAGTTGCAGATTTTCCATGTGAATCATGACAAATTAGAAAGAAGAAAACTCACGGATTCGTTAAAAATCGCTAGGAAATGCCTCACCCCAGCTGTTATGGTAACAATGCTCTCATTTGACATCAGAACTCCCTTTGGGTCACCAGTGGTTCCGCTAGTATACATAATTGTGCAAATGTCGCTTTTCTTTTTAACAGGAAGATCATATTGCTTACCTTCACCCTGTCATAGAGGAAACAAAAACAAAACTAAATAAGGGAGATTAGAGATATCATACTATTTATGAATGACATCGTCAAAGGATGAGTAAATAAGTAAAAAAAAAAAGTCAGAATAACGCAAATGAAAGTCTCCTACCAGCTTCAAGAACTCATCCCAAGCATGTATTACCAGTCCTAACTTTTCAGCTTCTTCTTTCTGTTCCGATTTGACACCGCCAAAGCTCACAACAGCTTTGCATTTGTAGTCAACACACATTTCATCATTAGCATCACAAAGTTTAGAGAAGAGGAAAAGGTTGAATGAATCAGTTAGTATGACTCACTTTTCATATACTTTGTGGAGTTTGGACATGTCTTAAAAAGCTGACAATTGAATGGAAAATGAAGTTAACCACACAGAGTAGTACAAATGTGTAGATCTCAATGATGTCAGAAGCTTTGGGCTAACTCAGGAGTTATTTATAAGTCACGATAGAATATATGATACAAAAGAAAGATACCTCAGGAATCTTTTTCTCCTCTACAAAAGCAATGGAAACTTCTGCATGGGAAATAATAAACTCCACGGCACCAGAGCCTGTGTTCAAAACTGGACGTTACTACACCAGAAAGACTCAGAAGAGTTGAATCTCCAAAAAAACATATTTTGGGCTAGACTAGTAGTAGAGCAAGCTTAAGAAGAGTTAAAAAACAAAACTTGTTTATATAGAGAAGGCATACCTAAAGTATCGTAAAAAGGAACACAATAGAGCCCATGTGCATTGCATGCCTGCATCAGAAGTTTCACCTTTAAATCTCCGGAGCAAAAGAAATCAAACGATATATTAGCAAAGTTTAATATGTTTAACGTACCTCCATGCTTATGATCCACTCAGGACAGTTTGCACCATAAATACCACATTTTCCTCCCTACATTTCCACATATCCGGAAAAGGACAAACTCTAAGGTACAAGAGAATCACATTTAAAGAAAGAAGACACTGGAGATGGCAGAAATGAATATGAACCTCCTCAATCCCGCAGCTACGGAGAGAGTTTCCAAGTTTTAGGACAATGTCATATACTTCTTTGTATGTCTTCCACTCATACTTTCCTGCCTGAGAAGAAATTCTATCAACTCCGAACACAGTATTAATTATATCACAAAGCTAAAATAAATAAATAAATACAAAAGAAAAATGGGTAGGACACCTTGTTGTTCACAATCTCACGTCGACCAAGCATGCGATTGTTTGGATATTTCTCAACAGCCGTGCTACAAGAAAAGAACCAAACAGAACGAAGAAAACATTACAATCACGGATCAACACCGTTTTCCGCAAAAGAATCCTCAAGAAATGGCAATGCAACGAGAGAACAAAAAGAAAAGCCAAAGGATTCACTGAAAGTATAATAACATCAAAAAGTTATTTTCCTGGAAAATGAAAAAAAAAATGGAAACGAGAATTTCACCGACCGGAAAATATCCCAACAGCTGTCGATCCCGTCGATTGGGTTAGGGAAACCGTCTTTGGCGAAAGTACTGCGATAGACAGGACCAATGGAGGGTTTTCCATCGGTAGCTTCCTTAGCAGCTTCCACCTCGATGATGAATCTCTTCTGGGACGTCATCTCTCTGCTTTCTCTTTCTTTCTCTCTCTGTCTAGCTATATTTGAAACTTCATAAGCGGAGGAGTGAGTTCGCGGCTTGAAACCCGGCGGTTAAAGAGACCTTCCCAACTCTATTTCACTGTTCGTTTGTCGTTATGGCCCATTTTAAAAGGCTCATAATAAGCCCAATATTACTCGCTATGGTCCTGCCCAATAGTATGATTTTTGAGTTTAAAAATGTCCTGCCTAATCGGGTTCGAGTAGATTCTTCGTGGGTCCGGATCGGTTCAGATCTATAATAAAAATATCTGTAAAATATCCATAATATTCGGATCCGTATCAGATCTAGATCAGGTTCAGGTATTTAGGATCTAAAAAGGATATGAAATACCCAAACTAGAGATGTCAAACAGGTTTACCCATCCCGTTCTGTCTCGTACCGCGGCGGGTTAGTCATCGAGCGGATCACAGAGGGCCTGTCCCGCGCGGGCTGCGGTCTTCAAAATGCCGGCCGGAACCCGTACCGCATAATATATAGGTTTTCGCGGGCCGTCCCGCGGAACGCCTCCTTATCAAACCGCCTGCTACATCTTCTTTCATGAATGTTCAAGTAGAAGAGTTGTCTGAGAGAGTTGAAGAGAGCTCGTTAAGTTTCACTAAAGCCTTATCAAAATCAATGCCACAAAGCTCCGTTTGTGCTTGCGTTTTTGAGTTAAAAGCCTTCTTTTGTTATCAGCATAAGCTTTTGTTAAGTTTGAATCTGATTGAGTTGTTGTCTATGTAATAATTTGGCTCAAGTGTTATATGTCTTCATCAAACCATCTTGATATCTTTCATATTTACATTGTTTTAACTCTCTATTCTTGCATGTTTTGATCATTTAGATTAGGGATCATGCATTTTAGTCTCCTTTTTGCATTGCATAAGTCTTTATCAGGTCTTGGAGTTTCCATTGGAGTTCATAGAGGTACTTGGAAGCATTTGGGATCAAAAAGGGAGTGGAAAGTGTTGTTTGAGCAAGCAGAGCACCAGAGCGGGTTACGGGAGAGACCTACGACACCCGCTCCAGGTGAAACGAAGACAGCGCGACCTTTTGCACCGGGGTGAAACACCCGCTCCGAGCCCAACCTCTTGTCGACAACTTTCACTATGTGGAGCGACCTAGTGAAGCGACGTCCCGTGCCCACGTACAATTTGAAGACGAGAAGCAAGCATGTCAGAGCGACGTACCACAGCGAGGTGATTAACCCGCTTCAGATGTAGAGCGACCTGGGGGAGCGACGTCAAGTGCCCGCGCGCGATTTGGAGACGTGAAGCAAAATATGTGGAGCGACCTACGGGAGCGACCTAGTGTACCCGCGCCGCGTCTTATCTTATGGTCGCAAATTTATGTTTAATTTGGGCTTTTCAGGTTGTTTACTGAGCCCATTAGGTTTTAGAAGTCATATAAATAGTCTCTAAACCTAATGTTGGAGGATCATCTTGTTTTCTATCTGATCACAAAGAACTTTTAGGTGAAAGATCTTATCTTGATCATTTTCTCTTGTGATTGCTTGATTATCTTGATCACTAATCATGATTTGCACCAAATCATCATTGATTCTTGGGCTCATCATGAAGAGTAGTGAGTAGTCATCTTTGGATTCATGGGTTAGGGAGACTAAGGGTGATTAACCTAGATCTAAGGTGTTTTAGTATAGA
Source organism: Brassica napus (assembly GCF_020379485.1). Lineage (NCBI taxonomy): Eukaryota > Viridiplantae > Streptophyta > Magnoliopsida > Brassicales > Brassicaceae > Brassica > Brassica napus. The sequence continues at coordinate 29,729,311 of NC_063452.1, forward strand.
TCTATCTTGTTCCTTGCTAGTAGAGTGCTTTTAATGCAACTTTAGAGTTGGCCTCTCTAAAGTTGAGCCTTTGGCATTTCACACCCGATAGGTGTTCGATGAAATGCCTGAACCAACTCTACTATGCTTTTAACACTCTTTACCAAAGAGATTTGATGTTAAAGGTGTTAAAATGGCTAATGTACTTGAAATTAATGATTGCTTAGATAATATTCAACCAAAGAGATTTGATGCTTTAGTTATCTTAGTGAATGAGCATTCATCTAGAGATAGAGTCTGTTTAGGATTGTGTCTAGGTCCACGGTTAATAGATTGGTTGAAAGATACCATCTTTAGATTGAAACTTGATCACCCAAGGTCAATTATTTTAGTCCTTGAGTTTTCTTATCTCATAAGAAAGAAAGTTTTGTCCTTTATTGCATTTTAGTAGTATTCTAGTTCAAAAATCATCTCACCAATTGATAGCACTTAAATTAAGCATGGTCTTGCATTCCATTTGCTTTAGAATCACTTAGAACTGGTTTGACATCCTTTATTCTAAAACATTCGATTAGGAGCCTTGAAACTCCTATCATCAAATTGGCGTTGTTGCCAAATTCTAAGTTGATTGTGACATTGGGATTTAGTCATTTTGCTTGAGACTAAGTCAATTTTTGTTTAATTGTGTTATTGCTTTTCTTTCTTTTTCTCCCTTTGCATTTCAGGTGTATGAACACAAGGAGCAGAGATCCAACAAACCTAGTTCCAAGAGTTGAAGACATTAGAGCACTTGAGAGGGAGATTGTAAGACAGAGAAGAGAAGTAGAGCAACAGACTCACTTGAAAAGGTTGGGGTTTGATATGGAGAATCTGCCTCAAGATGGTGATGCCCAAGGAGGCATTGATCCAAGAGCTGATCACCTTCGACCACAATGCCAGCCAAAACATCCACCGCACCAAGCTCGTGCCATTGCAACCTATGATCAACCTCACATTAATGGTCATAGGTTGGGAATCAGAGCACTACCAGTAGAGAACAACAACTTTGAGATCAAGTCAGGGCTGCTCAACACAATAGAGAACAACAAGTATCATGGCCTTGCTGCTGAAGACCCTTTTGATCACTTGTACAAGTTTGATAAATATTATGGCTTGTCCAAGATAAATGGTGTTTCTGAAGATGCTTTCAAGTTAAAGTTGTTCCCTTTCTCTTTGGGCGACAAGGCGCACCAGTGGGAGAAGAGTCTCCCAAGTGACACTGTTATTACTTGGGAAGAGTGTAAGAGAGCTTTCCTACACAAGTTCTTCTCTACTTCAAGAACATCTAAGATCAGGAATGAAATCTCTGGGTTTCAACAGAAAGGTCTAGAGAGCTTCAGTGAAGCATGGAAGAGGTTCAAGGGCTACTGTTCACAATGCCCTCATCATGGTTTCAGCAAGGAGAGTTTGCTTAGCACCTTCTATAGAGGAGCTCTACCACAGTGCAGAAACAGGCTTGATACCGCCAGCAATGGTTTCTTCTTGGGAAGAACTGAGGAAGAGGCAGAAGAGCTGGTAGAGAACATGGCCAAAAGTGACTCGGTCTACAGTGAGGAGCATGATAGGGTCAACAGAAGTGATGATCAGCAGACAAAGAAAGAGATCAAGTCCTTGCAAGAGAATATGGACTTACTTCTTTCCAAGCAAGCTAAGCAAGAGCAGATGAACTTTGTGGGTGGTCCTATTCAAGAGGTTCCTTCCAAGATCAATGAGGTTGATGGTTTGGAAGGCCAAGAAGAGCTGTGCTTCATCAACAACAATGGTTCTTGGTACATGAAAGAGCATAACTTTCAATACAACAACTACCAGCAAATGTCCTACTCTAACAACCAGCAAGGAGGATACCAGCAGAAGCAAAACACTCAGCAAGGGAGCTATCAGCCTAGGCAAAACACGCCTCCCGGTTTTAACAATAACAACAAGCAGTCTACTCAAGCTCAAGGAAGTTCTTCCCAAGCTCCAGCTTCAGATACAAGTGTGGATGCAATGTTCAAGAAACTTTTGGATTTTCAGGCAAAGAATGAGAAGACAATGGGTTATGAGTTCAAGAACATTCACTCCAAGATTGATGGAAGCTACAATGAGCTCAATGAATTCTCAGCCAAGTCGCCAACAAAGGGCATTACCTGGAAAGCCAGAGCAAAATCCCAAGGAAACAATGAAAGCAATCACCCTACGGAGTGGTAGAGAGTTACCTCCAAGAATTCTCACCAAGGATGGTGAAAAGCAAGGTGGGGAGGTGGCTATCAACATTGATGATGAAGTGGTGATTGTATATGAGAAGGTTGATGAAGAAATTCTAGATAAGATTGTTGAAGCTAAGGGTAAATGAAAGGTTGGAGAAGAGAAGAGGACAGTGAAACATGGCGAAACTGCTACTCCAACAAAGGAATCATCTTTTGTTCCTCCTCCCTATGAGTCAAAGCTACCATTCCCTGGGAGATTCAAAAGACAGCTATTGGAGAAGTACAAGGCACTCTTTGAGAAACAAATGAGTGAAGTTCAGGTCACAATGCCCATCAATGATGCTTTTATGTTGGTCCCTCAGTACAGCAAATTCTTGAAAGATGTTATAGCTGCAAAGAAGAAAGAGATGGAGGGCATGATGATCCTTACCCACGAGTGCAGTGTCATTATCCAGAGGTTAGATGTTTCAAGGAAGCTAGTGGATCCAGGATGTTTCACCTTACCTTGTGCTCTAGGACCCATGGTGTTTGAGCGGTGTATGTGCGATCTTGGAGCTAGTGTCAGCTTGATGCCTTTGTCTATTGCAAAGAAGCTTGGATTTACTCAATACAAGAAGTGTAAACTCTCTTTGGTGTTGGCTGATAGATCAGTGAAGATTCCTGTTGGTATCTTAGAAGACCTTCCCTTGATGGTTGGTAACTTTGAGATCCCTACTGATTTTGTTGTGTTGGAGATGGGGGAAGAAGCCCAAGACCCTTTGATCCTTGGAAGACCATTCTTAGCCACAGAAGGAGCCATTGTGAATGTTAGACAAAGAAAGATTGATCTTCATCTTGGACAAGGGAACATCCTCCACTTTGACATCAATGAAGTGATGAGGAGGCCAACCATCCAGAACCAAGTTTTCTACATTGATGAAATGGATGTTCTAGCTGATGAGCTTCTAGAGGAGTTGGCACTTGAAGACTCTCTACAGCATGCCTTAACAATTGAGAGAGAAGTCCAAGTGATTGAGAACAAGGAAAGTGATGCCTATGTGAAGATGTTGGACTCTCACAAGGGGATTAGTGGTGAAGAACAGAATGAGGAGCTTTCATATGAGATTCACCATGCTTCCTAAACTACTCAACAAGAGAACCTCCAAGAGGATGATTGGAGTGAACTCAAGGCACCAAAAGTGGAGCTTAAACCTCTTCCCCATGGTGTAACGTATGCTTTCCTTGGCCCTAATGAGACTTATCCTGTCATAGTGAGTAGTGAGCTGAGTGAAGATGAATTGTCTAAACTTTTGAATGAACTTAAAAAGTATAGAAAATCAATAGGCTACTCACTAGATGATATTAAAGGGTTATCACCTTCTTTGTGCATGCATAGGATACATCTAGAGGATGAATCTATGACTTCAAAAGAGCATCAAAGAAGGTTGAACCCCAACTTGAAAGATGTTGTTAATAAAGAGATTCTAAAACTCCTAGATGCAGGAGTAATCTATCATATTTCGGACAGCAAATGGGTGTCTCCTGTGCATGTTGTCCCAAAGAAGGGAGGAATAACTGTGGTAAAAAATGATAAGGATGAACTAATACCAACAAGAAAATTAACATGACATAGGATGTGCATAGATTATCGAAAACTTAACTCAACATCTAGAAAAGATCATTTTCCATTGCCATTCATCGATCAAATGCTAGAGAGACTTGCAAATCATCCCTATTATTGTTTTCTTGATGGGTATTCAGGGTTCTTCCAAATCCCCATACATCCAAATGATCAAGAGAAAACGGCTTTCACATGCCCCTATGGTACCTTTGCTTATCGAAGGACGCCATTTGGGCCATGTAATGCTCCAGCCACTTTCCAAAGATGCATGATGTCTATTTTCTCTGATCTTATAGAGGATGTTGTGGAGGTATTTATGGATGACTTCTCTGTCTACGGATCTTCGTTTTCTGCTTGTTTGTCCAATCTTAGCAGGGTCCTCAAGAGATGTGAAGAGACCAACCTTGTGCTGAACTGGGAGAAGTGTCACTTCATGGTTAAGGAAGGGATTGTGCTTGGACACAAGATTTCAGAGAGGGGGATTGAGGTAGACAAGGCCAAGATCGAAGTGATGGTTGGATTAGCTCCACCAAAGATGGTTAAAGACATTAGAAGCTTCCTTGGTCATGCTGGATTCTACAGAAGATTCATCCAAGACTTCTCAATGATAGCAAGGCCAATGACTAAGCTTTTATGCAAGGAAGATGCATTCAACTTTGTTTGGGAATGTCTGGAAGCATTCAAGAAGTTAAAAGACAAGCTGGTTAGTGCCCCCATTGTGCAGCCACCAGATTGGGATCTCCCCTTTGAGATCATGTGTGATGCTAGTGACTATGTTGTGGGAGCTGTTCTTGGTCAAAAGAAGGACAAGAAGACTCACGTGATCTATTATGCGAGTAAAACTCTTGCTGAAGCTCAAATGAAGTATGCTACAACTGAGAAGGAACTGCTAGCCATAGTCTATGCCTTTGAGAAGTTCAGAAGCTACTTGGTTGGGTCAAAAGTCATAGTCTACACTGATCATGCTGCATTGAGACATCTCATGGCCAAGAAGGATGCTAAGCCAAGACTGTTGAGGTGGATCTTGCTGCTACAAGAGTTTGACCTTGAGATCAGAGACAAGCCAGGAGTTGAGAATGGTGTAGCTGATCACTTGTCTAGACTGAAGATTGATAGTGGGATCCCTATTGATGAAGGGCTTCCAGAAGAACAGATCATGGCAATTGGAGCAGTGGTAGCAGTTTGTGAAACTGGAAAGAAGCTTGAAGAGGTGAAGGCAACTGAAGAGAAAGATCTTTGGTATGCTGATTTGGTGAACTACTTACCTAGCTTGTGGAAGAGAGCCAATGGGTCTTGAGGGATATGCCAAGAAGAAGTTCTACAAAGATGTGAAGAGATACTATTGGGATGAGCCTTACCTCTACATCTTTTGTAGAGATCAACTCTATAGAAGAGTAGTAGCTGAAGAAGAAGTTGAAGGGATTCTCACACACTGTCATGGATCATCCTATGGAGGTCATTTCGCTACTTTCAAGACTGTCTCAAAGGTGTTACAAGCTGGGTTTTGGTGGCCTCATATGTTCAAGGACACTCAAGACTTTGTCTCTAGGTGTGATTCATGCCAAAGAAGAGGGAACATCACCAAAAGGAATGAGATGCCTCAAAACCCAATTTTAGAAGTGGATGTGTTTGATGTGTGGGGTATTGATTTCATGGGACCATTCCCGTCATCTTTTGGCAAAAATACATCCTTGTAACTGTTGACTATGTCTCCAAGTGGGTGGAAGCTGTAGCAAGTCCTACCAATGATTCTAGAGTGGCGATCAAGATGTTCAAAAGCACCATCTTTCCAAGGTTTGGAGTTCCAAGAGTTGTCATCAGTGATGGAGGCTCCCACTTCATCAACAAACTGTTTGAAAGTCTTCTCAAGAAGAATGGTATGAAGCATAAGGTTGCAACTCCCTACCATCCTCAGACAAGTGGTCAAGTTGAGATCTCCAACAGAGAAATCAAGTCTATTTTGGAGAAAACTGTGGGAACTACAAGGAAAGATTGGTCTATCAAGCTAGATGATGCACTTTGGGCTTATTGGACTGCTTACAAGACTCCTTTAGAAACCACACCTTTCAATCTTGTGTATGGAAAGGCTTGTCACCTGCCAGTTGAGCTTGAGTACAAGGCATTATGGGCTGTTAAGTTGCTGAACTTTGACATCAAGAGTGCCAAGGAGAAGAGACTTCTCCAACTCAACGAGCTTGATGAGATTAGACTGGATGCTTTTGAGAACTCAAGGATTTACAAGGAGAAAACCAAAGCCTTTCACGACAAGAAGATCTTGAAGAGAGAATTCAGTGCTGGAGATCAAGTGCTTCTCTACAATTCTAGACTGAAGTTGTTTCCCGGGAAGCTCAAGTCAAGATGGTCCGGTCCTTTCAAGATCAAGGAAGTTAGGCCATATGGGGCAATTGTGTTATGGGATAGGAATAGTGGAGACTTCACAGTCAATGGACAAAGAGTTAAGCTCTACATGGGAACTACAATGGAGGAGAGAGGAATCTCGGTTACACTCTCCAACCCCGACACCGCCTAACCAAAGGAAACCAAAGTCAAGCTAGAGACTTAAAACAAGCTCAGTTGGGAGGAAGTCCCATGTCTATCCTTGTATATACTTCACTAGGATATATATTAAAAAAAAAAAAAAGGTGGAGCGGGGTGTTGCAGCGAGGTCTGGACGTCGCGCCACGACTCGAATCTCGGATGACGGTTTAGCGCGGGGTGTGACTGCGGGGTCTGACGCTCGCGCGTTAAATGAGAACATGTAATCGAGCATCAGAGCGGGGTGTTGCAGCGAGGTCTGGATGTCGCGCCACGACTCGAATCTCGGATGACGGTTTAGCGTGGGGTGTGACCGCGGGGTCTGACGCTTGCGCGTTAAATGAAGACATTTAATCGAGCATCAGAGCGGGGTGTTACAGCGAGGTCTGGACGTCGCTCCACATCGCCCAGGTATGATTTCTTGACCCTAAACCCACTGACCCGACCCGTGCCCGACGACCCGACCCGACCTAAACCTAACCCTACCCCGCTCCCGTTTCTCTCTCTCCCGTTCTCCTCTCTTCTTCCCCCAAACACAAACAAACTCTCTCAATTCCCCCAACTCTAAAAACCCCATAACTCACTCAAATCTTCCCCAAATCCACCCATTCTTGTTTATAAATCAAAACTTTCGCCCATGTAGTCTATTTTCTTGAATCAATTCATCTTTTCATTCTAATCCAAGCAAGGTATGGAGATTCAAAGATGAATTTCGTGGGTTCATGAACCCTAGAAATTCAAACTCAAATTTAGCTTAGTTTCTTGCTTGATTCTTGTGAATATGTCTAGGGAAAGCTTATATATCATGTTGGGTAACTAATTTCGTGGTAGAAGTGAGTTGAATCCGAAATTGAAAAGATTAGGGTTCTTGAGAATTGGGAATTTTCGAAACTGTCCACATTGGTTTTGCATGTAGTTTGGATTGAAGTAATTTGATGTTTTAGAGTTTACTTAGGAAGTTCTCTCAATTTAGAGCACAATTGTTCAATGAAAACATACTTAATTGTCATCTTCATGCTTGAGAACATTGAGAAACTTGATTCTTTGGTTATAGCTCTATCACTTAGGCCTAGTTCTCTATTGATGTTGCAATGTGATTTGTCTAGCCTAATGCTGATTGTTCAATCGATTGAATTCACATTTGCAACTTCATTTTAACTCCTCTTTTGTACCTCTTACTAATACTCTACCAAGGTTTGAATGATATAGGTACAATGGCAAGAACAAACCAAAAAGATATGGAAGCTAAGAAGGCAGCAGCTGCAAAAAGAGAAACTGCTCTAAGGGGAAATCCCTTAGAACCTTCTGAACCAAGCCAACCAGGAGCAGAGAGAACATCTAGGCAACAAGTTCTGGCTGCAAAGAAAGCAGCGGAAAGGGAGAAGAGAGAAGGCAAAGCTGTGGCATCTTCTTCAAGGGATGAGGGAGGAGAAGAGTCCGCTCCTTCAAAGAAAGTCAAGATGTCAAAAGGGAAGGGGATAGCTGTTGAAAGGGACAGGAGTAAGACACCAATTGTTGAAGAGCTATACCATCACTTGGCTAAAGGTGTTTCTTGGGTTCCAACATGCTTTCCTGACACCAAGATGATGGAAGAGCTAGGAATCGAAGAAGATGTTAGGACAATGCTGCAGCACATGAAAATGGAGAGCTTCTATTCCATGGCCTATCCTACTCATGTGGAACCTTCTTGTCAATTCCTTGCAACTCTTGAAGCATCTTTCTATGAGGTTGAGCATGTGAGACAAGGGTGGGGCAAAATCAAGTTTAAGGTCAATGGAAAGAACCATTTCATGAGTTTCAAGGATATTGGAGCAATGATGGAGCTTGAGGATAATGAAGATCCAACCCTCCCAAGATTCAAAAAGCTCCCTACCGGTGTTTGGAGAGTGATAAGTGGAAATCTGCATGCTACTGGTCATGACAAGAACTCAGCCATCAGACATCCCGCAGTGCGCTATCTCCACAGGATACTCGTCCACACGGTCTACCCTCGCAAGGAGCCAGGGACAGTCAATGAAGAAGAGCTGAGACTACTCTACCGGGCTGTTAGAAACAATGTCACACCTGAACAGCTTGAGGAGTTTGAGGAGACTGATAAGATGAAGTTTCCCACAACTAACATCTTCGAACGCTTCGGAATGGTTGGTCTCTTGGTGGAACGCCTCATGTACTACAAGGATTGGGTTTGGACTACCGCAGATTCATCTCCTCAGCTTGGAATTGGTGGTATGATAACTCCACTGCTGATAGCAAATGGTGTGAACTTGGGGAATGATCCCAAAGGACCAGCGTTCATTGACGCCCCTTATTTGAGGATTGCTACTTACATTAGTGGAAGGTATCAAGAGAAAGTTGTCTACACATACTTCCGCAAGGGAAATATGGTTAAGCTGCTGCTCCCAAATAGAGAGCTCACAAACATAGAGAGGCCGGGGATCATCCACTTCAACATAGATGAATCAGAGCTCTTTGGACCCCATGGCCCTATAGATCCTGTGACTGCTCCTAAGAGAAGGAGAGGTGGAACGAGAGGTCATGTAATGGCTGGAACAAGTGCTGCTACACAAGAGGGATCTGCTACCCCCGTTTATGGCCCTCCTCGCTACCACTTTACTCAGAGCTCAACAGCTCTACCTATTGGCCCTCTCCGTGAAGCTCATGAGCACATTGACAAGCTTCAAAGATGGAACAAGGCTCAGGACAGGACAATCTTCAAGCTAAAGACCAAGTACAAGGAGCTTAAAAAGACAGTGAAGAGGCAAGCTGAAGCTTCAGCTCAATTCATGAAGAAGGTGGCTGATCTTTTGGTTAGAGGAGGAGTAGGAGGATGTAGTTCTGAAGACTTTGTCACTAGAGATACCTCCGTTCCTCAACCCCAGCCCTATGACCCCGTCACTAATCCTACTTTGGACCTTGAACCTCCCCTTACTGCCCGCCAGCTCTTGCGTCTGGCACGAAACCCCGAAGCTCATAAATCCAACTCCGGGAATAAGTCTCCTTCCCTTGCCTCAACCGATGAAGAAACTGACAACGAGGAAGATGCTAGCGAGCCCCAAGAATACTACACTACCTTCCCCGATGACTCTGGATATGAGGCCTCGAGCTTCTTCCCGAATGCTTAGACAGGTACTCCACTACCTTTCCATTGTATATACCAGGTTTTCTTTGCATCTGTTTTCTTTTTCGGTATCTCCTCCAACTTCCTAACACAGAGACTGTGTGAACTAAGTTTGGGGGAGGTATCAAGTATTTGATCATGTTTTCTTTGATGATTTTAGTCTCATGCATTGCATTGTACATACATATATGCATAGAAAAACCAAAAAAATTGAAAATTTTGAAAAATACAAAAAGAAACATGTAGTTGCATCACTTGCACTTTTAGGATTGAGTCTAGAGCATATAGGTTGCATTCACTTGCATTGAGAACAATGATTTAAAATGTCTTGCAGAGAACCCTTGTCTAGAACTCAAAATGACACCCTAGTTAAACATATCAAGTAGCTTAAGCATCTCTTGAAAACCTTGCACGCTTCGAGCCTTGAAAACTCTTCTTGAAACTTGTTTGCTTGGTTGATGTTGGCATTGTTCTTGAGATCAGCTCCAACCCGAACTTGGCTTGAATGAACTTAACCTCTTTTACATATGGGCATTTGCATACTTGGTCATGGATCTCATACACATTTGAGTTATCTTATTCCTTTATATACCATCTTTATTAACCCAAATGGCACTCCATACCCTACAACCCTAGCCATTCTTTGAGACCAAACATTTAATTGCATGAGTGAGGCCTCTTTTGATAGTTTGTCATGTGCAAAATCTTGAGAGTATTGGAGGCGACATAGGTTTATTCTCATCTCTTGCTAGCACAATGAGTTAGCATCTGAGAATGGTGAGAGGGGTTTGTGTATTCTAAACTTCAATATCTTGGGTTTGGGGAGTGAGAAAGATGAGAGAGATGAGCAAAAGAGTATAAATAGAAAAGAAAACTCTAGGGATAAAAAGAAAATATGAAGCTCTTGATTATGCAACAAAGAACCTTCCCCCTAATTAAAAAAAAGAGAAAGAAAAGAAAAATAATCAAAGAGAAGTTGGGGAACGGAATGAAAAAGAGTTAGAGCTTGTAAAAAGCGAGTTAAAATCCCTAGTGGTTGAGTCAAAAGAAAAAGAGAGTTGTTCATTGGGTGAGTGATGTGAGGGGTTTATTTTGATTTTGAGATGATGATAAAGAGGGTAGAACTTGAGATTACTCATAACAAAAGGGAGTAGAATGATGAAAATGAATCTATGTATGCATGAGTTGCTTCTAATCTTAGATAAATTTTGCATAATGATCAAGCTCCTTGTTTTGAGTGATAACCACCTTTAAATGAAAATATTTGAACCCCTCTCTTCATTCATATTAGACCATTGCTTACCTAGCCAAATGATTGAGATCATGTGCCCATTTGTGAGAATTCACCTTGTGCGTGTGTGTGAATCAATGTGAGAGCTGGTTGAAGGAACTTGTTGGTGATGAGTATTGCAACTCGAGTAGAGGCAAAAGAGTATGGATAGGCCTAGAGAAGCTAGAGTATAATAAGGAGGATGTTCATGCTATTTGCTATGTTTCTTTAGGATGTTAAGTTGAGTGCTAGGAACTGTTACTTTTGGCTATGAGTTCCCACCTTCAAACTTCTCTCCTTTATGAGTTCTTACAAAGTCACTTAAGGACAAGTAAAGAACAAGTTTGGGGGAGTTGATATCTTGCATATTTACATTGTTTTAACTCTCTATTCTTGCATGTTTTGATCATTTAGATTAGGGATCATGCATTTTAGTCTCCTTTTTCCATTGCATAAGTCTTTATCAGGTCTTGGAGTTTCCATTGGAGTTCTTAGAGGTACTTGGAAGCATTTGGGATCAAAAAGGGAGTGAAAAGTGTTGTTTGAGCAAGCAGAGCACCAGATCGGGTTACGGGAGCGACCTACGACACCCGCTCCAGGTGAAACGAAGACATCGCGACCACTTGCACCGGGGTGAAGCACCCGCTCTGAGCCCAACCTCTTGTCGACAACTTTCACTTTGTGGAGCAACCTGGTGGAGCGACGTCCCGTGCCCGCGCGCAGTTTGAAGACGATAAGCAAGCATATCAGAGCGACGTACCACAGCGAGGTGATTAACCCGCTCCAGATGTAGAGCGACCTGGGGGAGCGACGTCACGTGCCCGCACGATTTGGAGACGTGGAGCGACCTACGGGAGCGACCTAGTGTACCCGCGCCGTATCTTATCTTATGGTCGCAAATTTATGTTTAATTTGGGTTTTTCAGGTTGTTTACTGAGCCCATTAGGTTTTAGAAGTCATATAAATACTCTCTAAACCTAATGTTGGAGGTTCATCTTGTTTTCTATCTAATCACAAAGAACTTTTAGGTGAAAGATCTTATCTTGATCATTTTCTCTTGTGATTGCTTGATTATCTTGATCACTAATCATGATTAGCACCAAATCATCATTGATTCTTGGGCTCATCATGAAGAGTAGTGAGTAGTCATCTTTGGATTCATGGGTTAGGGAGACTAAGGGTGATTAAGCTAGATCTAAGGTGTTTTAATATAGATCCATCTTGTTCCTTGCTAGTAGAGTGCTTTTAATGCAACTTTAGAGTTGGCCTCTCTAAAGTTGAGCCTTTGGCATTTCACACCCGATAGGTGTTCGATGAAATGCCTGAACCAACTCTACTATGATTTTAACACTCTTTACCAAAGAGATTTGATGTTAAAGGTGTTAAAATGGCTAATGGACTTGAAATTAATGATTGCTTAGATAATATTCAACCAAAGAGATTTGATGCTTGAGTTATCTTAGTGAATGAGCATTCATCTAGAGATAGAGTCTGTTTAGGATTGTGTCTAGGTCTAAGGTTAATAGATTGGTTGAAAGATACCATCTTTAGATTGAAACTTGATCACCCAAGGTCAATTCCTTTAGCCCATGAGTTCTCTTATTTCATAAAAAAGAAAGCTTTGTCCTTTATTGCATTTTAGTAGTATTCTAGTTCAAAAATCATCTCACCAATTGATAGCACTTAGATTAATCATGGTTTTGCATTCCCTTTGCTTTAGAATCACTTAGAACTGGTTTAACATCCTTTATTGTACAACATTTGATTAGGAGCCTTGAAACTCCTATCATCACATCTCTCTTTTTAATTATTTGGATTGCAAAAAAAAAATTGTGAATCACTTTGCTAAATTATACAAGTGATGTGATATACAACTAACTTTTCTCCTAAACAACGCCATTGTAACCAATTTTTTTTTTTAAATTTAAGAAAAACACCACTTCACAGTACTAAAAACAAAACCAATCAACTTAAATAAGAAATATCACATTGTAATAAAGCAATTCATAGTTGTGTATAATAAAAAGAGAAAATCAAATCAAAACACCACAAGAACTCGAATCGTCATCGCTGGAGCTATAGTCGTCATCACCGGAGCTCGAATCATTATCGCCGGAACTCCTTATGTTTTCTGGGGAAAAAGTCACAAAAATCTCTTTTTCTCATTTTTTCTCGTTTTTTCAGGTAAAATAAGAAATGAAGAAAAAAATGCGAGTCCATGTAATCCCACATGACCCGTTTCGGCACATCCAGCAAAAAGCCTAGTCCCGCAAAGACCCGTCCCGCGAGGCCCGCAAATTTGCGGGCCTAGAAATCCTCGTCCCAATACCGTCCTGCGACAGTCTTTTACGGGCCAGTCCCGCGGTCCAGATCCATAATTGCCATCTCTAACCCAAACTCCATCAAATTTAGTCGATATTTGTCATATATATCTAAATTTTTACAAAATAACTTTAATTAAACTATTAATAATTAAAATAAAAAAATTAAACTCTAAATTTTACATTTTAAAGATTCATATTACTTAAAAATGTTACAAAGTATATTGTTAACAAAATATATTTCAACTAATTCATAAAATAATATATATATAATAGAACACAAAAAAAATCATAATTTTGGATATACATGTTTTTAAATCGGATACAAATCCGTTCTTATCGGGTCGGATCTATTCGATACCAATTTTTTCGGATAAAAGAATTTTGGACCCAAAAAATACTTATAAATTTCTGTTCGGTTTTGGATAGGATATTTTCAGGATGATTCCGGTTCGAGTTTTTGTGTTAAGGTTAAAATGCTCAGGTCTAATTTTGAGCCAGTCGAGACAAGTTCTTGCAAACTATCAGAACAAAGGCGGTAAACCTAGGAAAAAATAAGCAAATCACATCTGTTTTTTTTTAAAAAAAAATTAAAAGTTGTATACAGTAAGTAGCAGAGCCGTGCGAACACTAGCCAGTAGCCGCTGCCCAAAGCGATAGAGAGATTAAAAAAAAAATTACGAAAAATATAAAAGCTATCGTTGTTTAGTGTAATAGAATCCTGGAACAATATTTTTAATCATAAGAAATGCTTATAAACTTTTTAAAAATAGATGCCCTAAGCTTGAGGCAAAAAAATAGATATTTATTTCTCATGTAAGCACGGCTCTAATAAGTAGATCTATAAGAACACCAGGTAAACCTTGTAACAAGATTATTTTGTCAACTGATTTGTATTCAAAAAAACATAAAGGGAAAGCATGGCACATGCCCCGTATTCGACAACAACACCACAACATATTAAATCGAAAAGAATTAGCAAAATGAGATACATCTAACTAATTTTATCCCAATAATATTTACACATTAAATGTTGGAGGATTAGGTTAATAGAATTCTCAGAGTCTACATGAATCTGTAAATGCTTTTGTTGTCAAAAAAAAAAAAAGGTTAATAGAATTCTAGCCTTATGCTAATTGAAGTCTTTGTTAAAATAAAAATAAAATATTAATTTTTACATTTTCCACAGAAAAAAAGAAAGCACAAAATAATAAAAACTCGTGGACACGTCTACTAGAAAAGATCACGTCTTTTCTCTTGAGATCATTGATCTCTCTGAATTCATGCTGCTTATAGTTAAATAATGCTTCTAGATTGTTAAAACATGATGCTCTTTTTCATAGAGAGTTTCAGGCCATTAAGCATTGTCACCCAATAGTCAAGTGCTAAAGTAATTAAATTTTATTGTAGGACGTGAAATGAACCAGATTGTCTAGAGAAAGATCAAAACTGAAGTTTGCAACATCATGTCATCTATATGCACAGATATACACATACAGTAACAAAAGACTATATGAACATACAAGAATAGTTGATCTTGATCCAGCAAAAGCTTACTATACTTTTTCAGTTTCAGATAGAGGAAAGTTGCTTATGTTGGATTTTATCTTGTTGAATTTGAGGCCAAATACAATCTATTCTTCTCTATTCAACTTGCAATCAAGTAATTGTCACTCTGACAAATCTCCTCATGAGAATCTATATTTTGATTCTATCAATCCAAAGATGATTTCATTTCATATGTATGGATTATTAAAAAAGAAGACATGATATATACCTGGTATTATAGCAATAATAAAATATGGATTCTTGCGAATGGAACTCTCAGAGTTGTTGCTGACTGAATCCAACTTCACTAGTGAGTTGCTGAAGAGACGAAGTTTTGGTACATGATGCGGTGTTACACATGGAAAAAAATGTATCACACAAAATTTAGAAGAACTAGGTGATGACCCGCGCCCTGATGAATAAACTAAAAGAGTTTGTAATTTTTAGTTATTGATATTTATAAAGTATATTACATATTATACAATGACGGATTTGATAAAAAATTTAAATGTTTATATAAGGTTAATTATTTAAACTGTTAGAAACTTGCGTTATTGGTTAGATGTAATCGAAGTTTATTCTGTTAAAGTAAACACTTATATAAACTTAGTTATGGTATTAAGATAAAAAATTAAATAGAAAATTAAATTATTGCTTTCATAAGATTAAATAAACTATGATACTATAATAATAAAATATGAAAAGCAGAACTTATAAGGAAAGGTTTTTAAAGAAAATGAAAAAAACAACAAATGATGTGGAAAGTATCTTCAAAACTCTCCGTTTGCAATCATATAAAGAGCAATAACAAATAATATATATTATCAAAATATAGAATTATAAATCAGAACTCATTAAACAAAATGTATTACCTTTTTCTGAAAACACCTATTTATGGAACATCATTGAGCTCGAACAAAATTTTGGAAATCAATGATCGGTGCTCCTCCAAATTAATGATCGGTGCCCCACGTTTAGCCGGTGTCAGAGAAAACGTATGAAGGAGATTTCAAAATGAAAAAATGAAGGTATGCGGCCTGATTTTTATATGGATAGTCGAACGAATTAGGGTAGATTAGGGTAGATTTGCTTAGATAATCATCTTCTTAAATTTCGGAATTCAAACTAATCCAGAGAATATCGAGTACTTGCCTTAAAACACATCCATGCGAATCAATTTGCCTATTATAGGAAACAAATTGTAATCACGATCAACTTATTAAAATTTTTAATCAATCAGCCTCAATTTAAAATACGTCTAAATAAAGTACAAACTCGAATTTCCTTAACAAATTTGAATTATATTAATGACTACATATATTACTGAAATATTGACATATTTAGCTCCATACATTCCAATGTTGGAATATTCCCATGATCGTGGATTTAAAAAAAAAAATCATGCGATTGACAATACAGAGCTCTATATTTGGAAACTAAATATTGAAATTCAATTGTGTTTCCTTTTTATTTTGACCAAATAACCAAAATATATCTGATATCCGTAACATATAATTTTTTTTTTCAACGTTGACAAAAATGTTGCCTTTTACAAAAGAGTTAATATTGCATTATAATTAACGTTGACAAAAATGTTCATAAAACGTTTGATTATAATACGTGTTCCTAAAATAAGCATAAAATTGTTCATAAAATTATTCCTGTTTCTTTAGTTGCATTATAAAGAAATTTGATATTAGTTTAAAAATGTTCATAAAATATTGCATAAAAATGTTCATAAAATGTTGACTCGGTTTCAAAAAGGTTCATAAAACGTTGCATTATAATACGATTTGATATTAGTTTAAAAATGTTCATAAAATGTTACATTATAATTAACGTAAACAAAAATGTTCATAAAACAATTTGATAGATATCGAACTTATTTTGTTGCCTTTTACAAAAGAGTTAATATTCTGTCTGTCATAAATTCCCGTTTTTTTTTTCAAATCGGATTGTAATCATATAGTATAATGTATATGACCAATGGCATTTGGTTGTAATTATTCTAGTTCACAAAGGGTTTTTAAAAAAAAGTTAGTGAGAGTGCATGAGGTGATGACACATAGGAAATGACACTCATGTAATAAACACATGAGGCCAAGGTTTATTTCTATCAATGTTCCTCCTTTAATAAGAAAGGGATAAAAACAGACCTCAAAATGCACTAATGTAGAATATTTTCATATGTTTATTTGACGTGATTAGAATTAAAGAAACATTTTTAGATAATAAATTGTAAAATTTGGTGATGTTAACATATAGGAAATATTATAGTATTAGACAATAGAAAAGGTTATTTGATATATATTTTAACTTTTATCTAGAATTAGATTAGAACTTTTGACATTGTAATTCTCATATAGAAACACAAAGGTTTTGGGGTTTTATAACTGAGTGAACTTAAAAACTTGATCAAAATTTGTTGTGTCAAGCAAGGTGGATAGACTAGGAATTAATCCCTACCGAGTCGTATAATTTGGATCAAGCAAGTATGTAAGAGATTGTGTAAATGATTTCTAATAAAATAGATATGTGTTCTTGGAATTACTTTGTGTCTTTTGTTTATGTTAAATCTAGATTATGCAATTAGTATTAGAGCGGGACACCTAAACGAAAGAGAATTCTTCGAACACATGTGAGATCCGGAAAAGAGAATATGCCAACTTTGGGTACAAAATAATGAATATGTTTGATTAGAAACTCAAAATTGCATCGATTTCAATTTTAATTTGACGTTTTAGTCAAAAAAATTAATGTTTTTTTTTTCTTTCTAGAATGTCTAATAGAACAGAATGTTTGAGTGATATGTTAAAAAAATTATGTTAAGAGATAATATATCTTAAAATTATTAAATAATCGTGTTTTCGATATACACAAGGAAACACATAGAAAGAATTTGGTAGACAAAGTCACCGAATCCATAATTGCATAAGAGAACATAAATTTCTCTTATGCTTTCTCGCCGTCATGGTGTTTCGGACATCCCTGTCGATGGTTTTGAAGATGATTTGAGTAGAGGCATGACCGTTGTTGTGGACCGATGAATTCCGCTGTCTCCAGATGTTGTAAATTGTGATTCAGTCACTAACTTTCGCAAGGTAGACGGAGCTGAGGGAGATCGTCGGGTCCAAGAAAGCAGTTCATCCCAAGTGAGAAACAGTCGGCGGGGAGGTGCAGAAGCAGCAATTTGTATGAATGTTTAACCCCCATGAAGCTAGGCACACTTTAGTTGGCAGACGGTTGAGAGAAGCCAGCCACATGTTGAAGGCCTGACAGGGAATAGCACCACTGAACCAAACAGCCTTTGTCCATTGCTTTGGTGAGACCCTAGGTCTTAGGACCTCCCACGTTTTAGATGAGAAATAGCCATGGCAGTCGGGGTTGTCTGCTATCCAATGATAAGTGTTCCTAGCTGACTGGAGATGAGGCAGAGGTAGAGTTGTCAAGTGAATCTGGAATGTTAAGGCCATGTCTGATCGTGGAGATGACAATCTCCATACCATTTCACTTGAGGCTTCTCGGACAGTGGCATTGATTGGTACGTTAAGATCTCTTTGTCCGGCTTGTCCTATGAATTCAATGAGCTGCCAAAATGGCGTCCAAAGATCATACCAAAACAGAGCAGTTTCACCATTTTTTATACTACACTTCAAGAAAATGGTTGCTAGTGGCTTCAAAGAGATGATGGATTCCCAGGAGGCAGAGTCTGAGTTCTTTGCTTCAGTTGCCCAAAAACTGGCGCTATGGAGGTGATGATGCTTGTGCCATCTGATACCCACAGAGATTCCGAGCCGGAGTGAAGTAGCCAAATGAATCTTAGGCAAAGCACTGTTTTCCATATGTTGAAGTTTCTTAGGCCCAACCCTCCCTCCGATTTTGGTAGACAGAAAGTAGTCCATGCCACCTTGGAAGATTTTTTTGCTTCGATGTTACCAGACTAAAAGAATCTCGCACACATAGCTTCAATCTTCTTTATGCAGCCTTTTGGTAAGATAAATGTGGTGAGCCATAAGTTTATTGTACCATAGATCACAAAACTGAGCAATTGCAGCCAGCCCGCATAGCTAAGCATTTTTACAGCCCAGCTCCTAAAAGTTCTAGCAAGTTTTTCAAGAAGAGGGTCATATTCTTATAACCTAACCTTTCTATGCATCAGAGGTAAGCCCAGGTATCTAATAAGAAATTTACCAATAGGATACTTGTACCTTTCGATTTGGAATGTCTCGGTGGTACTGAGCCCTGCCAAAAAGAGCTCTGACTTGTCTCTATTAACCAGCAGCCCAGACCATCCAGCAAAATCATCAAGGGTTTCAGTGATTGCGTGTAAAGAAATAGAACCCCCATCAAAGAAGATCATCATATCGTCGGCAAACATCAGATGTGAGAGGCCAATAGCCTTAGTTCTTGGGTGATATGTGATATATCCAGTCTCAAACCGAGAGGAGAAAAGCCGGGAGAATACCTCCATTGCTAAGACGAACAAGTATGGTGATAAGGGGTCACCTTGGCAAAGGCCTTTAGAGCTCTTGAAGTATCCTCCAGAAATTCCATTTACACTGACAGTGAAGATCGGAGAGGTGATGCATTCAGCTATCCATTTTATGAAGATCTCAGGGATGCCAACAAGATGGAGGGTGGAGAGGATGAAGTCCCACCGTATTGAGTCAAAAGCCTTCCTAAGATCGACTTTGAGCATACCTCGCCTTGAAATATTTCTTCGGTTGTAACCATGAACTACTTCAGTAGCAAGTAGACATTCTCTGCCAAGAGCCTTCCCTTTATAAAGGCCGATTGGGATGGAGAGATCACATGCGAAAGGATGTCTTGAAGCCTCTTTGTTAGCAATCTTGAAATGACTTTGTAAAGGGTGTTGATGCATGAGATTGGTCTGAAGTCTTTTGCTCTTTCTGCATTTGGGACCTTAAGGATTAGAACCAATGTTGTAGCATTCCACTGATTCAGCAACCTGACAGATTTAAAAAATTCCAAAACTGCATCAATGGCCTCAGCTCTTACAACGCTCCAAGATCCCGTAAAGAACTCAGCTGAGTACCCGTCCGGACCACTTGTTTTGTTTCTAATGAGGGAGAAGAACATGTCTTTGATTTCTTGCCTAGTAAAATCTTTTGTGCGATCATACTTTTGTTCTTCAGTACACCTGAAAGGCATTAGTTTTGACAGATCGCGTTGGTCATAGAGAAGAATAGTCTGCTCTTCAGCCAAGAGGTTAGAGAAGTAATCAATACAGATGTTCTGGACTTCAGCTTGGCCTTCAACCCTGTTCTTGTGATCGTCAAGCAAGTAGTGAATGTAATTTACCGACCATCTCGTTGATATCAGTCTATGGTAGTAAGCCGAGTAACAATCACCTCCCTGAATCCACGTAATGTGAGTTTTCTGGAGGAGGAAGAGTTCCTCTGCTTTTGCTAAGATTGACCAACTTTCAAGAGCTGAAGCTTCCTTGTCCATATTTTCTGATGTTGGGTTGGCAAGGAGGTTGCTCTGGGCAGTGAGTAGACGTGAATGTGCTTCCTCAGCTCATTTTTCCAAGTTGGAATAGTTCGCTTTGCAAAAGCTTCTTATGTTATTCTTTATCAACTTTAGCTTTCTAGAGATTCTGAACATTGTTGAACCATTAGCTCCAATAGAATACCATAGCTCAGAAAAAGCTCTCATTCTGCAGCAGGTAGCTATGAAACCTGAAAGGCCTTTTAACCCTGATGGAGTCTTGCTGAAAGACCACTCCACAAACAATATGATCAGAAAAATCAGGCTCTCCAAATATAGCATATGAAGACGTCATCAAGTTTAGCCAATCATCATTTACCAACACCCTGTCGAGTTTCTTTGCAATCAGATTTGTTTTGCTCTTATTTGTCGAGGTAAACGTTGGTCCTCTGAAGTTTAGGTCCGCCAAGTCAGCATCCAGCAGCACTTCTCTGAATAGTCTTGTTTTCGCATCAACGTTGAGAGAGACCGGACGAGAATGCTCCTTAGAGTCCAGGGTTTGGTTAAAGTTCACTAAAATGATCCATAGCTTGCTTAAGATTCTTGGATCCCACTTCAAGTAGGACAGTTCCTCCCAAAGTTCTTTCCTTTGATCATCATCATTTGAGGCATACACAATCGAGATGATGCAAGTCGTACTCTGGCTTAGAAAGATTACCTCCAAAGTTATCATCTGAAGCGATTTGCTAAGCACAGAGAGTCTTACAGATGGATGCCACACAACCTAAGAACATATAATTTTCTTCATCCCCAGCCAGGTAAGATCCTAGTAACAAACTTCTGGTGATTTGGCTGCTTCACATGAGTTTTTATAATACCTTTAAAAAGTGGTGTATTTTTCTTCCACCATTTCCTAAATCCGATGTGGTGGCTATATACATTGAAACCCCACACGTTCCAGCAAAAAAGGTCTATACACATAGATATTAGTGGTGTGAGGGAGTTACCCTTCGATTTTTCTTTTTAGTCCTTCTCGATAGGACTTTTATGTATTGAAGCTCTTCCTTCGGATCTCCATTCATATCTGAGGATACAATGTTTGATGAGTCAGGATCCAGCCTCGAAGACTTGCCATCATCTGCACTCAGCTGGGCACTTTCCTGAGCAGTCACTGGAGCACTCTCATGCGCCTTAGCTAATGATTCTGTTTGAGGGAGCTTATGTGCAGGTGTAAGGCCATTGCTGTCACTTTGGTGTAAGGTGCTTTTGTAGGACTTCTCAGAAGGGTTGACTACAGGATTTTGCAAAGGGGTTTTGCAGACTTGCCATTGTTTGGCTGGAGCATCAGGTTTAAACTGGCAAGATGTCTTGTGCTTGTCATCGTGGAGTTTAGTGCAAGTGCATCTTTTAGTGGGGTGAGTTGTTGACTTGCAGTGTGTGTAGGTTGTAGGGGCTTGCCTACAGCGTTTGCTGTGTGCCCAATCTCCTGGCATATTGAACACATAGGAGGCATCAATGGACTTGAGACAAGGACCGTCACAATATCGCCAGAATCAAACTGCACGTTTATTGCCTTCAGTATTGGTTTCCTTAGATCAATGACCGTAAAAACTTTTGCGACGTCAAGAATCGTCTTATTGGCTGTGTTGGGATGCATGTACTTTGGGTGTCCCACGAGGCATGCGATGCGTTCTAGACCATCTTCATTGAAGAATAGGAGTGGAACGTTTCTCAGTTCCAACCAGATTGGAGCCGACGACAGTTCTGGTTTTGTCGGGATGACTCCAGGTTCTCATTTGTCAACAAATATCGTCTGGCCCTCTATTTGCCACAAGCCGTGTTTTATGACATGATTCCTCGTGGAAGCATTTGAAATTCTGAATAAGAATATCCCTCCATCTTCGACACTGTGATGTCTCTGTGGGTTCTATTCCAGATTCCATTCACTATATTATAGATGGTGCCCTGTGAAGGAGGTTCATGATAGAATTTCCCTAACACAAAACTATCCCAAAATCTTCTGTTTTTCTCAATAACAAAGTTTGGGATGTTTATACAGATTTCACTAGAAGGAAGGGTGAAAGGAGTTTCCTTTTTCTGGAGTTTATTGCCAATTCCTTTAGCCTTATCACATCAAGTGTTTGAAAGTGGCGTATCAGTGAAGTTGGCTTTTGATTGTGGGTGTTCTTCGGACATGCATTGTGTGTTACCAGAGGAAACTTCGTGAGGAGCTTCATGGCAGGGTAAGGTCGGTGCTGGAACGGTTGCTTCCACAACTTTCACAGTAGCGACGTCGGAGCTTTTTTCTTGAGAGGTCAGAGATGCGCATGTCTCGGCAAGGGAGAATTTACGAGGTTTTGAATCTTCATCAGTCGATGTATGAACTATATGGGAGACAGCGGAATCATCGATTGAGCGGAATGCAAAACAATTAGAGATCTATGCTTCATCTTCTTTTTTTTTGGTGAAGGTTTTTGAAGGATTTTTTCTTCTCCATAAGGAAGGGAGGGCCGACGTCTCGAGTGACGCCAAAGAACGACGGAGAACGCTGTAAGTTTTGTGACAGCAAAAACCGTAATCGCTCAATTTGGAGTTGTGCTGTGAGACGCGTTGTTTTTACTATATCTTTTTACTTTACTAGTTATCTTTTACTTAATTAAATTATCCGACATATATCTTATTTAATATTGACATATTTTGTATTTTATCACAACTAAACTTGTAAATGCAATATAAACTTGTAGTATTATAAGTTAAGGTATATAGTTGCATATAAGATGGTTTAGTAACATTGCATTTCTTGAGAAGCAATCGTAAATAGTTTTTATAAAATAAGGAATTCTATCACCGACAGAGATGTAACATTTTTCACATAGAGAGAGGTAGGTAGGGCTTCTGACCCGATAGGTCGACCTGAAACACGTGGCTATAAAATTCGACAAACAGATTTCATCATGTTTGTTCACATTTTCCGAGACCTTTTCTTCACTTGAAGGTTCTATTCATCACTCTCACTAAAATCTAAAAAACGATGAGCTCTCAAATCTGCAGATCTGCTTCCAAAGCAGCAAGGTCTCTTCTTTCCTCAGCTAAGAACGCTCGTTTCTTCTCCGGTTAGTTTATTCTTCTCTCTATCTCTGTCTTGATTCAGCAATGACAAAGAAGAAGAATCTGGATTTCTAACGTTGTCTTGGTGCAGCAGCAGCGGTCACTGCATCTGCAAAGATCCCTCTCTATGCATCTAACTTTGCAAGATCGCTGGATCACTGGACTCTTGGCTCTTCCTGCTGCAGGTTTACCCACATTATTTGAATATTACGCTGCCAAATCTTTTGTTTATTTTTTGAATTAGTTTGGCTTCCTAGAATAGGACAAAGTTCGAAACTTTCACCACTTTACTATGGAAGCGTTGACATATGTTAATCTTTTATTTCTGTTACAGCCTACATGGTTCAAGATCAGGAGGTTCTTGCTGCTGAGGTAACAATAATCATCCATTTTCATTTTGTTTTCTTTATGCTCTTGATCGCTGAACGTTGCTTTCCAAATCAGATGGAACGCACGTTCATCGCTATCAAGCCTGATGGAGGACTGGTAAATTTTAGTCTTGATTCATATGTGTGCTAATCTCTTATCTCATGAACCAACAGATATCAGAGATCATTTCTCGGTTCGAACGCAAGGGATTCAAGCTTGTTGGGATCAAGGTCGTTGTTCCTTCCAAAGATTTCGCTCAGAAGCATTACCATGATCTTAAGGAAAGACCTTTCTTCAATGGCTTGTGTGACTTCCTTAGCTCTGGTCCTGTTATTGCCATGGTAACAAGAGACACTCTCTCTCCTTAGCTTTTGGAACTTGATAACAAACTCAAAATGAAGTAACTTCATCACCTGCATCAATCAACCATTGATAAGCATGCGAGACATAAACATATATATACTCATATACCCATTGCCACAGAAACATTGATAAGAAATTTGGGAACAAAGAAAGCAAATTAGTCCCACATGTTCGTTAGTTAAAACAACAGCTTTTAAGCATGAAAGCACACCTATCCACTTCCATGAGTAACAGCCACAAGGATTTTGGGGGAAAGGAGAAACTAAATAAGATAAGAGAGACATTTTACCTCAGTCTGATTTATTGATGCAGCAATATGGAATATTGTGTTACCATCTTCATCCTTCCAGTCCAAGATTTCCTTCCTGTTTGCTCTCTTGAGCCATCCCAATAGAACCTTAAATGCCTTAAGCTGTTGGTTCTCCACAGCAATGTGCAAAGCTGTCTCACAAATCTTCTATGGAAGAAGGACAAGCTAACAAGAGTTCCACTCAACAATTCTGCATCACCTGTCTGAGCCACATGATGCAAAGGAGTAATCCTTCCTCTTCCCTTGATTCTGACTAAGCTGCTGTCGAGTGCCACAAACCCTCTCACCAATTTAATGTGGTTGTTTTGCAGAGCTAAATGCATAGGGCTGAAACCTGAAACGTTTAGCTTTGAAGCAAGCAACGGCTTAAGGGTCATGAGTTCCATGGCAAAATGGGTTTGCCCTTTTTCAGCTGCAATGTGTAGTACTGGTGTCTCACAAAAAGGAACATTTTTGCCAAATTGACATTAAATGTTTTGATCTTCTGCTATCAACTTGTAGAGTCTTTCTATGTGTCCATCTTGAGCAGCCTTCTTCAATTTCTCATAGATATTTTCATCTTGAGTGCTTCTACTCGATCTCCCATTCAAATTTACTTCTTGAGCTACCATCTCCGATACTCTATGACACAGCTTCACTAGTAACCCCGGCTTCAGCTCCCTCCATAGACTTTTAACTTTTGTTTCTTGCAACACATGCTTAAGTAGAAAACACAGTCTCCAATCAACTACCTTATATATAAAACACTTTAGTTATTCTAATCTTAGACCACTCATTTTTTCACATGCCAATTTGATAAATTCATGCAATATTCAAATTAATTTAGCTAGGTTCCACATTAGGGTGGTTGAAAGTTGAAACCCATCAAGGCATCATCGAAAGTACAGCCATAGTTTGTGTCCATACCAAACACCATAGAAATGAACAGTCCTACGGTAGCTACTCTACCTTAGCTGTCGGTGAATAAAAAGATTGAACTAAAAAAAATATCAATCTAAGATATACCAATCCACCTCTACTGACAGTGCGCCTTTAAGTCCGTACCTTTACATCTACTACTGCAAACTTGAATGAACAGAGATTCCCATCAGAAAATGCAAAAGCAAAAGACCCACATTAACTTGAGTTTATAATGTATCATTTAGAAGAAGAATTGCAAAAGTTGGAGACTATAATCCTCAACTGACGTGGAATCTTAAGTTCATACCTGGAGCTGCAGTAATGAGCAGAGGTCTTGAAACCATACATGGATGGGACTGCAAATTAAAGATAAATGAAAATGGAGATAAGATCTTATAGATATGTATGTTCAAAAAAATAAAATGTTATAGAGGTAGTTAACGAAACAACATGAACATTTTTTCTTTTCCATGAAAATGGAGATAAGAACTTAGCATAGGGAGAGGTAGCCAACAAAACAATCAAAATGTTGGGCAACAATAATACTGGAGAACTTGTCACAGTACTAACAGAAAATCTAAAATATACCCTTTTTTGATAATCAGATGATTCGTCCATTGTCATTTCTCTTATGAAGAACTATAAGCTTTTTCACTACAATAATGTTCATTCTACCTACTCGTGCTATATAAGCGGGTCCATGGAAAGGCAGTTCCCTTGAACGATACCTGTCTGGGACATTTCATTGAACATTATACATAATCAAAAATTAGTTTTCCCTTTTTCGGCTGCAATGGATCCGGTGTCTCACAAAATGGCACTTTATCAAGATGACCTATGTCTGGATCTTCTTCTATAACTTGCAGAGTCTTTCTATATACAATATCAAGATACATAAAAACTCTACAAGTTGATAGCAGAAGATCAAAACATTCTAGGTCGTTTCGATACTGAACTACCATCCAAATCTTCATCTGTTGACAATCACAACAATCACAACAATCAACATATACTTTACTCATGATCCAGGCTTCTGATAGCCCTACAGTTTTTTTTTTCGTTTTTGGCTCCTGCAACACATGCTTAAGTAGAAGGCACAAAGTCTCAAACCAACTACCTTGCCTAGGAAAAACGTTCATTACTCCTAATCTCATACCACTCATCTTAATTTTGAAGTCTGTACGACCATATCTTTCTGGCAACAATATGGCATCCTAGGTAAGTTATTAATGGCATTTCAAAAAGAGTGATGGGGATATCGCAAATTCAATTTAGTTAGGTTTAACATCACGATTAGGCCTGGGCGTTCGGGTCTTCGGGTCGGGTTCGGGCCGGTTCTTTTCGGGTCCAGATCTTTTCGGATCCTAAATATTTAGACCCAATAGGTACTTAGAAATTTTCTGTTCGGGTTCGGGTCGGTTCTTCTCGGGTCCAGGCCGGTTCGGGTCTATAATTAAAATACCCATAAAATATCCGTAATTTTTCGGGTCCATATCGGGTCCGGGTCGGGTTCGGGTATTTAGAATCTGAAAATGACATGATATACCCAATTCCATCAACTTTAGTTGAATACTTGTCATATATATCTAAAATTTTACAAAACAACTTAAATGAAACTATTAATAATTAAAATAAAACATTTTAAAACTCTAAATTTTACATTTTAAAGCTGTATATTACTTTAAAAAAATAATAACAAATGTTGTTAACAAAAGATATTTCAACTAAATCATAAAATAATATATATAAAATAGAACACAAAAACATCATAGTTTTAGATATACATGTTTTTAAGTCGGTTACAAATCGGTTCTTATCGGGTCGGGTCTATTCGGGTCGGTTCTTTTCGGATCCGGGTCTATTCGGGTCGGTTCCTTTTCGGTTCCGGTTCTTTCGGGTAAAAAAAATTTAGACCCAAAAGGTACTTGTAAATTTTCGGTCCGGTTCCGGATCGGGTATTTTTGGATCGGTTCCGATTCGGGTCTTCGGGTCTTCGGGTCAAAATGCCCAGGCCTAATCACGATGGTGGAAACCCATTCTATTTTCACTCTGATGTGAAATCGTGTAACTTTTGCCACAACGTCACAACTAGTAAACCTATACTACAAAAGAAACTAAGAAAGGCCAATAGGAATTGAGTTAAAAGTATACAATTATTCAAAAGAAAAAATAAGCAGGGGTTATTGGTTGTTGTATTTTAATGGATTTGAAAATCCGAACTAACTCTAGTGTTATTGGTTCTGTGATTTTCAAATCTATATTAAAATCATGTGTTATTGGTTTAATGATTCATAAATTCTATATCAAATCAAGTGTTATTCAATCGTACGGATTTACTAATATATTTGATTTTATAATGGATTTGAATGGATTTGTTTGGATTTTTTTAGTTAAAATTACAAAGACTCAAATCCGAAGGAAAACCTCTGGATTTACATATTTTACTTGGATTTATAAATACTATATAGATTTCTAAATTAATCAAAATATATAAACCAATAACACCTACTTAGAATTATCAAGGTCCAAAAAGTAGTAATAACATATTCCACGCTATTGTGGGATCTTAAGTTCATATCTGGAACAACAAAGATCTGGAATTCATACCTGAGACGGAGATGATAAATGAAAATGGACATAAGCAACTTGAAACTGAGAGAGAAGTAACTAACAAGACGATGAGCTGTGTAAGCAATGATATAAAACTTGTCATAATACTAACTAGACTTCGATCCGCGCAACTGCGCGGATTTTTGTTTTCATTTATTTTTATGTAAATATTTTGTTTTCAATTCTAAATTGGTATATATTATAATCTATGTGTCTATCAATTTTTAAAACATAATAAAGTTTACGGTATATTTTTTTAATTAAATAGATTGTTTTAAACTTTCACAAGTATTTGTATCTTCTTCTATATATATATTTTCGGATTATTATTTCATTATTAGAATCATAACTATATCTATAAAGATTAGTAAAATATTGTTTTATTGTCATATTCAAAGATATTGTAACATTTCACAAATTTAAAAATTATTTAAAAATTAAACTTTTCGCTTCATAGATTTATATTATCGAGTAAATAATTAAACATTTAGTTTTTGTTTAATTTTTAAAATAAACTATATAGTTTAAAATTTGTTTTCATTGGTTTAAGGTAGTAAAGATTAATCATTGTTAGATAATATGATTTTTGTTATTTAAAAAAAATCTTTATAATTTTAAAAGTTAACATCGACAAATATTTAAATAATTAACATATGGAGGTATAGTATTACAACATTAAATTATATATATTTAATTTATATTATCTATAAATCCAATGGATCATCTATTGTTTAAATCCAATTATTGATAGCCCAATAAAAATTTTGTAGGCCCAAAATTTTAATTATAAGATTAGAGATTAAATGTAACATGACTTCCTAGTAATATGTCCATTAAGTCCATTTTTTAAAAAAATTACACATGAATCAAGGTTGTGACTTCTGTTTTATTATATAAGATGCAAATTTTTAACTCACTGCCCTTTTTGCCGGTAAAAAATCACAACAACAAAGAAAATCAATTAAAGAATGAGCCATCTACTTACTGTTGACATGAAGAGATTAAAGAGCAAGAGTAAAGACATGAAGAACCTGATTGATAATGAACAGGAGATCATGGACAGAAAATCATGGACAGAAAATCATGGACATGAAATCATGGACAGAAAATCATGGATAGGAAATCATGGACAGGAAAACTGAAGCAAGGAAAGGTGTGAGACTGATTTAAATATCTTGCCTGAAGTCTTGGACGAATTTAAACAAGTGGAGGCAACTGAATAGAGCTGTTGGAGTGTGGAAACAAGCCAAAGTCACATGATATGCTAAGGAAGGAAGAGAGAAGAGAGTTGTCACTATCCGAAAGTGACTTCCTCAGATCTGGTCTTCATTACTTTATTCATCTCCATTTGTTTATTCATTCTCATTGTCTTATTCTCCTTGCTAGATCTATTTATGTAACTATTGTATATACTAAATCAATCTAAGGAAAAATGTTCCTCAAATATTCTTATATCTCTCTCTCTTGGATTCCCTCACATATCTCTTTTAGTTCTTCACCAAAATCTCTCAAATAATTTTCATAAACTCTCATTAATTCTCATAAATTTACATGGTATCAGAGCTACAAGCTCTTGAAACCTAAATCTCTTCCGCAAATTACTCTGATTTTATTTCTCTTTTTCTCTTTAAAATCTCTTATTATTCACACCAGTCTCTCTCCTCTGTTCTTGAACTGTTCTTCAATTTTTCTAGTTCTGTTCTTGTGACTCTTGATGAATTCAGGAGAAAACTAAAAAATGGTGGTGATTCCAGTTACTCTTAAAGGAGCTAACTATCTACATTGGGCAAGGCTTGCTAAGACAGCTCTTGGAGGCAGAGGGCTTTGGGAGATTGTTGAAGAAGACATGCCACAAAAGAAGACTATCCTAGGAGAGGATGGCAAAGAGGTTGTTCTTGCTGATGCTGGCGCCAAGAAGAAATGTCAAGAGGACCAGTTGGTGTTGTCCATTCTTCAGCACAGTCTTGACCCCTCACTTCAGGAATGTTACTCCTATTGTGAAACTTCCAAGGAGCTATGGGATACACTTCAGAAGGTGTATGGAAACAATTCCAACATCAGTAGAGTCTTTGAAGTCAAAAGAGCTATCAATACTCTTAGTCAAGAGGACAATGATTTTGATAAACATTTTGGGAAGTTCAAATCCTTGTGGGCTGAACTTGATATGCTGAGGCCAGCAACTATTGATCCTGATGTGCTTAATCAAAGGAGAGAGCAAGACAAGGTCTTTGCTTTGCTGCTTACCCTCCATCCAAGCTATGGTGACCTCATCAAGCACATCCTTAGGAATAAGGAGCTACCTTCTCTAGATGAGGTATGCTCTGAGATTCACAAGGAGCAAGGCTCAGTTGGTCTCTTTGGAGGAAGAAAGAAAGATTTGGTGCTTGAAAACCAAGCTGATGGAGCAGCAAACAAAAGCTCTTACAAAGCTGAAGACAAGAAGGTGTGGATTTGTGATCATTGCAAGAAGAAAGGCCATGGAAAGGACAAGTGCTGGATACAACATCCCCATCTCAAGCCACAGAAGTTCAGGACAGGTTACAATGATGCCAAAGCAAACTTCTCTGGTGATATTGGTGAGCCATCTATACAAGGCAGCATGCGCCAGACCAATGAAGCTTGTGAGAACAAAGGGGGAGCTTCCAGGAGTGGCTCAGCCTTAAGGAACACTCAAGATGAGACCATCAAGAGATCTGATATTGAGGCTCTCATCAAACTCCTTAAGGATAACTCTGGTAACTTACTTGGTACCTCTTTACATGCTACTGCTTGTGGAACTTCCTTGAATGCGATAACTAATGCAATTTGGCAAAACCTTTAGTTTTAGATTCAGGAGCTAGTCACCACATGATCAGTGATTTAAAATTGATTAAAAACATTATCCCTGCCTTAGGAAATGTTACAATAGCTAATGGTGAAAGAGTACCAATTAAAGGAGTAGGTGATCTTAGGTTGTTTAACAAAGATTCTAAAGCTTTCTATATGCCTAGCTTTACCTCAAACTTGTTATCAGTTAAAAGAGCTACTAATGACTTGAATTGCAGTGTTACTTTCACTCTTAATGATGTCTACTTTCAGGATATTGAAAATAGTAGGTTGCTTGGCAAAGGTGTCACCAAGGGAGACTTGTACTTGCTTGAAAATACTAAACTTGCTGCCGATTTATCCCATGCTTTAAATTTCATTTCTGATTTCCCTAAAGATGTATTGTGGCATGCTAGATTAGGACATCCCCATTCTAGAGCTTTAAACATCATGTTGCCTAGTATTTCCTTTAAGAGTGATTGTGAGGCTTGTATCTTAGGAAAACATTGCAAATCTGTTTTCTCTAGATCAAGTACTATTTATGAAAATTGCTTTGACCTGATTCACTCTGATGTATGGACTGCCCCATGTTTATCTAGAGAGCATCATAAGTATTTTGTGACTTTTATAGATGAAAAATCAAAATATACTTGGATCACACTGATGCAATCTAAAGACAGGGTCTTAGAAGCTTTCATAAATTTTCAAAATTATGTATCTAACCATTTCAATGCCAAGATAAAAAATTTGAGATCAGATAATGGAGGAGAATACACAAGCAATGCTTTTAAACAACATTTGGCCAAATATGGGATGATTCATCAAACTAGTTGTCCATACACCCCACAACAAAATGGAGTAGCTGAGAGGAAAAATAGACATCTCATGGAGGTTGCAAGGAGCATGATCTTCCATACAAGCATGCCCAAAAGCTATTGGGCAGATGATGTCCTTACTGCCTGCTACTTGATCAATAGGATACCTACCAGGATCCTTCAAGATCAATCTCCATATCAGGTACTGAA
This sequence comes from Brassica napus, assembly GCF_020379485.1. Taxonomy (NCBI): domain Eukaryota; kingdom Viridiplantae; phylum Streptophyta; class Magnoliopsida; order Brassicales; family Brassicaceae; genus Brassica; species Brassica napus. The sequence goes on from NC_063452.1 coordinate 29,760,848, forward strand.
CAAAACTAAACCATCCATAGAGCATATACGTGTGTTTGGGTGCTTGTGTTTTGTCTTGATTCCAGGAGAACAAAGAGATAAGCTGGCGCATAGAAGCACCAGAGCAGTGTTTATTGGCTATTCTCCTCACCAAAAGGGCTACAAATGCTTTGTTCTAGAGACTAGGAGAGTCTTGATATCAAGGAATGTGAAGTTTGTAGAATCCAGAGGCTATTATGATGGAAAGAGTTGGGATGAGCTCAAAGATCTTTCTCAATCAGCTTCAGATAGAGCAAACAACCTTAGGAGAGTAATGGAGAGCCTGAGAATCAGTATGCCTTCTCTACCAAGGGTGGAACATGTCCCTGAAAATGTATCATCTACTGCAGCTGATAGTGTTGAGAACACTCATCCTGATCATGAGGGGGGCAGTAGAAATGTTGAGCAGTCTACACAAGCTCAATCTGAAGAGAACTCAGTAGCTCATGATCAAGATGAGATGCCATCAGAATTAGATGCTGAGACTCAAGTAGAGGCGCCAAGTGAAGGAAATGAAGCAGAACCTGAGCAGATACAACTTTTGAGAAGGAGTACAAGGATCAGAAAACCTTCACACTGGATCAACACAAGAGTTTACTTCAATGCTGAAGTTGTAGCTCACCCAATAAGTGCAGTATGCTCCCTTGCTCAATATCCAGAAAAACATCAAGTCTTCATCAGTGAATTGGATCAGGAATACATTCCAAGAACATATGAAGAAGCTATGCAACACAAGTAGTGGAGAGAATCTGTTGGAGATGAGATGGGAGCCATGATCAAGAATGATACATGGTTTGAGACTGAACTTCAAAAGGAAAGAAGGCAGTGACAAGCCGGCTTCTCTACACTATCAAGTATGGAGCCAATGGAAAACCAGAAAGAAAGAAGACAAGACTGGTTGTAAGGGGATATACTCAAGTATATGGTGAAGATTATCTAGACACTTTTGCACCAGTGGCCAAGCTTCACACTATAAGGATTCTCTTGTCTCTTGTTGTTAACCTTGAGTGGGATTTATGGCAGATGGATGTGAAGAATGCCTTGCTTCAAGGAGAATTGGAGGATGAAATCTACATGAGACCACCTCCTGGTCTTGAGAACATGGTGAAGCCAGGAAATGTTCTCAGATTAAAGAAGGCAATTTATGGCTTGAAGCAATCTCCAAGGGCTTGGTACCATAAGTTGAGCACCACCCTCAATGGAAGAGGCTTTGTAAAGTCAGAAGCTGATCACACCCTCTTCACATTAACTAGTAAGCAAGGTATTGTGGTCATCTTAGTCTATGTGGATGACATTATCATCACTGGTAGCAACAAGGAAGGTATTCTCTCAACTAAAACATTTCTTAAAAATGCCTTTGATATCAAAGATTTGGGAGAGTTGAAGTACTTTCTTGGGATTGAGATCTGCCGCTCTAAAGAGGGGTTATTCTTATCTCAAAGGAAGTACACACTTGATATTTTAAATGAGGCATGAAACCTTGGGAGTAAAAAGGCCAAGACTCCATTAGAAGAAGGATACAAGGTGCTGAGAGAGGGGGAGTATGAGTCTACACCATTTGGAGATATCAAGAAGTATAGAAGACTGATGGGCAAGCTCATCTATCTAACCATCACCAGACCAGATGTGTGCTTTGCTGTGAATCAAGTGAGTCAACACATGGGAGCTCCTAAGGTGCATCATTGGAATATGGTGGAGAGGATCTTAAGGTACCTAAGAGAGGCGTCTGGCCAAGGAGTATGGATGGCATGTAACAAGAGTACTGAAGTTGTTGGATATTGTGATGCTGATTGGGCTGGAGACAGAGTTGATAGGAGATCAACTACAGGCTATTGCACCTTCATTGGAGGAAACCTGGTCACATGGAAGAGCAAGAAGCAGAAGGTGGTGTCTTGCTCAAGTGCTGAGGCAGAGTACAGATCAATGAGAAAGCTCACAAGTGAGCTTATATGGATCAAGGGACTGCTAACGGACTTGGGTATTGAGATCAACACACCAATGACTATGCATTGTGACAACCAGGCAGCAAAACACATTGCATCCAACTCAGTCTTTCATGAGAGGACAAAACACATAGAAGTGGACTGCCACAAGGTGAGACAGGCAGTGGAACAGCAAGTGATTCTTCCATGCTACACAAGAAGTGAAGATCAACTAGCTGACATATTCACCAAGGCAGCTAGCAGCAAGGTTTGTGAGTTCATTCATCCTAAGCTTGGACTCATAGACCTCTCTTGTCACTGATCCTCTTGCCATGAAGTGTTCTACTCTTTTTCCTTTACTTGGTTTTTATCCCAAGTGGTTTTTCCAAGTAAAGGTTTTAATGAGGGAATGCTTCATGGTTTCCAAGCTTGACCAAGTCCCTATGGTCAAGCTTGAGGGGAAGTGTTGACATGAAGAGAATAAAGAGCAAGAGTAAAGACATGAAGAACCTGATTGATCATGGACAGGAGATCATGGACAGGAAATCATGGACAGGAAAATTGAAGCAAGGAAAGGTGTGAGACTGATTTAAATATCTTGCCTGAAGTCTTGGACGAATTTAAACAAGTGGAGGCAACTGGATAGAACTGTTGGAGTGTGGAAACAAGCCAAAGTCACATGATATGCTAAGGAAGGAAGATAGAAGAGGGTTGTCACTATCCGAAAGTGACTTCCTCAGATTTGGTCTTCATTACTTTATTCATCTCCATTTGTTTATTCATTCTCATTGTCTTACTCTCTTTGCTAGATCTATTTATGTAACTATTGTATATACTAAATCAATCTAAAGAAAAATGTTCCTCAAATATTCTTATCTCTCTCTTGGATTCCCTCACATATCTCTCTTAGTTCTTCACCAAAATGTCTCAAATAATTTTCATAAACTCTCATTAATTCTCATAAATTTATACTTACAAGCTGCTAGAAGAACTGAGTTTTTACCTTAATAGAATAGCTATCTCAATGGTCATTACTTATGCCTATTAGTTTTTTGGTCACGAATAATGCTTACATAAGAAAAGAGAGGTCAGTTCACTCGGATAATTATATTTCTAGGACATTTCATCGAACTCTATGCTTTGCGTGGAACCATATCATAAAAATCTAGTGTGTTTGTTGCAAATATCACCCGTCATAATTAATTGCCTCGCATGGCCTGCATAAAACTAAATCTTAAAATTAGGAATTCACAACAAACAAAGCGAGGAGCAATGTCACTTCAGTATTATATTGAAGGAGGTCAAATTACCCTCTTTACCAAAAAAGAAAGAACTTCTGTTTTTTGGGGTGTAGTATTAGGGTTTTTGTAGTAGTACAAGTTGTGTTCATCTCCAGTGGTGCGTTGTTGGAGTTTGTTTCATGTTTTTTTCCTTACTCATATGCAGATGCGTCTTAGTTTTTAGCTCATGGTCAAGAAGATGTTTTCTTTTTTTCTTACTCATACGTAATTTAATTCTTGTAGGAGCATAGATGCTATTATCAACATGTCAAAGAGCACACTACTAATGTCAATAAAGGCAAGAAACAGAGATCATCTGTAAGTAACTTAAGGCTTCTCATAGCTTTACGTGTTTTGCTTATCCTTTTGTAATGAATTTCATGTCTGTTAGATTCTTTATTGACAATTTGCTTTGAGGCAGAATAAGAAAGAGAGCTTTAATGGTGCTGCCAAAAATAGTACAGTGAAAGCACAGCGTTATATGGGCTCACGGTCGTAAAGCCGCTTCTGGTTCTCCGCTCCGTGGTAGACCTTACAGTGCTGGAAGGTTGACTGACACGATTCAATCAAGGTCTAGTTTGCGTAATAATTTTCCGATAGTTTTTTAGCATTGGCTCCTTTTATGATCTTCCATATTTTCTGATGCATGAAAACTTTCTCTGTTTTTGCTTGAGGTTAGTGTTTAATTCTCAGATTTTAGCAAGTTGGTGCTATATGGTCTTTGTTGCTATCGCTAGGAATTCACCAAATGCAGTTGCATTCATATCAGCCTCCTAAATGTTGAGTTCTGCCTTCTTGGTGCGTCCTAAAGAGTATACCTTGAGCCTGTTGGTCTATTGGTGTTTTATTGAAATTTTAGATGCACCGTTACTAGGACTGCATGAGGATTCAGATGCCCGGGTCTTCATCATTAAACATTAAAATTGGGATGACAGTCTTAAAGAAGTTGCTTTGTCAGGACAGCGAATTCTTGATGAATTCAGATTAAATGCGATTGGAAGTTTCAGGAGCTATCCTTTTTTTTAAAGTTTAGCTTGTAGGAAACTAGAGTTATTGCCTACAGTATTATTTATGCATTCCTGAATGATCCTGCTACATGCTTTATGTAGATTTTTGAAGTGTTGTTTTGTCTATTAGGCTCTTTTCTTTTCTTTTTTGTACATGACTTTCTTCTTGTATCCTTCTTATATCCTTCTATGGTTGTAAAAATATATCCTTCTATTATGCTCGTTTCTTTTGAAGTGTTGCTTTGTCTATTAGGATCTATTGGTGCTATTTTTCAGCTGATATACTATTGGTTTCGGTTCGTCCCTGCAACCCTTTTCCACTAATTCAGCCCTTTATCTTTTGTGCAGGTTTATTACCTCACCAGCTCAGTATAGATTTGCACAAAGAGGATTTGTGGCAAAGGTAAAATCATTCATATCTATCTGTTAGCTTGCATTAGATCACCTCCATGGGATTTGTTTTGGTCAGTATGCTTGGCACGGTTGAACTTGAAGAGAGTGTAGTTTAGAAAGAACCAATGTTACTGGGATGAAATTTTGAGTGACGCTAGCTAGTCCAATTATGTTTCACATCTTATCTTTATTTCCTTATTCAGGACCTGTCATGACTAACTAACAGACCCAAATGCACTCGGAAACTGATCCAGTATGAGTATCTGGTATGTGTGTGTTATACGAGCATTTTGATGAAAGCATTTATAACTTTTTTGCAAATCAATAACAATAAGAGATTTGGAGATTGCTTGATTGATCTTAATATGCAAATACAATGCAGCAGCAGTAGCAGCAGCAGCAGCAGCAAAGGGAAAAGATAGATCAGAGCCAAGGGAAGAGAGAATGAGAAGGTTTGCAGACAAGGGAAGCACTGCAGGCTATAATGGCGTTGAACTACAGCAAAAACGAACAACGATCCCATGGGGTAGAAGAGCCACAAGATTCCCCAGCTAATCTAATGTGATCCGCAGAACAATAGCGTTTCTCAGGTAGGGTGAATATATTTGCTACTAATGCAGTTTGGTATCGTTTCAATGTTTTAAAGTGTTGAACATTCATTTGTGAATCTCTCTTGTTGAAGACTAGCAGCAGAGGAAACCATTGAATCTATGCTTTGTTTTGCTTTTTTTGTCAGGGATGGATGGCAAAAATGATCATTTTTCCCTCTTGTCTTGTCATGGAAAAATCTAGGGAGGTTTAATTCAGTCATGGCCTGCACAAAAATGCGATTACACTTGAAACTCACGCGAGCTTATTATTATTTAAGTCAACTGTAGCAGCTTGAATTTGTTTTTGTTTTTTTTTTTATTCATGCTTGATTTACATAATCTATTACTACCATTTAGGTCTTTTATTTTTGAAAAATTATCTACGATAGTTTTTTTTTAGTTTATTTTACAAAAATAACCATCAAAAAGGAAAATAACTAAAATAAGTTTTATTAAAAGATAAAAATACATTTATATCCTAGGGTTAACTAATATTGTTTTTAACGATGATTTATTATGGTATTACAATTATGAGAAAAATTATATAAATGATTCGACAACCGACAATACTAACTGTCTTATGAGCATCTACGCCTAACTACATCACCTGAACCGTTCTTTGAAGATCCACGCCTGGCAAGATTTACTTGCACCGTCACTAGTAAAAATATGTCAAAAATATGTCGCATAGCCACAGCAAAACAGTGGCTATACAGCTGAAAATCGTGGCTATACAAAAAATAGCCACGCTTCTAGATTAAAAAAACCCAGTGATTATAGCCTCGTGGCTGGAAAAAAAACCGTGGCTATTCGTGTGCCACTACATTTTTGTGGCTCAGATAGCGACGGTTTTGCCAAAGATTTATCATGGCTATGTATAACCACGGTTTAACACTACATGTCCGTGGCTATTCTAAAAAAATTAATTAAAAAAAATAAAAATTAAATTATAGATAAAATTAATATTATATACTCTCCGGCGGTGTCTCCTCCGTCTTTCTCTCCGGCCGTGTCTCCTCAGTCTTCTTCTCAAGCCGCGTCTCCTCCGTCTTCCTCTCCGGCGGTGTCTCCTCCGTCTTCCTCTCCGGCCATGTCTTCTATGTTCTAAATTGTTCTACAAAACCAGAACCTCTGTCTTTGCTGCACCAGATCTGAAAGTTTTTTTACGACCTGCAATTTCAACAATGAAGCTCGTGTTAATGGCCATAAGGAGAAATTCCAACAGAGGAGAGAGAGAGAGAGAGATGGTGGTGACGATAGTGAGAATCGAGTCCATAGACGGATCCCTCTCCGTTTACGATTCTCCTGTTCCCTCTTCTTCGGTTTCTTTCACTCTCGTTTCCGAAGTTAGGGTTATCGATTTGGGAAGAGGTTTCTGAAAGTAAAGATGACAAACATTAAAGAAAACAAAAGATTGATTTTGTTTTAGACTGTAAGAATGGTGTAGAGATGAAGAAGATTCGGCATGGAAGAAGGTGAAGAGAGAAGAGAAGAAACGTGGTTGGGCAGAGAAAAGAGGAAAGTGGTATTGGACAGAGGAAGAAACACGTATGGATTAAATGTGACCATTAGATTAAAAGTTATCAAGGGCTCACATTGACAATCCATACACTTGTCTCTTATTGGATAGAAAATTAAAATTGATTATTAATTATGTTTATTTTTGTTCTAGTGTTTGTTAAATGTTAGTGTATAAGGATATATATTAGTTTGAAGTACCTAGAGATTAATTTGAGGTGTATGAAATTTTAATTTAAATTATATGTTTAATTTTATATGATATAAAGTTTGGAATATGAGACTTGAGGTTTAAGGTTAAAAGTGGACTGAAATAAACTATGGAGTTAATTTTTATGAAATTTAATAATAACTAGATTATAGGAATAAACTATTATAGGAATAAACTATAAATTTAATAATAATTAAAAATATATACCATAAAACAATAATTTTTATGGTTATATGTATTATGATTTAGGGTATATTATTGTTTTATGGTATATATTTTTAAGATATAATGTTTTAATTATAATAGGTTAGTATGAGGTATGTGGTTTAGAGTTTAAGGTTATGATTTAGAATTAAGTATATGGGTTGAGAGTCCAATTTTTAAAGATTAATTTTATAGTTTAATATTTAAGATTTGGAGTTTAAGTTTTGAAATATTAGAATTGGAATTTGTTTAATGACATGATTTAAAGAAGGGAATTTGCGGTGTATATTCAAGAAAACAAATTTAATTGGGTGGATGACCAGATAAAAGTGTTATTTTTAAAATACCGATATTATCCCTCCACAACCGGTCACATTTCGAGAGAACGTCTATGACACGAGCCTTTCTTTATTTCAAACCCGCAGAGGCATTAATGGGGAAAAGACGTGAGATGTAATATTTTAATAATTTCGAGGTAATGCAAAGAACCAGTGAGTAGTTCTCATTATTTAGATTCGGTGAGGAAAAAATTTCATAATTACTTCATCTTTATTGCAGTTGCTGTTTCAACTTCCTCATATTCTCTTTCTACTCCAGAACGAAGTTTTCTTTTGATAAACCGATCTTGGTGACATACCAGTGATGGATTCAGCCGATTCCGACATGGAGTTGTCGGATATGATGTTTGCCGACAGTGAAGAACCTGATGGGATCCAGTATTTACGCTTAACTCCTTTCGGTAAGATTGTCGAAATAGCTGAGAAACCAGCTTTTTCTGGGAGGTTTGTTAGATTTCTGCTTTCTAGACAGTTAAAAGTTGAAAAAATCCACGAGGCTTGGTTTCGATTTGCCGGGAAACCGATACGATTTTCTTTGCGAGAATTTTCTATTGTGACTGGTCTTCCATGTGGTGAAATTCCGGCGAAATCGAAGGTGAAGAAGAAGCGTACACTTAAAGATAAACCATATTGGGCGGAGATGTTTGGTACAGTTGAAGATTTGAGCGTTTCCAGAGCTGTGAAGATGCTCCGTAAAAATTCTGTAACGGATAAAGATATGCGGCAGAAACTCGCTTGTCTCGCCATTCTGTCCTCTGTCTTGCTTTCGACAAACTTGAAGATGAAGATGCTTAAAGAATATGCAGAGCTATTGAGCTATTGGGGGATCTTGAAGATTTTTTTGCTTTTCCATGGGGCCGTTTGGCGTTCGACATGCTTATGATCAGTATAAAGAATAGAGATGAGGTTTCCCTATCACAAGATACGATCGCACTTAAAGGTTTCGCTCTAGCTCTTCAGCTTGTGATTGTTGAAGCTGTTCCCTCATTGACCGAGGTTGTTCAAGAAGCATGCTCATCCTCTGACTCTGACAGTGAGGATGAAGAGATTGAGGGTATGATATATAAGCCGAAGAAGCAGACGTTGGATCCTGCCCATGCCCGTGAAGTAGACAAAAAGTGTGAGGTTCGTAACGGTGTTAAGCAGCATGTTGTTCATGTATTGAAATAGTAGGAAATTCTGTTTACAAAGTTGTGACTTCATTAAATTTGTTATCATCAGGTCCTTGTGAGGAGTATCATTCCAGACGATCCCGCACGCCCCGTTGATGAGTCTGTGCTGAAATGGGCTGATGAAGTTTATGATGTTAAAGTAGAAAATCTGCTGAAGCTCATTTCTCTGAATCATGTGTTCAGAGGAGGAGCAACGAAATTAGATGTTCAGAGGATGCGCGAGAAACCAAAAGCACCGGGGAGAAAGAAGCGGGCTATACAGAAGGATAAATCGTCTACTGCGGTTGATGAATCAAGAATTATCGCTATTGTAAGTGGTCTATTGAAACCAGAGATAGAGAGGGTAGATGGTCATGTGGCATCGGCTCTTTCATCTGTTCGAGACGTTTCATCCGCTGCACTTTCCTACCAAGCCAGTGTTGTTTCTTCGGTGGAGGCAATGCTCAACGCTTTTAAAAAGGACATCCTGACATCGGTTGGGAATGCGAATGGCAAAGGTTGTGTAGGAACAGAACCTACTACTCCCCCCCCGCTGACACCACATTCAAAGGAGTGACCTCTGCAAATCTCTCGGTAGGTGGTCCCGATGCTAATGATGCAATTATAGTAAATGTCTTGGACAATATTAGCCATTGCTCCACCCCTCCAGGGTCTGCGGATCGTTCTGCTGTAAGTCTCGTGGACTATTTGAAAGCCTAGACGATGTCTTCGCTATACTTTAGTGATTATAGACTATCTACTTGAAATTATTTACAGGTTATAATCTTATGAGTATGTATGCAGCTTAGTAAAACCGTTAGGATGGCCTTTACTGGAACACTGTTTAACTAACTACATAGCAATCGTTTGGTGAATTTGCATTAATATTTGCCATTTTTGTGTGGTACTTGCGTATAATTAAGTTTGCATTCCTATTTTCCATATTTTTTTGTCCGTCAAAAGGTATACTAGACGGCCATGTTCGTGTTTGATTTCATGGTTGTACAATAATTTCATGTCAAGATTTAAGGTAGAGCATGTAACGTTTTGACGGCGTTCATTTAAAATATAAGTTTATGTTTGGTTCAGCTTTACGAAGGAAGATCCCGTTACGTGCGAGGGGAATTGACTTCTTGCCCACGTATGGACAATGAAAATCATGGGGTAACTGCCTTTTCGGCAAATAGTAAGACTAATGAGCAGATTGAACCCGCGGTAATTGAACTTTACAACCTATTATTTTACTGCCTACTAACATAACATATCATTTATTAAATGGACTTTTCCTCATATTTTACCAAACAGGGGACTCCGTCTTTTTCTTTGGGTTTTACTCAGGATCAACCTCCTCCTGCGCCTGTGGTTGATGATGAGATGGGTGACAATGGCGATGGAGATAGATGTGAGCCAGTTGTTGACACGAAGCCACGTCGCACAAGCAAGAGGCTAAGACTTGTGCCTCCGCCATTGATAACTGACTATCAGTGCGAGACAGCTATTCTCAACCGTGCACGGGAAAGCAAATTGGTGGGTTCCAACTATTATGAGCTGCCTGTTATTCGGGGGAAGTTTGCTAAACTGTCCAGCATAGTTAAGAAACCATGGTAATGTTGCATACAGCCGGCTGTTGATAATCAGTATATATGTTTGTGACTTTCATTCTCACTATTGGTTTAGATTCAGTTCTGACATCTGCTCCAACTTTTCATCAGTGTGATAAATGTTGCTGGATTGTCTGTGACTGCGAAGGACATTACTGATATTGCAGAAAGGACTCGACCTTTGTCGGCCAAGGTATGTTCATGTATGCATGAAGTTGTTTGCATTTTGATGTTTATATATAGTGTTAAAAGTTATAGCTTCAACTTCCATTTTTTAATGATAGTTCCATAATGACTCCATTTTTTAATGTAATTTTTTACTATAGTTGGTAAATATAAGGACTCCTTAGATTTTGAATTAATCCTACAAGTTGGCCTACTTTTATCCTTCCTATGGTAATATGTAAACTATGATTATTTCATGTTTTTGATATTCTCATGCGGGTGGTGAGATCAACATGCTACTCCCATGTGGGTTGCAGTGGTAGCACAAAACCTGAGTTCCTTGATAGTAGGTTTGTCTCGATGCTGTGTAGGAGCTACGAGAGGTTCAGAAAATCAAAGACGAAAGCGTCTTATGTGTTCCTTAAAGGTTTGGTTGATTGTGCTGTTAAGAGTTGCAGCTCTGGGAATGCCTCTACACGATTCTACCTCCCGCTACATGTTCAGAAAAAACACTGGATTGGGTTATGTGTGGATTTTACCGATGCCAAGATTTATGTTTTTGATTGCAACCAAGCTGTGCGTAGTGATTCCGAGTTGACGCAGGATCTTCTACCTATATCGGATATGTTTCCGTATCTATTAAAGTTTAGTGGTCTTCTTGCGGTATCTGGAAATAAGCCGCTTTGTGCAGAAAGAATCAAAGGTGTTGCCCTAAACAACAACTCACCCGACGCTGCGCTCACAGCTGCATTGCTTATTCAGACTCATGCTTTGTTCGGAGTTGAAATATGCAGTTATTACTGATGAGGCACAGCGGGCAGCTGTGATGGTCTACGAGTTCCATGAGAAGCTTTAGTCAAGTTGGTGCATTGTGTTGTATTTTTATCTCGTAGTTTCTACACTTTTGTTATTATTTCCGGTTTATTCTATGTTTCCCTCTTGTCTTTTTCAGTGGCAAAACGTTCTAAGTTTTTACCCTTTATGGGAACCTCATGTAAAATAGTTTCACAAACGTTCGGTTGCAATCCACTGTTTAGCTTAGAATTTCAGTATGTCCTTCACTACCCACTGCTCGTTTGAGATTTTGACGGTCAAAGGTCCGTAACGTCAACCTAAATTTTCACAATCCACTGTTTAGATTAGAATTTCAGTATGTGCTTCACCCTTTTGCCATACTATCTTTATATGGAGTTTTGGGGCTTCCTCGCATTCACAAACATATACTATAATAAACATTCATAAAGATCATAACGTACTTCATATTACATATTTACCTTGCTATTTTACATTGCGCCCCAACAGCATTAAAAATATAAATATGACTGACATTACTATTACATTATTTTACACCCAACTGACATTAACATTATCTTACACATACAACTGACTTTAACTTCCAAAATATCACACGTGCCCTCTTATTTCATCCATTCCTTTTGCTTCAGTCCTGGAGATCAGTTTGCTCTTCGACTTTACCAGTTGGAACGTCAGGACGTATTTCATTTCTTCTGACCGGGGTAAGCTGAACGGAAGTACTTCCCACGTCATAGTTCAGGGGAGGCATCAATTCAGTAGCAGTTGTCAGGCTTCCAATTTGGGCACTCAATCTTGGTTCTCTGACATTTTGTTGAATTTGCTGAGGGACAACGTCATCTCCAGTAGTATTAGCTGCGCCGATTTTAAGGTCCAGCCGGTTCCTGGCTCTCTCTATTTCGAAGGAAAATCTATAAAGACTAACCAGCTCGGCCTCACTGAAAATCTCCTCTAGGACTTGATCACTACATAGTAGTTCTTGCCCACCCACCATCTCTGCAGTCAATGATTTAACCCGGTATATGATTTAACTCGGTTTATGTTAGTAGTGAAACCCTATATGGGTGAAGGCTATTACCGTTTATGTCAGACATGTGTTGCTCTTCCGTTTTTCCTTCTCCAAGAAAAGATCGATTGCCAATCTTAAACGGTGTTCTGCTGATGAACTCGTATTTGGCAACGTCTTCGGCTCCGAATATCACACAAAGTTGTGGCTCGGTATTCCATTCATGGACACTCATTACCATCTCAAGATCCGGCTTGGCAACAATATTGTGAGGTGGGCCAGTTTCACCTTCGGGTTCAACCATCCATTGTGGGAGTTGGAAAGTGATTAAAAGCGGTGTTGCGGTCGTTAGGTTAAACACTCCTCTTACCAGATCTGTAAGTTCATGCATTGTTGCATTGTCACCGAGGATTATCTCCTCGGAAAAAACTGTTTCATCTCGATTGAACCTCCTTCTGGGATTTAGACCACTGGTCCTTGACTAAGCGAACTAGGCGCATCATCTGCAAGGATTGCGAAAAGGATACACATTATTAGGTTACCCATGAGAATCTCTATTGTGGTGATGAATGAATCTAACACAAATGGAAATAACTAGGGTGGTGACTACTGTTCCTAATCTAGTTAAAGGAAAGAAGGAAGAGGATGAAATCGAGTTTGCCTGGTTTTTGGACGGTAAATTCTGAAACTCTCCAAGCTAAATGAAACGTATTTTTGTTAAATCAGCCTTTTGTGGTTATTTAATCGACGACAGTGTTGCAATTTTGGAATGAATGTTCTTGGTTTTTATAGGAAAAAGTCAACAGGTTGCATCCACTCTTAATATATAATGCACTGCAAACCACAGAATTAAATCCATATCCGGTCATTTAATGCTCAGCAGCCTACCTATGCATAGGTTCTCATGATGAAGTTACTGTTGATAAGACACCACATGCTGCCGTAATTTTTGTACGTTTGGAAAACCTTCAATCAGACTATTATCTCTAGAGCTGTGGTTCCTTTGAATTTTCATAAGGTAAGTGTTGTTTAGGGTTTAGTAACAAATATTATTCCAAAATGATATTAATAAATTATTTGGGTTACTGTTAAGTTGGGTTTTGTAGTCGTCTTGGAAAAGTTAGAGTATTTTGGCAATTGAAAATCATATGGTACCTTAGGTTTTAAAGTTGAAACTATTATAAAACCTTCCAATGAAAACAGTTCAGTGTCGGAGATACGGGCTAAGGTTTTAGTCGACGTGACTAGTGGTTAGTCCAAAAAATATTGGGAATTATGTTTCTTGTTTATACACGTGTTTTGGTTTATGTTTTAGTATTTTTCTGACTTTGGTAGCAATGAATAAAAGAAAATTTTGGCGGTGCTTTCTTAACTTTTTATTTTACGCTACTCTAATACAATTATGATTTCTTTCCCCAAAATTATTTTACTTATATGTTTGCAAAAACCTAAATATGATATGCGAAAATAATATTGCTTGGTGAGGGGGTGGATCGACTACAAAAAAACCATTTCAGATCTTGGTAATGCAAAATGATATTGATGACAATGACCAAGTTAAGCAGAAAAAATCCATATATTATATGGATCGCTATTACTCTCTTGCAATACTTTCTTTAAATAATCATACTGAATACTTATCCCTCTATCTATTATTGTTGTATTGAAATGTTTGTTGTTTAGTGTATCATTGGTTTGAATAACCGGGTATTATGGTTTTTCCTTACTTTTAAATTATTTTTACAGGGGTGAAATTCGAATAAACCTTCAAAAAAATCATTCGAGTTGTAAGGGGACTCTTGTCGGGGTTTTAATCAGTGTGTTTAGGTTTGCGGACTATATAAATGATTCATTGTGTCTAATCATTTAAACAGGTAATAGCCATGTCGCCTGAGGAGATGCACGTACAATTAACTTGTTCCCATTACCTGTAATTTCAGAATGAAATAACGTTAAATAGCCCTCTATAGGGAATCCTATCTCTTATTATTATTTTTTTAAAATATCCCTCTATAGGGAATACTATCTCTTATTATTTTTAAAAAACAGGGAAATGAGCGGAGAAACTATTATTGGTTGGATATGGGTGAACGGGAGGAAAAGTCCATTTGCTATCTTCGTTACGTAAATTATTTAGTTTGCATCATTTTTTTCCAACACCTGTAGCTTATTTTACGTGTCCGAGTTTCAAACATTCCGGGTATACTTCCTATACTCCGATCAAAATGTGCTTCTCCCTTTTGCCATACTGTCTTTATATGGAGTTTTTTGGCTTCCTCGCAATCAGAAACATATACTATATTAAATATTCATAAAGACCATAACGTACTTCATATTACATATTAACCTTGCTATTTTACATTGCGCCCCAACAGCATTAGAAATATAAACAGGACTGACATTACGATTACATTATTTTACACCCAACTGACATTAACATTATCTTACACATACACCTGATATTAATATTAACTTATGCAAACTCCCCGATATGAGACATCCAAAAAGCAGCTTCACTTCACTTTAACTTCCAAAATATCACACGTGCCCTCTTATTTCATTCATTCCTGTTGCTTCAATCCTGGAGATCAGGTTTTCCACCGTCGTTCTCTTCAACTTTTATGGGAGTGAGTTCCGGTTCTACCTCATTATCTCCTATGGGCGTCTGAACAATGGAACCTCCTTCTACCTCACTGTTTCGTTGGCTTCCTGTTACACCCCTTTCTGCCTCGCTTTCAATGTGTCTTTCACCGCCCATTGCGATGTCGAAAATCAACAACCTGGATTTCGCTGCCCTAAATCTCTCTGGAGATAATTACCTTCAATGGGCGCTCGATGCTAAAATCATCCTGAAATCCAAGGGTCTCGGTGAATGTATCACCGAGAACAATAATGATAATGAGAAAGATCGTTACAGAGCCATCTTGATCATTCGTCATCATCTAGCTGAGAGTCTCAAGGATCAGTATCTAACCATTGAGAATCCACTAAATCTTTGGAACGAATTGAAATCGAGATATGATCACCAGAGAATGGTGATCTTACCAAAAGCTCGGTTTGATTGGACAGATCTCAGAATCCAAGACTATAAGTCTGTGGACGAGTATAACTCTGCACTGTTTAAGATTGTTTCTAAAATGAAACTGTGTGGTGAAAGTATTACGGAACACGATATGCTTGAGAAAACCTTTTCCACTTTCCATGCAAGCAATGTGCTGTTACAACAACAGTACTGTGAGAAAGGTTTTAAGACCTATGCTAATCTTATTTCTTGTCTCTTGCTCGCTGAGCAGAACAATGAATTATTGATGAGAATCAGTCAGATGAGACCTCTTGGATCAGCTCCACTACCTGAAGCACACACGACAAAGGACAATAAAGAGTCCAACCACGTCCAAGGAAACGGCCAGTATGGCCGTAGTCGAGACAAGTCGAACGGACGTGGACGCGGTCGAAGATCTTTTGGCCGCGGGCGAGGAAATGGTCGAGACCATGGCTCATTTGGACGAGGTCATGGTCGCGGCCATGGATCTTCATTTAAACCCCAACACTCGACCAAACCAGACGAATCCGTGTGCCATAGGTGTGGTATGAGCAATCATTGGGCTAAGACTTGTAGGACTCCCAAGCATCTTGTTGACCTCTATCAAGAGAGTCTGAAAGGGAAGAATCCTGAAGCCCATATGACTTACCAAGATGATGAAAATGACTTCAATCGTGAGAAGGACGATCTTATGGATTATGAAACTTCAGATTGTCTAGAAGACTGAAGATTGATTTTGACATTTGTAATCTAAATTTATGTGTTCTTTGTTTTGGTGTTTTTCATTTCTATGTTTTTCATTTCTTCGAACTTGTTTTATTAAAACTTAATAAAAGGAATGAATGATTTTATTAAAAAACGCCAATATGAGTTTATAAATTGCGGGTATGGTACACATTAAGGTCTATGGCCAGATATGTATAAGGGCAAACATTTAGATGATTTATATTTACCCAGAGAAACCCATTGAGATTATAAAATATAGAGATATAAGAATGGTTTCCACAATGATACAATGGGCAAAAAGAAGCAACAGTTCCTTCAGAGTTATAAAAATCGCCCAATGCCATATTAAGTCCTAAAGACTATACCTGCATTCCCTATTGATCTAGACTATGCCAAGATCAGTATGATAGAGGCAAAAGTCATAGTAACCAGAATGGTTTACCCACGAAATTATACACTTTATGGCATGACCGGATTGGCCATCCTGGTCGAAAACGTGATGCGAAATTGATATTGGAAAAGGCACAAAGAGTTATCCCATAGAATCTCACGTGTGTAGCATGAACACAAGGGAAACTCATTAGGCCATGATGTCCCAAAGCACTTAAAGATTATAGTATGTCCATGAGGGGGCAGTGAGGACAAATCCGCACATGTCCATACTATATATAGCTTGGCTGAATCCTTTTATAAATTTGTATTGGCCATTACCCATAGGTCCAAACTCTCAGTCCAAGGCTTGGGGACACACAAATTTACATGCACCTTAACTAATAAGCATCAAACCATTTAAGTGAGCATAGATATTCTCATCTCAAATTTAGTACGGGTCATGAGCCAGACATATACTATCTTGAGATATTTGGATAAGCCACCACAAATATATGTGCCGTCTAAGATGGATCCTTAGAAGAGGATGAGGACGGGGATATATGTTGGATATGAATCTCCTACAAATAATGAAGTACCTTGAGCCAAATATGGGTGATCTATTTAGTGGCCAAGAACACGGATTGCAAGTTTAATGAATCCGACTATCCAACATTAGGGGGAGAAAATAATAAGCTGGTAAGAGAAACATAATGGCATCGACCATCATTGTCTTGGCAAGATCCTCGGACTAAAGAATGTGAAATAGACGTCCAAAGATTATACATTTATAAAGCTAGCTAATCAAATGTCAGACACATTTGCTGACCCAAAAAATGACTAAGTCATATATAAACCAGCTTGTAAAGCACCAACGAAATTTATGTCCAAGAGAGACATAGTCAAGTTGCTACAGAGTCTATACAAGATAGACCAATAAGTTCCAAAAGATAAGAATCCTCGGAAACAAAAGAAAGGTGCAAAAAAATGATAATCAAAATCCAAATCCGAGGTTACTAAGGAAACCATCCCAGACATGGAGATAAGGCCGGCCGGCTCTAAGGTACGTGTACCAAACAAAGTAGCTTGGGATGCCAAGCTGCAAAGTATTAAAGGCCCTGATAATAATGAATCTCAATCGATTATATCATGTCTGGAACATACTGTAACCAATAAAGAATGTCGACATAAGATGATTTATTTGCATACAAGGTAGCACTTGAATTTATGAATATAAGTGAGGATAAGGAACCCATGTCAATATAAGAGTGTGCACTCGTAGAACAGATTGAATGGAAACGTGGGGTTAAATAGTTTAAAGAAGAAAGACGTATTTGGCCATATGATTAAGACGCCATATGATGTTAAAACCAGTGGATATAAATGGGCCTTGTGAGGAATAGAAATCGTGAGATATAAAGCTAATGTTGCACAAGGATTCTCACAAAGACCAGTATTAGATTATGAGGAGATATACTCCCATGTGGTGGATGCAACTACTTTTAAGATTTCTCATAAGTTTGGCTATATAAGAGAGAAAATTAGACTTACAGCAAACTGATGTAATGACTGCATATTTATATGGTCCACTGGATAATGAAAGTACTAGAGGGTATTGAGCTGAATGTACAGCAAGTTCTCGAGAACAATATTGATAATCATCGAAATATATGATCTGAATATCCTAGGAACCTCTGGATACAATTTCCCAAACGGTTGAATACCTTAAGAAAGAATTCGAGATGAAAGATCTCGGGAAAACAAAATTATGTTTGGGATTACAACTTGAGTACAGAAATGATGGTTTCCTTATGCATCAAATGGCATATACAGAAAAGGTACTGAAGAGGTTTAATATGGCCGATTGCCATCCACTGACCAGTCCCATGGTCGTGAGATCCTTCGGCCTGGACACTGATCCATTTCGTCCCAAAATGGACGATGAATATGTCTTTGGTCCCGAAATGCCATATCTCAGTGCCATAGGAGCTTTAATGTACTTGGCAACTCACACACGGCCTGATATAGCCTTTGCCGTGAACCTACTATCTAGGTTTAGCTCCTGTCCGACCAAGAGGCATTGGAACGGGATCAAACATGTTCTTTGTTACCTGCAAGGAACGAAAAACTTGGGTCTATATTATACTAACCATAACAAAGATGGTTTAGTTGGCTTTGCTGATGCTAGTTATTTATCAGATCCACATCAAGCTCGATCACAGACAGGATATGTCTTTACACATGGAGGTACGGCCATTTCATGGCGTTCCATGAAACAAACCATTGCGGCCACTTCATCCAATCACTCGGAAATCTTGGCCATACATGAGGCCAACCGCGAGTGTGTTTGGTTGAGGTCGATGACCCAACACGTCCGAGCTGATTGCGGGATGGCCGAGTGCAAAAAGCCAACCGTGATGTATGAGGACAATGTTGCGTGCATTGCTCAGCTCAATGACGGTTACATAAAAGGTGATAGGACGAAGCACATATTGCCTAAGTTCTTCTTTACTCACGAGCTTCAGAAAGCCGGTGAGGTCCAGATCGTCCAAGTACGATCAAGTGATAATTCAGCTGACCTATTCACCAAAGCACTTCGTACCTGCACGTTCAGGAAGCTCACTCATCAGATTGGGATGCGTAGGCTGAAAGACCTCCACTGAGGTTCACATCAGGGGGAGTAGTGCGTGTTGTACTCTTTTTCCTTCATCATTAAGCGTATTACAATCCATGTATGGTTATGGCATCCAAGGGGGAGTGTTATAAAGCAATTGATGGATGTCCATAACCGGCCCGATCTATTAGAAGCCCAAACCGCAGGAGAGAGAGAGAGGAAAGAGTCGGCCGAGTATGAGAGAGAGGCGGCCAAGAGACTTTTCATTCTTCTAGTTTTCCTAATTTACTTATGTTCATGATTTGTAATTTTTCATATTCTTGTATTTCAATTTATCTCTCTTGTAACCCTTATATAAAGGGAACACTTATTCATTAATAATATACACAACTTACAGATTCCTAAACCTTAAACCTTAAGTTCATAACAATATATATATTTTATGCTAGACACTTGGGATTTTTTAATGGTAATTAACGTTTTGTAAAGTAATAAATGATCAAT
This sequence comes from Brassica napus, assembly GCF_020379485.1. Lineage (NCBI taxonomy): Eukaryota > Viridiplantae > Streptophyta > Magnoliopsida > Brassicales > Brassicaceae > Brassica > Brassica napus. The sequence continues at coordinate 29,780,321 of NC_063452.1, forward strand.
TAGCAAAACAATTTCACAGTTTTGCTTCATTTCGCTATTCAGCCCCATTAATATTGTCTGGCTGATAGAAAAGCTTAATTTAACATCTCCTTGTGCTTAATTAAGAGGACGTTTTTAGGGAAGTTCCGATAACTGAAACACTTGTATTATCCCAACATCCACACCAGATTCCACCACGTGGCAACTTTCTCTTCTATTTTCCCTTAAAATCTGGGTTTTAATAAGTTTGTTATTTTCTTGTTAGCTGTCAAAATAATAAATAAAATAAAAAAGAGTAAGTTTATTACTATTATATACTAATAACTTTTTGTTCAAATCAAAACTTCCATGTTTAGTGAAATCACGTAACCTTCACCGTTTCTATAAATCAAAACCCTTCTTTGCTGGATCACAAACAAACAAAACAACCAAACAATCCTATAAAACCATTTCTCTTATAGCCTTCACAACACATAATAAAGTTTTTGCTAAAGAAAAAACATAATAAAGTTTTTTTCTTTCGCAAGTCTCGTGAACGATGGTGTCTAAGAACGTTTTGGTAACCGGCGGTGCTGGATACATCGGAAGTCACACGGTGCTTCAACTGCTTACCGGCGGTTACTCCGCCGTAGTTGTCGATAACCTCGACAATTCATCTGCCGCTTCTCTCCAGCGCGTGAAGAAACTCGCCGCCGAACACGGCGAACATCTCTCCTTCCACCAGGTTCGGTGAATCTCGTTTTTTTCTAGTGTCTACGTAACGTGTGACTGAATAATTTCTAATAATTTAGGGTTTCAACAAAATTTTGGATTGTGGTTTGACTAGTTAAACATCTATTTGACTACTAAAGGAGGCGGTTTCTTTTATTTATTTTTATGTTCTTAAAAGCATAAATTCTCGGAATAAAAAGATCTATTTTTGAAGATTCTTTGATATCGCAGGAGCTCTGCCTAATTTTGTTATTTTATTTCAGTAATTATCTGCAATTTTAATGAAATTTTGCTATTGATGTTTTAAATAATGTTTGATATTTCTAAATATAAAATATTTTAACTATGTTAATATTATTATTGTTTGAAGTATATCATATAATTGGTGAATTATTCTAGATAAATATTCTAAATAAAGTATTTTCTTAATTTTGTGTGTTTAATCAAAATTATATATGTTTTGAAGCAGATAAAATAATGTTTTAAGAGAAAAGTAATGATTTAGGAATAAATTTGTCAGTACCATCAACCATGTGAAAGAGTAAAATAATATTATCTTTGTACTTCACCAAAGTTCTGTTCTGTCTGAAACTGGACTGCCATTTGTTGAATTTATATTGTTTTGTTTCATTAGCATCCGAAGAATCTCTTGGATCAAGAGTTCTTTAAAACTTCATTGTTTTTTATTTTATTTTATTGCAGGTTGATCTCAGGGACAGACCTGCCCTTGAGAAGATCTTCTCAGAAACAAAGTATGATAAGAGAGAAAACCCATTTCTATCTTTTTCATTTTATGACCCCCCATCAATGATTTTGGTTTATGCATATGATTGGGTTTTAAGTTTATTGATGAACGTGGAATTATTTCAATGGACAGGTTTGATGCAGTGATACACTTTGCTGGACTTAAAGCAGTCGGTGAGAGTGTAGACAAGCCTTTGCTTTATTATAATAACAATCTTGCTGGGACTATTACGCTTTTGGAAGTCATGGCTCAATACAACTGCAAAAATGTATAGTTTTCCCAGCCACATGTCTTCTCTTTCTGAAACCATTATATATTTCTTTGTTTGATCTCTTGGTTACTACTCTGTTCCCAGCTTGTGTTTTCATCATCAGCAACTGTGTATGGCTCACCAAAAGAAGTTCCTTGCACAGAGGAGTTTCCAATCTCTGCATTGAACCCATATGGACGAACAAAGGTGCATTGACTATTTTTTTAAACCATAATCCCACTTGAATTTTCTGGTTAATTAAGTGAATCTTAAGTTATGGATCTTTTGTTTGTTTTTATTATTGCAGCTATTCATTGAGGAGATCTGTCGTGATGTATATGGCTCTGATCCGGAATGGAAGATCGTACTGCTTAGGTATTTCAACCCTGTTGGTGCACATCCTAGTGGTGACATTGGTGAAGATCCCCGTGGTATTCCAAACAATCTCATGCCTTTTGTCCAGCAAGTCGCTGTTGGAAGGAGACCTCATCTCACTGTCTATGGAAATGATTACAATACAGTAGATGGAACAGGGGTATGCATGTCTATCTTTGTATTTTTCCAAAAAAAAAGTGAAGAGTTTTTATACATTTTGATCTCCTATTCTCTCTTTTATATTTGTTTGTTTTGCTCAGGTTCGAGATTACATTCATGTAATGGATTTAGCTGATGGACACATAGCCGCTCTGCGTAAGCTAGAGGATTGCAAAATCGGTATGATGATATTAACTACTCCTTTTGTTTCTGTTTTCTACTGTGAATTAAACTCAACTTTGTAACTCTCTGTGTGTGTTCTATTTTAGGTTGTGAAGTGTACAATCTTGGAACTGGAAATGGAACATCTGTTCTTGAAATGGTTGACGCCTTTGAAAAAGCGTCTGGGAAGGTAAAAAAGACAATGATGCTTTCTTTTGTTCTTGGATTCTTGATCATGTTTTGTGTCCTGTTTATGCTTAAGTTTGGAATTTGTTCTTTATCCTTTCTATATCAGAAAATCCCTCTGGTGACTGCCGGACGTCGTCCAGGAGATGCTGAAATTGTTTATGCATCAACAGAGAGAGCAGAAAGTGAATTGAATTGGAAGTAAGTTTCATTTCGTTGTTGATAAAAAAAAAAGTTTCATTTCTTTAGTCATACATAAACATAAGACTACAAAGAAGTCTATTAAACATTGAATTGGGTTTTTTGATCAAAAAAAAAAAACATTGAATTGGGTTTATAACAATGCACAGGGCCAAATACGGGATTGAGGAGATGTGCAGGGACTCATGGAACTGGACTAGTAATAATCCTTATGGATATGATTCCTCTGATGCCTGAAGATTTCTCATTAACCCTCTTTTAATATTCTTCTTTTCTTTAACTTATTTGTCTACCTATCTCATATGTGAAAAACTCACAGGAAAAAGCTGAATTAAAGAAAATACTGAAGTTGTGTATTATTATTTTTTTACAATAATAATAAGAATCATATCCTTACTGTTTCAAGTGATCAATTTGTAAATTTTAGTCGGTGTAATTCGTTTTCCCTGATCTAAAAAAACCTCTGAACAAAGAAAAAAACTCGTGTGCTTATAGCCGAGTCCAACGAAAGGGAAGCTATAAATAAACAATATCAAATTTGTTACCAACTAACAGAGCAAATGTTTACCTTGAAGCCGATACGACGTCGCTCTCGAGTCGATATCATACGGAGTTGAAATGTCTCTTTCTGAGGCTTTGAAATCTGAACACCCCCCCCCCCCCCCACCCCAACAAGACTCTCTTCCGCCATTAACTCCATTTTATAAACATCACAACGCTGTGACACTAACGGAACTCCAGATCTGAATCCGCCTCTCAAGGTTCGTCGAGTTTCAATTCATTTTTTTTTTTGTATCTGTGATTGGATATCGGATAATATCGTTTCCTTAGATCAAACTTGTGTTTGGGGGTTTCTCTGTTATTTCGTAATTCCTAGGGATAACACATTGCTTATAAAATCATTTTTTTTTTTTGAAAATTGTTCACCAGTAGAGTTCAATTCCATTTTAACTTATAACGATTAGGGTTCCTCAGGATTTTAGACTGAGATATTACATGTGACTTCTTATGTTCAACTGTAAAATTGATATCACAGACACTTGCTGTTTCTAGGTCTTGGGCTTTCCCAGAGTTACAGTGGTAGAGGAAGGAGTAACAATGATTTGCGAGAGAGATGATTTCAGCCTCACTGGCCCATTACACTTAACATCTGTAGATTGGTCTCTATCTTTCTCTCCTTCTTCTCTTGTGTTTTCTTTGTTATAAAGACTAAATAATCTTCGCGTTCGTGAACTCAACTCGTTGTTAAGAAGTTAGCTACGGTTTTTGGCACACCATTGGTTGAAGAGCTAAGCTTGCTTTAACTGCAGGGCTAATGAACATCACAGGCGATCCGTAGCTGCCTCCTTGGTCCAAGGAATCTATGTAGCTGAGCGTGACCGTCAGCTACAAAGGGAAGGTCCCGAGCTAGCTCTATCTCCTCTATGGTCTGAGTTTTTCCATTTCCGCCTCATTCGCAAGCTTGTAGACGACGCTGACTTGTCCATATTCGGAGGAATCTACGAGTACAAACCGCCTCAACCGTCTTCTGGTACTGTCAAGTCCCAAGAACTGAGTCCGCGTTTCGTGATTGCCTTCAGAGGAACCGTTAACAAAGCGGATTCTATCTCCCGCGACATCGAGTTAGACATCCACATCATTAAAAACGGGCTGCACACTACGACACGGTTTGAGATAGCTATGCAAGCTGTGAGAAACATGGTGGCTTCGGTTGGTTGTTCGAATGTCTGGCTTGCTGGTCATTCTCTTGGTGCTTCCATGGCCTTGCTTACCGGGAAAACAGTCGCTAGAACTGGAGTTCTCCCCGAGTGTTTTGCCTTTAACCCCCCTTTCTTGTCTCCTCCAATCGAAAGAATCAAAGATAAGAGGATCAAACACGGGATACGTATCGCAGGTAAAGTACCCTTCTAGTCTTCTAAACCAGTCAGATAGACCGGAAAAACACAAAACAACCACACTGTTCCAAACCGGTTAGCTGGAATGTCTAAGTTTTGCATATTAACTTTATCATTTAATCGTGCAGGCAGTGTGATCACAGCTGGACTTGCTCTAGCCAAAAAAGCCACCCAGCAAGTCAGCCAAAACCACCGTGCATTACCAGCACCACCCGACCAGTTTGCCGCCTTGTCCGACTGGTTTCCACGGCTTTACGTCAATCCCGGGGACCACTTGTGCTCGGAGTTTATCGGTTACTTCGAGCACCGAAACAAGATGGAGGAAATAGGAGCCGGTTTTGTAGAGAGGTTAGCAACGCAGCACTCGTTGGGCGGTTTGGTGATGGATGTCGTGAGCGGAGGAAAGAACACAGAAGCACCTGTTCATCTGATTCCGACTGCGGTTTTAACGGTTAACATGAGCTCGTCAAGAGATTTTAAAGAAGCTCATGGGATTCACCAGTGGTGGAGGGAGGACAAGATATTCGACACCAAAATCTACCAGTACAAGTGATTCCTAATTAAAATTGGGTTAACCGGTATCAATACCCTATGTATGTTAAACCAATACTTGATCTTTCTAACCGGAATTATGCGTCTTCTTCTTTCCGGTTTAGCCGGTTCAAATTGTCGTAATCTTTCTATAAATAAAATCTATCGTCGTATACTCGTATTTGATATTGTAAGCTGATTCATGATGACGCCGTTAGAGACCAAAATCCACCAGGTGAAGTGATTTGGTATTAATTTTTAAATTCTGGTTAACCCGTATGTATGTTACTTAAACCAATACCTGATCTTTCTAACCAGAACTAAGCTTCTTCTTTTCGGTTTAGCCGGTTCAATTTGTCTCAGGCTTTCTGTAAATAAAACCTATCGGCGTTTGGAACTTTGGATCTTGTACGATCCATCTTTGAAGAAATGAAACAGTTGACCAAAACGAAAGTATCTTGTAAGCTGATTCAAAACGACGACGTTTGAAACCAAAAAAAAACCTACCAGTACAATACAAGTGATTATTGTATTACTTTTAGTATTCAAATCGGGTTAACCGGTATGTATGTTAAAACCAATAATTGATGTTTCCAATAAAATATATTGGCGTTTCGATCTTAAGCTGATTTAAGACTACGACGTTCGAAACCGAAATCGACCAGTACAAGTGATTATAGTTATTACGTATTAGTATTAAAATCCGGTTAACCGGTATGTATGTTAAATCAATACTTGATCTTTTTCTTATCTTCTTCCGGTTTAGCCGGTTCAATTTATCGGAGTTCTTTTATAAATAAAAATCTCTCGTCGTCTCGATCTTGTAAGCTGATTTAACACGACGACGTTTTCTTTATCTCGCTAACCCCGACTCGCACTTTCCCGCTCTCGTCAGAGAGAATGTCGATCAAACTCCTCGTTCTTGTTTTCTCTGCTCTGATAATCTCCACAAGACCCAAATTGATCGCCGATCATCACTTATCTTCAAGAATCTCCCCGTTTCCTTCACAATCTTCTCCGATTCCGCCGCTCAAGGCCCAGTCTCCGGTGATCCAGTCGTCTTTCCCTCGTGTACCGGCGTTGTTCGTGTTCGGAGATTCCTCTGTAGATTGTGGAACCAATAACTTTCTCGGGACCTTGGCGAGAGCAGATCGTCTTCCGTACGGTAAGGATTTCGATACGCATCAGCCAACGGGAAGGTTCAGCAACGGAAGGATCCCCGTTGATTTTCTAGGTTAAAGTTTTTTCCCCAGTTTTCTAGGTTTCCAGTTCTGTGTTCGTAGCATCAAGAATCATCTGCTCTTAGTTGATTCGTTAGGCTGAATCATAGTTTTGTGTGAACAGCTAATCGTCTAGGCTTACCATTCGTTCCTAGCTATCTTGGTCAATCTGGGACTGTGAAGGACATGTTTCAAGGCGTGAACTATGCATCAGCCGGTGCAGGGATCATCTTGTCTAGTGGATCCGAATTAGTAATACTCAAAAAAACTCTCAAAATTTCAACTTCTTTCGAGTTCACTTGAGAATCCTTGTGGGAACTTTTCGTTGCAGGGCCAGCGGGTTTCGTTTGCAATGCAGGTTGAGCAGTTTGTGGATACGTTCCAGCAGATGATACTGAGCATTGGGGAGGAAGCTTCAGATCGTCTGGTCTCCAACTCGGTCTTCTACATATCGATTGGAGTGAATGATTACATACATTTCTACATCAGAAACATCTCCAGTGTTCAGAGTCTCTATTCTCCATGGCTTTTTAATCAGTTCTTGGCTTCCAATATGAGACAGGAACTCAAGGTTAGACTTCTTTCCTAAGCTTTTACATTTCTACCCTTGGTGTTGAATGAATGCTTTTAAACTTACAAAAAACAAGTCGCTTACATAAAAGATCAAACCACAACCCTTGTTCTGTTCTGGATCTCTGAAAGCTCTTGAAGCTGCATATTGGTAGCCTACAGATCATTTGAGTTATGAATACTTTCGTCTTTATTGGGTTATATATCTCATCCTTCGATCTCACCAATAAGTGAAGAATTCTGTTTGTTTCACAGACCTTGTACAATGTCAAAGTGAGGAGGATGGTGGTGATGGGGTTGCCACCCATTGGCTGTGCACCGTACTACCTCTGGAAATACAGGAGCAAGAACGGAGAATGTGCTGAAGACGTGAACAGTATGATCATGGAATCCAACTTCGTCATGAGGTACACTGTAGAGCAGCTTAACCGTGAGCTTCCAGGCGCATCCGTTATATACTGCGATGTCTTCCAAAGCGCAATGGACATCCTCAAGAACCACCAGCTCTACGGTAAGCAACAACTACAATGCCACTTCCATCTCAGTTCTCACTTCAGACAAAGATTTTGCTTTCGTAACAAGATAACCTTATGATCGATCCCATTATCTTTGGAACTCTGAAGTTATATACTGCGAGTTTTCTAAGAGTGGCCTAACATAGAGTTTTCTGATGACCTTGTGAAAAAAGACTTCTTCTCAGAGGTTTGGTTTAATCTTAGTTGTGTGTGTTTGTGGTCAGGTTTTAATGAGACGACGGAGGCGTGTTGTGGGCTAGGGAGGTACAAGGGATGGCTTCCGTGCATCGCACCGGAGATGGCTTGCTCTGACGCCGCCGGACATCTTTGGTGGGACCAGTTTCATCCTACAGACGCCGTGAACGCAATCCTCGCCGACAATGTATGGAATGGTCGCCATGTGGACATGTGTTACCCAACTAACCTAGAGGCGATGCTTCATGCTTAAATCAACCGACGAGGAAAATCAATTTGCACATAAAAGAACATATTGAATTTTGTCACTTAGGTTATCTCATATATTTTCGTCTAGGAGGAAAAGAAAAACTGTGGGGTCTTCTTGACTCAAAATTAAAGTACGGGGCTGAGAAACAAATAATACAAAAAGATCTCGGATTCAAGCTAACTTTGATAAGTTTTGCAACGTTGGGCTCAGTTTATTGGTAAGTTTACGTAAATTGCGCACATTAATCTGAAAGTGACAACGGCTTGAATTTTATATCACGTTAATCCATATTTTGATATAGGGATGACTCAGCACCTTTGTAAAAATTAGATTGTAGAAATTCCAAAATATATGCGTAAATTTTTGAAACTATAAATATTAGAGTTCAAAATTAGTTCTTTTAAATATCTTACAATACTAAAAAGACAATAAGCTCAAAACTCAGGATATCCATGTAGGATTAATAAAATCATCCAATCATAAACATTTATTTGACCATGTCAGCACTGTTCTGTCGACTTTGAATCGGGCATTCAAATGGGCTTCTAAATTTCGAAATGGCCTAGCCTTTTCCTTCCCAACTTGATTGTTCCAGACCTTTACACTTCGTCTTCGTCGTTTCAACTCTCTGATATTCACCGTTACCACGATCACTCTAAATGATTCAATATGTTCTTTACTCCTTTCATTATGATTTTGTTTAATCTCATTTATTTCTCTTTCTATATAAAGCCCTTTTACATCAACCAAAATCTACAGCCTCAAAAGCTAGGTTCAGGTTTCATTCGATCAAATAGTTCAATGCGAACTGCGACAGGAGAGCCGATCTATAAGGTAAATCTAATATATAGTTCGTTGATAATGTATTCCTCTCTCTCTGTAGGTGTGAGCTTCAATTATCCGACTTAATAGCTGAGACAAACATTAAAAACCATCCAAATACGCATATTAGCTAATCGTCGAAAAAAATCTACAGGAGCTCCAACTACTCCTCATACTTGACAGCAACAAAACTCACTTGCGTACATCTCCTACTTGTACATTGATCGAATACAAATTCCCTATGGCTTGGGAATCTCGAGGTTTCGTATTATGTTTTATCTTCTTCGGGTCGTTCACAGGTAAAGACATAGTCTCACCGTTTATAAGAAATTTGATCTGATCACTTCCTTTCAGCTTTTAAGTTACACTACTTTTTTTCAGGATGACAGAGCTTCGAATTGAATTGTGATGGCTCACAGGAACAATGGTATCACAAAAAGTTAGACTAGACTCGATTAAGATTTTCAAGAGGAGTGGTTCTCAACTAAGCCTATAGTCCAATTACAATGCGAAGGTGAGAATAAAACTGTGTTCATTATGTGAAAATAATGAATGTGTTTAACTCTTTCAAAGACCACGAATCTTGGTAGGTTCCTTTTTTTTTCAAAATGTAAATCAATCGTGAGACAGCTGGTTAGTTGCTGATTTTCGCTCATAACTATGCTGTTGAATATCATAGCCTTAGTTTTTTTTTTTTTGTAACATCATAGCCTTAGTTTTTTTTTTTTTTTTTGCAACATCATAGCCTTAGTTAACAAGATTTTTCAACATATGTTGTGTTTTGTTTAATCTTGAAACCAGTGTAGAAGAGTTGCCTCTCTCCTTGGTTTTTAGATATTGACTAAATTTCCTTAGGATTGAGGTATTCTTACTGCATTGATACTTTGTAAAAGGCGACTAGAATAAAATAGTTTGACTTATTTTTAAATGTTATGATCATTATCATTACTGTCTTTGAGATATATGTTTTTGTTTTGATATTTCCAGCTACTAATCCAATGTAACGGAGCCAAATGGAAAAGATGTGGAATCTACGAGGAAGACAACTTTTATATATGATTCACGGCTGAGAGTAAATACACACATGCAAGGACAACAAATTTAATGCTACTTTTTTCTGCCATGGGTGCTCACAAGTGGGGGCTGGTGAGTTTCCAAGAACAGTACATCTTGAGCTTTACATTCATTTATGTTCCTTCTAGCTTTACAGTTGAATTATGGTCTCGGGGTGAATGTGATCATTAAGGACATCACATGCGTCTTTTTTGTAGCTCAATGCATCTATCCATGGAATTGTCAAAGCTCTATTTGAATCTTAGCGTGGGTGCAGAAGGTAATCAGTTTTACTAGACTGTTTTTTTTTTTGAAGTTTGTGTTTCCACATTGAAGACTCTCCTGCTTATATAAGGAATAGTAAGCTTGCACTATGTTGGAAAAATATAATTATATCTCTCATCTAATGTGCTCGAGTTGATATGGTGTACAAGGTAAGTGACAGAGAATTTTACATTGGGGACTAGCCAAGAAAATCAAGAATGAGGCGCAAAAATTGTTGTTAAGAGAGATATATCTAGAGGCTTTATTGGTCACAATGGAGAGGTAGAGGAGCTTAAGTTGGGTTTTTGATAAGCAGAAGAATTAATAGAGAGACAGATGAGTTTCATGGAATGTTGGTGGTGAGAGGAAGATGAACCATAGAGAAGGATGTGTAACAACCTGCTTATGAGTATATTAGTATAGATGATGCTGATGCTGACCGAGACTGGTCATTGACTTTGGCCATACATATAACCTCATCAAATAATTATTTTAAGTACATATAAGAGAATTTCTAGGAGGAAATTGTTGATGTTGTTGCAGGAAACCATGATTAATGACCTAATGATGTTGCACCATGTCACTAAGTGTAGGCACGAAACATATCTAGCCAAGTTACTATTATAACTGGGCCTAACCATGTCACCAAGCCTAGGAGAGCACGAAGCATATATAGCCAATTTACCATCATAGTGGGGCCCGTGAAACAATCATGAAAAAATGAAAACTAGCTTTTGACAGCAGAAGGCTACTTAGAAAGCTTTTGTTTTATAGTTATTATACTTTCAACTTATGGATGTGATTATTTAGTTTTTTGATCAAAATGGGCGTGATTATTATGATTTTAACTTATGGAATAAAAGAGGAGTCTCATCGTACCTTACTATTGGTACATAAGTTTTTTCATGGATTCGTTTGCGAGTAGTTCATAGGGATTTAACAAATATATTTGCATGTTTCTCTATATTGGTTGGTGATATCTAATTGGGTCACTTGACCAAAAAAATTCTTCTCTTTTTGTTTGAAGGTATGTGAGAGAAGTCAGAGAAGCTTAAGCATCTGGCCTAATTGACGAGGCTAACAATACACTTGCAAAAGACATGGATGAGAGGAGTTCAGAAAGGATATAGAGAGGGGAGGTAGCTAGAGAAGTCCATCTCTGGACGTCTATTAAAAACTCTGTGAGGCCCACAAATGACCACAATGGAAAAATGTTAAGAGTAAGTTTCTTAGCAGGTACAATGAGGTAGCTCTTTCATTACAACCATTTCCTAATTTTATGTTTGCGAGCTTTTAACTAAATACCTGAAAAGGTGACATACCAAACTATAGTGTTTAAGTCAGTGACAAAAAAAAAGTGTTTAAGTTATATCTCTCTCAAGGTTTCCATAGTCTTCTACCTAATGATCCCATGTGGGATCATGCATTCATGCCTATGGGTTTGGTTTCCGGTGAGGTTATAAAATTTTACACGCTTATCTTAGAGAAATTCGGTGTCAACTTAATTACAGTGAAATAATCTAAGACCAGCGAAATTAGCCCTTAAGCATTAACTACTAAGAATCTGAAAACGAAAACCCTAATAATAGGTTTCACTACCCGACCCAACCTTGCTATATAGTTGTTCTCTTCTTGCATTGGTATCTTAGCCCATCTCAAACGTTACTTTAGATTAGAAATACTGTCATATGTGTATTCGTCTAAATTATTTTAAAAAGTAAATAAATGAGAGAAACAAGAGGACTACATGGAACATCTACACTGATACAATATTTTAAACAAAGCTGTAAATAGATGACAAAAAAAAACAAGGTTGAAAATATAATATTGTATTTATTAAATATAGCAATTGTCTGAGACGGTGAATTAAGTATAGCAAATCCTCTTAATTTAATCTAACAAAATCAGAAATCCAGTGAAGAGAGAATACGAGATGATGTCAATAACCCCTATTTTATTGGTTTTTTTAGGGACATGGCCAACTTTACAGAAGAAATAAGAAACATGGAGAAATAGAAACTCAGATGTTAGATAGAAACTATGAAAATTAAATAGAGATATTTGGGTGTGAGAGGAGATGGAGAAGCTGGAGTTTACTAGTGGAGTTATAACCGAAGTTTGGTCTGATTGGTTTTCCTTTGCAAGTGAGATGATGAAGGGAGGAGTTATTTGGTGATGTGGAAATTGTAATTAACATGGCATAATGTGATTAGATATTAATTTTGATGATGTCCTTTGCTTAGAATTTGATCATCAGTAGATATCACATTGACATGTTAAAACACTTGGAACATCTTTACTAATTTATTGTTTTAAAACAAGTTCTAAATATAATATAGTATTTAAATATAACTTATACACTAAATATTCTTGAATTCGTAAACACTACACTTTAAACAGATTTTTCTGTCGGAAATACAGAGTTTCTAGATGCAGAAGACTTCCGAATACCACATCTGTCACTCTTTTTATCTTAACATTTAAGACTACTATAAGTTTTCAAACTTTTTTTATATTAAAATACTAAATAAGTGGAAACTAATATGATAAGTCAATGTCCTGTAGAACCGGTTGTAATAGCATATATCCAACTTATATGTTCATTTTCAAATAATAAATAAAATCTCTTTTTAATTCAAGAGAATTTTATAGAACTCGCATTCAAAATTATATCAATACATGATATACGTAGTAAATATCGAAATGACCAATAAATATAGTTAAGCTTTAAGAGCATATACTACTTCGAGCATCAACAATGGCATATATCTAAAACATGCTCTCATCAATAAAATATTAAAAATAGAATAAAAGAAGAAAGAGAAAAGAGAAGAAAATGCTCCGGTACGAGGGTTGCTTAACAAAAGATAAAAACTTGGTTTTCCATGTGTCATATTATTAGTGATGTTTTTTTTTGATCAAAATTATTAGTGATGTTATTTTCTGAAAAAGTAAAGCTTAATTAATTTCGTTAAAATATTAATATAATAAAGCAAGAGAACATGTTTGAGAACACTAACCACAATGAAGCTCTTATATACCCAAAACTATCATCTCTGATAACAATACCAACGACATCAGACGAATTGAAATAAAATTTGTCAGTCCTTATATACAAGGAATTAACCATCTTCACCAATCTTCGCCAATCTGCAGATATTAATGTTGTGCAGAGGTAATTTCGAAGAGAAAAAATAATATTGGAATAAACTATCTAAAGAAAAAAGTGAATTCAGGTCCAAGCAATGATGGACCATGGTTAAGAATTCACTTAGTGGATTCAATATCATTTTGAAGATAAAGTATTTAACCAATATGTCCACAATGAAACTTCTAACAAATTGTCACACCATAAGATGGATAAAGTATGTGATTATTGTTACTACCAAAAAAAAAACGTTGAGCTGCTAAAAACTGAAAACGACAATACCGTGAGGAAACATCGTGGGTTACAAGAGTTATGAAAAAGCCCTCAAAATCCTGAAAAGCCTTTTGGGCCACAACGTGGTATCCTTAACAGTAAAGGCTAATTTACGCACTTGGATAAACATACAGGTGACTAATTTACATTTGCGATGGTCAGTTACGGAGTTGGAGACCCCCCAAAACGCACTCTCGCCAATTCAGCTTTAGGGTTTCGGTAGAAGAAAGCAATCGCTCCATAAAACCCTAATCGGGTCAGCTCGTCTAAGGTTTTTCTGTTCGTTTTGCATGTCTTATTTGGTCGAAATCATCCCTTGTAACTCTCTTGTCCTCAGTCAGAAGATAAATCTGGAGAAACCTATGCCGTCGACGTCGCTGGCCAACGGAAACGCAGGAGACAGACCACCGGATGTTGTGGCCGATGATAAGCCGGGAGTGTCGATGATGGAGCAGTTGGTTCCGGAGATTACAACCCACGCGCTCAGCTACTTGGATTATCCAAGTCTTTGCCGCTTGTCCATGACCAATTCCTTGATGAGGAAGGCTGCTAACGACGACAATGCTTGGAAGGCCCTCTATCACAAGGTGATTGCTTTATTCACTTGTTCATGTGTAGCTTATATACTCTTTTACTGTCTGTTTGGATGAGTAAAAGATAAAGATTTTTTTAGCATTTTTTTTTTTGATCTTTGTCTACCTTTTGTTGCTCTAGGATTTTACTCTGGAACAAGATGGAATAACCCCGGTCAACGGGTGGAAAGCTTACTATGCAACAACTAGAGCAATCATTAGTGTGAATACTGGATTCTTCGACATCATCAGAGAGAGGTCTCTTCCAGAAATGGCTCAGTTGTGGCTCAACTCCGACTATGTCAAGTGCATCCATGCCTCTGGCGAACTTTTCTCTGGGTACCTACCCACTCACCTTCCTTTTGCTTTTCTGTTGATTTTAGTTTCCTCTTATTCTGCCACTTGTGTTACCTAGTAGCCTGTTTATTAACGGGTTTGTGTATTCTTTTATGGTACTAGCTACAGTGAAGTGATGCAAAGCTGGCAACTTTGTTTCAACTGGGAACAAGGGTTTGACTTTCAGGTCCACAACGTTCGCACTCGGATCCTAACCGACATGGCTTGGGTCACTATGAAAGCATACCTGAACGTGGACGCTGGTCCGTTCCTCATCACCAACGTGTTTGAGCACCACAATGGGAGGTGGCACATGGTTCATCATCACAGCTCTGTGATGCTCATCGATGGCGTCAATCAACAGGTTGTTGTTCACTGATGAATTATATCTCTAGTTTTGTTTTCCCCTTCTTCTTTTCCTTTTTAAAGGGACAAAAATGAGAAGGGAGAAGGAAACCTGCGTATTTGGAAATTGGCGTATTAGATTAATTAGTGCTATTATTTAATTTTAATGACATGTACTGAATGTTTATTTTGAATGGTTTGTTCTAATTGTTTTCCTAATGGGTATGTTAAATCAGTTGGATCAAAAATACTGCAAAATCTCTTTCAACATTTTGTACAGGACTCCTATGTACATTGATGCTATTGAGTCTAGTAGATGCTTGGTTACTCAAAAAATTTGATTAGCAATAACTGGAACTAGATTAACAATGCGCTTCCGCAGCGACATTCCTTTCTAGATTTGTCTCCAAAATTCATACTAAACTTACGACTCTCGAAGCTTGCTAGATTTCAGTTTTTTTTTTTTTTCAAGAGGATGACAAGCACCTTGCAAGTTTGGGATGACGACGAACCTTGCAACGCAATCTGCTTGACAGTCATATTGATACAGACGTATCCCGAAGATGACTTCAACAATACCCTTCCTATGCTCCTGAAAGCAGATAAAAAGTTCGAGATAACTAAAAGCCCTACATAAACTAAACCGGACCAGGAACAAGTCTGGGTCATTCAGAAAGTCGTCTACCCTCTCGAATATAGGGTCTCGTCGCGCAGATTAATGTAGTGAGAGGTTCAGCATCATCCCCTTGAAAGACCACCACTCGCAAGCTGCTTGTCTTCCTCTCCAAAAGGAGACTAGAGTCAAAGAAACCATCTAGCTTAGCAGTTGTGACTTGTGATGTTGTTCCCAATTATGATGAAAAAAAATATCAACTCAAGAACTGAAGCTAAAAAACAAAAACAAAAATGACAAACTAGTGAACATGTTCAGCAGCTAAAATGATATATTTTGCTCTGGAATGCTACCTCTACTTTTCATGTCATCATATTGGTATTGAAATATTGGCAGAGAGATTCATGTCATCATATTGACGTATGTAGGATGATTACTTGGCGTTATAGGCTATTGATCCAGGATGCTGGACAGCCTGCAGAAGTTCCATATAAGAAAGGGTTATAGTTTTGCAAAATTTAATGGTTCTACTCCGACTATTAATGTACATAAAATGAATATTAGCTGGTTAAGTATTAACCAATACAAATGTACTTGGCACGGTTATGTAAACTGAGAATACTTGAGTACTAGGTTAAGAATGAACATTATATATATATAAATTATTTTATGTATTATATATTTTTACATATTATGAAATAGTAAATATATATTGAATAATTAAAAGTCAATAATTATTACATATATAATTAAAATGGTGCGAACATATGAATCAATTTTATTAATCCAAACAATAATTTTTATTTTATTTTATTTTATCGGATATGTAATTAAATTTAAATGATACTAACATATTAAGTGATGCCTTCTACTTATATAGGTTTTTGATCATTTGTATCTTTTATAGAAAAAAAATTAAATTACTGATAATAAAATTTTCATTGTGGGATTAATAGTTATAGTAATTTATAATTTTTTAAAAATTAATTTGTCAATGTTCGTTCAAAACTTTTATCAAAAAATTGTTCAAAGTAAATTTTGAAGCTAAAATATTTATGTATTTTATATGGTTTATAGTTTAATTTAAAACAATATATATATATATATATATATATTAATCTTAATAATTAATTAAATTAGACTTTTTACTTATATAATTTTGTAATCGTTTGCATTTTGTCATAACAGAAATTTTAAACCATGGATCAAAAAATTCGAATGTGAGACTTTTAACAATTTTAGTAATTTATAGTCGTTTTTAAAAATTCAAAATTTAACATATACAGAAAAATCTAAATTTTTATTATATGTCTATTGTGATTGTTTAATTTATTTAATAGTTTAAAATTAAACAAATATGATAGAAGATGCACTAATTTTTATCAAATCTTTATTATTCTAAATCATTAATTGCCGTATATACTTTAGTCACATTAGGCAATTCTGTAAATTTTATTTAAGGAAATAATAAAGAACATTAATAATGAATTTATTGTTAGTTTAATAAAAATTTTATTATATAATTAGATGGACCAACATATTTCTCTAATGATTCTAAGAATCATCGTAGTGATGACACATGGCTACAAAAATAAGTTGTAATGCTTCTCAAATAATATATAGGGGATTAGTAATATATGTATTATGATTTAAACATCATGATAACTTATTCTTTAGATTCTTAATCATTTTAGTTCTCTTCGATTTTTATTTTGATCTACGTTTTCTTAACACAAAGGAAAGCTATAAAACTATGAGACCATAAGAGCATAATTACATATCAAATATTCCACACAATAAAGTAAAGTATTAATGTGAACTTTTGGTCTCTGTTAATCTACTTTGTATTTTTGAACCATAAACATGAATTAAATTACCAAAAAAACATTAAACACACAAAATCCAAATACGAACAAAATAAATAAAAAGTAAATAAAAACTAAAGTTCGATGATAATTTTGAAGATTTAAAAAAAAACGAATTGAGATAATGACAATATTTCATTGGTTTACTTGATCAATATATACATTGACTTATCTTAATATTTCATAAGTTTACTTTTAATAAAAGAAACAATAGATAATTATAGTTTTCTTATTAAAGTTAATTTATGGTTAATTATATAATGATAAATCTAATTATTCATTAAAAATATATTTACTTTTGGCCGTTTTAGAAACTAAACCATTAAAGACATGTTCATAACATGATTACGTAGGCAATTCTCTAAATTTAATATCAAAGCATATTTTTCTTATAGATTAAACAGTAATAAAACATACATGTGAAATAACTACTGAAATAATTCATAATACCTAATTCATAATACCTAATTTATAATTCTAAATTCCATGTAACAAAACCGATTTGATCCTAGTATTTCAGACTCAAAGAAAGAAGAAAAACATAGAACTCCAACTATAAAAAACAAATATCAAAAGTACATAAATACAGATGTCAAAAACTATAATCGAGGCAACTTGGGATGAATGAGAAAATTGAAACTATAGAGTTTAAAACATCTTACATCATATGAAAATAAGAATTGGTCCTAACTTTTTTAAAATAATTATAATTATAATTCAAATTCGAAATTTTGAAATAGTTATGTTATTTAAATTAATAAATTAATGATTTAAGCTAAAAACTAATAAAAATCTTGTGAAAGTTAAAATAATTATAATCATAATTCCAATTAGAAATTTCGAAATATGTATATTATTTAAATTAATAAATTAATTAGAAATAGAAATATTTATATTATTTAAATTAATAAACTGATAATTTAATCTAAAAACTAATAATAATATGACAAATAAGCAAAATTAGCTAAAATAATGGAGAATGTGACAAATCAGCAAAATCACTTTATAAATAATAGTATGACAAAATATTTATATTAATAAATTGATAATTTAATCAAAAAACTAATAAAAATATGACAAATAAACAAAATTAGCTAAAATTATGGAGAATGTGACAAATCAACAAAATCACTTTCACAAATAATAGTATAGATAAAAGAGTGTGTTATAACATAATCATTAAAAGATTGAATAACAAAATGGTTTGTTACATTTTCTCTCGTTCTCTGTGTTCAATAACATGGTATCATAGCTTCTGGGCACAAACCTCGATCGTTTTTTTGTGCTTGATTTGTCGGGGAATCTCCCGGTCAAGTTTCTATCAACAGTTTTTTTGGCTAATCGTTTTCAAGTTACTACAATGGTGTTTGCTCGCAAAATTCCGCGTAGCACAGGTAGAGCAACATCATCTTCTCGACAAAACTCTGTTCCAGCTACCATGCCCCCAGATTCTCCGATTTCAACAACAAATTCACTCGATAGCATACACTCACCATTCTATCTCACGAATGGTGACAATCCTGGCCTTTCTCTCATCACTGAGGTAATTGATGGTATGAATTACGATAATTGGCGTATTGCAATGACCATTTCATTAGATGCGTAGAACAAATTAGTTTTTGTTGATGGTTCGATTACTAGGCCAGGTGAATCTCATCGTAATTTCAGGATATGGTCTAGGTGTAACTCTATGGTGAAATCTTGGTTGCTAAACTCTGTTTAAAAGCAGATTTATAAGAGTATTTTATGGTTTGATGATGCATCAGAGATTTGGAAGGGCTTGATGACTCGTTTCCATATAACCAATCTTCTGCGATCATATCAACTCTCTTGACAGATTTGGTCATTACAACAATAATCAAAGGATTTATCCACCTACTATACGACATTGAAAAATTTGTGGGATGAGCTTGATAGTGCAATTTGTGTTAAGAGATGCCTCAAATGCGATTGTTACAAGGCTACTGATACAAAAGCTGATCATGACAAGATAATTAAGTTTCTGGGTGGCTTGAATGATTCATATGCGGTTATAAGAAGTCTAATAATAATAATGAAGAAGAATTTCGTGATTTGGCTGAAGTATATGATCTTCATGATCAAGAAGACGATAGAGAGAAACATTCTTCCTACTCATAAATGCTTAAACATTTTTTACAACTTGTGATTATTGTTTAGGGTTTAATATTTAAGGAGTGGGTTGAGTTTATACACTTCTATAAATATTTTATAAATTATTTTTAAAAGGTTATAAATGATTTAGGAAATTTTATTTAATATTTTTATCACAAATTTAAAGTATTTATAAAAATGATTATCATTTAAAAGTAAATTTGAGAAGTGGTATTAAACTTTTGGTAACATTGAAATTCTCTCTTATTAGGGGGGGGGGGGGGAGGGAGGGGAATAATCTTCTAAAAATATTTTATAAATTATTCTTAAACATTTATAATAGAGGAAACACCGTAAGTTAAATATCACTTTTCAAAAATACATTCAATCAAAAATACCATAACATTTGGGTTTAGGGTTTAGTGATTATTGTTTAGGTTTTACTATTTAGGAGGCCGGTTGGGTTTATAAACCTCTATAAATGTTTTATAAATGATTATTAAACATTTTTAAATGATTTAGGAGGATTAGTTTAGTCTTTTCCATCATAAATTTGAAATATTTATAAAATAGTCATCATTTAAAGGTAAATTTGAAAGTAATATCAAGTTTGTACTAAAACTGAAATTCTCTTTTTTGTTATATGTCCATTTGACATGTTTCTTCTATGTAATTAATTATGGTTTTAATTACACTGGAAATAAATAAAATTCAAAATTAAAATAGACCGAGTTTAAATCAACATTAAATTAAGTTTGGTTTACACAAATCCTGATTTCAATCTAAAAATCTGCCACTTCGTAAATTGAAAAGCATGTTACAAATTTAAATCCATACATAAATCCGCCAAAAGAAATTAAGTCTGACAAAAAAATCTACTATTTACAATAAATCTACTATCTCATTTGTCAGACATATCTTTTACAACATACTTTCAATTCAAATCAGACACACAACTTTGTCGTACAAATAAATTTTATGTTCTTAAGAAAGTTTGGTGCGAGTCTTTTGACATATTTTGCTTTTCTAAACAGATTTAACAAACATATTTAATATCCAACAGATTTATTTATTTTTAAACAAATCTGCAACGCTCAATTCTTAAGGGAACTTTTGTAATTCAAATTTTTGGTATAACTATGAACAAGGACAGTTTCTAATAATTTTTGTAAAATATGAATTATTTTAATAATAACACAATATTTTTTTTTGTTATTTTAATAAATTTCCTTTTATTTTTTAACATACCCTCTTATTTCGGAGTAACTGTGTTTTTTTTCGGAAGTAACCATTTTGTTTTATACGTTTTCCGTTTTTTCATGTTTTGATGATTGGTGTTTGGTGATTTCGTTTGGCGCTTGAAGATTTATAAGCAACAAATTCCTTTTGTGCATTTTCTTTCTTTTATCGATATGGGTATGTAATATATATATATATATATATATATACTTGTTATATGTGTATGTGATATACTTGTTTTATCATTCATACAGTGTTTTTATACCTGATCTGGATCCGCGGTTGAACCAGTAAATTTGGTGTCCCAGATTTAGCAAAAATTTTGTTAATTAAAACCTCAATAAAACCCGACAAAAATCCAAAACATGCATTAACATGTGATCCGCCATCGGCTTTCTTATAAAAATTGATTAAAATTTCATACACTTTTTAATATTAGACAAAATTAAATAAACTACAACATTTGTGATTCTTTAGATTTTGATGAAATTTAAACTATGATAGTAGTAGACTATTATTTTATTCTTTTTATTGATAATCTATTATTAGTTTATATTTTTTTACTTATTTTAGATTTGAAAATAAATTTTATAATACTTTTATTTAGTTATTTACTATTTTATTTTTAGCCAAAGTTCCTATTTGGTATTAAAATTTTATCAAATAATTTATTTCATGATGGATGAAAAGTGAAATTAAAAAAAATTATTTAAGTTTTGTAAATAAGACTTGATAACATCTTATATTTTTCAATGGTTAATAATATTATATTCATATATACATTTATATTAGAATTTGTTAATTTATTGATACGCGGTTCAACAATGGTCGATCCAGTGATCCAAAGAGTAATCTGATTAACTATCCGAGTCGGGTTTAAAAACATTGCATTCACATATAAATATTTTCATTATTGTCGTGTTATTTACAACAGTTTTAAATTTTCAAGCTATTATTGAATTACTTGAGCATAATATCATGCGATACGAATGATTTCACATTCCCTAAAAAATTAAGAGCAAATAATTGACTTTGGAAGGATCGATGTCAATAATTGAATAACTACTTCAAATATTGAAATGTTTAAAATATTTAAATATTCACTATATTTTCATCAAAATAAAATTTATTTATATGTAATTTATATGCAGAAATGCCTTTTGTGTCTTTTTTTTCTTTTGTTGCTATGTGTCCGTAGCATATATGTTTTTTGTTATATGTGTGTGTGATATATATGTTTCCATGATTCATATTTTTTTA
The DNA here is from genome assembly GCF_020379485.1 of Brassica napus. Lineage (NCBI taxonomy): Eukaryota > Viridiplantae > Streptophyta > Magnoliopsida > Brassicales > Brassicaceae > Brassica > Brassica napus. The sequence continues at coordinate 29,802,167 of NC_063452.1, forward strand.
ACAACAACATTATTTTATTAATTAGACTGTAAACACATTTTACAAATATATACATAATAATGGAAGCACAACAAATAACATAGATAAAATGATGAGCTTTTTGCAAGATTGACTCAAAACTCAAAGTCAAACCTAAAACTAACTCATGTCCTATTCACCATACAAGTTCATGATATTCACGAAAATGTCATCAAATTTTTTTTATTTTTTTTTTCCGAAAATAACATTTTTACTCTCTCACCCTCATCATCTTCAAGTAATTACAAGATTGTCATTGTCATCAATACCCCAACCACCATGAACAACCAATTTGAAGCTCTTAATGCACCTAAAATCGATTTACACTCTCTCTTTCTCACTTGTTATGAACTAAAAACAACATCTCTTTCACTTTGCCTCCATATTCATCCAAAAAACACAAGCTTTTTATTCATTTTTTTTTTATGGTTTATAGAGCCATTCAAGCATACTATTCTTGGTGGGTTACTTTCGTTTGAGATTCTGGGTGCTTGGAGAAGACTCTGTGTGCTAAGGAAGTCATCTCACTAGTTTAAGGTATGAAATTGAAATTTTTTCCAGATCTGTTTGTGTAGAAGACTTACTCGTAAGTAGTCTGGCTGTAGAAGACTTACGGGTAAGTCTTCTGGTCAAACGGACGACTTACTTTTAAGTCGTCATCTTTGTTTGTTAAAAAAAAATCTAGAGAATACCCTAGACGACTTACTGATAAGTCGTCTAGGATAAATGGGTTAGTTTTGCATTTGACCGAATTGTATCAGATATTTGACTTTTCCTGGACGACTTACGAGTAAGTCGTCTCCGGGAAAACAAAAATTTCAATATTTTATTAAATCTGGACGACTTATCTGTAAGTCGTCTCAGGTTACTTTTGCAATTGGAAAATAAAACTTAAATATTTAACTTTTCCCAGACGACTTACGCGGAAGTCGTCAAGTAAGACGACTTACCTGAAAGTCGTCCAGGATAAGCAAAGTCGTCCAGATTTATTTCCTAGATTATGGTCAAACCTTGCTTATCTGGGACGACTTTCTTGTACGTCGTCTGCCTGGACGACTTTCAAGTAAGTCGTCTGGGTAAAGTTAAATATATAAGTTTCTTTTTCGAATTGCAAACTAACCTGAGAAGACTTACAAATAAGTCGTCTAGCTTTAATAAAATATTGAAATTTTTGTTTTCCCTGAGACGACTTACTGGTAAGTCGTCCAGGAAAAGTCAAATATCTGATACAATTCGGTCAAATGCAAAACTAACCCATTTATCCTAGACGACTTACCAGTAAGTCGTCTAGGTTTTTTTTTTTAACAAACAAAGCTGGACGACTTACTTGTAAGTCGTCCTATTTAAAATTCAATTGCAAAAATGACCTGTTTGGACGACTTACTGGTAAGTCTTCCAGACGACTTACTGGTATGTCGTCTGCGTCAATGTTTAGTAAACTTTCATTTTCTCTATGTTTACTAATGTGTTTTATTTTGAATTTTTGTAGATGATGCGTCAGTTACATGCAGTGTATGGAGAATGGTTGTTGAATGATTGCCGTTGGGATTTTGTGGTTGATAATGTCAAAGGAGCGAGAATCATTTTTTTGGGGGAAGGTTCGACACATGCTGAACTTCTTGCAATGGCTCAAGAAGATTATAACCTGGACATGAGCACAGAATCTGTGGAGATAACCTACTCATTACCAGCAGAAATGATGCAGGCTCCAGATACCCCTCCTATTCATGTTACAAGTGATAGACAAGTTCGAAACTTGCTCGAGATAACCAAAACGCATGGAGTACGGCTTTGTGTATCAAGCCGTAGCAAGGTGGAAACGGTTTCAGAGTTCAGGGAAGATGATGAAGCTGATGAAGCTGATGAATGTTTTGAAGAAGATGATGATGATTTGGTTGAAGATGAAAATCATGATGGGGAGGAGGACGATGGGGAGGAGGATGCTGGTATCTCTATTGTTGCTGAAGCGGACGAGAATGGTGAGGATTACAGTGTTTATGGAAAGGTTGAAGATGAGGATGAGGAAGATGATGATATGTGTTTTGAAGATATCGAAAAGATTGAAGGAGGAAGATCGAATGGTAACAGTATCTATGTCAACCAGAGTTTTGTTAGCAAGGATGCACTGCTTTCAGAGCTGCGGTTGACAGCAGTGAGGTTTAAGTTCTCCTTCAGAATATACAAGTCAACGAAAACTCTCCTTGTGACAACATGTCCGGTTAGTGGTTGTCAATGGAAGGTCAGAGCGAGTGTGAAACATGGGACAAACACGTTTTGGGTAACAAAGTATGTGGAAAAACATACATGCTCAGCGGGAGACCGACTCGCTCAGCGGAGACACTGTACTCCGAAGTATGTTGGTAGGCTTTTCATTGATCGTGTTGGAATCATTGATGGGTTGAATCCGCAGCATATCACTGATGCAATGAAGAACATGTTTGGCATGACGCTTGATTACACCACTTCATACAGAGCACTTTTATATGCACAAACATTGGTGAGAGGATCAGCAGAAGATGGGTATTCGCGTCTGCCATCATATCTCGAGCAAATCTCCTTAGCAAATCCCGATTCTATCACGGCTATAGAACTTGATTCTATCAATAGATTTAAGTATCTATTTCTCTCTTTTGGAGCTTCTATCAAAGGTTTTAAGTATCAGAGAAGGGTCATTGTGGTGGATGGGACTCACCTAAGTGGGAAATATGGAGGTGTTATGTTAGTTGCAGCCGCACAAGATGGGAATTTTCAGATATTTCCATTGGCTTTTGGGATCGTAGATGCTGAAGATGAACCTTCTTGGGAATGGTTTTTCACAAAATTGGCTAGTTGTGTATCTGATGAGCAGCCTCTGGTGATAGTCTCTGACCGGCACGCGGCCATTAAAAGTGCGTGTGATAAGGTGTTTCCTTGGGCAACCCGAGGAATATGTTATTATCACCTTCAAGATAACATTGTCAAAAAGTTTAAAGGGAAACATCTCTTGTACTTGGTGAAAGGTGCTGCTTATGCTCATACGGTTTCAGATTTTGACCGGTACATGGCTGAGATACGGAGTGCAAACCCGGACCTTGCAACGTATTTGGAGAATGCCGACGTCAGCCTATGGTCAAGGGTTTATTGTCAGGGGGACAGGTACAACATAAAGACAAGCAACATCGCTGAATCTATTAATTCCGCTCTGAAGCGAGCTAGAGGATTTCCGGTTCAGTTCCTGTTGGAGTTCATAAGGGAGAAGCTAGGAAAGTGGTTTTGGAAAAGGAGAGAAGATGCTTTGAGTCTCCCAACTCAACATAGTCGAGGTGTTGAATACTTGCTTGTTGTTCGATCGGAGATAGCGGATACGATGACGGTACAACCAATTGATGGATGGCGATTCTTTGTGAAAGGTGGGAAAATGGACTGTGTGGTTGATTTGGAACATGGAAAGTGTGATTGTGGTGTCTATGTAGTGGAGAAAATACCTTGCTCTCATGCTATAGCTGCTGAAACATCTGTTGGTTTGCATATCTCCACACTTGTATGTCCAGTGTACTCAAAGGATTTTCTGTTTGCATGATACTCAGAGAATATATATCCTTGTGTTGGACAATAAATTGAGGAACGCACATGCTTTCCTCCGGAAGTAAAACGTGGTCCGGGAAGACAGAAGAAATCATGATGGCAATCTTGGTTGGAGCTATCCAGGATGAGAGGACGCAAACGCCGGAAGCAACACAGGGTTTATAGATGCTCAAAATGCAAGGAAACTGGCCATACGAAACCACAATGTAAGTCGTCCAGTGATTAGTCTTCCAGACGACTTTCCATTAAGTCGTCCAGGATTTTTTCTTCCAGAAGACCTTCAAGTTAGTCGTCCAGTGATTAGTCTTCCAGAAGACCTTCAATTAAGTCGTCCAGAAGGTCGTCCAGTTAGTCGTCCAGGGTTTTTTCTTCCAGAAGACCTTCAAGTTAGTCGTCCAGTGATTAGTCTTCCAGAAGACCTTCAATTAAGTCGTCCAGAAGGTCGTCCAGTTAGTCGTCCAGAGTTTTTTCTTCCAGAAGACCTTCAAGTTAGTCGTCCAGTGTTCAGTCTATGTACTAAAAATTTGTGTTATGAACTTATCTGTGTCAACTTCTTTGTCAAATTGCACTACCAAACAAATTTGAGATGGTCTTGCCCTTTATATTATCTGAAATATAGTTACAAAAGGTCACTGCTCAGAAGACTTTCCAGACTACTTATAGTTAAGTCGTCCAACATTCCAGACGACTTAACTGTAAGTCTTCTGCGCAGAATATAGTTACAAAATAGGGATCAAGTTCAAATACAAAATAGGGATCAAGTTCAAATACACACATCAGCCTAATCTATCATACAAAATAATCTAAAGTGGCCTGTTTATCACCCGTCATACGTACCCAGGATGTCATCCATGTCCTTGTTTTCGAACTCATGCGCGTCAGGAAGCTCTTGAAATATATCCACCGCCATCTTATCCCTCATACTCTTCCCGTTGGGCTTAGCAAAGTCTTTTTTACTAAACTCTATCCCAAGAGCATGACATTCAATGTACTTTAGAGTGTACACGCCACAATCACCAGCTCGGGCCGGAGGTATATTGGTCGGTCTCTCATATGTGAATGGCTCCAGGCTGTATTGGGCACGTACTTCGTCTGAGGAAGCGCACTCAACAAGCAGATAAGGGACCATGTAGAGAAAAGGCTCCATTACCACATCGAGTTCTTCTGGGGAGATACTGGAACAAATGCTGTCAAAGACGACTATGTGCCTCTTAGGGATCGATATCCACATAGCAATCCAATGACTGTCGGCGAAGTTTACTGGCGCATAGATATCATCAATATCCGTCCCCCAAACCTTGTTCGATTGGCAAAATGATGGTATAGTGCCTGCATAATAATTCCACGCCCCACCAGGGAGTCTTCTTCCTAAACCGTTGTGATCGGGCTTCGAGTCCTTAAAATCCTTGAAGTTGAATATCCATTGCTGAGCAAAGAGATGATCAAGGAAGCAAATTCTCTCGCTCCTGAAATGTTGTGGGTTAGCGTCGTACCTCTTCCTCAGCACATTAATCCAAGCATCAATATGCTGCATATAAAATAGAGTACAAGTCAGAAGATATCAGACGACTTAGTGGTAAGTCTTCTACGTAGACGACTTACCAGACGACTTACAAGTAAGTCGTAGACGAATTAAGTCGTCTGATAAGTCGTCTACGTAGAAGACTTACCAGACGACTTACAAGTAAGTCGTCTACGTCATAGCAGAAGACTTACACAGTCCTCCAGCCACTCTAGGGAGGTTCGGAGGATTTGATACCACCAAGTTCTACTTTTACGTGGTTTTTTATCGAGAGCTGTTCTATAATGACTGCAAACACAAAATGTTGAAAAGCAATCAGGTTTTATGGGAAAAGCAAGCTATTATGTGAAAAGCAAGCTATTATGGGAAAAGCAAACACTTACGGACAAGATTTCAACCAATCAGCGAGCTCCTTAACTTCGTCTTGTCAATTGGTGCAAAAGGATTATAGCCTGGATAAAGCTTTTGTTTGAAATGATCACTCTGGCCGTTCTGTTTGCCGTATAAGGAGATTTCTGTGAGGCAGCAAGTTTCCTTGTTCGATCACTCTTTGCACGGCAAAGTGCCAAAGCAGCATCCCTCTTTTCTAGATATCTAGCATCCTCCTTCTGTAAATCTGAAACAGTGGATTGATTTTTGTCCAATAGAACAAGGCTCGGTTCTGGAGCTTTATCTTCCGAGGAACTAGCATCTGCGGGCACAGCTGCGGGCACATCTGCGGGCACATCTGGACCTTTATCCTCCGCCAAGCTCTTCCTTCCCGCGTTCGTCCCATTGACACTTTCACTCTGCAATATACAAGATGGGTTTATACAATAATAACCAAAGATCCATTTCAAACAATAATAACCAATGAGTGTCTTCAAACATGAAACAAAATACATATATAAAATCAATACACTATAAACAAAGCACACATGTTCTGACATACAAGAAACAAAGCAAATGCAACTTTTCAATTCTTATTCTTAAGACTTTGTCTAGTCAATCTCTTGTTGTGAGAGGATTCGTTACTAACCCCGGGTTCGAGCGTCGGTTTAGGTGGAGAGGTAGTGTTTTGAGATGATGTCCCTTTCCGTTTTGTGGTGATACCAACCTTCTTCTCCACAGCTTCCACCCTTTCCGACAGATACTTGATCTCCTTAAGGCACGTCCCAAACCCTTCCCTCATGGCATCAGCTATGTCCTTGAACATGGTTTTAGTATCCTCTTTGGTCAACCCACCAACAGTCGTAGTCATCTCTTCACTAGCCTCTGCAGCTGCCTCTTCACTAGCTTCTGCAGCTGCCTCTTCACTAGCTTCAGCAGGTGCCTCTTTACGAGTTTTCTTCCGAGGTCTTGGACTGTCTTCCTTCACTACCTTTTTCTTCGCTGGACTCACAACCGCCGGCTTTGTATTGACCCAAGTACCGGTGACTTCCCAGCAATCCATGGTCCACTTCCACGGTTTCTTCACAAACATGAGTTTAATTATGTTCTCCGCGAGCGTGTCCTCAACATCAAACTCCCATTTTGGAAACATTTCAGCAGTGTCCTTTTCAACAAAGTTGATTACCCTAGTCTGCAGTAAATAGAAGATATGAACTTACATATTTGACGGATTAATAAAGATGGAAAGAAAAGACTTCACAGACGACTTATAATTAAGTCGTCTGGAAAGTCTTCCAGCTGGACGACTTAGTAGACGACTTATAATTAAGTCGTCTGTAAAGTCTTCCAGCTGGATGACTTAGTAGAAGACTTATAATTAAGTAGTCTGGATAGTCTTCCCAGACGACTTAATTATAAGGCTTCTACTAAGTCATCCAGCTGGAAGACTTTCCAGACGACTTAATTATAAGTCTTCTACTAAGTCGTCTAATTGGAAGACTTATCAGACGACTTAATTATAAGTTTTCTGCGAAGTCGTCCAGATTGAAGTAAATACCTGACTGAGGATAGCCTCTTTAAACTGTCTGCATCCTTTGCGACCCTTGTAAGCCAGTATCGGTGGAGACGGATTGTTTGGGAGAGGATTACCAAAAGTAGCACCCAATTCCGGAAGAGCTGTGTACACCCAGACCTGGAGAGCTTGCGCAAACCCATTAATAGTGTAACAACCCGAAATATCTCTGCCCTTCACAGAGTCCATCAGCACCTTAAACGCGACTCTCCCCCATGGATAATTCTCAAACCGTTCTAGCTCCATCACTAGCCTTGCCAGACTAACCCGTGTAGGGGTTGAATACTTTTTCCCTTCAATGTATCCAGTGAAGATGGCAAGGTACGCGAGCCGCTTGCGATCATCCCGAGACCACCCTGCGCATCTCTCAGGTGCTGCTATTATCTCCTGAGTAGATGGCCCAGCTTCGACATGAACTCCCAGCATCTCCCAAAAAGAAGTCAGCTCCTTTGTAACAGCAGAGTGAGGTCTCTCAAGGTCCTCGATGTACTCGCAGTTTAGACCAGTGAGGTTTTCAAACTCTAACAGTGAAAACCTCACAGGTTCTGGACCAACGAGACTCCACAGCTCATACTTCTTCTTTATGTCCAGCTGGAAACCGAGCATGTAGTGAACCAGCCTTGAGGCCCAATCAAATCCCAGCTCTTGGAACTTGATGAAAACTCCCAACTTCGACTCCTTCAGCTCTTCATATTCGTCATCATGAAGAGCTTTCTTTAAAGCAGCATGCAACGTCCAACAAGTATGATACGAAATGCTATGCACTGCGGGGGGCTCTTCCCCTAATGTATATATCCTACGGGGGAGTTCTGGCATCTCCATTTTTTTTTTGCCTGCAAAACAATCAAAGACAACCATCTCAAACAATCAAAGACTTATAATTAAGTCGTCTGGCAAGTTTTCCAGCTGAAAGACTTATAATTAAGTCGTCTGAAAGACTTTCCAGACGACTTAATTATAAGTCTTCCAAGACTTCCAGTTTTATGTTCACCTTTTCCTCAATCAATCACTCGACAATAAGAGATATAACTTACCGGCAGCGGAGTTCAACGAGACGCCTCTGAGAGAATGCGCGCTAGGGTTTCCTCTCGGATCTTAAATAGAGGAAGCGGCTGTGAGAACGGTGGTGAGAACGACGGTGATAACGGCGGAGGGATAACCGGCGGTGAGAACGATGAGAACGATGGATTAGAGAGAATCGACGAAAATCGCCTTTGAAATCGCCTTTGAGAGAAACGGCTTTAGGGTTTTCTGATTTTCGATAAACAGTGAAAAAAAAACACCTTATATATGGCCGGTAAATAATCCGGTTAGGTTTAAAAGTACATTGTAAAATTAAAGGTTTGCTCCGGTTTGGACGACTTACTAGTAAGTCGTCTGTTGAATACTGTACATCAGACGACTTACTAGTAAGTCGTCCCAGACCTTAAATTTAACCCCTAAACTAAATTGACTAAATTAACTAACTAACCACGTTATAAACCCGTAGTTATACTTAAATAGTGTTTACTATACACAGAAATAAAAACACTTAGGTAAATTTTAAAGTTTTCAAAAAAAATATTTATGCATTCCAAAATCTAACCCTAAGAACACATACAATACTACAACATATGTTGGCAAAACCTAAACCAAAAAATATCATGACTCACTACTTTCACTCATCTATGTTGAAAACAATTAACTTTTGTTATATCTTAATTTATATCTCTTAAAACATATGTTAATTACATAATTTCAATTTTTCACTTATCAAAATATTTTTTACAAAATTTTTAAATTATTTCTAAGTAAAACTAGTCCAGACGACTTACTGGGGTTAGAAACGTAAAACAATTTCGGTTTTTTTGTTTGTTCACAAGGGGTTGGTTGTAATTTCAATAGCCTTTTAGGTTACTTTTGCATTTGATTCAAGTTTGGGTTAACTTTTGTGTTTGAAATCAAGTTGTGAGTCAATATTGACAATTTTCCCAAAAATGATACACAAAACCATAGAACACAGAGAATAGTTTGAAAATATTCTTCTCGAGAGGTCTTTGTTAATAAATTTTTAAACTCTATTAATTTTCTTGCAATCTTGAAATTTTTGTCGCATCATAAACATTGATTCTCTTTGTTGTATTATATTGGTCCTATTCCATTTAAGATCTATATATATATTCTTTGGTTTATAATTCATTCAACCGTAATAAATAAATTTTGAAAAGACCAATTTTTAATGGGGAGATTTACCAAATATGATTCAAAACTTGATTTTGATTGCAAAAGTAGGGGTGAACCTAAGTTCTGTGCAATCAAAATCCATTGATAACTGATAAATAAACTTAATCTTTTTTTTGTCAAGATAAATAAGCTTTACCTTAATTAAATAACTAAAATGTTAAATCAAATGTTAAATTTTAACCAAGTTCAATTTAATACCCAAAGCCTAAACATAAGGTAGAAGGCTTTAAACCCTAGAGGTTCTCTCTTTTGTTTTTACTTGGTGGCTTCAGGATTGTTGTCAGCATTAAAGTCATTGGTTGTCTTCAACGATTCTTCTGTTGCGTTCTTCCCAGCTTCATGAGGACTGGTTAAAGTCTTCTCAACGTCTGCAGTCTTAGTGCCTTGGGCAGGTTGTTCAGTGTCTTTAGTCTGAGTGGATCACTCATCCCTTGAGGCATACCATGAATGTCCACAGGCAATACACTCCAGCTAGATGCATAAAACAAAATCAGTGTGTGAATATTATGATCAAAGAATATGCACAGAAAAGAGAAGAAGATCTTAATATGGAAAGCACAAGAACCTGATAGCGATCTCCACGCCCAGCTTGAATGATATCCTTCAGGCCAACTTTAATTTCACTGCTTCTCGAGCATCTTACATCAGTCATCTGCATCCAAAGCCAATACATGACATGGTCAAAGACATTCTTCAACTGAAATCCAAGAAACTGGATAAAACTGACTGTCAGAAATGAAGAAACCTGCATCCGTACCGCATCATCAGGCTCATTCTTCTCTGTTTCCTCATCAGCTAAACCCTCCTGAATCCCATAAAACCAAATCTTATTTATTTAACATGTAAGAAATAATCATTACTATTTGCGCATTATAGAACAAATTCAGATTAATCTTTATACAAGTTATGTAATATAAAAATTTCCTAACCTTTAACTCAGTGGGTGACATTTTCAAAATCTTTGCAGGTTCTAACTCCCCATTGAGCAGTCGTTTAGCCAGCAGTGCAGTGTTCTACAGACAAAAAAAAAGAAAAGGAATTACTGTGCAAATCATCATAAGGCATTTCAAAATTTAGCAGGTCAAATCAGAATGTGACATAAATTCATAGATCAACTATTATGAATAAGGAGCATATATGCACAAACAATCAATGCAGATTCTAACCTTGAGATTGAACGCCAACGCCCTAATCCTTTGATTGTATTTAGAGTAATCCGATGCAAGAGAAACATGTAAAGCCAACTCAAGAGCACAAACCCGAGGAACAGCACCATCTGGCCAGAGAAAACTCTCATTCTGTCAAGCAGTTTAAACAAAAGGGTTATTCCAGCAACTAATGAATTCTTGATACATTTCAGATTATCAGAATGTTATTTGGTAAAATTTTTGGCAGGAACAAATATGAAAGGTGAGTGTATGAAAAGAGACACTTTGATCAAAAGGATATAAAAGTTTAGTTTAAGACCTTTAACGGATTATCGTGAGATCCATTCTCAGCCTGTTCAAGATGGGATCCAGCTGAACCCAAATTTCCTTCATCACCAGCGTTGGAGCATATGTTGTGGACTGCTTTCAGAAGCTTAGCTAAACATTTGTTACGATGAGCATCACCTGTTAGTGAATCAAACTTGCGTAGGATCAAATGGTACTCATCTTCCTCCTTTCTAACATCAACAGGAGGTATGTTTACTTTCCGGGAAGATCTTTTAGCCATCTCTACACGTTCCTCAGTTTCAAGGTCAGGAAGATCACCCAGTCTCGACATTGACTTTTCCACAAGGAGGTCAATTTCATGTTGTTTTGAAACTTCATAAACCTTATCAGTCAATTCCCACAGCGTCTTTTCATCGGTATCATACACCTTTTGCACGATAAAACCAGGGTTATCTCTGCGTTTCGGAAGTTGCTTATGAGCTGGAACAAAATACACCACACATCTATGCATCACAGATTCTGCGGGGGCCTCATCAAAATGGAAACTGTAGAACAGTTCTCGTGTATCATTTGCTTCCCAGTTTCCACCACCCTTTTTCTTTGCTTCTTCTCGACGATAAAACCACTGTCCCAGAATCATCATGCGTCCATCTTTTTTTTGGGTAATATCCTACCAAAAAAAAGAACTAAAGTCTTACTTGGAAGAACTGGTAAGCATATATAAAACATTCGGCAGCACGTACACAAGTACCTTGATAATGGCAACATAAGGCTTTAGACTATTGTCTTCTTGATACAAGAGCACCGAATCCTCCTGTGCAAGAAATTAAATGAATGTCAGAGATGCAAATGGCCTCTAAGCATTCAGGTGCAAAGGGAAAGGATGATGTAATAAGAAAAACACCCAGTCTCTAAACCAAATAAAAAGAGCAGCTATGACTAATACATTCTCACACAGAAATCAAAGTTCCTTCAAAACCCTAGATTCAACGATGCAATAACCAACAAGTAATTAAACAAGGTGCACTCGAAACCCATAATAATGCATCAATCTAGTCGACACAACTCACCAGTTGGTATCTGTAACCGCCGTGCTCGAACTGCCTGTAATGGGTTCTTCTCCCTTTGCCTTTACCCCTAACTTTAACCGGCTCACCAACCGGTTTCGCCCCATGGAGCTTCTCTCCTCCTTCCTTCTCATCCTCGTCATTTTTCTCCTTCTCTTCCTCGTCGCCGTCAGACTCTTCGTACAGCCTCACCATCTTACGCTTCCTCCTCTTTCCCTCCATTGTTTCCTCAAGTCTCCTTGAGTTCTGTCCCTGAGACCTCGTCTCCCGTACAATTTTCTCTTCGTCGTCACCCGGGGACACCTGAGCGGACCTCCGAGACCACACCATCTTTCTTCCTCCTCCCTGTGTAAATAAGAGAATGTAGAAAATTATTAAGATATGATAGAACGTGTAGTATGTATATTCACACACCTTCTTCGAAATGAACGTAATCTTTTATCTCACCACCTCTCAAAACTCGAATTTTATATAGAGAGATTACTTTCTTTACTTTTGGGGTTTACAAAGAGATTCCATATGTGTGTATATATATATAGATAGATAGACCCTGGGAAAAAAAATACTATTTACTACCTTGCCATTTTAAGTAGAAAATTATTTTATTTCTTAATTTTCTTTGACGATTTTTATGCAAAAATTTAATGATTTGAATAGTGAAAAAAATGTTTTAAAAGATTTTAGCTATGGAAAAAAATATTGAAACTATAAAAATAAAATCCATGTATTGACATGTGTGTTATCTCATTTTAATTTATGTTATATTTAGCTAAATTAAAACCTTTACTTTATAGTTAATTTCTTTTAGTCAATATATTGGAATAGTTATGTTTTAATTAGTAATAAATTTATAAATCAAATAATATCACTAATTCTGATCTTTGTTTCGATAAGTTTCAAAATGAAATTATATATATAAATTTTTATGTTTTAATGAAACTTAATTGAAAATTTTTATGTATTTTCTTTATAGAAAAAATAATTTAAATTAAGGTATTGATTTACTAAAAGAGATAGCTAAAGTGTAATTCAACTCAAAATATTTGAATAATTTGTAACATGGTAATAAAATTTTAAAATAAAATAAAATAATTTTTTCGTACAAATATAAATTTATTTCCAAAAACTAGTCAACTTTATCATATAGGATGCTTATTAATAAAATTAAGAGTGGTCAAATTTATCATTTAGGAAATATTATAAATTAAAAAAAATGGTCAAATTTATTATTTAGAAAATGTTATTAATCAAATAAAATTGGTCAAAATAGTAAATAAAATGTTTAATTTTATCATTTATGATATCTTATATATAAATAAGATTAAAATTGGGAAAGCAGTAAAAATAAAAGGTTATCAGTGAACACATATGTTTGTGCATAGAGATTAGTATTGTAGTTGTTGAAGGATTAAGTTGCTTGCATAAAATTGAATCAATACTTTTGTATTTTTCAAAATAGAAAGGTAATCAGTAATATATAGTTCAATGGTTTCTGCTGGTTCAATAGTTTTCTCAATTATACATATATTATTTTAATAGATTATGACCCAAAACAATTATTAAAAAGTTTTGAAATAAAAAAATATTTACTACGAAGTTACAACATAGAATTTATGGCCAGAGAACCCTTTCAAATAATTAAAATTGATTTGAATGAGACCAATCAATCCTTTATGGTATTATGTTTAGTTTTTGTGTCTTTTACATCATTAAAACATCCTTAGTCGTTTAATGTTTATCCATTACAACATCTTTAGATGAATTTGTGTAGAGTTTGTGAATTTTAAGAATCCATTGTTATTGGTTCTTGGATTTTAAAAATCTTAGTAGAATCCATTATTATTGGTTTAAGAATTTTCAAAATCCATTCAAATCTCTTGTTATTCAAAAATTTTAGTAGGGGTTATTGGTTGTTGTATTTTAATGGATTTGAAAATCCGAACTAAATATAGTGTTATTGGTTTTATGATTTTCAAATATGTATTAAAATCATGCGTTATTGGTTTAATGATTCATAAATTCTATATCAAATCAAGTGTTATTTAATCGTACGGATTTACTAATATATTTGATTTAATAATGGATTTGAATAGATTTATTTGGATTTTTTAGTTAAAAATACAAAGACTCAAATCCGAGGGATAATCTCCGGATTTGCATATTTTACTTGGATTTATAAATACTATATGAATTTCTAAATCAATCAAAATATATAAACCAATAACACCTCCTTAGTTATTATTGATTCTCTAATTCAACTAAATCTAGTGTTATTGAGAGATGAATTCTATTCATTTTTACTCATAAGACTTAACTTTCAAAATATCATATGTATCCATGTGATTTTCAAAATCCTTGTGATAAAAATATTAGAAAACAAAATAATTATTCTTACCAAATATCTATTGCACCTTAAGGGGGGTTATTGGAACCAAAATTTGGAAAGAGTTGAGTGATTGTAGAAATTGACAGATTTTTAAAAATTTAGTAGATTTCACAAATGTTTCCTAATTTCTATCAAATATTTTGTATTGATTTCTATAGATTATTATTGATTATTAAGAATTTGCACAATATAGTTTTTTTGAAAAGTTTTTTCTTCTAAGGTACAAAAAAAGTTGTAGAAATTTTCAACAATGAATTTCGATGAGACACTATTATATTATCGTTTGGTGTGTTTACATAGACAAATGCATTTTATGGATTGGTTATTTGTGTTATGCATGGTTTGTTCTTAGTTATGTTGTGAAAATAATCGTTTTTTATCTTCATACTATGACATATTTTTAACAGTTTTGTTTTCATTGACAATTTTTTTGAGACACCACTTATACAAACGAAAAATTATGTTAGGACACACCAACTACGAAACTTACCGACAAATAGATCTTCTGAAAATCACATGTCAAACAAGAAAAATATTATATACTTTTACATTTTTGAATATATAATTATTTTTAAAAATATTATATTTTTAATATAAATAATAATAATTAGATTTACAATTCTTAATAATTTTTTAAAAAATTTTAAAAAATAGTTTCAAAAAACATTTTCGAATTTCAAAAAGAAAATTTGAAAAAAATATTTTTTTAAAAAATAGAAAAATTATAAAAAATTTCGCATTTGAAAATAAAATATATAAGAACAACTTTTTATTTTATTTTTATTTTTTATTACTTATACATCTATACCGTAAGGGGTAAAATAGTCTTTTACATTTTTAATGAAATTTTTTTTGGTCATTTTCTTTTTTTAATGCTATTTTTGTAACAAAATCTTTTAAAATGGCTATTTAAGAAAATTGTTCAATTTTGTATGTATAAGTATTATTTTCTTTTTAATTTGAAAGCAAATAATAAATAATCATGCTATATGATTTAGAAAATAAATATATTTTATATTTATTTTACAAAAAATGATAGAAAAGAGGTAATACAAATTCATGAAAATCTATATCAATCTAAAAAAGTTATGATCAAATTTCATAAGTCAATGTATATAAATTTTCACGATCCACGTAACTTTTTTAAATCTATCAACTCTCAAAATTCACAAACTCTATACAAATTCATCTCCCAGTAACCTCTCCCTTAGACATTTTGTCAACCACTTAGAAACCAGTTCAACTTTTAAGAAGAAAAGGAACATCTTTAAATATTCTTGGATTAGTATTATTAATGTGTTTGTTTATGTCTCTAGTTGTAAGAATTTGTGCTCGAAGTTATACATATTTTGGTCCTTTTTTTTACTAAAATTACCTTCTGATAACAAGTATATACAATATGATAAATATTTTTGGCATCAATCGTTTTACTCTTAAGTGAAATTTTAAGTTTAACTGTCCAAAGTAAAACAGCATGAAACCTAAAATTACATTTATTGATATATTTAATTTTGTAAAAATATAATATCATAAAAATAATGAAATTACCTGAAAAATAGTACTATCAGATTATTTTTAGATATTTTAGATATTTATAAAATTATTTAAGGATGTGTGAAAATTTATATATGAAAATAAATGAAAATATAATTTCTTAAAATCTATGCACTTCTTAGATTAAAAAGGCATTCTTAGATATTCTAATTAACAACCTCTTCAAACCAATGAAATTTTCCATGTTTATTTGTCTTTTACAAATATCTTTGATGAATTTTAAAAAATAAATCTTTCTCTTTCCTAATCATTTTGTGATTGTCCTGATGTTTTTGTGCTGTTATTGGGGTTGTGATTTGCAATTCTCCGCAATTCCTTATATACAAGACTAATGATTGCAATGTTTGACAGTCAAACATTCCAACTGTAGTGGCTCCAAAGGTTACCACAAAAAGTTGCAATGACTCATCACCAAATGTTATAACAAATTTGTGGTTGTTGTGATTTTTTATTTTGTAATTCTAGTTGTGATTCACAATTGTCCACAATTTCTTATAATATTTTGAGTAAAAAAAGTATTCTTCTACATTTTTTCTATAATAGAGAAACTATATTGTATAAACATACATTGAAGCAAATACACATCTATAATATAAACCATTTATTTCAGAGGAAAATATTTTTAAAAAAATTGGTTGGGTTGGAGATGTTCTAACATAAAAAGTTGCAATGGTTCATCACCAAATGTAATTTGATTTTATTTGATTTTATGTAGTTAAATATGTATTATTTCATTTATAATGATATAATAATTTTGAATATTTACTTTGATTAAAAAAATAAACAATTATAATTTAGGGAATTTGCCAAATATGACTCACAACTTGATTTTAAATACAAACCTATACCCAAACTTGAATCAAATGCAAAACTAACATAAAAGCCTTGTGAAAATACAGTCAGTCCCTTGCGACCAAACAAAAAAACAGAAGCTATTTTTACGAATATAGCTCCAGTAAGTCGTCTGAGATGCTAGAAGTCTTCTAGACGACTTCCAACTAAGACTTCTGGTGTAGCTGATCTTAAAAATAATTTGTAATTTTTTTAAAAAATATTTTGATAAGCGAAAAATTAAAACCATGTAATTATAAACAGTTTTAAGTGATATAAATTAAAATATAACAAAACTGAATTGTTTTCAACATAGATGAGTGTAGGTAGTGAATCATGGTATTCTTTGGTCTAGGGTTTGGCAATATATGTTGTAGTATTGTATGTATTCTTAGGGTTAGATTTTGGAAAACTTGAATGTTTTTTTAAAAAATTAAATTTTTACCTGTAAGTGTTTATTTTTGTGTATAGTAAACACTTTAGAAGTTTAATTTGATTTTATGAAGTGTTTAGTTAGTTAATTAAGTTTAGGGGTTATGTTCAAGGTCTAGACGACTTCCATGGAAGTCGTCTGGTGAATAATTTTAGCTGGACGACTTACATGTAAGCCGTCTAAATATTCCCGCCTAAAATTTTTAAGAAAATAATTTTCCCGCTTAAATTATTTAAACTAGACAACTTACTTGTAAGTCGTCTGGGAAGTCTTCTATTTTAGTTTCCCGCTAAAAATATTTTAATTTCCCGCTAAAAATATTAAAGTCTTCTGGGCGACTTACAAGTAAGTCGTCTAGGAAGTCGTCTAAATCAAAAATATTTTAACCTAATTGGATTTTTTGTCTCTCTATATAAAGAAAAATTTACACATTCTCTCTTCTCCTCTCAAATGGCTGCAACAAAAATGTAATGTTCATCATTCTAAAACTCTTCAACCTCTCTCTAATCTCTTTGAACTTATAAACACTAAGCTTTATATCAATTTATTGTTTTTGTCTCATGTCTTTCTCACTAATTTATCTTGTTTTTGTAGGTTTTTCATCACATGATTCTCATATTCCACTCATTTAAAGCTAGATCTATCTATTTTAGATATGTATTTTTGTGTGTTCTATAAAAGTAGATTTATCTAATCTTCCACTCATTTTCTCTGTTTTTAAGCCATTTGAACGTTTTTAGATATGCAGGTTTTTCAGATCTGGATTTGGTTATGTAGGTTTTTCATATCTGTAAGACTTCTGGGACGACTTACCTGTTAGTCGTCTAAATATAATGCGCTAGACGACTTCCAGGAAGTCTTCCAGAAGTCGTCTGGACTTCCTGGAAGTCTTCTGACGAAGTCTTCCTTTCATAACAAATCTGAGCGTTTTGGTAAGTTTTTATGTCTGATTTTTCTTCATTTGGTAGCTTCCTGTTGTATAAAGGTCTTACTTTTTTTCCCAAACTAAAACTCTCCAGACCCACTCTAACCTCTTTGACTTGAAAACACCAAACTTTATATGAATTTTTAGTTTTGTATCATGTCTTTCTCACTAATCTATCTTTTTTTTTGCAGGTTTTTAATCAGATGGTTCTCATCTTCCACTCATTTAAAGGTAGATCTATTAATTTTAGATATGCATTTTTGTGTGTTCTATAAAGGTAGATTTATCTAATCTTCCACTCATTTTCTCTGTTTTTAAGCCATTTGAACGTTTTTTGATATGTAGGTTTTTAAGATCTGGAAGACTTCTGGGACGACTTACCTGTTAGTCGTCTAAAATATAATTCGCTAGACGACTTCCAGGAAGTCTTCCAAACGACTTCTAGGAAGTCTTCCAGACGACTTCCAGAAAGTCTTCCAGACGACTTTCAGGAAGTCTTCTGACTAAGTCTTCTTCCATATCAAGTGGAGTCCATGATTTTCTTTGTAGAGGAATGATCTATAATAGTTTTGTTTGTGGTATGTTTTGTGATTTTCATGTCTACTCTTTTAGTTGTGATTTTTTTGTAAAATCAGTAATAATATTTTCCAAGATGTAATACATGTGTTAACAATGTGTTTACACATTTACAAATCAATGAAATAATAGACTACAATAGCCTTTCTCTTATCTTTGGATCTCCCATATGCAATAATAAACTCCAATGACATTCTTCTCATCTTAATAAACAAGAATGTTGGTAGCTTTATATTGATACAACATTTTAAGAAGCATTTTAACCCTTCTTCCAACTCATAACAATAATTATCATTAGTGTCTATAACAATAATACTTAAGAGATCAAAACAAACAATAGTAACTAGTCAAAGCATATATCAATTCGAGACTACTTCCATGTAAGTCTCTGCATTGACCAGAAGATTTCCATGTAAGTCGTCTACAGCCAGACATACTTCATGCGTTATCTCGAGCAAGTTACGAACTTGTCTATCACTTGTAACATGAATAGGAGGAAGGTCTGGAGCCATCTGTTGTAATGAGTAAGTTAACTCCACAGACTCTGTGTTCATGTCCAGGTTATAATCTTCTTGAGCCATTACAACAAGATCAGCATGTGTCGAACCTTCACTCAAAAATAACACTCTCGCTCCTTTGAAATGATCAACCACAAAATTCCAACATCCATCTTTCAACAACCATTCTCCATACACTGCATGTAACTGACGCATCATCTGAAAAAGTCAAAATAAAACACATTTGCAAACATAGAACAAAGAAAACGAAAGTTTATTAAAGATCGACGAAGACGACTTCAATCTAAGTCTTCCAGACGACTAAAATATATGTAGTCTGGTCAACGCAGATGTTATTTTTACAATTGACTTTGAAATCTGTTATCTGAGACGACTGAAAAATAAGTCGTCTACTTTTGTTTGGTTAAAAAAAACTCCAAAAAGCTAGACGACTTACATTTCAGTCGTCATAGGTTAGTTTTGCATTTGACTGGATTATTTCAGAAGTTTGACTTTCCTGGACGACTTACATTTCAGTCGTCTGGTGAAAAATTGAAATATCAATATTTTATTAAAACTCGACGACTTACAATTGAGTCGTCATAGGTTAGTCTTGCAATTGAAAAATAAAACTTCAATACTTAATTATATATAGATGACTTACAATTCAGTCGTCCGTCCGACGACTTACATGTAAGTTGTCCAGGATTTACAAGGTTTGACCAGAATCTCGGAATAAAATCCTGGACGACTTACATGTAAGTCATCGGGCGGACGACTGAATTGTAAGTTGTCTGGGTATAATTAAATATTGAAGTTTTTTTTTAATGGCAAAACTAACCTACAACGACTTACATGTAAGTCGTCGAGTTTTAATAAAATATTGATATTTCAATTTTCCACCAGACGACTGAAAAATAAGTTGTCCAGAAACGTCAAAATTCCGACAAAATCCAGTTAAATGCAAAACTAACCTATGACGACTTACATGTCTTGGTTCTTTGGAGACTTTTTTGTAACCAAACAAAAGCAGACGACTTATGTTTCAGTCGTCTCAGAAAACAGATTTCAAAGTCAATTGCAAAAATAACCTCTGCATTGACCAGACGACTTCCAGGTAAGTCGTCTACAGCCAGACGACTTACCTGGGAATTCGTCTAGACGAACAGATCTGGAAAAAAAACTCGTTTTTATACCTTAAATTAGTGAGATAACTTCCTTAGCACACATAAGACTTTTCTAAGCACACAAAATCTTAAACGAAAGTGACCCACCCAGAATCGTTAGCTTCTATGACTCTATGAACCATAAAAAATGTAGAATCAAAATCTTGGGTTTTTTTAGCTGAATATGGATAGAAAGTGATAGAGATGTTGCGTTTAGTTCATAAGAATGAATAAAGAAAAAGGGTAAATCAATTTTGGGAGCATTAAGAGCTTCAAATTGGTTGTTCATGGTGGTTGGGGGTATTGATGACAATGACAATCTTGTAATTACTTGAAGATGATGAGGGTGAGAGAGTAAAAATGTCATTTTCGAAAAAAAAAAAATCTGATGGCATTTTCGTGAATTATATGAACTTGTGGGGTTAATAGGGTAAAACTAATTTCCTAAAAAAAAGGAGGTTAATTTTGTGTTTGACTTTGAGTTTTAGGTCAATTTTGCAAAAAGCCCTTATAATTTTACTTAATACAATATTTATATTTTAACATTAGCAAGAGAATTTACACTTTTATTATTTAACACACTTTATTAAAATAAATAGTATCTTTTATTATTAATATTATTATTTAAAATTAATTAATATGAAGCTGAACCATATTTTGTATTTGGTTAAATATATTTACACTAGAAAATATATGAATTAATAAGAGGGCTTATTTGCCAAATAACCAAGAAAAAATAGAAATTAGATTTGTAGAAAGAATGAAGAGAGAGATAGGAAGAGAAAGTAGGAGAGTGGAAGGTTTTTTTGATAGCTAGTGAATTTGTGTTTTTATATGGTTTGTAAGCCTAATTTCCTTTAATAAAAGCTATAAATTAATAAATGAGTTTTTTTTTCAAATATGACTCAAAAATTGAAGCCAAACACAAAAATGATCCATGTTTTTTTTTTAATTTTCATTTGCCCCTAAAAATTTGAGTTATCCACGAAAATGTCATTATTTGTTTTTTTTTTTTTTGAAAATGAGTATTTTAATTTACTCATTCATCCTCATCTTCCTCATTTATTTACAATATTGTCATTGTCATCAAAACACCAACCACCATGAACAACCAATTACAAGCTCTAAATGCACCTAAAATCAACATATACATCTCCATATCCTCATTTTTTACACACATAAATCATTTCCCTTTCACTTTATCTCTTATTTCATCCAAAAAACTTAACTTTTTTATTTCAAAAACTATAAGCTTATTAGAGTTACTCAAGTTCATGATTCATGGTCAAGAACGAGTGAGTAACTTATATTAAGAAGTTATATGTGCTTGTAAAAGCTAAACATGAATTTCATCGAATCTAAAAATGACATTTGAATTTTTTCATATCTGTTTCTCGAAGATAACTTCTCTAGAACTTTGGTCAATTGCAAAACTAATATGTAAGACTTTTGATAAGTTCCGGATATCCAATTTTGATAAGTAAGCTAATATTTACAAAGGAATACTTTTCAAGATGTCTGTTGTAGAGTAAGCTTCTCTAGAAGTCTTCCTTTGTAAATTTGCAATTGCAAAAATGACATAAATGAAAGACTTTCTAAGCAGTCTTCTACAGGAAGACTTCCGTAAAAGTTTTATACGTCAATGTTTAATAAACTTTCATTTTCTCCACAATTAAAATAAAATTTTAATATTTTTTTATTAATTTATGTATATTAGTTAAAATTGGGGTTCCTGGATGAAATTCATAACTTATTTGTCATAGTTATGAGATTTCAAATATTCATGTTTACTAATGTTTCTAGCTAATCCATGAAGACTTCTTAAGTAGCTCCTATATTGACACGAGCTAACAAATCTTAAGAAGTCTTCTACGTTAGATTTTCAAGAGTGTTAAGTAATTTCGATGTATGTTTTTAACTTTCAAAAGTATTATGTAACTTCAAGTATATCAAGTTATGTGGTTTAATATGTCTTTTTAGATCATAAGATATCATTTTTAACTTCCATGAAATTTAAATTTTCAATTTTCACTTAAAATTCAATTTTCATCTTTTGTGAATTTGACTAAGATTTCTTGAGAATTATTCTCTCTTAGTTTTAGTAAATTTGACTAAGTTTTTGTGTTGTTGTGTTGTGTTTTGCTATGAGTGGGTAGAATGGTTAAAAAAAATTCTTGGTATGTTGTATCAATAACTTCAATAATGTCAAGTACTTTTGAAAAAAGATGAACATATTGACCAAATTCTTTTGATTAACATCTTTTCAAGTTTACAAAACAATTCACAACTAAAATAGTTTACATACAAATCATAAAACAGACCATAAATTAACAAAACTATTACACATGGAGCTAGATATCATTTTTTAACATAGATAAGCTTGGACTCCACTTGACATCATCCATTTGTACCACTTTGGGCAGAAGATTTCAGAAGACTTCCAAAATACTTTGTGGAATGTCTTCTAGCATAAAATACATCAGAAGACTTCTTAGTCAAGTCTTCTAGCATAAAATACATTAAGTCTTCTGAGATTCTTCCAAGAGTCTTCTGAAAAGTCTGACTCAGATCTGAAATAAATCTGCATATTCAAAAGCATTCAAATGGCTTCAAAACAGAAACAACTTCAAAAATATTTTTTTATGCTAAAATAATAAATAAAACAGTCACAATAGGTTGAATCTATAACTTTTAAAAAACTAATATATAAAACACACAAAATACATATTCAAAATTTGTACCACTTTAGGAAGAAAATTTTGAAAGACTTCCCAAGAAGTCTTCCGAGACTATTCTGAAAAGTCTTTCAAAGTCTGTCTCACATCTGAAAAAAATTACAAATTTAAAAACATTCAAATGACTTCAAAACAGAGAACAATTTCAAAATTATAATTTTTATGCTTATATAATAAACAAAACAGTCACATTAGGTTGAATTTATAGCTTTTTAGAATTTAATATATAAAACACACAAAAATACACATCCAAAGTTTATAGATCTACCTTTGAAAGAGTGAAAGATGAGAACCATGTAATGAAAAACCTGCAAAAAGAAGATAAATTAGTGAGAAGACATAAGAAAAAAATGAGAAATGGATTTAAAGTTTGATGTTTTGATGTTTAAAGAGATTAGAGAGAGGTTGAAGAGTTTTAGAGTGAGAAACATTACATTTTTGTTGCAGTCATTTTAGATGAAGAAAGAAAATGTGTAAAAATTTTTATATATGGAGACAAATATTCTAATTAGGTTAAATATTTTCGATACAAAAGACTTTTCATGAAGTCTTTTAAGAGAATACTTCCCCCTCGGAAGGGGAAGTTTTCTAAACCGAGGGGGAAGTATTCTAAACCCTAATATCAAATAACTAACTAATAGCAAAAAAAAAACACTTTGTGAATTTTATTTTTTGAACAATCACTTCATGAAACTTTAAAATCAATTTTTAAAGTGTTTAATATACACAAAACTAAACACATATCGGTCAATTGTTTTTTTAAGTTAAGATTTCAAAATCTAACCCTAAAAATACTGACAATACTATAACATATTTTACCAAACCCTTAACCAAGGATTATCATAATTCAATCTACATTCACTCATCTATGTTAAAAATAATTAAATTTCAATAAAATTAAATTTACACCATTTAGAAACGTTTATATTTACATGATTTGGATTTTTTTCCTTTTCAAAATATATTTTATAAATTTTATAAATTACTTTAAGATCTAATACACGAGAAAATTTTGGAAGACTTCTAAAAGACTTCGTTTTAGGCGGGAAACCAAAATTCTACTAAATTTAGGCGGAAAATCTAAATTATACTAAAATTTAGGCGGGAATATGTCAGAAAACTTCTTGGGAAATATTTTGGAAGTCTTCCAAACCCTAAGCCAATCAAATAACTAACTAAATAGCTAAAAATAATTCATTAAACTTAAAATTAACTTATAAAGTGTTTAATATACACAAAACTAAACACATGTAGGTTAACTTTTTTTAAATTAAGATTCCAAAATCTAACCTAAATACAAACAATACTATAATATATGTTACAAAACCCTAAATTAAAGTCATTTAGGAGTCTTCCAAACCCTATAATCAAATAACTAAGCAAAAACACTTCCTTAAACTTAAAAGAAACTTAGAAAAGTCTTTAAATAAAGTTATTAGATAGTCACTAACACACATAAATTTCAAATTAAAAATAAAATAAAAAGTTTAGTTCAAAATCTAACCACAAAAATACCAACAATATTATAACATATGTTACCAAACCCTAAACCAAAGGCTATCATGACTCAATCTACATTCAATCATCTATGTCAAAAATAATTTAATTTTAGTAAAATTAAATTTCCATCATTTGGAAATGTTTATTAATACATGATTTTGATTTTTTCCCTTTCAACGTAATTTTATAAAATTTATTAATTACTTTTAAGATCTAATACATGAGAAAACATCCCCTATAAGACTTCTGGAGGACTTCCACTAGAAGACTTCTAGAAGACTTTGATTTGGGCGGAAAACCTAAATTATTCTAAATATTTGGCGGAAACTATAAATTCTACCAAATTTTAGATGGGATATGAAATAACTAATCAAATAACTAATCAAAAAAACACTTCCTTAACTTAAAATATATTCAGAAAGTGTTTAAATCCAATTATTAGATAATCACTAAACATATATAGGTTAAATTATTTATAAAAAATGATAAGATTTCAAAATCTAGCCCTAAAAATACCAACAATACTACAACATATGATACCAAACCCTAAACCAAAGACTATGATGACTCAACCTACATTCATTCATCTATGTTGAAATAATTCAATTTTAGTAAAACTAAATTTACATCATTTAGAAATGTTTATTATTATATGTTTTCAATTTTTCCTCCATCAAAATATTTTTTATAAAAATTTTAAGGGGAATTTGCCAAATATGACTCAAAACTTGATTTGATTGCAAAAGTATACCCAAACTTGAATCAAATGCAAAAGTAACCCAAAAGTCTTGTGAAACTACAGCCAGCCCTTTGTGACCAAACAAAAAAAAAACTCATTTTTACGAATATAGCTCCAGAAAGTCTTCTGAGTCTTCTAAGATATTGTACGTAGTCTAGATGACGTCCATGGAAGTCTTCTGGTCTAGTTGATCTTAAAAATAATTTTTAAATTTAAAAAAAAAATATTTTAACAAGTGGGAAATTATATAATTATAAACTGTTTTAAGTGATATAAATTAAGATATAATAAAATTGAATAGTTTTCAACATAGATGAGTGAAAGTAGTTAATCATGATATTCTTTGGCTTAGGGTTTGACAATATATGTTTTGGTATTGTATGTATTCTTAGGGTTAGATTTTGGAAATCTTAAATTTTTTTTTGAAAAATTAAAATTTTACTTATATGTGTTTATTTCTGTGTATAGTAAACACTTTTTAAGTTTAGTTTGACTTTATGAAGTGTTTAGTTAGTTAATTTAGTTTAGGGGTTATGTTTAAGGTCTAGACGACTAACAGGTAAGTCGTCTGGCGATTAGAAGACTTTTATGAACTCTTCTTACTCCCGCTAAAAATATTTTAGTTTCCCGCTAAAAATATTGAAGTCTTCTGGGCGACTTACAAGTAAGTCGTCTAGGAATTTCCTCTAGTAGAAGACTTACTTGAAAGTTTTCTGAATCGAAAATATTTAACCTTATTGGAATTTTT
This sequence comes from Brassica napus, assembly GCF_020379485.1. Taxonomy (NCBI): domain Eukaryota; kingdom Viridiplantae; phylum Streptophyta; class Magnoliopsida; order Brassicales; family Brassicaceae; genus Brassica; species Brassica napus. The sequence goes on from NC_063452.1 coordinate 29,828,029, forward strand.
GTCTCCATATATAAAGAAAAATTTACACATTTTATCTCATCCTCTCAAATGGCTGCAAAAAAAATGTTATGTTCCTCATTCTAAAACTCTCCAACCTCTCTCTAATCTCTTTGAACTTATAAACACCAATTTTTTTTATCATTTTATTGTTTTTGTCTCATGTCTTTCTCACTAGTTTATCTTGTTTTGCAGGTTTTTCATCACATTTCTCATCTTCCACTCATTTAAGGGTAGATCTATTAATTTTAGATATGTATTTTTGCGTGTTCTGTAAATGATCTATCTAATCTTCCACTCATTTTCTCTGTTTTAAGCCATTGGAACGTTTTTTGATATGTAAGTTTTTCAGATCTGGGTTTGATATACATGTTTTTCAGATATGGAGCAGACTTTGGAAGACTTATGGGAAGTCTTCTCGGAAGTCTTTTCTAAAATATAATGTGCTAGAAGACTTCTAGGAAGTCTACATTTTAGAAGACTTCCAGGAAGTCTACATTTTAGAAGACTTCCCATAATTCTTCCGAATTCTTCTAAAATATAATGTTTAGTACAAAAAATAATTCAACCAGTGAGATAACATGTTTAGCACACATAAGTCTTCTCCAAGCAGCCAGAATCTCAAACAAAAGTGACCCACCAAGAATCATAAGCTTCAATGGCTCTATGAACAATAAAAAATTTAGAATCAAATCTTGGGTTTTTTTTTGGATGAATATGGAGAGAAAGTGAAAGAGATGTTGTTTTTAGTTTATAAGAATTGAGAAAGAAAAAGTGTAAATCGATTTGAGGTGCATTAAGAGCTTCAAATTGGTTGTTCATGGTGGTTGGTGTATTGATGGCAATTGCAATCTTTTAAATACTTGAAGATGATGAGGTTTAGAGGGTAAAAATGTCATTTTTCAAAAAATAAAAATAAAAATATTTAATGTCATTTTCGTGAATAATCTGAATTTGTGGGGTGAATAGGACAAGAAATATCCAAAAAAACGTAGGTTAGTTTTGTGGTTGACTTTGAGTTTTGAGTCAATTTTACAAAAAGCCTAAATTTAAAATTATATTTAAGATCTACCGAACGAGAAGACTTACAAAGAAATATTCTATGAGGATGTTGTTGTAATTTCATTAACCTTTTTGGTTACTTTTGCATTTGATTGAATTTGGGGTACATTTTGTATTCAAAATCAAGTTTTGAGTAATTTTTAGCAATTTTCCGTTAATAATTTAGATCTGTCCCGACTTAGGCTGGTTCAAAATATGACACAAATCTATAAAATTAGTTACTAATTTTTTGAATATCCTATGTAAATATATTTGATTTGATTTTATGTAGTTAAATATTTATTTCATTTATAATGATATAATAATTTTGAATATTTATTTTGATTAAAAATCAACAATTTTCATTTTATTTAATAAATATTTATATTTTAACATTAGTAAGAGAGTTTACACTTTTATTATTAACAACGTAGTTTACTGAAATAAAATATTATCTTTTATTATTAATATTATTATCAGAACCATATTTTGAATTTGGTTAAATATATTTACATTAAAAATTCTATGAATTAGTAAACTTAATAAATTAATAAATTTATTCGGTCCCGAGTTAGGTCGGTTCAAAATATGACACAGATCGATAAAATAATAAGATAACAATTTTTTGATTATCCAGTGTAAATATATTGTCTCATTAAAATAATAAATTAATAATATATATATAATCTATATAATTATAAATAATATATTATATTATTTTATATTTATAATAGATTTTATTTGTATTTTCTTAAGATTTAATAATATTTTTGATTATAGCTAATAAAATTATCTCTAAATACATTTAAATTGTATGATACTCATGCAATAAAACAATATAATAAAAGGATATGAAAATTGAATTTATAAATTTTAATGAATATTATAAAGAGTTAAATCAAATATTTTCTTATTATACAAAAGTATATTTTAAGATATATAAATTTTAAAAAGGAAACCTTTTATAAATTAGTAACTCTTTTTTTTTTTTGAACAACATTTATATATTAGCATATGGTTGATAGTTTCTTTATAACAAAAATAGCATATGGTTGATAGTTTCTTCATCAAGACAGCATCTCTGGCAAACTGGATTTGTATTAACTCCACGAGAGCAAAGTTGAACATAGGTGGGGGCAAGGCACCTGATAATGTTCTCCATAGAAAATGTTGTATCTTAGGGAGAATGTCGAGTTTCCATATCATCCTCTTAAGAGAAATAGATCCTACTGGCTGATCTATATTTTCTCCTTCGTAAAAGTCTTGTGTAGCCGTCCAATAACCAGACTTTACTGTGTACTCTATATTTGTAGTATAAGGCCAAACATATCGATCATGTTGATTATATTTTGACAACCTTATCTGCTGAATTAACTCACTATCTTCAGGAAGTAGAAGAGTAGCAATCTTTCCTTCTATCCCATGTACCAGTACACTACAAGAAATATGCACATTGTTAGCACAAGATAAACGATGGTAGGGTTTTCATAGCGAAACTTGAAATGCTATGTCATCGGCTGCCATCATAGGTACCCCCTCTACGATAGCATTTTTTGTTGACGCTATTTTATGTTCAGATACGATGGCAATAAATGGACACGGTGATTAACGTTATTATAACACGACATTTTAATTATAAAAATTGTTTATGATTCATATTGTGTGCTATTATAGGTTCTCTAGAATAGCGGGTTTGTAATGCTATATTAAATTATGTTATGATAGTCTATTTCGTAGGTAATTTTAAACGCAATGCTAGTAGAGAATAACAACTTTTTTTTTTGCTATTGTTGATTTGTTTCGTGAGCTATGATAGTCTAGTTTTTATCTTTCGACCAGATTAGTTTTCAGAAGTGAAACCTCAATAATAACCAACATTTTTATAACATCCAAACTTTCATAAAACAATACATAAGTCATAATTTTAGAAACATAAGGCAAAGTCTTAAGAAACATGATAATTATAAGTTCATTAGCCTAGTTTAAAACTAGCTAATTCTGGACCAAAGTTCTTCATTCCCTCCATGCTGCAACAATCAAAAACTCCCATCAGTTTAGGAATTGCATATGAAATTTTGAAACAAGAAAGTAGAACACTACTTACATGTGCATCTTAATAGATGACCAATTTATCAATTGGCCATGCAATTGATGAACCATGTGCATCTTTCATGGATTCTATTTCATCAGACTTCCTCCATATGTCTGCATCATCAACCATCACTGCATCTACCCACACTCTACCTGCATTCGGACCCAATCGCACAAAGTGAACCATTTGATCTTGGTCTGTTGAATGCACACGTCCTTCGGCAACAACCAGTTTCCTTCCATCAATGTCCATCAATTTGCACTTCTGGTTCACTTGTATAGCTTCAAATCCATGATTTTGCTGGAACAGACAGACAACAATGTTACCCATACAAATCCAGTTCATACTCAGACAGAAATGGTAACAATATTATTTAAAACCTAAACAAAAAATGTTACCGGGCTTGATGCAGTAAGATACTTCTCAGTAGGAGCTTTCTGACCTTTTTGTACACTTGTTGCTGTAGGATTCTAATGTTGCTGTAGGATTCTTAGAACTGAAAAATGGAACTTTTTTAGTTCTTTCTCTTGCGTTTCCTACTGACGATGCAGTGTTTCGTGTAGGAGATACTTTTCTTGTTCCTTCTGGTGGGTTTTCGAAGACCACTTTGCGAGCTGGCCAGGAAATAAACGACATTAAGCAGTCTTCAAGGTACGCCACATCCGAAGTACGCCTCCATAAAAACGTTTCAGGTTCAAGTATCACATCCAGAAAGACTTTAACTGCTTTTGGTCCGAAGGGAATTCCATTAACCAATGCTTTTGGTTCAGTAGTTTGCCAACGTCCTTCACCAACAACTACACAATCATCGGATAAATCCAGTAGTCGGCATTTGTTGAGAGAATTTGCTCTTGAGCCCTGTCACAGTCATAGAATAATATGAGCAAATCAGTATTCTTAGTTGTAAACTTAACTTGTAAGACAACAGGGAAAAGAAATTTACCAGTGGCGCAATGTCTTTTGGTTGGAGGCCCTGACCTAGTTCAACACATTTATTCTTAGGCCATGCAATAATATGACCAACAACTTCCTTAATGGTGCACATGTTTCGCGCAGGTCTCCAGAGGTAAACTTCTGGTTCATTAGCAGACTCAACCAAGACTATAAAATCTGTAGGGCCTAAGCGAGTGTCATTCACTATATCATCTGGCTCGGAAGAGAGAATACACCCCTCAGCAACGTTTCCATCTTCATCAGCCCAATCAATAAGAAGACACATTTTCATTGTTTTTTTGTTCACACTCTATAACATAGTCATGACTTAAGATGTGCCATTGAAAAATTATAAACAATAATTGATCTACTATTAATGACTTACTCTAGCAGCTGAGTTTTCACCGACTTTATATTCTTCTCTGAACTGGTTTTTCACTTTGGCAAGTTCAGCTTTTAACTGATCCACCGTTTCCATGAGTTCAATTTGCTTCTCTTGCATTTCAAACATACACTACAAGAAAACACAACATTAACGACGGTGAATTTCGTAGTAAGTTCGTCGTAAAATAGACTTTACGAGGAATTAGCGAGGAAACAAGTTTCGTCGTTATCCGTTCGTCGTGACCCATTTTTCCTCGCCAATTCATCGTAAATTAGCGAGAAACACATTTCGTCGTAAAGACGAAGAAAATATTTTGTCGTAAAAACCACGTAACCTTTCCACGTAAGGAGGACGCTACATTTCCTCGTAAATACCTTGAAAGGAATTCTTCGTAAATTACACGTAAACCCTTCCACGTAAAATACTCGTTAAGCTTTCCTCGTAGTGTTGACGTAAAAATTTTCCTCGTAACTTCCTCGTAAACTTTCCACATAATGTAGTCGTAATTTAGCTACGAATTTACTTCGATTTTTTATTTTTCAGAATTAAAAATATAATAAAAATTATTTAATTTATTAATAAAAATATAATTTAAAAATACATGTAAATACGAAAATATTTTATACATAAATAAGTTTTGAATTTATAATACAACCAACGAAAAGAAAAAAAAAGAACTAAGGGTTGTTCATCGCCCGGTATAATTCCTCACTCCTCCTCTCTACATCCGCCTCGTCATGTGTGCCGGATGACTCGCCTGGAATGGGATTTTGTCGTCGCATGTTCCTCAACAAGGACTCCCATTCCGGATTTGAGGCCGCTACAACGTCCAAGATGTCTTCGACTCCACCCATACGAGCTGTGAACGCAGATCGCGTCGAGTCCAATTTGTTACGCAGCTGAGTGACTTCATCATCCCGTCTCTGACCATAAGACGATGTCGCTCTCGGAACATCGTTGAGGGAACCAATCCCCAACGTACGTCCCTTTTTCTTAGGGACAACCTTAAAAACAAAAATTAAATATTGATAGTAAAAAGTTAAAGTTAAATTAAATGAATAATAAAATTTTTTTTAAACTTTAAAAAATTTACCTCCTCGTAAATCATATCCACTTCAAGGGTGGATAAGGTGACGGGTAATCCGTCGGTGGACTGTTGAGTCAGCTGGGTCTGGCGGTCTTCAACGTGACCAACCAAGTCGTTGAAGATCTGCTCGGACCTAGCATCTAGAAATTGGCCCGCCTTGTTTTTGTGGGTCCTCTCGTAAAGTTGCAAAAGAGACGGGAGTTGTCCCGTCTCTTTGGCCTAAAAAACATTTAAGAAAGTTAGAATATATATATATATATATATATATATATAATTAATTAAATTAAATATTTAATTACCATATCCAGACGGACACCGGCGTGAGGTTTTTGACCCGTAGAGTGAAGCATCGGCCCGTGGCCGTGCTCATCTACCGTCTGACGGGAGACAGAGCAAGATTCGGCGACTCTAATGGAGTCAGGATCCCGCTAATAATGGATGAGGCCATCCCACACATCCGTGGTGAGCTTAGGGGGTTTGCCACGCTCATACCCCTTCACGATCCAGTCACCCTTCCAGTTGGAGACCGTGTCCAACAAGCGAGCTTTCGCCTTCGTGTTAAACGCTTTCTTCACCTTCTCATTGACCCCCATGGACCAACGGTATTTTTGCTGTAACAGAAAAAAATTAAATTAAGAATTAGTTTTAAAAAATAAAAAAATCTAAATCATAAAAAATTAAAGTATATATAATTAATTAATAGTAACTTACAGCGAAAATTTTGAACCACGTCTTTCTGACGTAGATCGGTGTCTTTTTCCAGTTCGGATGTGGCTCGGAGAAGTAACCATTGATCGTCTCGGTTTCGTTCCGAGCAACACAATTGTGAACCCCAAACCTGAAAAAAAAAACAAATTTAAAGTATAAATTATTTATTATTGTTATAAGAGAATTTAAAAAGAATGTAACGTACGACAAAGTTCCGTCCGGTCGGTCGGGGTCTAGGATTGATAAACCTTCTCTGCCTGGCTGAGCGAGAAGGTCCTCGACAGTGTACTGCGAGTAAAGAGCACTCGGCGGCACCATCAAATCGGGATGAATCCCGGCAGGCATCGGAGGAGGCACAGGAGGAGGCACCTCTGGGACATGAGCATGAGGAGCCGGTGGTGAAACGAATCGAGGAACCGATGGTGCACCAGAAGGAGGCGACCGAGAGACTCTCTGAGAAGACTGGGTCTCGGGGACAGTCTCCGGATCCGAAGAACCGGGAGCTGAAGAAGACAGGTCTAAATGACTACCAGGCTCACCGAACATCTCTCTGTAATGGGGAGTAAGTTTGTTCTTTCGAACCGTCTGGAAAAAAAATTTAATTTTTAAAATTAATATCAACAGTAATTAACAAATTCTATAAATAACAAATTCTATAAATCTAGCTAAATTCCCTACATTAACCACCTAATCAACACTAATTAACATAAAATCAGTAAACATATCTAAATTCCCTACACTAACCACCTAATCTACCCTAAACTAATCAAATTAGAGAGGAAATAGAGAGAGTATGTACCATTACTACGAAATAGAGAGGAAGTGGAGACGAAATGGAAGTTAGAAGCTCACGTGTATATATAAGAAATTAGTAATCGTCGTAATTTCCTCGTAAAGTTACGAGGAACTCGTGAGGCCCGTGTTTTTCTTTACGAGTAATTAGCAAGGCCCGCATTTTGTTTCCTCATAACGTCCTCGTTGATTAACGAGGAATTAACGAGGCCCACGTTTTTTATTTACGAGGAATTAGCGAGGCCCGAGTTTTCCTATTTACGAAGTCTTTACGACGAATTCTGCTTACGTAAAATTAATGTATCCCGCGTTCTTTATTTTTAGGATTTGTCGTAAGCTCTTCGTTAGTTTACGAGTAAATAGCGAGGATTATGTTTAAATCCCTAAAATCCGAAACCCCAAACTCCCTCTTCCTTATCTTCTACTTCATATATTCCAAACCCATCTTCCCTTTAACCTCAATCTCTTCTTTCCATTCCAAACCCCAAATTCTAAAACCACAATTCCTTAACTTATAATCTCAATCTCTTCTTTCTAATTCAAACCCCCCCCCCCCCCCCCCCCATTACCTTACACAAAATCAAATTATGTAAATAGATTTTCATGATTAAATCCATCAAATCACATGCATTAAGTCTGAAAATCAATCATATTAAAAACAAATACATCAATCGGATACATCGACATTCTCGTCATCACTAGAAACATCATCATTTTCATTAAACTCGTCTTCAACAGCTTCGTATGTGGCATCGTCGGTAAGATCTTTGTACTCATGATTATGCGGATCAATGAGAAGGATATCATCAATTTGTTGCTCAGGTTCCTCGACTTCATTTATCTGTTCTTCTTGCAATGGTGGTTCTTCTCCACTGATGATTCGTCCACGAGGTGTAATATTGATCACGGCTAACCAATTTATTCCCAATTCTCTCATCCGAGGGTATGGAAGGAAGCTAACTTGGTCTGCTTGTGAAGCTAAGATGAAAGGCTCGAATTTGTTGTACTTACAAAAATAAAGACAATGTAAAAATTAATCAGACAGATCATGTATGCCAAAAAAATAATTTGTTGTACCTTCGTCCACCATTGACATCAACTACACCGAATTTGTTAAACCGAACACCTCTGTTGACGACGGGGTCGAACCATTCACATTTGAAGAGGACGCATTTCAGCTTCAATAACCCTGAGAATTCCACTTCAGTCTCCTGCAATATCCCGTAGAAATCTGTTCCGCCTTTCACACATATTCCATAGTTACTGGTCGCCTGCTGTCTACCATACTCATATGTGTGAAAAGTATAACCTCGTGTGAAATACATCTGTGATGTGGTGACCTTTGCAAGTGGAGCTTGAATTATTTCGTGAAACCACGTAGGGTAATCTGCGTAGTCGTCATAATCAACCTGCAAAAATAAAGAGAACGTTGAAATACATATCATGTATGAAAAAAAAGTTTGATCGATCAACCTGCAAAAATTAAGAGTTTGAGTTAATACTTGATTCTTCAACCACTTAATAAAGTGTTGATCTTTCCTTCTGTTTACGTCACTTGTGGATATACCTGAGAATGTTTCTTCGACTTGAGAAACAAATAGGCTGTAAAATCACATTTTATATTAATTAATCTTTGGAAATTATATAATTTATGCTTATAATTATATAATATGTTACCTTTGAAAATAACGCATCAATGGATCCTCGTAATTGAGTAGAATATAGGTGTGTGCACTATGAGTGTCTTCTTCACTCGACCACCAAATCTCTTTCGATTTCCTACTGATTCGCCAAATCTGGCTAAAGATGTCTGGAACACCAACAACTGCATATGTTGGCGCGACACCACCATCATCATATCTTCTTGGAGCTCTTTTTCGGGTACGTAATTTTAACGCAAAGTAGTACGAAGTGAAGTGAGAAGTTTCTTCCGTCAAACTTCCTGCAATTATAGAACCTTCAATTTTTGCGAGGTTTTTTGCTTTTCCCTTCAAATATTTCATGGCTCCCTCATACTGATACATCCATCCGTAATGTACAGGTCCACGAAGCAATACCTCATATGGGAGGTGGACAGCTAGATGCTCCATGACGTCAAAAAATCCCGGAGGAAATATCTTCTCCACGTTGGACAATAAGATGGGAATGTTCTTGTGAAGTTGTTCCACGACTTCTTCTTTAAGAGTGAGTGTGCTCAGGCAGATCCCTGAAAAATGCTTCAATGCCTTGTATATTACAAAAACAATTAAACACATTAGTAGTCATATATTGTTGCAAACTAAACCATTATAAAATTAATGTGTTATAATATACTACCTGCAAGTGCTTCATATACGTTTGTTGGAAGTAGTTCCGCAAATGCAAAGGGAAGTAGTCGTTGCATAAAGACATGACAATCATGACTCTTCATCCCAGAGAACTTTTGACCCTTTTCAACACATCTAGAGAGATTTGAAACATACCATCGGGGAACTTCACTTCTGATGCCTCCCAGTTGAACAACACCGAATTTTTTTCTGAAGACAATCTGAATATCGGAATGGAAACTTGTCCATTTCTTTTTATATGTAACTCATTTCTTGAGCAAATATCTGGCAAGTCCAACCTCGATTTTATGTTGTCTTTTGTCTTCCCTGGGACATTCAATATTGTATATTCATGATGTTCTCAAAGAAATTCTTCTCTATATGCATCACATCGAGGTTGTGGCGCAGAAGAAGATCCTTCCAATTTGGCAACTCTCAAAATATACACTTCTTGTGCCAGTTGTGCCGAACACCGTAAAAATCAGACATATTACCGAGGACATGCCAATTACCACCACAACGAACTGTTTCGTTAGCTCTGTAGTAATCGATTTGGGCTTCAATTTGTTCTCCAGTTAGATATGGAGGAGGAGTGTCTCTCACAACCCTTTTGTGCCTAAACAATTAATTTCTTGTTTCTTCGGTACGGATGGCCAATGGGAAGAAATCGACGGTGACAATCGAACCAACTTGTCTTCCTACCATTCTTCAGTTGAAACGCATCTGTCGTTCCATTACAATATGGACAAGCTAATCTCCCATGTGTAGTCCATCCAGACAACATCCCATAGGCAGGAAAGTCACTTATGGTCCACAAAAGCATCTCTCGCACGTAAAATTTGTCTTCGTTGAGCAGTCATACGTCCTCACCCCTGTTGACCACAAATCCTTCAACCCTTTTATTAGTGGTTGTAGGAAAACATCCAGAGACCTTTTTGGATGGTTCGGACCAGGTATTAATATGGTCAAGAATAGCAACTCCCGTTGCATGCACATCTCCGGTGGCAGGTTGTATGGCGTAAGAAAGACTGGCCACAATGAATATTGTATCCCTGACATTCCGAATGGACTAAATCCATCTGTGCATAATCCGAGATACATATTTCGGCTATTGCTAGAGAATTCCGGATGTACTTTGTTAAAATGTTTCCAGGCTTTTGCATCTGATGGATGATTCATCTAACCATCCATCTGAGTATGCTCGGCATGCCATCTCATCACTCCGGCAGTCTGCTCAGATTGGTACAATCTTTTCAATCTGTCTGTAATTGGTAGGTACCACATCCTTTGGTACGGTACCCTATTACGTCCTCGTCCTTGCGGCTTGAATCGTGGCTTCTTGCAGAATCGACATTCTTCTAACTTCTCTTCATCTCCCCAGTAGATCATGCAATTATCGATGCAAACGTCTATCATCTCCGAAGGCAACCCAAGACTATAAACCAGTTTCTGAATCTCATAATAAGAATCAGCAGACACATTGTCTTCCGGCAAATACTCTTTAAACAAGTCTGCCCATTCATTCATGCAACTTTCAGGTAGATTGTGATCAGTTTTAATATTCATCATTCTAGCAGCCAACGACGATTTAGAGAGACCTTATCTACAACCACTGTAAAGTGGCTGATTCGCAGCATCTAACATTTCATAAAAAAATTTTGCATCTATGTTAGGTTTTTCATCTTCATCATGAGCTACAAATGCATCAGCTACCATATCATGGACCCTATCATAATCTACCAACTGCTCCTCCTGATGGTAACTATGTTCATTATGCAAATGATGATCAACCGGTTCTTCCTGAAAATTGCTATTACTACTACTAACTTCATTCTCATAATTATAACCTTCTCCATGTTGAAACCAGATATAGTTATTTGGCGTGAAAACTCTATTTATTAAATGCTTCCAAACATTTTCATGATTTGCCAATTTTGAATTGTTGCATTTCCGACAAGGACAGAACATCTTACCGCTTTCTTGGGCGAACGGTGTGGAATCTGCTTGATGCATAAATGTCTCCAGCCCTTCAAGGTATTCTTTCGTCACTCTCCCGTTAGCATCTCTGTGCATATACATCCACCTCCGCAACTCGAAAATATTCCCAGAGCCCGACATTTTTTTTCTGTCATGTTTTAATTTTTTTTCTTGTTGGTGTGTTTAAAATGATGTTCAAACGTCCATATTTATAGGAAAATTTCAAATCTGGTAGTTGAAATTTTACTACGAATTTACGACGAAATTCAGTTAGGTATCCGAAACAAAAAACGTGTTACAACTACAAAGTTGATGGACTCGAAATTCTGTCGTTAAGTAAACATAAAATATTTCCTTGTAAAGTAGACGCTAATTTTACATAGAGTTTATGAGGAAACCATTTTTCCTCGTAAAACCCACGTTATGTTACGTCGTTTTTACGAAGAAATCGTTTCGTCGTTATTTTACGACGAACTTACGTTGATTTTACATTTCCTCGTAAGATACTCGTAAAGTCGACGTAAATTTACGAGGATTAATTTTCGTCGCTATAGTTGTGTTTTCCTGTAGTGATAGTATTGTTCTTCACTTGGAAGCAAGCTAATTTTGTCTTACTTATATTCCTGCCCATTACTCTCAAACGACCAGGATTATCAGGACCTAACAGTTGGACTAGCGTATCCTCATCTTTATCTCTAGCACATGATAACAAGCTCTGCTGCCTTTTGGTTCACATCAGAAAACAAACGAATAACAAATGAAACTTCAGATAACTCCCAACCAAAATCAGAACATAAACTCACATCAGAAAATAAACTCACAATCTTCTCAGCCGCATTTGTATTGATAGGAGTTCCATCTTTTCTGGTACGCGACTTCACCCAGATTTTAAGCCTCGTCACTCCATATGGGTTTTCAGAACTTTTTTTATAAAAAAAACCGGAAGAAATATCGTATGTCTTAGTATCCTCAACTAACCACTTCAAAGAAACAACAGGAAGAAGGTATACTGACCATTTCTTCTGCAAGTCTAACCATTCCCTTTCGACTGCAGGTGTGAGGAATTTATTTGCGTCTTCTCTCCTTGTAGCTATCACTCACAACCTATCACATGATTGTTAATATGTAATATACTTTCAACATATCTTACTCAAGTCATCAAGCATACCTTGAATTCTTGGCTAGTTTTCAGCTTCACAAATTTGTGCCATTCAACCGGAGTGACATTCTTAGGTCTGAGCTTCATCCTTTGTTGGTTATTCTCCGCTTCATTAATTTGAGTGACTAGGCATGACTTGGATGATCTCCATAAGGCTCCCATCTGCTTAAGCAATGCATCCTTGTGGTAGCCATCATTTATATCAAACCTCGCCTGCAATCACATAAAAGACAAATCACATATCTATAATTTGATGCATCTCATTTACTCGTGCTAAGTGTATAGAAACTGTCACCTGGATCGATTTCCAGAGCACTGTCTTCACTTCTTCTGTAAGTTTTTTCCAACTTTCAAGTGTCACAGGAACGTGTTCTCTTACCAACGGACCTAGATACGAAGACAACTTCACTGAACCATCACCATAAGCTTCTCCCAATAAGTTGAAATCAATATGAACTCTGGTATTTGGATCTTTGGCTACGTCTTTCATCCTTGTTGGTCCACGCTTTCTCTTACGAGTGTTTCCAACTACCGCCTCTTGATCTGTACATAGTTCGACTTCACCTTAAGGCTCTTCGGCGTCATGCTGCTCTCCTGCTTCTTCCTCTTCTTCATTGGGCTGTGCTTGTTCTTCACCTTCATTGGGCTGTGCTTGTTCTTCACCTTCAGGTTCTTTTGTGTCTGGTACATTTTCTTCAACTGCATGTGTTTGTATACTACACACGAACTCAACCTCACTATCCGCCTCTTTTGCTTTCTTTGATGATTGTTTCCTTCCTTTCTTTCCCTTTGGACGTCCCATCTCAGTTCACCTGAAACAAATTATGATAAGAAGAGTTAATTCCATCCCAAATAATTCAATATCAGACAACAATGAAGCACACAACAATCAACCACACAACAATCAAGCAAACACGAAATCAAGCACACAACAATCAAGCACATGGTTCACACATATATTCATTCACAATCAGTTCTGGCATTGTCGGCATAATCATTGTCAACATCCATGTCAATATTTGTTGGCAATGGCCCAATGTCTGCAGCTCCCTCTTGAACATCTTCTTTACTGTATCTTCTTGAAGGACATCTCATGAAAATATACCAATTGGATGACTCATTTTCCCTAGAGTAGAAGACTTGCTTTGCTTGTGATGCTAGTATGTAAGGGTCAGCAAAGAAGGAGGCTTGACTATGATGCATGTTAACAAGTGTAAAGCCATCTTCAATCTTCACTCCATTACCCTTTACCACCCACTGACACCCGAACAGAGGAACATAGAAGACATTGTAATCCATCAAAATGATATCAGTAACTCTGCCATAGTAAGATACAAAATCAACCACTTGTGATATATCTTTAGCACTAGATCTACAAACTGCGGTAGCCTCATAGTAAACTCCAGAATTCTGACTTTTTCTATCAACTGATGCTGTACGAAACCTCTGCCCATTAACTATAATGCATGTATATGACCTTGCAGAACAACGTGGTCCATAAGCTAACCACTTGAGTGTTTCTTCGTGTTCTTTAGAATCAAGAGGGACCTATAAAGTAAAAAGCAAGTATATAAACATCTATACCATAGTACCATAACTAAAGAACTGAGATTTCTCATGACGCACCTGTTCTTTTAGCCAAGTTGCAAAATTCTTTGTATGCATACTCCATAAGAATGATGCATCTCGCCGACATCTGTCATTTGTGTCTTGTAAATACTGGAGATGCTCACTGAGAAAAATAAATAAATCAAATTGTCAGTCATTAATATAAACATGCATATAAAGATCAATGAAAATAATATGATACTTACTCTACATACGAGAGCCAGATTTTGGATGATAGCAAGATGTGCTATTTTCTTCTCCATTTCAGTGAGTGTAATTGAGGTTCCGATGGATATTGGACGCCCCTCTAAGATAGAGTTGTTCTCATACTCCATGTTTCTTTCAATTTTATCTTCTACATTTGTTGTCTTCTTCAGAAACTCACTGCAAAACCTGATACATTCCTCAGCTAGATATGACTCATCGATGCACCCCTCTGGTCTTGCAGTATTTCTGACGAAGTCTTTGAGTACTTTCATGTACCTGAACAAATGTGAGTAAATATAGATTAGCTAATGAATACTAACAATGAAATAAGTGAAATGGACCATGATAGTACCTCTCAAATGGGTACATCCATCTAAAATGGACTGGTCCACCAAGTCGGGCTTCCCTTCCTAGATGCACAGTCAAATGGACCATGATATCGAAGAAACTTGGAGGAAAATATATTTCAAACAAGCAGAGAGTTTCCACAATCTCCGCTTCCATGACCAAAAGCTGCTCCATGTCGATCACTCTATGACACAATAAATTGAAGAATGCGCATAGCCTTGTAATTTCTAGCCTAGGTCCTTTAGGTAACAACCCTTTAAGAGCAATCGGAAGAAGTTGTTGCATTAACACATGATAGTCATGTGATTTCAGACCTGTGACTTTACAGTCATCAAGTGAAACACCTCTAGAAATGTTTGAACAAAATCCATCCGGGCCTTTGAAGTCAAATAGACGCCTGCAAAATACCTTCTTCTTTGTCTTGGATAATGACCACGGTGCTGGAGGAAGATATGTTCTCTTTCCCTGGATTTTAGGGTGCAGATCCTGCCTAATACCAAGATCCTCTAGATCTTTACGAGCAGGAAGACCATCCTTCGATTTCCCACAGTGCAATAGTGTCGAAACTAAACTAGCTGCCACATTTCTCTCAACATGCATTACATCTAAGTTGTGCCTCACCGGGAGTTCCTAATCATAACAGAAACAACAATAAAAACCTCATTTAAGTTAAACACAATACAACAATAATAGAAAAATAAAAGCAAAGGAAAGTGGTATCTTACCGCCCAAAAAGGAAGTTTGAAAAAGATTGATCTCTTCTTCCATCTAGATAACTCATCTTCATCTACTTTGACTTCTTCATATTCCTCTTCCTCTTCCTCTGATTCACTGGATAAACCCTCAGTATCAGATCTTATATCTGTACAGACCACCCTTTTCCTCTTACTTCCAGATCGTTTAACATTTCCAAACTCATTCTTGAAATTTTTCAGGTTTTGAGATATTTCACGCCCAGTTAAAGTCCTCCCCCTTCTCCCTTGTTCAGCCTTTCCTCGAACCACTTCTTCTTCCCACGAAATCTATGATCTGGTGGCAGACCCTTTCTGTGGCACATGTACACATGCTTTCTGCTAAACTTTAGCCACATACTATCAGTATTCTTCCCACATAAAGGACACCCCATTCTTCCATTTACTTTGCAGCCTGCAAGATTCCCATAAGCTGGGACACCACTGATCGTCCAAAGCAGCATCGCCTTCAGAGTAAATGTTGATCGAGTCACTGCGTCGTACACTAAATCTCCAATGCTCCACAGATGGTTTAGATCCTCGATGAGGGGTTCTAAGTACACATCTATACTATTACCAGACTGTTGTGGACCGGGAATCAACAATGAAAACATGATGTTTTCCTTCTTCATGCATAAATCAGGTGGCAAGTTATAGTTGACTAACAAAACTGGCCAGCAAATGTACATCGTATTCTTCATATTGAATGGTTTGAATCCATCTGTTGAAAGTCCAAGCCTCATGTTCCTTTCTTCAGCGGCAAAGGTAGGGTATTTGGCATTCATCTGATCCCATGTGACTGAATCAACGGGGTGTCGAAGCTTTCCATCAGTGCTTTTGTTGCTGAAGTGCCACCGTAAATCCTTGGCCAACACCTTATACCGGTACATTCTCTTCAGTCTTGGGATTATTGGAAAGTACCGTAACACTTTCTGTGGGACTCCTTTCTTCGTTTCACCAATGTGGACATTAGTCTTCCATCTTGAAGCCTTGCATTTAGGACAGTGATCAAGCTTCTTCAACCTCTTTCTAAATAGGCAGCAGTCGCTGACACATGCATGAATCTTCTCGTAACCCATATCAAATGACTTCAAATTTTTTTTAACCTCATACAATGAAGTGTGTAGCACATTCTCCTCTGGTAACATCTCCGGCAATGTCTCTAGCATATCATTGAAGCTCTTGTCAGACCACCCATTCTGAGTCTTTAATCTAAATAATGATACAATAGCGGATAACTTGCTATGGTTTGCACAGCTCAGATACAATGGTGTTTCAGTATTAGCTAGCTTCGCCAAAAACTCATCTTCTTTCTTGTCTTCTCCCTCTGCCATCTCAGAAAAATCCCCCGTACCAGCTAACACTGCATCAAAACACTCAGCAGCTCTGTATAACCCGAAGATCTCATCATTCCATTGATGAACTCTACCTTCATCTGCAACCCCTGAGTTGAAGTCTCCATGTAGATACCAATCAGACCGCATCTTATAAGACTCCTCCATACCCCTAGTAACAAGATGGTCAACTACCACACTTCCTGAGTGACGATCTATATTACGGCAGTCAATGCAAGGACAGACAATCATATCAATCCCTCCAGAAGTGGCAACCACATCTCGTACAAACTTTGAAGCCCCTCTCTCATAAGCAGGATCAACTCTATATTTCAGAATCAAAAGGAAAAGAAAATAAACAAGTTAATTTAAGTCTCAAAACACCTACTGAAAGCTAATATATATGATTTAATTCATTGCCTGCTAAGATGCACCCATGCTTTGTCCACCATTGTATGTTCTAACCTGTATCGAAACCTTTACTAACATAAAGAACCAACTCAAAGTAAAATCAATCAAATTCAGAACACATATCACTAGATGATAACTCGATATGTACAGTCTCTCAATTCAAGCAAACAACTATGAAATCGATGTCAATCATGTAAAAGCAAACACGAAATTGAACATGCAAAAACGAAATCGAAATCTGAAATAGAAAGAACTGAAGAAGTATGCTCGATTAACAGAAATCAAAGAAAGGATACATAAGCTGGAATTGAGCTCAATAGCGAGTCAGACCTCGCGATTGAAGCAAAATCGCCTTCGGTGATGGAAATGGCGATGAATTTACGGTTGGGATCAGGAAATGGTGATAGAAATGGCGATGGAATCGATCTCACTTTTGTTAGGGTTCGAAGAGAAAAGAGGGAAACGAGAGCTATGAGAGAGGGAAAATGAGTGATGAGAGGGAAATTTTGTGATTTTCATTAACTGTTTCGCGAAAAATTAGATTTTAGCTTCCCACTTACTAAAATTTTACCATAGCGTTAATCTAGTGTTGTTATAGAGTATAGAAATTTTATATGGATCTACAATAGCAAATCAGTAAAATGAGCTATCGTCATGTGCTATGAATGTGGACTTTTTTTTGTAGTGGTAATAGGATTTATGAGCTCTGCAACCTTCATATTTGGAACCAAACATGGAGATATTATTTTACGGGGAGGTAAACCTGGCAGCCACTGATCTTCCCATATCCTAGTATTCACTCCATTAGCAACTTGTATAATCAAACCCTTCTTCAATAATTCCTTACCAACTTGGATGGATTTCCACCCATACGAAAACGTAGTAGAACTTGTCGACTGTAAGAATGTCGACGAGTTATAATAATAGCCTTTATATAGCCTGGACAACAATGACTGAGAGTTTTGTTCAATCTTCCAAGCTTGTTTAGCCAGTAAAGCCTTGTTAAATGCATATAGATCTCGGAACCCCATGCCTTCTTCAGACTTAGGTAAGCAGGGTTTTTTCCAAGACATCCAAGAGATCTTACGCTTTCCTTCATTCTGTCCCCACCAAAATGTTGAGAACTGAGAGTTAATAGCATCACAGATAGTTTTTGGAAGGAGAAAACAACTCATAGGATAAACAGGTTTAGCATGGAGCACGGATTAAATCAGAATCTCTTTTCCAGCCGGTGATAAGTGATAAGAATTGAGTATACTAGAGAGAAGTCTGCTCCTTAACTCTCTCCACAATCCCCTGAAAATCAGAAACTTTGCTTCGACCAAATTGCTCTGGCAATCCTAAATATTTACCACTTCCACCTAGAGTATTGATCTTCAAAATTTGTTGAATCCTTGAGCGCAAGTCTTGTGGAATCCTTTTACCAAAAATGATCGAGGATTTATCATAGTTGACCTTCTGACCCGAGACTTTTTCATACTGATCAATCAAATTAGCCAGATAAGTTGTATCCTCCAATGTCGCTCGACAAAAAACAAGGAGTCATCTGCAAAGAACAGATGAGTAACCGTTGGACAGTTTCTAGCAAGTCGCATTCCTCGGAAGCAATCAGATGCTTGTGCTCTATCCAACATTTGACTAAAGACTGTGGGAACCGAAATTCGCACTGTCGATTTACGTTTAAATTAGGAAACTAGGAAAACCCTAATTTCCCAGAGGTCCCGGTAAGTGACCAAATATATGCGGAAATCATGAAAAGATAACAAACGACTTTAGAGAAAACAATAGATCTTATTTCGAGTCCGCGTGAGAGCGTTGCGATCATTACAAGAGATCATAAAAGCATTGGCCGCAAAGGCTGTCAGCGAGTTACCTAGTTCTAGCGGCCTAAAAGCTCAAACCTAGTTGACTCGCAGCTCGATAACAAAAGACGAAGAAAATACAGAAAAGGATTTTGATTGATTTCGGACTGAACCTTATGAAAGGCTGCCTACGTACCCCTTTCGAGGATCAAGCCGAAAGTAGTTCAAGAGTGAACCAAGAGATCGAACTGCTTGTGCACGTTTGTCTGGTAATCGGGTGCCAGTCATGGAAACAGAGCATGTCGAGAATAATGCCTCAGAGTTTCTAAGTGCCGAGAGTTCTGAGTCTAAAAACTTGTCCCTCATGCCTCTCGCCTAGGACTCCTAATATACTCGCTCCTTGGTCGGTTTACGCTTTTCCCCTTCTGCCCTTAAGCCATCATAGCCTAAAAATGGAGATATTCCATTTTTCCCGATCTTCGTAATTATCTTCAAAATTTTGTATTTATCTGCGGAAACGTGACATTTTTCTTTACTTGCGAACCAAACGTAAACCGTCCCACGGTTTACGGGGTGCTGGTTAAGACATCTTAAGGTGGGCTACGAGTCATGCCTTAGGTCCCTTTGGGCCGTCTTTCAACTTGAAGCATTTATTACGATTTCTTTCGATAAAAACGAACTTTTCGCGGTTTTTATCGTAAAGCTTGATTGATGACTTTGAATGGCGGAAAACATGAAATGGGTTCGCTACGGTCTTCGGGAGACAGCATCGAAGGGTAGATGAGAATGCATGGATTCGTGTCGTATCGACGCTTCAGAAGAGCTCGGTCGCAACGTAGCGACCGAACGGAACGCACGCTCGTTCGCTACGTAGCGACCAAGCGGGACGGACGCTCGGTCACTAGGTAGCGACCGAGCGAGACGGACGCTCAGTCACTACGTAGTGACCGAGCTTGGCTTGAGCGCTACGTAGCGACCGAGCGGGACAGACGTTCGGTCGCTACGTTGCGACCAAGCGGGACGTGTGCTCGGACGCTACGTACCGACCGAGCTTGGGTCGAGCTCGGTCGCTACGTAGCGACCGGGCGGGATGTGTGCTCGGTCGCTACGTAGCGACCGAGCAGGACGTGTGCTCGGTCGCTACGTGGCGACCTAGCTTGGATCGAGCTCGGTCGCTACGTAGAGACCGTGCGACCTTTTTCGGGCTTTTCTCTGATGTCTCGTGTTTCTTCCGCATGGCACTTCGTAAGACTAAATCTATTCCGAATATTAATTTTTCGTAAAAACGTTCATGCCGATTTTTACGGACTTTTAAACATTGATTCCGTCGTGACCGATTTTGACCCCAACAGTTAGCCCCCCAGCTTGTTAGAACCATGACCTTCTAGCGTGAGGTTCTAGCGTGTGGCTTGGCAAGTTAGGCAAGTTAGGTGAGTTAGGCGGAATTTATGGTCGAAAAGGTTTGTGGTAAGTGGTCTTCTCGCTCTTCTAAAAGTAGAACGCGATAAGATTGGGTCTGCGCCTTATGACGGCTGCCTACGTACCCTTGTTGAAGGGGGCAAGCCTTTCGTAGTTCGTCTTGGAGTTAAGGTTTATATGACTAGTTTTCCAGCGAGACCTTTACGGTCTGGTTTTTATGTAGAGGTTATCAGGCGTGTTGCTGCCGATGGCATTTTATATGGGTGTAGAAGGAAGACTACGAGTTGTCATCTCGTAATCTAACTCTGTGTGAACTGCTATATCCGTGATCTGTTTCGAGAGTTTTCCGCAGTGTGTAAACTTGCGGGATTTCTGAAGACGCTCGAATATTGGCAAAGAGACAAATTTTGGTATCAAGGTTTTTGATACTATGCCTAGAGATGTTAGAGACCAATGCGCTGGGTTTAGGGCAAGACCTAGGTTTACTCCTTGTTTTAGAGGGTGTGATGACTAATTCGACTTACGTATCCCGTTTCAGTTTCATCTTGATTCCATACCGATTTAAAGTCCGCGATAGGTTCTCGGCTTATACGACTTGTATGGTTGGAACCGAGCATCTCTCCAAGGACAATTTTTAAGCCTCCTGGAAGTGCTGACCAAATTTTTTGGGTTTCTTTTATAGCGCTATTATCCTTGTGTCGGATGTACGAGAGTCATCTCTACGAGATGGCTAAGTCTGTTTAGGACGTTAAGAGTTTGTTGTGATCAGCAACAAACTTAATGGTTAAAATTATCGTTTCGAGTCTTCGCGAAGGATATGTTTTGAGAAGATGTTAGTGCGTATGGCTGTCTGGTCTTCCAAGAAAGCGTTTTTATCGAGGAAGGAAATTTTGTCGAAGAACAAATCTTCAGGCGTCTGCGACGTCTCGCGATGCTGAAGATTTGTTATTCTTTCGTATGCCCCGTTTCGTGCTTGAAATGTTCGCGGGCTTGAAGATGTTTCGCGATGTTGCAAGGGATTAGTCTTAGCCCTGCGTTTGGGAAACATTCTGGTTTGACTACGGATGTTCGCAGCCAGAATTGTTGTTCCTGTTTGGATTTGATTTGCGATCGAGGAGTTAGGACCAAGGGGTCTCGTAAATTTGTCCCCGGAAAGAGGCATCCTCCTATACTGTGCTTTGTGTGGTTTGGCCTTCCGAGATTTCTTTCGTGTCTATTTGAGGATATTCCGTATAGCTATATGAGCTCTGTTACGAGTTTTCCTTACATGCCGCATTTTACGTATAATGTTTCCTTTATTCGTATGGAAGTTGTTTCCTTTGTTTCCGAGGGAGATAAAGCCTAAGAAGCTCGATACAGAGCCCGTGCGGAGTCAGTTGCGGGGTGATTTCCTGCTCGGACGTGACCAAGCGGAATGAGAGCGGATGCCAGTGAGTCGCGGGGCTAAAGAATGAGACCTTTCAGATCGTGGTGAAAGGAAGTAAAGTTTATATTGGTCGTCCAATGTCGGATCATACAGCTTGGTTTTTTGCTATAAGGAAAGTACTTTTTCGTAAAACCTGTTACATTTACTTTCGAAAGTTACTTCGTATGACATGATCTGATTATACGAAGGATTATTTGCGTAAGTAACGGGCGACCGGTTTTTACGAATTTATTAAATTGACGCGACATATGGAGATGTCAAAATAACGATGTTTCCGCAGATTTTTGAGAAACGTTTTCGCTTTTGTTTTTATTATTCGGTGAAAGTTTCTCTGAGTCACTCATGGAGTTTTACCAAAGGTTATTTCACCGAGATCTAGTCGCGAAACGTTTTTGCAGGTTTCTTGAATGAATCAGTTAAACAGCGATAGACTTAGTCGACGAGCGGGGAGGACATGTTCTCTTTGTCGTATTTTCTGTTACTTTTGTTATTGATTTTGCTTTGTCGCAAATGTTTTTGATGTTTTTCCGTGAGTCGGTTGGTTCAACGGAAAATGAGAGTGATGCTTTGATACCTGAAGATTTCTCGTATTATGATTCTTATATGAAACTCGTTTTATCAAATCGGAAAAGATCTTTATGACTTCAGCAAATCATCGATTTTCATTCTGAAGTTTGGCAGAGGTTTTCTAAACGAATGATTGCGATGATAGATGTTGTATAGTCTTTGAGAATTTTTCCAACATGGTTTGGATCAGTTCCTAGCGTTTAGACGAATCTCAGATTGTCGTTTGCTTTTAGGATGATCTTGACGAGACATCGCATTGTATGAATATTTTTCCGCATATTTCTACGAGAGTTTTCTTTGTCAAAAGCGTTTTCTTGTCGAAAGCGTTTTGTTGATCTTTGCGAGACATCGCATTGTTTGAATATGTTTTTGAAGTATGGGAGTATACGAGTATAATATACGCACCTACTCCGTCCCTTTTTCTCGAGGAATAGAATGATCGACAGTCCGAGTCGGTTTGAAGACGACGCATAGACTGTGATTTGGTTGTTTCCAGGTTGAAGATTTGGAATATGTCGGTTCCGAGAGAATTGCCAGAAACAAATCGGTTTTAAGACGACGTTCATGTCTCTAGTTTTTTCTCTCCTTAGGAAGCGAGCTTGATATGCGTGGCGATCGTTTCTCTATTTTCAGAGAGTTTAGATCGGTTTGCAAGATCTGGACGAACAGTTATGGGACAACATATCGAGACAGGAAAAATCACCTAAGACTTAGTTCGCTAGACTATCCACGTAGGTTTTACGTTCCCTAAAGTTCTATGGCTGTCTCAATGGCGTTTTTATTTCTTAGTAATTTCCTACGAAAACTCCAAGTCTGATTTCAAAAATTTCAAGTCGCAAATACCTTAGTTCTCTCGAAGATGCAGTTTTGTCTCTTCTCAGTTTTGCTTGATCATTTCCCCTTCCTCTTCTTGTGAATGTTCGCCTTTTTCGATATTGGTGTTTATCCTTTGAAACTTAACATTTATCTTCCGAACTTGACTGATACGAAGTCACTAAAAAGGTTCAACGTAATCGTATAGTTGAGGTGGCTAAGGTGTTAAGTTAACCGTTGACGTATTATACGATTAATCTGAATCCACGCGAGAAAACTAGTCTTTGCGGGTTTTTTTTTTATCGTAAAGTTTCAATGGTAACTCCAATCAGGCGAAACAAGAGACGTTTCGATCGAGATTTGAAGGAGAACACAAAGATGGAGGTAAGAGCGAGTAGGAGCAACCGAAGGAGTTTAGACGAGTCTTACTTGTTTTCGTCGTAAAATCTCAACGGAAACTCTGATTGAGACGAAACGAAAAGCGTTTCGATCGGGATTCAAAAGAGAACACAAAGGAGGAGCTTTTCGAGGCCTGACAGGTCGCTATGTAGCGAGCTGGAGGTCTGACAGGTCGCTATGTAGCGATTAGAAGTAAGCCAAGAAGAGTCCTACTTGTTTTCGACGTAAAATCTCAACGGAAACTCCGATTGAGACGAAACAAAAAGCGTTTCGATGAGGATTCAAAAGAGAACGCAAAAGAGGACTTTTCTGAGGCCTGACAGGTCTCTATGTAGCGAGTGGAGGTCTGACAGGTCGCTACATAGCGAGTGGAAGCAAGCCAAGAAGAGTCCTACTTGTTTTCGTCGTAAAATCTCAACGGAAACTCCGATTGAGACGAAATGAAAAGCGTTACGATGAGGATTCAAAAGAGAACGCAAAGGAGGACCTTTTTAGGCCTGACAGGTCGCTACGTAGCGAGTGGAGAGTTGGCTTGAGCTCGGTCGCTACGTCGCGACCGAGCTATGTGCGTGCTCGGTCGCTACGAAGCGACCGAGCTTGGCTTGAGCTTGGTCGCTACGTATGGAGATGTCAAAATAACGATGTTTCCGCAGATTTTTGAGAAACGTTTTCGCTTTTGTTTTTATTCTTCGGTGAAAGTTTCTCTGAGTCACTCATGGTGTTTTACCAAAGGTTATTTCACCGAGATCTAGTCGCGAAACGTTTTTGCAGGTTTCTTGAATGAATCAGTTAAACAGCGATAGACTTAGTCGACGAGCGGGGAGGACGTGTTCTCTTTGTCGTATTTTCTGTTACTTTTGTTATTGATTTTGCTTTGTCGCAAATGTTTTTGATGTTTTTCCGTGAGTCGGTTGGTTCAACGGAAAATGAGAGTGATGCTTTGATGCCTGAAGATTTCTCGTATAATGATTCTTATATGAAACTCGTTTTATCAAATCGGAAAAGATCTTTATGACTTCAGCAAATCATCGACTTTCATTCTGAAGTTTGGCAGAGGTTTTCTAAACGAATGATTGCGATGATAGATGTTGTATAGTCTTTGAGAATTTTTCCAACATGGTTTGGATCAGTTCCTAGCGTTTAGACGAATCTCAGATTGTCATTTGCTTTTAGGATGATCTTGACGAGACATCGCATTGTATGAATATTTTTCCGTATATTTCTACGAGAGTTTGCTTTGTCAAAAGCGTTTTCTTGTCGAAAGCGTTTTTTGATCTTGACGAGACATCGCATTGTTTGAATATGTTTTTGAAGTATGGGAGTATACGAGTATAGTATACGCACCTACTTCGTCCCTTTTTCTCAAGGAATAGAATGATCGACAGTCCGAGTCGGTTTGAAGACGACGCATGGACTGTGATTTGGTTGTTTCCAGGTTGAAGACTTGGAATATGTCGGTTCCGAGAGAATTGCCAGAAACGAATCGGTTTTAAGACATCATGTCTCTAGTTTTTTCTCTCCATAGGAAGCGGGCTTGATATGCGTGGCGATCGTTTCTCGATTTTCGAAAAGTTTAGATCGGTTTGCAAGATCTGGACGAACAGTTATGGGACAATATATCGAGACAGGAAAAATCACCTAAGACATAGTTCGCTAGACTATCCACCTAGGTTTTACGTTCCCTAAAGTTCTATGGCTGTCTCAAAGGCGTTTTTATTTTTTAGTAATTTCCTACGAAAACTCCAAGTCTGATTTCAAAAATTTCAAGTCGCAAATACCTTAGTTCTCTCGAAGATGCAGTTTTGTCTCTTCTCAGTTTTGCTTGCTCATTTCCCCTTCCTCTTCTTGTGAATGTTCGCTTTTTCGATATTGGTGTTTATCCTTTGAAACTTGACATTTATCTTCCGAACTTGACTGATACGAAGTCAATAAAAAGGTTCAACGTAATCGTATAGTTGAGGCGGCTAAGGTGTTAAGTTAACCGTTGACGTATTATACGATTAATCTGAATCCACGCGAGAAAACTAGTCTTTGCGGGTTTTTTTTTTATCGTAAAGTTTCAATGGTAACTCCAATCCAGGCTAAACAAGAAACGTTTCGATCGAGATTTGAAGGAGAACACAAAGATGGAGGTAAGGGAGAGTAGGAGAAAGCGAAGGAGTTTAGACGAGTCTTACTTGTTTTCGTCGTAAAATCTCAACGGAAACTCCGATTGAGACAAAACGAAAAGCGTTTCGATCGGGATTCAAAAGAGAACACAAAGAAGGAGCTTTTCGAGGCCTGACAGGTCGCTATGTAGAGAGCTGTAGGTCTGACAGGTCGCTATGTAGCGAGTAGAAGTTCCAAGAAGAGTCGTACTTGTTTTCGACGTAAAATCTCAACGGAAACTCCGATTGAGACGAAACGAAAAGTGTTTCGATGAGGATTAAAAAGAGAACGCAAAAGAGGACTTTTCTGAGGCCTGACAGGTCGCTATGTACCGAGTGGAGGTCTGACAGGTCGCTACATAGCGAGTGGAAGCAAGCCAAGAAGAGTCCTACTTGTTTTCGTCATAAAATCTCAACGGAAACTCTGATTGAGACGAAATGAAAAGCGTTACGATGAGGATTCAAAAGAGAACGCAAAGGAGGACCTTTTTAGGCCTGACAGGTCGCTACATAGCGAGTGGAGAGTTGGCCTGAGCTCGGTCGCTACGTAGCGACCGAGCAGTGTGCGTGCTCGATCGCTACGTAGCGACCGAGCTGTGTGCGTGCTCGGTCACTACGTAGCGAACGAGCTTGGCTGGAGCTCGGTCGCTACGTCGCGACCGAGCTGTGTGCGTGCTCGGTCGCTACGTAGCGACCGAGCTTGGCTTGAGCTTGGTCGCTACGTAGCAACCGAGCCGTGTGCTTGCTCGGTCGCTACGTAGAGGCCGAGCTATGTAATCAATTTGTTGCGCTTCATTTTTCCGCGATTAACCTAGGGGTTTTCTGCAGTTTTTGGGAGAACAAGTTTTACCCTTCCAAAATGTTTTCGGAAAACGTCTTTTGGTAAAACCCTTACGCATTGAGATTTCTTTTGTTCGGTAATGAGCCAAACTTACGGGGTTTGATAAGATTTATCGTTTCCCTTTATGTTTAGAAATAGAAATCGCGAGCTCGTTTCATTTCACTTCCTGTGGCGAAAATTCGCAGCAAAGTTTTCGATTTTCTCAAGAACTGTGGCGTTTGCATAGGCGTTGGCCATAGGCACAGTGGCGGCTGGAGTTTTCTTACCAGCGTTGTTGCGAACTGCGATTTTCTCTTTCGTATTTCCAGACATTGTTTTGATCAAGCGTTTTAAGGCTATGAGTTAGAGTAATTCGTACCTTCCCTCCTTCTAGCGTCAAACTGTTGGAACCAAAATTCGCACTGTCGATTTACGTTTAAATTAGGAAACTAGGAAAACCCTAATTTCTCAGAGGTCCCGAATCTCTGCGAGAGCCAACGGCAAGTGACCAAATATATGCGGAAATCATGAAAAGATAACAAACGAGTTTAGAGAAAACAGTAGATCTTATTTTGAGTCCGCGTGAGAGCGTTGCGATCATTACAAGAGATCATAAAAGCTTTGGCCGCAAAGGCTGTCAGTGAGTTACCTAGTTCTAGCGGCCTAAAAGCTCAAACCTAGTTGACTCGCAGCTCGATAAAAAAAGACGAAGAAAATACAGAAAAGGTTTTTGATTGATTTCAGAATGAACCTTATGAAAGGCTGCCTACGTACCCCTTTCGAGGATCATGCCGAACGCAGTTCAAGAGTGAACCAAGAGATCGAACTGCTTGTGCACGTTCGTCTGGTAATCGGGTGCCAGTCATGGAAACAGAGCATGTCGAGAATAATGCCTCAGAGTTTCTAAGTGCCGAGAGTTCTGAGTCTAAAAAGTTGTCCCTCATGCCTCTCGCCTAGGACTCCTTATATACTCGCTCCTAGGTCGGTTTACGCTTTTTCCCTTCTGCCTTAAGCCGTCATAGCCTACAAATGGAGATATTCCATTTTTTCCGATCTTCGTAATTATCTTCAAAATGTCGTATTTATCTGGGGAAACTTGATATTTATCTTTTCTTAGGTCCCTTTGGGCAGTCTTTCGACTTGAAGCGTTTATTACGACTTCTTTCGATAAAAACGAAATTTCCGCGGGTTTTATCGTAAAGTTTGATTGATGACTTCAAATGGCGGAAAACATGAAATGGGTTCGCTACGGTCTTCGGGAGACATCATCGAAGGGTAGACGAGAATGCATGGATTCGTGTCGTATTGACGCTTCGGAAGAGCTCGGTCGCTACGTAGCAACCGAACGGAACGCACGCTCGTTTGGTACGTAGCGACCGAGCGGGACGAACGCTTGGTCGCTACGTAGCGACTGAGCTTTGCTCGAGCTCAGTCGCTACGTAGCGAACGAGCGTGGCTCGAGCTCGGTCTCTACGTAGCGACCGAGCTTGGCTCGAGCTCGGTCACTACGTAGCGACCAAGCGGGACGGACACTCGGTCGCTACGTAGCGACCGTGCGACCTTTTTCGGGCTTTTCTCCAATGTCTCGTGTTTCTTCCGCAGGGCTCTTCGTAAGAATAAATCTTTTCCGAAGATTTATTTTTCGTAAAAACGTTCATGCCGATTTTTACGGACTTTTAGACATTGATTCAGTCGTGACCGATTTTGACCCCAACAAAGACCTCCACACAAAGAAGAAACAAATATGGAGACATAGCGTCTCCTTGTCGCAAACCACGAGAGGGTGTAATTTTTCCATAGGGAAAGCCATTAACTAAGACACAATAAGAGACTGATCGAACACATTCCATTGTTATGGCAACCAACTTATCATCAAAACCCAAGTGCAGCATAGTTGCTTCCAAAAAAAGAGCATTCCACACGATCATATGCCTTACTAATATCAGTCTTTATTGCTAAGAATTGTTCTAAGCAATCCTTCTTGACTTTAAAGCTGATATTAGTTCATGAGCAACTAATATATTATCAGAGATTTGACGACCAGAAACAAAGGCAGCTTGTGACTCAGAAATAATACCATCCAAGCAGGTTTGAAGCCGTAAACACATTATCTTCGAGATAAGCTCGTACGCTACAGAACAGAGCCTGATAGGTCGGTAGTTGCACATATCAACAGCCCCAAGAAATTTTGGAATTAAACATATGTTAGTATGATTTATCTGTTGTTCCATTTTCCCTGCATCAAAGAACCTTTTCACCATTCTGCCTACATCAGGGGCTATTACATCCCAAAACTGATGATAGAAGGAAGCAGTGAAGCCAACCGGACCAGGAGCCCTTTCTCAACCAATCATAAACATGGCATGCTTAATTTCCTCATCTAACACTTCTTTGATGAGTAACTGATTCATTTCAGGAGTGACCTTCCGATGAATATGAGGTAAAATGTCATTCCCCATCATAGTATTAGAAGAGCAAAACATATTAGTAAAATATGCTTCAGCAATCTGAGCTATAGACTCATCCGTAGTATGGAGGATACCACTTCCATCATACATGCATGTGATATTATTATAACTTCGTTTAGCTTTCACAACTCCATGGTAAAACTGTGTATTTCCATCACCGAAATTTAACCATTTATTCCTGCTTTTAAGTCTCCAATATTCTTCCGCTGCTGCATAAGCTTTATTAAGATCTCGTTGGGGTCAAAAACGGTTACGACGAAGTTAACATCCAAATTCCCGAAAAAGAAAAACGTGGAAGAATTCTTCGACAAATATACTTTCGAAATAGATTCTTATTTACGAAAAACCTTTGCGGAAGAAACGCGAAACATCGGACAAGAGCTCGAGAAGGATCGTTACGCAGCGACCAAACGCGTGCTCCGCTCGGTCGCTACGTAGCGACCAAGTTCGAGCCAAAGCTAAGTCACTGCATAACAACCAAACGCCCATTCTGCTCTGTCGCTACGCTTGAGCAGAAGCTCGGTCGCTACGTAGCGACCGAGCTCTTCCGAAACGCTGATACGACATCAGTCCATGCATTCTCGTCTACCCTTCGATGCTATCTCCCGAATACCGTAGCGAACCCATCTCACGTTCCCCGCCATTTCTAAGTAATCAATCAAACTTTACCGTAAAAACCGCGGAAAGTTTATTCTTTATCGAAAGAAGCCGTAATAAACGCTTCGAGTCGAAAGACGGCCCAAAGGGACCTAGGACACGGCTCGAGGCCCAACTTACGATTTCTTAACCAACAGCCCGTAAACCGTCGTAAACCGCATGACGGTTTACGCTTGGTCCGCAAGGGAAGATAAATGTCAAGTTTCCGCGGATAAATACGAAAATTTGAAGATAATTACGAAGATCGTAAAAAATGGAATATCTCCATTTTTATGCTATGGCGGCTTAAGGGCAGAAGAGGAAAGGCGTAAACCGACCTTGGAATCAGTATATAAGGGGTCCTAGGCGAGAGGCATGGAAGGAGAATTTTTAGAGCGAACTTAGCACTTAGAGCAATTAGGCAACTTTCCGTTTTTGTTATCTCGAGCTGCGACTCAACTAGGTTTTGCAGTCTTAGGTTGTTAGAACTAGGAATCTCGCCGACAGCTCTCGTGGCCAAGGCTTCTACCTTGTTGTAACGCTCACACGCGGATTCAGAATAAAACTCCTTTTGCTCTCTTTTACGATTTCTTATTTCTTTTCGTCTTTGATTGCGTCTTCTGATTGTTTGGCGTGTGGTTTAACAGATATCCGGGACCTCTGAGAAATTAGGGTTTTCCTAACTTTCCTTATTTAAACGGAAATCGACAGTGTGAATTTCGGTTCCCACAGATCTCTTATAAACTCATTAATCAACTCAGTTGAAACAGAAGTATCCCGCAAAGCCCTGTCAATCTTAATCAGATCTCCGAAGATCATTAAAGGCCCTGTTCTATTTACTGCAATCTTTTGTATCATTTCCCCTAACTGGTGTCTAAATTTAGGAACTGGATGACCATAAATAAAGGAAACAAAATACTGAAAGGATTTATATTTCACAAGCAAATCAACAAGTCTGGAATCACTAGAAATACAGGAAACAAATACATAAGATTTCCAAAACACAGCTAAACCACCACTAAGCCCATCCGGAGGAACTAACACCATCTGATCAAACCCCAAATAAACACCAATGTCACGAACATAATCATTCTGCTGCTTAGTCTCAATGAGGAACAACAAGTCAGGATGATACAACCTTTGCATCTCCTTTAGACGTCGAACTGTAAGGCGTTGTCCCAAGCCTCGACAGTTCCACACCTCAACTCTCATGGGACTGGTGGTGGAACCGGGCCCACCGCGCCTCTGTCTATTGGGTTGGTTTCATCCATCGGAACCTCATCTTGAGCGTAGTCCTCCTGAATCTTCTGCAAAGCTTACCCACCTGAACCTGATGTTTATCAACCATTATATCTTCAGGGCGGGACCTCTTCAAGGAGCGAGATCCTTCTGCAGAAATGTTAATCTCCATGTTCTGACCAAACACTGAAGGATCCAGTCTAGAAGATGTAGCAAAGTAATCATAAACTGAGCCTGCACCACGACGCTCCTCCATCTCAAGGATAATATGATCACTATCATCTGCGTCCTCTTCTTCTGAGTCCACCCCCGTAACTTCTTTCTGAACCTCTTTCAAGTTGTTAACCAGATCAGAGACAAATCTATGTTTACGCAGAGTTCTAGCGCATCCCATTCGACGGTCATACTCAGCCCTCGCCATAGCCAGTGGAGCATACTTCCAGAACATCTCATCGTCAACCTCTGGATCAGAAACCCTATCGTCACACTCATAAACGCTACCCTGACCCTCTTCAACCCGCTTTCTCTTATTCAGACCTTGATCACTATCATCTTCCTTACCGACCATCTCATAAACAATCTCCTCAGGACCAGGACCATTGTCATCATCATCTCCATCCTCATCGTTATCTTCATCAGGTTCAGATGGAAGTTGCTCATCGTCAGAGTCTAGAGGACACTCTTGCTGCTCATGGGATAGACTACCACACCTCAGACAGAAGTTATGCATCCGTTCATACTTTAAAGACAAGAGAGTATTGACACCTGGGGAAAATTGATAATTACGCTGGAAGTGTAATGGAAGTTCCACATTCCACAACCGTTGAACCCGAACGAAGTCGACTCGGGTAGAATTTTCATCGAAGTCAACATCAAAGACCGGAGGAAGGATCACCCCAACATACTCAATCATGGGACGAGTAAGAAGTTGTAGAGGAATGCCACGGATTTGGACCCAAAAAGGAATGGTTTTGAGTTCCTCCTCATCGATGTTGGGGGTACCAACGGTTAACTGTAAGCATCCATTCAGCAAAAGACCAAGGGGCACGACGGAGCACCATCATCGTAGATTCCTCCGATTGAAAGACAAACTGAATACAATTCACCGCAATGATGCGACCCACCGCATGATCAACACCCGAAAGACGAGGCAACTGAGAGATCATCGCCCTGAGATTTTGCTTCCTAGGGTTCAGGGGAACCACCACCAAAGAAAAGCGATTAACCGCCGCCGCTTGGACACATAACTCCGGTGGGAGAGCAACAGGTTCATCCTCCGCTCCCAAATTGATATTTTGCATTTTGAGTCGTAGATTATCACCCATTAGAATGTTGGTATGATATCTTGCAAGTATGAAAGAGAGAAAATGATTTCTTAAAAAGGATTCTGACCAAGGCGGTTTTTTGAAAAGAAAACCGTTTAAGAGAGCATTGTTTGTGCAGGATTCGGTTGATTAGAATGATGAACGTAAGAATGGGGTGACTAAAGACGCTTTTATTAGAATCAAACAAGAGGTTACAAGATTGACGGGAAATAAGGAGACAAGATCAAAGGTTCAAGCAACAGGATCAAAGAGATGATTAGGAAACCCTAGATCTAGCCGCTTCTGTGTGTTGTCCAAAAGTCCCTCTTTTCGTTGTCTCCTCATCCCCTCTTATAGTGCCCTCGTCCGTGATGCCCTAATCGTGTCGTCCTTTGGGCCCTATCGTTAAAGGCCGAGTACGCGGGCCTTGGTACTGTTCTTTATAAGCCGAGCGTATTTAGTCGGCTTAGCTGATCGGCTAAAAGTACTATGGGGTCGAGCCGCCATTTTTAGCCGCTTAAGCCGACTAAACTGGTCAATCTTGACGGGCTAGGGCCTGTTATTCGATGGGCCTTGTGGAGGGATGTAATCCATCTCCTACAATAAGCCCCCCCCCCCCAGTTCACTTGTGAGCGGCGTAGCGGTCTCAGTGAATTTGTGGGTCAGGTTCGTTCGTATATCAGGTCCTAGCGTGTTTAGTCGCACGCCGTTTTATTGATGTTTCTAATCGCTTAGAGTAGTACTTCCTCATGATCTGCTTTGCTCGCCGAGGTTTTGGTCACGGGGGCACGTTTTACTCGGTAGGCGAATTACCCCGATATAAGAGCTCAAGCTTATCTCATCGGTTTACGTTAGAAAACCGGTTTAGACCGAAATCGGGGATTAATTTTGGTCTGGTATCTCGATTAGAGATCGGTTCGAACGAGAAGCCGAACCGTCGCGAGTAAGCCTTTGGGTATTTAGGCGGCCTTTGAGGCCCATTTAGGTTTCTGTAGACCTAATGATTGCGCTTCGGGGGATGTGCCCTTGTTTTTGCTATAAATAGGCTCCTCCCTTTCGCTTTCGTCATTCTTCTCTGCAAGTTCAGGTATTCCGCTTTCTCTCCCTTCTCTCTACTTTTACTTTCTCTCTCAAGGTACGTTTCTCCTCACATAGGCTTGTCGGTATCGTCTGGCGGTTGTACTCGTCCCCTAAATCCAGGATCACGCCTCTGAGAGGTCGTTTGTCGCGAGAAGAAAAAGGAAAGGGCGTCGCAGATTCTCCGAGTCCGACCAGAGATGAACGGGTAGCTGACAGCCCGCTGGATGATTTCGACTTGATTCATCGCGACGCTCTGCGGGACTTAGACAATATGACCCTATCTCAACGCCTTTTGGTCGTTGATGCTCATAAGATGATCCGTGACGAACGCGCGGATCGCGTTGAAGTCGGGAGCAGTGACGTGAGCGGTAGTGGCTCTGAAGCGTCTAGCCAAGCCTCAAGATCTTTGAGACGAGCTAGTCGGGAGATTCCTTTCGACCAGATAGACTGCCGACCCACGATCTACCATCCTGGTGGGATCTTCGAAGAACTCGACCCACTCCCGTCCGAATTGCTTCGTGACCCGTGGGCCCAGTCATGGGGGAATGTCTTCGATTCTTGCTCGTCCCACAAGATGGTGAGGGATTTATTGAGGCAAAGTGGAGGTGCCGGCGTTACATACATCATTCCTTCCAAGGGACAGCGTCCTTGGTCGCCTCCGATCGGCTATCAGTGTGTCTATGAGTCTTATTTTGGAGACCATACGAAGCTCTGGTTTCCAATTCCCCGACTGATCACGTCGTACGCATTCCGTCGGGACATCGCCATCTGTCAGTTGCTTAACGAGTCGCTGCGCATCGCGGTTATGCTAATGGTGATGGCAGCGGAGATAGATGTTTCGATGAGTGTGAGAGTATTCGAAGAGTTAACTTTTACGAAGGCGGAGCCACATGGAATATTTTCAGTGGAGATGCGCTCGAGCTACAACGTCTTGTTAGGGCACCCGAACAAGACGAAGGACTGGCAGCGCTCATATTTTTACGTCAAATCTGACGAGCATGCCTTCTCGGAGCCACCTGGGGACGACTACCGCGTTCTATGGAACAAAACGCTTGGTAGATAGTGTTTGTTGTCATCATGCCTTATTCGAGTATCCTAATGGCGTGTTTCTTGTCGTTGCAGTTCGTCACCCGAATACGATCGCATACCCGGAGAAGTTCTTCGAGAGTAATCAGGCGATCGTGGCTCACAGTCATCTTCGTTGGCCTGATCTTAGTCGAGAGTGGATAAGACGTCAAGAAGCTCGGATTGCTAGAGGTGAGTTCACCGGTCTTTCTCCAAGAAGTTCTATCAAAAACTTAGTCTCTCTTCCCTTTTTTTTTTACAGCTGATTGGGAGTCGAGGCTTCCTATTGTACTCGGGCCCCGTAAGTCGCGTATGTCCCTTTTTACTCGGAAACAGCAAAAACTTTTGGACGAAGCTAGGAAGATGGACGGAGTGCCGGATTTGAGTGCACTGTTGAAGGGGAAGCTGCAATTGCTTTCGAAGAAGTCAATTCCTGCCGACGCGCAAGGGTCGACTAGCTCTGACGCAGGCCGAGCTTCCAAGGAAGGAGCTCCTTTTTTAGTCGACAAAGACGTTGGGGCAGAGCCTCCTGCCTCGAGTCCTAAAAAGAAGAAGAAGAGCAAAAAACCCAAGAGGAAAGCAACCGAAGAGCTTCCTCTTGAAGAGATCGCTTCTCTCGACGAAACCTCCGAGGGTTTGGAAGCAAGGAAGGGAGAGAGAGGAATGAAGAGACCTTACGAAGGGGCTGTTTCCTCCGTTGATCGCGGCGAGGCGTCGGCAGTAGGACGAGAAGGCGCTACAAGAGGTTCCGTCGAGTCTGACCGTTCCGGAGCGGCGCCTGAAGATCGTCCCAGAAAGAAGAAGAAGAAGAAGTCCGTCGAGGCAGAGCCGCGTCCTTCTGATGCGGAGACGGGCCTCGTCAAATTTATCGCGGGAGGCGACGTTTCTCTTGAAACCCCTCCTGAAGAGAGAGAGGTTTCATCGCGGGGCAGTGATCCTGTTACGGGTGAGAGATCTATTCCTGATCCGTCTGCGAGAAAAGGAGCTCGTTCAGAGGGTTCTACTACGAGGAGGAAGAGGATCAAGTTCCCCGATCGCGTCGAGTTTTCCTACAACGAGACGACCCCATTAATCCTTAATCCTCTTAGGTGCGCTGAGCTGACGCGCCAAATTCGTGGTGGGACGAAGGAGATGCCACAGTTGGACGACCTTTACTTTAAGAACGAATACATAGACGCTGCTTCCTCGAGAGCTCGGGTAACTGCGCTACCCTTCATACTTTATCTCATTATTCGATTCGTCGGGTTTATTCGTCTCACGTGGTCTGTGTTTGTCATTTTTGCAGAGTGACGGGAGTATGAACTTTCTCGTTGAGAAATACGATAGTGCTTTGAAACAGACGATGATCCAATTGGGATCTTCGGAAAAGCTTGCCCAGACGAGGTTGAAGGTCATCGAGAGAGTAAGGGCGGAGCATAAGAAGGCCAACGAGAAGGCCGCAGAGGAGAAAGAGATTCTTCGAGTAAAGTTCGAAGAACTGGAGGGCAAGCTTAAGTCTTCCAGCGCGGCGGGGAAGGAGCTCGTCCGAGAGAAAAGTCATTTGGAGCAAAAGGCTGCGAACCTGGAGAAGGAGAAGACCGAGCTAGTCGAAGAGAGAGATGCCGCGGTAGACAAACTAATCAGAGAGAGGCAACGCTTGAGGGACTCCCGGGGTTTGGAGGTTACTCGTGAGAGGGAAAGAGTCGAGGCTGCTATGGTTGAGAAGGCAAGTCGCCGTTTTGATCGCGTGCGCGACCATTTTACTCGTCTGGGGGCTTTTGAGAAGGCGAAGAACCTGTACGGTCAAGCTTCGGGAACGAAGAAGTGCCTTGAGGTTATAAAGGCGAGTGGGACGGAGATCCCCCAAGAAATGATCGATGTCTTCTCTGAGCAGGAGAAACTTTACGAGGCGGAGGTTATGAAACTCCGAGTAGAACCGCTGTCCGATAGTGACCTTACACTTTCTCCGCTGGTCCTTCCTTCTCGTTTCGCCGAGGAGCGGTTCAGAACGTCATTCGATCCCTATGGGTCGAACGTAAATTTGATCGGGCCAGAGACGGCTTCTCGGCTCGTTACCTCGCTTGAAGTTGTTGAGGAGCCATCAGAGGAGCCACTGGTTGATGTCACGTCTATCCCTACCGAGCCTGTCAAGTTCCCGGTGGGAAGCGGGTTTGACGAGCGCCCAGAGAATGAGAATCTGAAGGGGTTTCCTGGAAAGGACGGCCTCGAGATAGGCGACACTCTGGTTCGAGGTGGAGAGACCAAGAACGTGGGCGTCGAGGATCCTGTGCTTGTCTCGGATTCTTCCTCCGAAGGACGAGAGGATGGGGAGGAGGATAACGATGGAATCGAGGAGGCGTCGCTGCCACGTCCTGCTGAGGAGGAGACGATCTACGAAGCTGGGGATACAGATATTCCTCCACTTCCCGTTGTAGACTCTCTTGCCTCTATTCCTACTCGGGCGGAGGACCCGACTGCTGCCGCTACCAAGAGTCCTGACGGTCAAGATTGACGTTTCACTTATGTTCTTATCTGTTGTGGTCTTGATAGACTCTGTTGTTGTACGATTAGACATGCTTTTATTTTATTGGCAAGTCGCTGTTTTAAGCGGAATTTAAATTTGTGGGTTGTGTTTCTCATCCGTATTTGCAAACTTTGTTAAAGTAAATGTCAGTATCTTTAGTGTCTCACGATGTGTTCGCTTAGAAACAATAGATTCCTGACCTTTGGCTTTTGCAAATAGATAAGGAAACGAACCGCTAGGGGATTTATTCAGCTCTTGTCGCGTTTCGATCGAGACGACGTCTAGGCGCATCGTTCTGTATCGAAAACAAGGGACTGGATCTAAGAGTGGAAGGTTCTTTCGTCCGTTTCCTCAATGACAATTGAGTAATTGGGTAGGTAGTCCATTACGCGTTTTGTCGAGGAAAGGTTAAAGATTCACTCCGTTTAGTCGGTCAATGCTCCTTAGGCATAGGTGACTAGCGACTGTTGGGTCCTCAGTCTAAGTGTCTGATCAGGACATAGCCAGGAAATGGAACGATAGTGTCCGTGTATCTTCTGCTGGAGACACGGGAGCCGTTGGGTTTGATAACAGGCCTCCACTCAGTAGAAGTTGAGACAAAGAACAAGATTTTTGACTTTGATTTTGTTACAGTTGGACCTGTTTAAGGCTGCCTACGTACCTCGGTTGAGGATCAAGCCATTCGTAGTTCGTTTTTCCCGAGTAAAAGTGGCCGTGAGTGGCGCATTTACTCGATCGAGTAGAAGTGACCACGGGGTGCATCTACTCGGTTTTTTTTTTTTTTTTTTTTTTTTTTTTTGGGATACACCTACGAGCAGAAACGTCTGAGGTGCATCGAGTTCCATGATCGGGGAACTTCTTCGCCACGTGAAGTTTGGAGTCGGTATACCCCGGGTTTGACGACTTTGATGATTTTATAAGGTCCCTCCCACCTGGCGCCGAGTTTACCGGCGTTTAGCTCCTTAGTGTTTTCAAACACCTTGTGCATGACGAGGTCACCGAGTTCCAGAGGTCGGGCACGGACCCTTTTGTTGTAGTAACTCTCGATCTGGTGTTGATAGTTCTGGATGCGCAGCAAAGCTTGATCTCGTCGTTCTTCTATCTCATCAAGGGCGTCGAGTAGCATTTCCTTGTTGAGTTCGACGTATTGAGGCATCTTGGAGCGTCGGAGGCTTGAAACGTTGACTTCAGCGGGAGCCATGGCTTCTACACCGTAGGCGAGGGAGAAAGGTGTCGATTTAGTCGATCCTCGCGGCGTTGTGTGATGGCTCCATAGGACACCATCGAGCTCGTCGGCCCAGTGACCCTTTTTCAGATCCAGACGCTTTTTAATGCCATCGATGATGAGTTTATTGGAGGATTCTGCCTGGCCGTTACCTTGCGGGTAACGAGGAGTGGAGGGGCTTAATCGAATGTTCCATTTGCCACAGAACTCCTTGAAGTTGCCTGACATGAACTGCGATCCGTTATCGGTAACGATCTCATAAGGTAGACCGTGGCGGCAAATAACATTTTTCCAGACGAAACCGCGGACTTCTTTGTCCGTGACTTGAGCGTATGCTTCAGCTTCGATCCATTTGGTAAAGTAGTCGGTGAGGACGAGGATGAAGCGTCTTTGGCGGGAACAGGGAAGTGGTCCAATGATGTCCATTGCCCATCGCATGAACGGGTATGGAGCGGTGGTTGTTCGCAACATTTCAGTTGGACAATGGATACTAGGTGCGTGCCGTTGGCACTTGTCGCAGCTTCTCGCGTAAGACTCGCAATCTGCGTTCATTGTTGGCCAGAAGAAGCCTAAGCTCCTTACTTTGATTGCTAATGCACGTCCGCCCGAATGATTTCCGCCAGCGCCTTCGTGCGTCTCTGCCATAACCCTTGCTGTCTCGTCGCCGTGAATGCATTTCAGGAGTACTTTACTCGCGGTCCAGCGGTGTAGTTCATCGTCAAGAACGACGTAATGGGCACTGCGTATTTTTAGTCGGCGAGCTTCCCATTTGTCGTTTGGGAGTTCTCCCTTCGAGAGGTAGTCGATAAACTCAGTTCTCCAATCAGGACCAAATCCGTCGTCGTCTGGAGTAGCGGGTTCGATGACCTGGACAACGAGGGTTTGGTCGGCAGGAATATCGATGCTTGGTTTCTCGATACGATGTATCGGGATGGTTCGTTTAACTTTATCACGAAGCTTGCTGCAAAGGGCCGCGAGGGCGTCGGCGCAGACGTTTTCGCCTCTGGGAACTTTGATGAGTTCGAAGAACTCAAACTCTGCTGTCAAGCTTTGCACTAGTTTGAGATAGGCATCCATTCGGTCGTTGCGGGCATCGTAGTCGCCGCTGAACTGACTGGCGACTAATTGAGAGTCGCAATAGGCGCTTAGTCGTTTAGCTTTTACGGCTTTTGCTAAGCGGAGTACGGCGATCAGAGATTCGTATTCTGCTTCGTTGTTTGACGCGGGAAAGCCAAAGCTAAAAGACTGCCTGATTAGCTCTCCGGTCGGGGACTGTAGTTGGACTCCGGCACCTGCTCCCTTGTTGGTCGATGATCCATCGACGTGCAGCGTCCAGTTTGAGCTTGGGAGTATAAGATCTTGTTCCAATTCTGGGGCCAACTCGACCAGGAAGTCCGCAAGGACTTGGGACTTCGCCGCTGTGCGGTTCTTGTAGGTAATATCGAGCTCGCCGAGTTCGATGGCCCACTTTGTGAGTCTACCAGATCTGTTGGTGTTTTGGAGTATCGTTCGGAGAGGTTGATCAGTCAGTACCTCCACTGAATGTGACTGGAAATACGGTCGAAGCTTTCTTGCTGCCTCGACAACTGCTAAAGCCATCTTTTCCAGAGTCGGGTATCGCGTCTCTGGTCCGGTCATGCGTCTGCTTGTGTAGAAAATGGGCTTTTGTTCGCCGCGGTCTTCCTTTATCAGAACGCTGCTGACAGCAGCTTGTGACACCGCGACATAGAGAGATAGAACATCACCGACGTCCGGCTTAGCGAGTACTGGAGGTGTTGTCAGGTATTGCTTGAGTTGAGTAAATGCATCCTCGCACTTCTCATCCCAAATGAACTTCTTATTTCCTCACAAGAGATCGTAAAAGGGGAGGCACTTGTTGGTGGATCTGGAGATGAAACGATTTAGAGCAGCTATCCGGCCTGTGAGCCGTTGTACTTCTCTACTGTTCCTCGGACTTGGGAGGTTCAG
Organism: Brassica napus; assembly: GCF_020379485.1. NCBI lineage: Eukaryota > Viridiplantae > Streptophyta > Magnoliopsida > Brassicales > Brassicaceae > Brassica > Brassica napus. The sequence continues at coordinate 29,868,026 of NC_063452.1, forward strand.
GACCGCGGATATTTGCTTCGGGTTTGCCTCGATTCCTCGCTGCGTGACTATGTAGCCGAGGAACTCGCCTGAAGAGACTCCGAATGTGCACTTTGCTGGGTTCAGCTTCATGCCGTATTTGTTGAGAGTTTCGAAGCATTCTTGAAGATGACGGAGGTGATCAATGGAATGGAGCGACTTAACCAACATGTCGTCGATGTACACTTCCATAGTGATGCCCAGCTTATCTGCGAACATCTTGTTTACAAGTCGTTGGTAGGTTGCTCCGACATTCTTCAAACCGAACGGCATGACCTTATAGCAGTAGGTTCCCTTATCTGTGATGAAGGCTGTCTTCTCGCGATCATCCGGGTGCATCATTATTTGATTGTATCCAGAGAAGGCGTCCATGAAGGTCAGCATCTCGTTTCCGGCCGTAGACTCGACTAAACGATCAATGTTGGGAAGAGGGTAGCTATCCTTTGGGCAGGCTTTATTCAGATCGGTGAAGTCGACGCAGACGCGCCACTTGCCATTTTTCTTTTTAACGACTATCGGATTTGCCAACCACCAACCATTCGGGGTAGCGGACCTCAGCGATCGAACCTGCGCCGAGTAGCTTGTCAACTTCTTCGTTTACGGACTTCGACCTGTCAGGGCCGAGCTTACGTCTCTTCTGGCGGATAGGTTTGAATGTCGGGTCGATGTTTAGCTCGTGAGTTGTTATAGTCGGGTCAATGCCTTTCATGTCTGCCATAGACCAAGCGAATGTAGACACGTTCTTCCTGAGGAAGTTCAGAATTGACTGCTGCATTTCCTCATAAAGGTATGCACCAACCCTTACGGTTCGACTTTGATCAGCGTCGTCAATAGGTAACTCGAGAATCTCGCTTTCCTGGGAACGGACCTTTGAGGTTGGGGGAGAAACAGAATTAACAGGTAGAGATGACCGTTGGAGTTTGACTGTGGCGACTAGGAGATCCCTAGCGGCCTTTTGATCCCCTCGCAGCGTCTTTATCTTTCCGTCCGTACCAGGGAACTTGACGCACTGGTGGTAGGTGGAAGGAATGGCTTGCATCGAGTGTAGCCAAGGGGTGCCGAGTATAGCGTGATAAGGAGCTTTTGTGCTTACAACGGCAAACTTATCCATTCGAGTAACGCCACACGCGCGTACCGGGAGGCGGATTGTTCCCAAGATAGTTTCTGAGGATCCATTGAATCCGGTTAATGTCCTGGAAGACGCTTTTATTTCGTCAAGATCAACTCCCATCTTCTGTAGAGTTCCTCGGAAGATGAGGTCGACGGAACTTCCGGTGTCAATGAGTATCTTGGTGACATCATACTCTCCAATTCCAAGGACGACGAGAAGAGGATCATTATGGGGAGCGTGAACTCCTTCAGCGTCGTCCGGTGAGAAGGTTATCGGAAGATGACTTGTCGGTTTAGTCGGCCACTTCTGGGAAATCGCGACCTGTCGACGATAATCTTTTACAGAACGGACAGTGTCTCCGCTAGGAGGGGAGCCTCCCATGATGACATTCAGCGACTGTCCCGTTTGTACTCGCTTAGAGTCTAGCAAGGTGCGGAGGTCTGTGGATATGTTGGTGTCATGCGCTGGGGGTTGAAAATGACCTTTAGCTTGCTCCAACTGTCGTCGTAAGTCTGTTGGTTTTGAACGGTTGAGCTGTATGTGAAGGTCGCAGGCGCCGGCGTTGAGTTTATCTCGGCGGTCTGTAATTGGCCCTTTGTTGTTGTTAGCGTCGCTTGTCGAGATACGACGAGACTTCCGTGTGTCCAGCATCGTCCGTAGATCTTTGTGCTTGGGACTGCTATCATTTTCGGACTCGAACTTCCTCTTCAGGACGTCTCTCAGATCTCCGAGTACAGGCGCATCGTCGTTATCGTCGTCGGACGACAAAGATTGCTGAGAGGGTATAACCTCGATGCGTCTGCGATTAGCAGGATGCTCTTCGTCGGCGGAGGAGTCTCCCCCACCGTTATCCTTCGGGGTTTCCTCCTCGTCGTCTTGTCGTTGAGCGTCGTTTTGCCGACCTTTGCCGGTGGCTTTGCGTTGGGCTCTTCTTTCCTTGTTCTTGCTCCAGCTCTTGCCATTCTTTGGTTTAGCTTTCAAGGGTTCAAACTTAAATTCACCGCTCGCAAGTGACGAGAGATAATGAGCGTAGAGTGATTTGCATTCTGTGGTATCATGTCCCTTGACGTCGTGATATTTGCAATGCTTGGTGAGATCGACGGTCCTGGAAGACCCCACTGCTGACCCGGTTCCGGCTGTAGGTTGGGTAGTGCAAACAGTATCGAATGGTTTGTCGGGCGAATCGAGATCCCTAACCCACTTGTTCCATCCCTCACCGCGGACTACGAGAGTTGAAACCGGCACGTTGTTCTCGTTGACGACATACATGTATCCGTCTTTGCGGCCGTTTTTGTCGGTTGGAGCATGCTGGCGCGGTTCTTGTCGCGTGTTGGCATTTTTAGCCGCTGGCGCTTTGGGTGCGTTCATCTTGCTGAGAATGGCGTTAGTATCTTCTTCCATTTTGATGAAGTTGTCAGATCGCGCGATAGCGTCCTGAAGCGACGTAGTTGGGTTTTGGTATAAATCCTCTCGGAATTTAGAACGAACCCACAACGTGTTCCGCAAGGCGTCAATGGCGATACCGTCTGGAATGTCAATCCTTGAGACTACGGTTTTGAACTTCTCCATGTAGTCGCGAAGACTCTGGTCTTTGGTTTGGTTGAGGTTCCACAAGCTAGAGGCAGTAGCGCTGCGCTTGGTGAACATAATGTAAGTCTTGAGAAAGGTTGCCGACAAGTCGCGGAAACTTCCGATGAAGTTTTCTTCTAACTGGGAAAACCAGGTTAGGGCTTGCTCGTGGAGAGTTTCGACGAACAGTTGGCAGTAGCCTGCGTCCCTTTCTTCTTCTGGGAGTCGAGCCCGTGCCATCGCAATGTTGAAAGCTGTCATGTGTTCCACCGGGTCTCCGCCGGGTTTGTACTCGGGTAGGCGCAGGTTTTCTATTTTTCTGAGTTGGACGCTGGTCAGAGCACTAGTAAACGGAGTGCGTGAGGTTGTGGCGAGGACACTCTCGATTTGCGGGGCCGCGCTGGTTACTTGATGGATCTTCTCGTACATTTGTTGGAAACTGAGTTTGAGCTCGGCGAGCTCGCATATGGTTGCCAGTTCAGAACCTACCGGGTGGTGGTCGGCGAGAAGGGTTTCGTTAGGCTCGGAGTCGTTTGAGAGATGTTCGCCTCCGGTCGCCGTCGGGTTGGTGTTAAAGAGGCGACGGCGTATCTGCTGGGGACGGCTTGTTTGGCCGTCGGGAGCTGTGAGAGCCGCGACCAGAACAGCTAACTGGTCGTTGGTCGTCTTTTGGACTTCGTCTTGATGAGCAAGTCGAGCCATGATAGAGCTCATGAAATCTGTGGTGATGGGCGGCGCGGCTTCAGACGTTGGGGTTGGTTCGCCGCCTGGAGCGCCGAGGGTGGCGTCGTTTTGAACCATGTAGATCTAGAACGTTACTTTAGTCGACCCCACGGTGGGCGCCAATTGTTTGTGCAGGATTCGGTTGATTAGAATGATGAACGTAAGAATGGGGTGACTAAAGACGCTTTTATTAGAATCAAACAAGAGGTTACAAGATTGACGGGAAATAAGGAGACAAGATCAAAGGTTCAAGCAACAGGATCAAAGAGATGATTAGGAAACCCTAGATCTAGCCGCTTCTGTGTGTTGTCCAAAAGTCCCTCTTTTCGTTGTCTCCTCATCCCCTCTTATAGCGCCCTCGTCCGTGATGCCCTAATCGTGTCGTCCTTTGGGCCCTGTCGTTAAAGGCCGAGTACGCGGGCCTTGGTACTGTTCTTTATAAGCCGAGCGTATTTAGTCGGCTTAGCTGATCGGCTAAAAGTACTCTGGTGCCGGCCCAGTGGAAGAAAACTGGCACAGAAAGCCCTAGTCACAGAGAAAACGGTCGGACAACCGCTCAATTGAGAAAGAAAACCGTCACCACGATGGATCTTGAGAATCGCCGAAAAAATCGCCATCCCACGCTTTGTAGAGAATAATTATTTATTATTTAGAATTTCTTGTTAATCAAAAAAATGCGAGACAAAACAAGTAAATGAAAGCTAGAAAAAAAATTCTATAGTCCTGCAATTAATAGGGAAAAATCGCATTTTAAACACCAAGAGTGTCACTTTCTAGCACTTTAAACATTGAAGTTTTTTGACAAGCACTTTAAACCTTTAAATTGACATTTTTATCATAATAAACCTCCAACGACGTTTTCCAGTTTATAGACGACCGGTACTGTTCATTTTACAGGTTAAAATAATGATGTGTCGGTTTCTTTTTTCTTTAAAATAAAAAATAAAATAAAAATACAGAAAAATTCGAATGAAATTGGAAAACATTATAAAAAATTCAAAACAAAATTAAAAAAATTCAAAATTCAAAAAACATAAATATTAAAATTTCAAACTTAAAAATAAAATAAAATATTAAAAATTCTAAAAATTCAAAAATAAGATCTAAAATTAAAATGTCAAATTTAAAAACGAAAATAAAATTTTAAAAATTCTAAAATAAGATCTAAAATATTTAAAAAATAATAATTTGAAATTTTTCTTTATTTATTTGTATTTGTATATTTAAAGCATAAGAGTCTTTTGCATCTTTAATGAAACATTTTTGGTCATTTTCTTTATTAGTAAATCTTTTTGGGACAAAACTCAATATAATCTATTTGAGAGAATTATTAGTCATGCGTGTGGTCACCTTCAATTGACATGGGGTGAAATTGGCGAGATGCTTTCTGCGAAGTGTACTTAGGCGCTAGTCGGGCTATGTAAGGTGTATGAGTATTCGGATTATCAAAAAAAAAGTTTTTGATGGTAGCAAGTTTTGATATATTGTTTTTGATGGAGGTAAGTTTTGATATCATCATATCTGACGGTTGGATGAAATTTTAAAATAAATCTAAAATTATTAATTTATATAGTTTTTGCTGTATATTCTAAAACTAAAGAAAGAAAACAAATCAAATCTAACAAAAAAAAAAAAAAGATCTAAAACTAAAATCAAGATTGAACATCCATCCGTTCGTGTGGGAGTAGAGGGGTAGTTTAGGTAATTGACTGACCAAGGACATCGTCTATTATTCGGCACAGTTTTGTAGATTCGAGAGAGGAAGTGAAAAAGAGATATCTCCTTTGCGGTAATGGTTGACGTCGCCGACAAATTGGGTTACTTCCAGGCGATTACAGGTCTCGAAGATCCCGATTTATGCACCGAGATCCTCCAAGCTCATGGCTGGGACCTCGAACTCGCTATCTCCTCCTTCACATCATCATCTGACCCTTCGTCTTCCCGCGTCGATGGCGATCACAATCGCGAACCCTTCACTGAATTCGAAGATGCCCCTTCTCGCGCAATCGAATTTGACGACGGGAGAGCGTTCAGACCTCCGGGAATCGCCTGGAAGATCATCACCTTACCGGTCTCGATCGTCTCCGGTAGCTTAGGGTTAGCTTCTAGTGCGATCGGGTTCGGATTCTGGGTTGCCGGTGGAGCTTTGAGTTATTCACTTGGCATGTTAGGGTTTGGATCAGGTCGTGGTGGGTCTGAGACTGAGTCGTCGTCATCATCGGCGGCAGGTGAAGCGATGGAGTTCATTGCTTTGTTCGATAGAGACTATGGGAGAAACCCTCTAAAGCCTGGTTTTGTATCAGAAGGTTTCATGGACGCGCTTCAGCGATCTAGGAGCGAGTTTAAGCTCTTGTTTGTTTACTTGCACTCTCCCGACCATCCTGATACGCCTGCGTTTTGCGAGAGGACGCTTTGCAACGAAGGGGTTGTTGCGTTTTTGAATGAGAACTTTGTGACTTGGGGAGGTAGTATACGATCTAGTGAAGGGTTTAAGATGAGTAATAGCTTGAAGGCTTCCAGGTTTCCTTTTTGCGCTGTGGTTATGCCTGCTGCTAATCACAGAATCGCTCTTCTCCAGCAGGTAATGAAAATAAATACTTTCTTCTGTCTTCGTTGATTAGTCTATACCTTAAAGAAGAATGTTATATAGAAGATGCAAATTATTTTTAATTGGCTATAAATCTGGTAACCAAATTATTAGTTCTCTGATGTGATTACTTAGTAGTACAAGGGATAGAGATAGTTATTTCATCATTTGTGATCCGGTATTGCAGTCATTATGTTATTAAGCTTGTATGAGTTTGGTATTATTAAATATATAAGGTGGTGGCAAGAGATGTAGTTCTTGGTTTTAGTGTCTTCTTTGTTCCGTTTGCTTGTGGCAGGTGGAAGGACCAACAACTCCAGAAGAAATGATTGCTATACTGCAAAGAGTTGTAGAAGATAGTTCAACTGTTCTTGTAACCGCAAGGGTTGAGGCAGAGGAAAGAAGAACCAATTTGCGCCTGAGAGAGGAACAAGATGCTGCTTACAGGGCTGCTCTTGAAGCCGATCAAGTATGTTTTTCCCCCTCCCCCAAGATAGATTATCATTAGTCTTTTGTCAAAATTTGTTGTTTCTTTCCTTTGTGTTTTATTAGGCAAGGGAGCGACAGAGACAGGAAGATCAAGAGCGTATAGAAAGGGAAGCTGCTGAAGCAGAGAGGAAACGCAAAGAAGAGGAAGAAGCTCGGGAGAGAGCAGAGCGTGAAGCTGCAGAGAGAGAAGCTGCTAGAGTGAGAATGAGACGAGAGAAAGCTCTTGCTCTTGGAGACGAACCTGAGAAAGGTCCTGATGTCACACAAGTAACTTCTCCTTCTTTCTTTTCCATTCATTACTTAGTCTACGCCAAAGACATCAATCTACGTCGCTTAAAAAGTTTGCGAGGGATGTGCCTCTTGAAAGATTAGGTTCTATGGTTCATCTAGGTTTTGGTACGGTTTCCGAATGGAGAAAGAAAAGGGAGGAGGTTTGAAAGCAACACCAAGATACAGACATTGTACGACTACGTTGATTCACTTGGAGTGCTGGAAACAGAAGAGTATAGCTTGATTACAAACTTCCCAAGAACAGTGTACGGAAGAGACAAAGGTTCAATGTCACTGAAAGATGCTGGTTTGCATCCTCAGGCTAGTCTCTTCATTGAGATCAACTGAACTTTCAGATTCTTCTGTCTCTTTCTTCTTTGGCCTCTCTTTTTAAATAATTAGTTTGTTTGCTTCAATGATCCGATGGACAAGTTCACATATATAACACACACATACATTCAGAAGTTATGTTACATATTGATATATTTATTTTCTTAAATACTACGCAACAACCTCGAAGAGAAATTAAAGTGGTTTAGCATGCACAACTTCTCTCTGATTATTTAAATGGACAAGTGATAAAAGAGAATTAATACTGAAGAAGCAGAAGTTGTATACATGAAGATACCATTCTGTATTTTTTCAGTTTCTCAACGTTCAACTTCGAGCAGGAGTCTTCCCCTTCTTATCCTTTGTCTCCCTCGCAGATGCCTTCATCAAAGGCTTCTCCACATCGCCCGAGATGTCAAGATGAACGCCGGGATCATGAGTCTCGTACTTGGCCCCCATCATTAGCGAGTTGTTCACAGCTTGAAAGTTGCTGTTAACGAAGGTAGTAAGGAAATCAAGCTCATGTTTGTCTTCTCCATGATTGTTGTCGAGCTCTGTCTTCATGGTGGCTCCTATGTTGGATCCAGAGAGCGTGATAACTCTGACGCCTTCATCCTCCTCCCTTTCTTCATATTGGCTCGGTCCTCCCTTCTCTGCTCCCATGTGGGTTAAAGACGAGATCATGTTTTTTAGGTCGTGCTTGAAATGTTGTCTCCCGTGCTTCTCTTCTTTGCCTCTTCCCTCGCTTAGCTTCATTGTTTTTATTAGGTAACTAATACCAGAAGAAGGGAATGGAAGCAAGATACATATATAGTTTATATTTTATGGGAATAAAAGATTAGGGCATTGCCTTGTGTTGCAATCTAAGAATTGGAATAACTTTCCATTGAGTTCAAGAATATCTTTTGGCAATTGACAAAAAATTGTATGACACAAGAGAAAGCACAAATTCTCTTGGAGATAAACTTGGTAAGGGTTCTCATGTCACACAAGTGAGTTCTCCTCCATTTTCTCTGTAGTTCGCACTGTTACAAAAACTTCAATCTATTTCACCTTTTTGGTATTCTAAAACTTATCACATGTTTGAAACTTGCGTTTTGACCTCCTATGAGAGTAGCTGGGAAAAAGAAAAAAATACGAATAAAAGAAGTCATAACTTCTATTTAATAGTATAGATGATTGTGGCATCATGCGTTTGGCACTGGAAGAAAGAAATCCCACAAAAAAGTTTGGCCTGAAATTTGATCAAGAGATATAAAAATGAGTTAACTTTCATCTGGAAGTGATCCAAAGTCAATATTCCAACATAATGCACATCTTACTAGTGAATTTTCCGTCTGGTAGGGAGACAGTTTTGCGAAAGTTCACATAATGCCATACAGAGCCATTTCCTCTGATAACAGCCATTCCTGACCCTAGAGAGAGAAAATTAAGATTTTTGGATTTCTCTATTTCGACCTAATATAGAAAATTTTAACTGATTTGTTAAACTGTTTTCAGCATAATCACAGAAAATTTTCATCATTTTCTGAACCTCGTATTTTTCAAGAAGCAAATAGGTCCATAGTTCTAGAGAGAAATTGTCCACTATAGTAAGAAAATACACTGCACCACTTGATGCAGATACTCTATATGCACCCAAACATGAAACATCAACTTGTATTCAACCAAAAACTTCTGCTATATTCAAATTGTCTGAAATAGCTCTAAAACACACATCACATTTACTATAGCTAGCTTTACCTAAAACACCAAAATACATAGGCGAAGAAGAAAGCACAGAAAAGGCCGGATGTCCTTGCCTAAGATGGCACAAAGCTTGATCGATATTCCCATCAGTTTTTTTGACCCGTGCGACTTTAACATCCTTAAAATAATACACCCCATCACGTTCCTCGCTGGCTCTAGTCATAGGCTTCGTGTAACGGTCATGTAACACACAAATAGCATCAGTAAACAATGAAAAACAATTTATGTTCTTTAGAAGCTATGAAACCGAGATTAAGGAAAAATTTAAATCTGAAACATAAAGCACATCTTTTAGTGATAATCGTTCAGACAACACCATTACTCCCATACTAGAAGACATCGTAATACTTCCATCTGCAAATCCTACACCAAGTTTATTTTATATTCACCAGCAACGAAAGATTGCCAGTCATATGGTGAGATGCCTTTGTGTCAATAATTACATCACCAAGTATCTTACCATACAGCTTCTCAGATGATCCACCTTGTTTTTCTTGAATTATATGAGTGATAGCCTATAACTGCTCATGACTTAGATCATCGGCAGTCAAAACATGAGGAGCTATAGCATGTGCTACATTCGTTGTATTTCCTCTGCCTCTTCTGAAGCTTCCATGACCACCTCCTCTACTGAAGCCACGCCCACCATGACTTCCTCCTATCTCAGCAGTCCATTCGGGATATCCGACAAGCTGCCAACCTGTATTTTTATCATGACCAGTCTTCCCACAATGAGAACACCGAAAATATATTGCTTTGTTTCCAGTTGAAAAGTCAGTTATGCTTCCTTGTCTTGATGCAACACGACGTAGAATATTTGTGGTGTGATCTTATGTTTCCCGTTGTGTCACAAGCCCAACAATATCTTGTGTTTTTTCTCTGTTTTAAGCTGATTTCAGTCTTGCTTCTTCTCAAATCACCTTAGCGTAAACCTTACCGATATCAGGTAACTCTATGGAGCTCACCACTTCCAAATCTGGATTCATCAAGTCCCATAATAAAGAACAATACTTAGGTTCACCCTATGGTGAATGGTTAAATTCACCACATTCTTCATAACCAACCAAAATGCCACGTAGGAATAGTTTAAAAAAATAATAAAAATAAAAACTTAAATAGTTGAAAAAAAACAACACCGACATTAATTAGCGCCATCTGCAAAATTTTAAATTCTAAAAACCTAAACTCTAAAACCATAAACCCTAAATCCAAAACACTAAACCATAAACCCCAATCGTAAAATCTAAACCCTAAATCTTAAACCCTAAACCCAAACTCTACACAATAAACCCTAAATCCTAAAATCTAAACCCTAAAGCCCAAACCCAAAACTCTAAACCCTAAACCCCAAATCCAAAACTTTAAATCTTAAACCCAAACCCTAAATCATAAACTCTAAACCCAAAACTTTAAATCTTAAACCCAAACCTCTAAACCGTAAACCTTAATCTTATAAACTAGCAGATGGGTTTACGGTTTAGAGGTTTGGGTTTAGGGTTTAGGATTTAGAGTTTAGGGTTTAGGATTTGAAGTTTTGGGTTTAGAGTTTAGGGTTTAGGATTTAGGATTTAGGGTTTAGATTTTAGGGTTTATGGTTTAGAGGTTTGGGTTTAGGGTTTAGATTTTAGGATTTAAGGTTTATTGTTGAGAGTTTGGGTTTAAGGTTTAAGATTTAGAGTTTGAGTTTTAGCATTTGGATTTAGGGTTTAGTGTTTCGGATTGTGATTTATGGTTTTAGAGTTTAGGTTCTTAGACGGCGTTAATTAATGTCGGTGTTGTTTTTTTTTTAGCTATTTTTTTATTTTTATTGCCTTTTTTAACTATTTCTACATGACACTTTAATTGGTTATGAAGAGTGTGGTGAATTTAACTATTCACCACAGGGGTGAACCTAAGTATTGTTCCATAATAAACTGGTGTACACGTTCATCTTCTCGCCTTTCTCATAGATTGGAGCTGCTGCATAAGTACAAGGTGGTGAAGGTTTGTATGTTTTCATCTCTTCTCACTATTTTGCCTAACTTTCCATAATAGTTAATGACTGACTGTCCATTTTCACGACACGATACAAGTTGTTCCATAAGCTGATGCACTCTTACTTTGTTACCCACTTCAAACCGTTGTTTAAGGTTTTCCCACAGCTTGTGAGCATCAGTGATAAATGTCACCGTAGATTGAACTCGGGGCTCAGTGGACGTGCAAATCCATCCTACAATCATAGAATTCACACTTAACCATGATTTTAAATTCATGTCACCTCTCCGTGTTTATGCAACGTCCCATCAATAAAACCAATCTTCTTCTTTGCGCGTAGTGTATTCAACATCTCCAGAGACCATTCATTATAAGTCTCCCTTTTAACTGAATGGAGGTAACCATCACACCAAGATTATCTAATGAAAACAACGAGTAAGGTGACACCACCATTGTATCACATGTTTTTGAAACCAACTGCTTGGATGTATTGCTTTAACTTGTTTATGTATCACTCATTGCACTCGAAACCAATACAAATTAGAACTTTAAATTTTTAGTTTTAATCTAGAAGCTTTCATACCATGTGAATATTCTAAGAACGTGTTAACTTCTTAGAGCACGAACTCAAAATGCACATCTAAATGTAAGAATATGATTATTTAAATATATTTTGATTATATAATAAAATTTTAATAATTGTTGAAAAAAAGACCAGTAACATGTGACCATGTGCCAAGGAAAGTTACAAATCGGTTCTTAGAGCACCTCCAATGGGGGTTCTTTCCATTGGAGTTTTTAATATATGTGTTATGTATATATATGTTAGACTTTTTCTTGGGTTCACCCTCTAGGGTGAACCTTTAGGTTCACCAACCAATAGAAAATTGTCATTTTAGATCTAGTATCTTTTAATTAAGGAAACAAAATAACTTGTCAAATTATATTATGCTTTTAAAATAAAAAATTTAAAATTAAATAAATAAAAATAACAATAGTTCTAAAAAAAGATTATTTAAAAAAAATATTTATTTTTAAGAATTAGAGTTTAGTGTTTAAAATTTATAATTTAGAATTTATCCAAATGTTTAGTGTTTTTCCAAGGGTTTAGGGTTTACCTAAGGGTTTAGGGTTTACCCAAGGGTTTAGGGTTTACCCAAGGGTTTAAGGTTTTCCCAAGGGTTTAAGGTTTTCCCAAGGGTTTAGGGTTTAGGATTAGAGTTTAGGGTTTAGTGTTTTGTTGACAACATGTTTAGTGTTTTTCCAAGGGTTTAGGGGTTTACCCAAGGATTTAGGGTTTACCCAAGGATTTAGGGTTTACCCAAGGATTTAGGGTTTAGGATTTGAGTTTAGGGTTTAGTATTAGAGTTTAGGGTTTAGTGTTTTGTTGACAACATTTTTTTTTTGAATTCGTTTTTTATATATTATTTTTATTTATTTTTAAATTTTATTTTGAAAAAATAATATAATTTGCCAAGTTATTTGGTTTCCTTAATTAAAAGATACTAAATTTAAAATGACAATTTTCTATTGGTTGGTGAACCTAAAGGTTCACCCTAGGAGGTGAACCCAAGAATAACTCTATATATTATATATGTATAAGTAATTGTGGGATCCACAATTTTTGTGGAACCCCGTAGGTAAGGGTTCTTAAAAGAGGGTTTTAAGAATCTTTTTTTTTTGAACGACTTGCAAATTGATTAAAGAGAGAGTTTTGGGCCTTAGCCCATGAAATTCATTACTTCAATTGAGTTCTGAGAGTGGATTTTGCCAAAAATCGGCTTTCCCATTCTCAGCCCTAGAAATTGAGAAGAACGATAGATGAACAAATAGAACAGAGAGATTAGTGATGTCGTGAACCACCCCGTAGATCTCTTTGTCGAAGAGTTCGTTGTTGATGACTCTTATTAGAGTTTGATTATCGGAGTAGATCTTGGTGTTGGTTAGATCAAGAAGTACTGCTTGTTGGAGGGCTGATCGAACAGCTAACGCCTCTGCCATAATGGGTGAGCTTACATGGCTTTGGACGCGAGATCCTTGATGATCAGAGAATGGTGACGGGTTCGTGAAGACCCAAGCTAAGCTAGCATGTGATGTGGTTTTGTCCCAGGCAGCGTCGGTGTGGCAGATCGTGGAGTTTTCTTCCTCTGATCTCAGTCGATCAGGTTCAATCCTTCTGTTTCCAGGTATGATTTGCCCTTGTTTCTCCAAATTCCATTGTGCATAGTCCATTCTCGTGCTGATTGTATTCCTTTTGTGGTTGTTTCCCAGCTAGATTGCTTCTGATTCTTGAATAGGAGTTGGTTCCTAGCGTTCCAGAGGGCCCATCAGATCTATGGAAAGATATTGCCTGTGATCCCCGATGGTGGCAGACATATGTCGTTCCTCGTCATTGTTAGTGCTGCTATAAATTCCGTTTGATCAGCTAGGTGAGCTGCTTGGTTTGTGGGTGTCTCCAGCCAGACCTGTTGTGCGAAAGGGCATTCTAGGAAGATGTGAGTGGTGGTTTCCTCCTTTCCGCATCTCAGACAATGGGTGTTGTTAATGATTTCTCTCGTTCGTAGGTTCTCTCCAGATGGTATGGTTTTTTGGATCACTGACCAGAGGAAGACCTTAAGCTTTGGGGAGAATTTCCCATCCCACACGTCAGTAATCCAGTCGATTGCGACACTTGTTCCCGCCGTCGTTGGCTTTATTGTATAAGCTACTGGAGGTTCTTTGCTCTGAAGCGAATGATACCCTGATTTGGCCGAGTAGATCCCTGACTTTGATGGTTGCCACACAAACTTGTCTACAGCACCGAGATAGTTTGGTTGGATCTTCATAATATGTGGCTCAAAAGCAAGTAACACTTCTTGGATCCTCTTCCTATTCCATTTGTAGATCCGATGTAAGAAGGTCTGAGACTGTGAGGTCTCTTGCCTCTTCTGATATAGGTCCAAATGGTTTTATATTTTGCGATACTGAGATCCAGGAGTCTTGCCACACTCTTGTAGTTAATCCGTTCCCAATTGCTTTTCCCAGGTTGGTTTTGAGTAGGTCTCGGCCACTCAGTATGCCTTTCCATCCATGGGAACATGAAGCCGATGTTGATATTTTCAAGAAGCTCTTATTGCGACAGTATTTTCCTGTCAACACTCTGGCCATTAGACACCCTGGATTGGTGAGGATTCTCCAAGATATCTTTGCGAGTAAAGCTTGATTAAAGGTTTGGATTTCTCACAGTCCTAGTCTTCCTTCATTCTTTTGTTTTGTCAGCTTGGACCACACTACCCAGCACATTTTCCTTTTTCCCCATGTCCATCCCACCAGAACCTTGTTAAGACTTATTGGATCCTTTTGCACAGGATAACAGGTAGGAGGAAGCAAGACATTGGGTACGTGGGGATAGATGTAAGGACTGACTTCAGCATTGTCCGCTTTCCTGCTTTAGAGAGAAAGCGTGTGGACCAGCTTGCTGCCACTTGATGCATTTTGTCGACTATTGATGTGAATAAGCCTAGGTGTTAGGGGATTTTTGTGTAGGATTTTTGTGAGTACCACGGAACGGTGGACAAGGCTAGTATTTGTATTTATTTACAAGTAAGAAAGTAGAAAGAGACGTTTTATTAGATCAAAAAGCTGGAACTACAACAGTTTTGAGTAAGAACCCTAGCTCTAGCCGCCTACCTCTAATCTCTAAGTCTCGAAGTGTCGATCCCTTGCTTTAGGGTTTAGGTTCCCTTTATATAGTCTCCCTAAGGTGGGCCTTAGTCGGTTGGAGTAGGTTAAACTCTTCCATATTCAGAAATATGGAAGGTTCTCCTTATCGGAAGTTTTCCATTTCCCGGAGGAAGGGGGCGATCCTGTGACCGGGCCTGGAAAACTCCATAGTAGGGAACCGGGGTTCCTTCTAGCGGGGATCCTGGGAACCGGGGTTCTTTCCAGAGGGGATCCAGAGGCCGGTGTCCTGCCTGGGGTCTGGAGAAATTCAATACCTGAGTATTTTTCCCCAACAGTTTGCCCCTTATTGCTCGATTTCGTCATCGAACTCGGGGAATAACCTGTGCACTCAAGTCAACCGGAGTTGCTCATTCTCAGCAGGCTTCCCTTAGGAAGGACATAGCTCCAGTAATCCTGCGATCCCGGGTTCCACTCAGATCAGAACCGTACTCTGAACCCGGGGGATAATCAGTTTCCCCTATATCAGACCGGGGTCTGGCGCTACTTGAACCGCTGATTCTTGTCGAAGAGGGGAAGCTCTGGGCTTTTGATGATGTCTTGGAGACGATGGAGCCTGGAGCTCTGATGTTCCCTGAGGAGAATCTACATGCACTGATATGCAGAGGATAGACCGGGGCTGGGGCCCGTACGGTTGATGATACTAGATGCTCTTTTTATTCTTCCAAAAGCGTGCACTTTCCTTTTTATAGGAAGTATTTTCCCTTTTTTCTGCAGAGATCCGGTTTCCTCTTCGCCGCTCATTCTTTAAATCAGGGATTCTTCAGGATATTTGGAAACATCCTTATTTCCTTTTCGGATCCCGCGGAAAATGGAACGACCCGGATATAAATAGAGATTCACGATAGTTCCTAGCTGGCCTCAACCTAACTCTAGCGCTGATTCTCAGCTGATAAAGATGAATCCCGAGCCGCTCTCGTTCCTGTCCTCTCTTGTGCGTGGTCGTGCAAGGCCGCGTCGTCCTTTTGCCGATCCTTTCTCGTCCCCCGTTCCATCTTGGGGGAATGTTCCGGAGGCTGATAGTGAAGTGGTTCCGATGGCTCCCCTGAGAAGGCTCTGTTCTTGTTTCTTTGATGACGGTCCCCGTTCTGAGATCCGAGAGGGGACTGGCTAACATAAGGAGGAAGTACTTGATTCATCCTTCAGTGGGGATGAGGAGTTCGAACGCGCTCCGGATGGCGGAGCGGGTGAGGTGACTATCTATGAAGCGTATGTGGAAGCAGGCTTCCGGGGTGTTATTCCTTCTCTTATAGACGAAGTGTCATCTTTCTTCAGTTTCTGTCCTTCTCAACTTACTCCCCTAACATGGAGGACTTTAATGGCTATCCAAGTACTTGGAGAACTCCAGGGAATTTCCATCGGGTGCATGAGATTTTATACTCTTATTACTTTGCTCCTTTGGCGAACAAAGATGGGTTCAACCATCTTCGATCCCGTGACGGCGCTCCTTTGGTCGAGGAACCTTCAAGGGATGTTAGAGGTAATCACCCCTGTGGGGATGGTTGGAACAGCAGGTACGTGTTCGTGAAGATTCAGGAGCCTGTGGGTTACCCTACGTCTTGGCGTACCGTGGGTAAGTTTTTCTTCTGAGTTTTGAATTTTGCCGTCCTTTCGGGAGCTTGATCCTGACGTTTTAGCTCTTGCTTTTGTTAGATGTGTCTCCCCCGGTTTCCTTCGCTGGAGAAGCAGTGGCGAAGCTTATAATGGGAATTCCTCGGCGATTCCGCAGGGTGACCATTACATGTGTTCTTTGAGTTAATTCTAAGTCCTAATTCGTGCTTATTTGATATCATTCCAGGTTTGGAGCAGGTGAAAGAGTAAAGAAGAGAGTGCCATGAAGGAAGAAGTCATTTTGGAATATCTAACGCAGAGCAGCCAGTCGGATCAATCTGAAGGTTGTTCCCAAAGAGAACAAGCGACTGACTGTTCCCAACTATTAAGGAAACCTCCAAGATTTCAGGGGTTTGCCCTAGATTTTCTATCCTTTCTCTTTACCACTGGCGCCTCCATATAAAAAGCCTATGCTATCATTTCTAAGAGTACGCTAGTTTTAGAAGAGACGGAGAACTATTTTGGATTTAGCAACTTGTAAGGGAGAAGGCTACATCTCTCAATTTCACGAGAAGATCATCCTGAACCCTTGTTTTTCTACTTTATTTTATATGCAGTATTATTCAAAAATCATGTCTGTGTCATCTTGCTTTATGGTTGAGTAGTCGGCTAAGCTTGCTTAGGGTTTTAGGGTGTCAATCGCATGAGCTAAACGCAAATAAGTGATTTTAACTGTTTCTCATTCATATTATTCTTACTGCTTGCATTGAATTGATCACTTAATGTTCGATCTCTAGTTTAATCCCCTAGCTAACCGCTTAGGAGATAAATTGACATATATTGAACGAGCTTCATATCCCTAATCAGCGAGAGAAGATATTAGGGTACTAAGTGAAATAATCGGACCTGATCTTTAAGGCTTGCTATCGCGTCTTGTTCCAAGTGAGAGCTTCGGACTCAAGACCGATCAGCAAAGGGAACAAGTCCACGATAGTGGATTGTTCTAGCCGAGTGATCCGAGTTCTAGACTGCACCTCATTTCACTTGAATAGTTGTTTGGTTACACATTGACACCCGATGAACAATCCTATGCCGGCTTTCATTTAAATCGAATTTGAATCTCTAGGTATTTTAGTTACCTGCGTCACCATTGATTTTAAAACCCGACTTGTTTCCCAGTTAAATATTGAACTCATAAGAGTAAAGAGTAAACTGGTCCTCTGGATTGAATCTCAAATATTACAATTACCATTGTTAACTTGACAGTAGCAAGGATTCATTTTTAGTGTATCAAGTTTTGGCGCCGTTGCGACGGGGACTAGGCTTTTACTTTTATTTTTCGGTTTAATATTTAGTCTGTGATATCTAACTTGCTTTTAATTCTTTGTTGGAACAGATGATCCAAGTGCATGACCAGTAGACATACTCAGAGCAACGCACAAGGATCACTACATCAACTGACCAACGACGAACTCGTAAGATTAGAAAGACAGAACCGTCAACAGCCAAGAACAACCGACACCAACATGGGTGATCACGGCAATCAGGATGACCTCACTGCTGCATTGGCAATCATTCAACAACAAATGCAGACTCAGCAACAACAGATGTTGCAGATGCAGCAGACCATCCAAGATCAGCAACAAGCTGCTCAAGAAGCAGTTGAGAACGCCGCGCGAGAAGAGCGTGGTGCTCCTATTGGGGGGCGGAACCTTCCGCGGAACTTCGCTACTAACCGCTCCCCCATCAACCCTCCTCCTTGCACTCGGCAAGACTATGAGATCAAACCTGCACTGATAAGTCTGGTACAGAAGAGCACGTTCAGCGGTCTCACTACTGACATCCCGATGGACCACATCGAAGCCTTTGAGAGAATCTGCAATTTCTCTCGCTCTAACGGAGTGCCACCAGACTATGTCAAGTGCACGCTGTTCCCATTCTCTCTTGAAGGGAAAGCTTCTCACTGGCTCCAATCTCTGCCAACCGGCTCTCTTACCTCATGGGACCAGGTCCGATCAGCGTTCCTGAGCCACTTCCACACGAAGTCTAAAACTGCGGCTCTACGGCACAAGATCTCCAATTTCAAGCAGAAGTCTGATGAACCTTTTCATGAAGCTTGGGAGAGGTACAAGGAGTACCAGAGAGAGTGCCCGCACCATGGGTTTGACGATGACTATATATTGGAAGTGTTCTATGATGGAGTGAGCTATGAGTTTCGAAATACCCTTGATTCTTCGAGTAATGGAGATTTCATGACTCAAACCACACCTGGTGCGTTCGAGCTGATTGAGACCATGGCTTCAAGTTCACTAAACAAGAACAAGGAGCATGACCGCTCGAAGAGTGTGAACAGCATAGATGATCTCGCTGCAAAGGTGGACCAACTGCTTAAGGGAAACCAAAGCCAAGTGTTCATAATGGAAGAAGCAACTCCTGAAAAGAGTGCTGGTGATCTGGCGTTTGATACTGAAATATCAGGAGACCATCAGCAAGAGGTGAGCTACGTGAATGGGCAAGAATGGCAGCTCAACGTGAGGAACAACCCACAGCTTTTCTGGCCTAAGCAAGACAAACTACCTGATCCTGCACAGAGTAACCAAGGTCAGTATGCCGGGTATCAAAAGAACTACTAACCCCGGACTTATGTTCTAAGCCAACCGCAGAACAATCCACCTCGGATGCAGAAACACCAGAACACTCAGCCAGTACCTCCGCTCCTGTCGCTGTTCCACAAGATGAGACAAAAGCTATGTTGCAGCTGCTGCTCCAAGGACAACAGCTCCAAGGGAAGGCTCTAAACCAGGTTACTACCGAGATCAATACTAGAATGAACCATATGTTAAGCAATTTGAGCACCAAGTACGACAATGTCGCGAGCCATATGAGACAGATGGACATTCAGATTGCTCAGACTGCTGAGAGCATCAAGAGGCAACAAGGTACTCTCCCTGGAAAAACCGACAAAAACCCTAAGGAGTGCAATGCGGTTGAGTTGAGAAGTGGAAAGCAACTGTCGGAACCGGTAAAGAAGAGGTTCACTGCGGCTGAGTAGGGGAAGCAGAAAGAGTCGGAACTACCACCAGCCAATACCCCGGCAGCTGAGAAGGAGAGGGAACCAACAGTAGGAACCAATTCGCCAGGACAAGAACAACCAGCTAAGGCTATCCGCCCGATCCCAGAGCATGTTCCTGCTTGCGAATACACTCCTAAAGTCCCTTACCCTGTTCCATCAAAGGCTACTCGTAAGGACCGAGAGGAGATGAAGTGCAAAAAGATGCTGGAGGACCTAACCGTCCAACTCCCCTTGATGGATGCGATCCAAATGATGCCCTCCAGGCGCAGCTTTATGAAGGGATTAATCTCAGGAAAAATATCAGAGGAGAGCGAATTCATGACTGTCTCTAATGAGTGCAGTGCAGTGCTTCAGAACAGGCAGATAAAGAAGCAAGGAGACCCTGGCAAGTTCGTCCTCTCTATCCAGATTGGGAAGACAGTTTTCTCATGCTCCCTAGTTGATCTGGGATCCAGCGTAAACCTCATGCCCTACTCGGTAGCACGACGTCTGGGATACACGCATTTCAAACCAACTAGGATGTCCTTGGTGTTTGCGGATAGATCAGTTAAGTCCCTGGTTGGTATTCTAGAGGATCTCCAAGTAAAAGTTGGGAACACCTCTGTTCCAGCAGACTTCGTAGTTCTAGAGCTGGAAGAGGAATCCAAAGGTCCGCTCATTTTAGGAAGACCATTCCTATGTACTGTTGGAGCCATCATTGATGTGCGGCAAGGGAAGATTGATCTCAATCTGGGAGACATAGTCATGCAGTTCGAGATGGATGAGCTGCTGAAGAAGCCGATGCTGGATGGACAGACCTTCGAGGTGGATGAAGGGATTGATCTGCTGCAACCTCGCGATGGGATGATCGAGGAGATTCTTACAGAAGATCCACTTGAGCTTGCACTAGTAAGAGCTGAGGCCGAACAGAGTGTTGAGAACATTGACGCAGATGGGTATGCTAAGATGCTTGACTCCGCAAGGAGTATGGGAAGAACGGTGGCGAGTCTAAGTCTGGGGGAAGAAAGCAACAAGGACGAGAACACTCCAACTGGAGCGACCCCTTTACCGAACTCGCCGAACCTACCTGATGATCCCTGGAGCGAGTTGAAGGCTCCCAAGGTTGAGCTAAAACCCCTTCCCAAGGGGCTCAGGTACGCTTTCTTAGGTCCAAATTCCACTTATCCTGTCATTGTGAACGTTGAACTCAAAAATGTGGAAACTGCACTGCTTTTGTGTGAGCTTAGGAAGTATCGTAAGGCATTAGGATATTCACTAGCTGACATACCTGGCATCTCACCTGATTTTTGCATGCACAGAATACACCTAGAAGATGAATCAATGACTTCTGTTGAACATCAGAGGAGGTTAAACCCGAATCTAAAAGATGTTGTTAAGAAAGAGATAATGAAACTTCTTGAAGCGGGTGTGATCTATGCCATATCTGATAGTAAGTGGGTTAGCCCTGTTCATCTAGTACCTAAAAAAGGTGGGATCACTGTTATCACAAATGAAAAGAATGAATTGATCCCTACTAGAACAGTGTCAGGACATCGCATGTGCATTGATTTCAGAAAATTAAATGCAGTCACTAAAAAGGATCACTTTCCACTTCCCTTCATTGATCAAATGCTTGAGAGATTGGCTAACCACCCATATTACTGCTTTTTAGATGGTTATTCGGGTTTCTTTCAGATCCTTATCCATCCGGACGATCAGGAGAAGACGACGTTCACATGCCCATACGGAACATACGCATACAGGAGAATGCCATTCGGCCTGTGCAATGCGCCAGCAACATTTCAGCGCTGCATGATGTCGATCTTTACTAACCTGATTGAAGACATTATGGAGGTTTTTGTGGACGATTTCAGTGTCTATGGAAGCTCCTTTAGTGTCTGTTTGTCAAACTTGTGCAGGGTACTCAAAAGGTGTGAGGAGAAACATCTGGTGCTAAATTGGGAGAAGTGCTACTTCATGGTCAGAGATGGGATTGTTCTAGGGCATAAGATCTCCGAGAAAGGCATTGAGGTAGATAAGGCAAAGGTCGAGGTGATGATGAGTTTGCAGCCACCAACAACTGTGAAAGCTATCAGAAGTTTCTTAGGTCACGCAGGGTTTTACAAGAGGTTCATCCAGGACTTCTCAAAAATAGCGAGACCACTCACCAGACTGCTTTGCAAGGAGATCAAGTTTGATTTCGACTGCGAGTGCTTAGCTGCGTTCCATACGATCAAAGGAGCTCTAGTCAGCACACCTGTTGTACAACCGCCAGACTGGGATCTCCCTTTTGAGATCATGACTGATGCTAGTGATTTTGCAGTTGGAGCAGTCCTTGGGCAGCGCAAGGACAAGAAACTTCATGTGATCTATTACGCAAACAAAACCATGGATGAAGCTCAATGCAGATACGCTACGAATGAGAAGGAACTCCTGGCTATTGTTTTTGCATTCGAGAAGTTCAGATCCTACCTGGTGGGATCAAAGGTGATTGTGCACACAGACCATGATGCTCTTAAGTACTTTCTCACAAAGAAGGATGCAAAACCGAGGTTGTTGAGGTGGATTCTTCTTCTCCAAGAATTTGATCTTGAGATAAAAGACTAAAAGGGAGCCGAGAATGGGGTTGCAGACCACTTGTCCAGAATGAAGATTGAGGACGACACAGCTCTTGAGGAAGAACACACAGTGCAACACGTCAACGCGATTGGTCTGCGCTTCGCGGAACAACCCCTAAGCATAACATCCGATTATTCTCGCGTACTGGAACAACCAGTAGCCGCGATCCAAAAGCAGTACTCTCACCTCCCCTGGTTTGCTGAGATTGCGAACTTCCTAACTGCTGAAAATGAACCAATTAGGTTCACTGGAAATGAGAAGAGGAAGTTCTTAAAAGAGGCGAGGCAGTATGTTTGGGATGAACCGTACTTATACAAACATTGCAAGGATGGCATATTCAGAAGGTGTGTTCCAGAGGCAGAAATTCCAAGGATTCTACATCATTGCCATGGTTCCTCTTATGCAGGGCACTTCGCCACATTCAAAACGGTTTCTAAAATCCTCCAAGCAGGTTTCTGGTGGCCAACTATGTTCAGAGATGCTCACGCCTACATAGCTCGATGCGATGCATGCCAGCGACATGGGAACATCAGCAAAAGGAATGAAATACCTCAGAATTACATTTTAGAAGTTGAGGTGTTCGACTGTTGGAGAGTCAACTTCATGGGACCATTCCCTCCGTCCTTCAAGAACGAGTACATCCTGGTCGCCGTTGACTATGTCCCCAAGTGGGTAGAAGCAGTGGCGAGTCCCACTAATGATGCAAAAGTGGTGACTAAGATGTTCAGCTCCATCATCTTTCCAAGATTTGGGGTGCCTGGAGTGGTTATTAGCGATGGCGGAACACACTTCATCAACAAGGCATTTCAGGGCCTGTTGAAGAAGAATGGGGTGAAACACAAGGTGGCTACCGCTTATCACCCCTAGACGTGTGGACAGGTTGAAGTTTCCAACAGGGAAGTCAAGAACATTATACAGAAAACTGTCAATACCTCGCGCAAGGACTGGTCGCTTAAGCTGGACGATGCTCTCTGGGCCTACAGAACAGCCTACAAAACACCGCTAGGAACCACCCCCTATCACCTGGTCTACGGTAAGGCTTGTCATCTTCCTGTCGAGCTCGAATACAAGGCTGCATGGGCGGTCAAGTTACTGAATTTCGACATCAAGCCAGTAACTGAGAGGCGCATGATCCAAGTCCATGAGCTGGAAGAGATAAGGCACCTCGCCTATGAGAGTTCCAAAATTTATAAGGAGAAGACCAAAGCCTACCATGACAAGCGAATCATTGCCAGACGTTTCAAACCAAACGATAAGGTCTTGCTCTTCAACTCCAGACTTAGGTTGTTCGTAGACAAGCTTAAATCTAGATGGTCCGGACCCTTCACCGTTAAGGAAGTCCGCCCTTACGGAGCTGTTGTGTTGCTGGACAGAAAGGGAGACGAGTTCGTCGTCAATGGTCAGCGCATCAAGCATTACCTTGCTGACTCCACTATCGCAGAGGGTGAAGAAATTCCTCTAAGCGATCCCCCATCAGCCTGATCGGCTGAGCCAAGTCAAGCTAATGAATTTAACTAAGCGCTTGGTGGGAGACAACCCACTGGTGAGTGTATATATTGTTTTCTATAGTCTATTTTATCTCTTTTCAGATTTAGTTTGCAGGTCAAAAACAAGAAAAAAATAACCGAACACTTCAGTCAGAACAACCGAAGGACTGTTCTTCTGGTGGAACAACCCATCACCTGTTCCATGTAAGTGTTCCGGACCCAAAAAAAAAAAAAGAGAGAGAGATAATGGAGAGCGGTTAGGGTTTCACCAATTTAAGGCTCCACCCTTCCACTTTCCCTTTTAACTCAACCGTACCCTCCTCCCTCTCTTGCGATTTTGAAGCCATCACCAAAACTTAAATTCTCACTCTTTTTAAGTGATTCTTGCTTCTAATCCAATTGGATTTTCGAGTTCTCTCTGTTTTTGCAGTCCATTTTCTCCGATTATCACAGTAAGAGGCTCGGGAATCAAAACATAACCGTGATTTCGGTTTGAAAAGCTCACCCTTCTAAACCGCTTTGATAGTTCGATTCTTGTTAAAAATAGCTTGATCTGAAATTCCCTTTTGCTGTTACTGTTGAATTTAGAAGTTGAACTTTTGTCTCTTAGCTCTAGAGAATCGCGGTTTCATTTCCCCTTTGTTTGAGCAAGTTTAGATTTAGACAAAATGTTGCATCTTGATATACAATGCTCATATTAATTGTGATTGTGAAAAGTTGAAATGGTCTTATTTGGCGAGTTGATGTTAGGTTTGTTGAAGGCGGTTTGCTTAAAAAAAAAAGGAATAGTTCCTAAAAGAGGATTAGTTTGATTCCTTTTCTTCTATGCAACCAAGGATGGAACTAATGAAAAACTTTTGTTTGCCTTGCAGATGCCTCCACGCACCAAGCAATCGGCCAATAAAACAAGGAAGACGAACAACACGCCCCCACAGCAAGCACAAGAACCAACCTCCGCCTCTTACCCATGGCCGCGAGAACAAGAGGACGAGCCAATCAATCTCGATGACCCTATGCTTTTAGATTTCAATTGCGAAGGGTGGGACAAGGAGACAGCTAGTCGGTACAACACTCTCCTCAAGGCCGAGATACTACCTACTCGTTTACCTACCCGTTTTTGCCACGCCGAGACTTTCGTTGAACTTGGTATCGACGAGGATGTGTTCGAGACGCTGCAAGCGATGTGGATCTCTCCCCTTTGTTACGCTACATACGAGCTCTACCCTGACCTTGTCCGCCAAGTGCTCGCCACTGCCACATCATGGCGTGCCACATCATGCGCGATGAGGATACCTACATCTTCTTCGACAAGGAGGGTACCCAGCTTTTCACCAAGTTGTCTCACCCCGAGATCACCAGGCTCAGCGTGTTCGACAACATTTCCTCCCACCACCCGAGCTCTTATGCACTGATCCTCGTGCTGTTGCACCTGACGCGGATATGGAGGATGTCGAGGACATTACCCCAGAAGCTGACCCATCATACGACCTCGGAGAGCTGGCGGATGTGACAGATGATCAGGCTTACCGACGCTGGATGGTTGACTAGCAGCGGAAGAACAACAGTCTCATGCGGCGGATCCTCCATCTCGTTACCGGCGGCTGCATTGGCGGAAGTAACCAGTGACAGTCACCAGCAGAGCAGACTCCACGATCGCACCGACCAGGAAAGGCGCCTATGGGAACAGGCACTTCAACTGAGGAGGTTCATCGCTCGCGCAACAAACGTTCGTTTGATCCGGCCGAGAGCGGCGAGTCCGACTGAGCCCGCAAGGACTATTCTCTATCCATTGTTCTATCCATCTGAACTCTTTATTTTTATGCTTTGTGTTGTTATTTGGCTGACCTCAATTTGGTTTCACACCAGGGATGGTGTAAATTAAGTCTGGGGGAAGCACTTGTTGTGTGCTGATACTCTATGTCTTTATTTCTGAGTCAGTCCCTATGTCATTTGGATGTTCTATTGAGTCAGTTTAGGATCGAGTCAGCTAAAACTCTTGTGGGAATTAGGAACTTCTGTTGTGATAATCTTTTAACCACCTCGTGCTCTAACTTTCTTATCAAGTAACCTTAGAAGTGATGAAAGATCCACACTTGGACCTGGAACACCCCTGACTTATCTCATTTGATTCTCCAGAAGCTCTCAACCGATCAGGTTACACTGGGTAGACTCAAATCCACCTAACCTGAACCTAATCATGACTGAAATTCTTCTTGTTATGGGCACTAGATCAGGGAAACGAGGACTTCTTACTCCTTTTACCAATCTTGCTGATCCTGAGTGGCTAGCTCATCTTTAGCTAGTTCCCACCTTGAGCCTAAGCCTTTATTTTTACCCTCATGCACTATGTTTTTCAGGGTCATATGTGCAAAAGGGTCGGAGAGGAAAGGATCGATGCAGCCTCTTACTCATTAATGCCATACACTCAGAGAAGAGAGATCAAGCATGAAGAGAACAGTCGATGAGATCATGCTCTAACAAGAGAACAGTCTATGAGTGCATGTTCTAACCAGAGGCATGAAGAGAACAGTCGATGAGACCATGCTCTAACAATAGAACAGTCTATGAGTGCATGTTCTAACCAGAGGAACAATGGTGACCAGTGAGAAACAAAAGAATAGACCACCAGTGCCTGCGAAACATTCATTATGTTGCCTCTCCCTCGCAACCCCATCACCTTGTAAACAAAATATATATATATAAACACACGCCACTGGGAAGGTTGAGCAAGGAGTTTGTACCTATTTTTGAGGAGTAGGCGAGGGAAGTCAAGAACTGAAGAACAGTCCCACGGTTGATCCGAAGGAGAGAACAACTGCACCCGTGAAGCAGAAACGAGTAAGGGCTGTGGACATCAATAGATCCGTCCTCTCATACTAATTTGCAAGATAACCTGCATCCACTTAAATTTGGTAGCCCCTAAACACTCTTAGCTCCACCATGAAATAACATGTTCCTTACCTAGTCTGTCTACGATGAATAGTGCCTGTGATGAGAAGCTCACGCTGTTCTTAATTGAATTTAAGGAGTTACGTCTCGATAGTGTACCCTTTTTCAGGTATGAGATACAGAGTATGGAACATCGATCGTGGGTGTTCTGGTAAGGGTTTGTGGTCTGAGTCTACAGCTTGTATGGTTCAGAGATGTGTGGTAAGAGTATGGTTATTGAGGTCAAGCGAGTTTCCACTCTTTCAAACCTTTCTCCCTGTTCTTGAGGCTTGGCCTTGTTCGAGGACAAACAAGGATCTAAGTCTGGGGGAATTGATATATAGTATTTTTAATACCATTACATGTGTTCTTTGAGTTAATTCTCATTCCTAATTCGTGCTTATTTTATATCATTCCAGGTTTGGAGAAGGTGAAAGAGTAAAGAAGAGAGTGCCATGAAGGAAGAAGCCATTTTGGAATATCTAACGCAGAACAGCCAGTCGGATCAATCCGAAGGTTGTTCCCAAAGAGAACAAGCGACTGACTGTTCCCGACTATTAAGGAAACCTCCAAGATTTCAGGGGTTTGCCCTAGATTTTCTCTCCTTTCTCTTTACCACTGGCGCCTCCATATAAAAAGCCTATGCTATCATTTCTAAGAGTACGCTAGTTTTAGAAGAGACGGAGAACTATTTTGGATTTAGCAACTTGTAAGGGAGAAGGCTACATCTCTCAATTTCACGAGAAGATCATCCTGAACCCTTGTTTTTCTACTTTATTTTATATGCAGTATTATTCAGAAATCATGTCTGTATCATCTTGCTTTATGATTGAGTAGTCGGCTAAGCTTGCTTAGGGTTTTAGGGTGTCAATCGCATGAGCTAAACGCAAATAAGTGATTTTAACTGTTCTTCATTCATATTGTTCTTACTGTTTGCATTGAATTGATCACTTAATGTTCGATCTCTAGTTTAATCACCTAGCTAACCGCTTAGGAGATAAATTGACATATATTGAATGAGCTTCATATCCCTAATCAGCGAGAGTATATATTAGGGTATTAAGTGAACTAATCAGACCTGATCTCTAAGGCTTGCTATCGCGTCTTGTTCCAAGTGAGAGCTTAGGACTCAAGACCGATCAGCAAAGGGAACAAGTCCACGATAGTGGATTGTTCTAGCCGAGTGATCCGAGTTCTAGACTGCACCTCATTGCACTTGAATAGTTGTTTGGTTCCGCATTGACACCCGATGAACCCCACTTGTTTCCCAGCTAAATATCGAATCTGAATCTCTAGGTATTTTAGTTACTTGCGTCACCATTAATTTTAAAACTCCACTTGTTTCCCAGCTAAATATTGAACTCATAAGAGTACAGAGTAAACTGGTCCTCTGGATTAAATCTCAAATATTACAATTACCACTGTTAACTTGACAGTAGCAAGAATTCATTTTTAGTGTATCAGTAGTATAGAAATCATGATCCGGAGGCCGTATTAAAAATGATAGGCTTTGAGGTGCAGGGCGTTCCAGCAGTTGGGTTGTATCTTACCTTTGCTATCTTGCAGCCTGTAGGCGCCTGCTCTCCGCACCTCGATGACCTTATAGGATCCTTCCCACCCTGGGGTGAGTTTCCCTGTTGTTTTTTCTGCTCGTCGTAGAACCCAGTCCCCTCGCTGGAAGGTTCTGGTTCTGACTTTCTTGTTGTACGTTCTGGCGACGTCTTGCTGGTAGGACAAGTTTCTCAGTCGAGCGGCCACTCTTTTTCCGTCGAGCAGGTCGAGGCTTAGCGCCATCAGCTCGTTATTCTCCTCCTGAGAGGTAGATCCAGAGACCGTTGTTCTTACGTGCATCTCTGTAGGTACAATGGCCTCAGAGCCGTAGACTAGCGAGTAGGGAATTTCCCCTGTTGCTGTTTTAGGAGTGGTCCGGTAGGCCCAGAGGACTCCGTGTAGTTCTTCCGCCCACTTCCCGTGAGAGCCCTCCAGTCGCTTTTTAAGCATTTTGACCACTGTTTTGTTCGTGGACTCGTCTTGTCCGTTAGACTAGGGGTGTCGGGGTGTGGCGAAAGTTAGTTTTATGCCCA
The DNA here is from genome assembly GCF_020379485.1 of Brassica napus. Lineage (NCBI taxonomy): Eukaryota > Viridiplantae > Streptophyta > Magnoliopsida > Brassicales > Brassicaceae > Brassica > Brassica napus. Next base: position 29,896,287 of record NC_063452.1, read on the forward strand.
AGTCCTTGCAGAACTCTTTGAAGTTGCGGGTCATGAACTGGGGTCCATTTTCGGTGACGATCTCGTGGGGGACCCTGAAGCGATTGATTACGTAGGTCCACAGGAACTTGTGGATCTGGAGATCTGTTATGCGACTGAGCGCTTCTGGAGCGTGCCTTTGGCATTTGTCGTTGTGCTTGGCTTGTCTGTCGGCGCCGGCGGCCATCGTAGGCCAATAGTAACCAACCCTTCTGGCTCTGAGTACCAGGCTTCGACCGCTAGAGTGGGATCCATAATCTCCTTTATGTAGTTCTACAAGGATTCTAGCGGCCTCTTGGGGTGTGACACACCTCAGATACGGACCAGAGAAAGATCTCCGATACCGCTTCTCCTGGGAGATACAGTACCTCGCGGCTTGCTTTTTGATCTTTCTGGCCTCGTTATGGTCTTCCGGGAGAATGTCGGCCTCCAGGTACCGGATTAGAGGGGTCATCCAGGTTTCGCCTTCTTTAACGGCGGAGACCTCCTCTGACGGGGGTTCCTCCATGGTAGCTGGCCATTGAAGCACGAGCAAGGGGATACTTATCTGTCTATTCGTTTCAATGGCAGACCCTAGATTAGCCAGGGCATCGGCTTGTGAATTCTGTTCCCGGGGGATTTGAGTGAGCTTGCAGCTCTTGAACTTCTTGATTAGTTGCTGAGCGACCGCCAGATACTGGATCATGATGTCGTCTTTTGCTTGGTACTCCCCTTGTACCTGGTTGATTACCAGCTGGGAGTCGCCGAAGACCTGGATGTTCTCTGCCCCCATTTGATGGGCGAGGGTTAGGCCTGCGATTAGGGCCTCAGACTCGCTTTCGTTGTTGGTTGCTTTGAAGTTGCATCTCACTGCCCTTGAGGCTGTCTTCCCTGTTGGCGAGGTAAGCATTATCACTACTCCAGCTCCTCTGATGTTGCTGGTTCCATCAACGTGTAGGATCCATTCTCCCTTTTCCTTACTTTCGCCTCGGAGGCGTACCTCCTGCTCCAGAGCTGGGAGCAAGGCATGGGAGAATTCAGCCACGAAGTCTGCTAGGACCTGTGACTTTATAGCCGTGGCGGGTCGAAATATTACATCGTATTCCGCTAGTTCCACGGCCCATTTGGCTAGGCGTCCGGAGACTTCTGGTTTATGGAGGACCAACTTTACAGGGAAGGAGGTAACAACCACGATTGGATGAGCCTGGAAGTAGGGTTGGAGCTTGCGAGCGGCGACTATCAGGGCTAAGGCCAGCTTTTCTAGGTGGCTATAGTGGGTCTCCGCGTCCAGGAGAGCCTTGCTTTCGTAATAAATTGGTAGCTGCTTGTTTTCCTCCTCGTGAACTATGACGGCGCTCACGGCGAGTTCGGAGAACGCTAGATATAGCATCAAGACTTCACCGAGTAATGGCTTGGACTGGAGAGGAGGAGTGGTGGGATACGATTTTAGCTCTTGGAGAGTGGATTCGCATTCTCCCGTCCACTGGAAATCTTTCGGATTCTTGAGACTTCCGAAAAAGGCGTGAGGTTTGTCGGAGAGTCTGAAGATGAACCTGCTCAAGGCTGCCATCCTTCCCGTTAGCTTTTGAACCGCCTTGACGTTCTTCGGGGAAGGGATTGAGTGAATGGCCTTGATTTGCTCCGGGTTTGCCTTGATGCCCCGGTGGGTTACGATGTACCCAAGGAACTTGCCAGAACTGACCCCAAATGAGCATTTAGCAGGGTTGAGCTTCATGTTATATTTCCTAAGGGTGGAGAAGGCTTGCTGCAGGTGAGATATGTGGTCTTCCACTTCCAGGGATTTGACCAGCATGTGATCGATGTAGACCTCCATGGTTATCCCGATTTGGTCCGCGAACATCATGTTGACCAGCCGTTGATAGGTCGATCCTGCGTTCTTTAGGCCGAAGGGCATGACCTTGTAGCAATAGATCCCTCGGGACGTCATGAAGGATGTTTTCTCCTGGTCTTCCGGATGCATAAGTATATGATTGTAGCCGGAGAACGCGTCCATGAAGCTCATCAACTGGTGCCCCGTGGTGGCGTCCACCAGCTTGTCGATATGAGGTAGCAGGAAGGGGTCCTTTGGACAGGACTTGTTGAGGTCCATGAAATTGATGCAGACTCTCCACTTCCCGTTCTTTTTCTTGACCACGACGACGTTAGCTATCCATTCTGGGTATTGCACCTCACAAATGAACCCTGCGCCGAGCAGGCTCTTGACTTCATCGTTGATGATCGCGTCTCTCTCGGGGGCAAATTTCCATCTCTTTTATCTGACGGGTTGATGTAGGGGATCCACTTACAGCTTGTGCATGATGATCTCCGGATCGATCCCAGGCATATGTGCCTGGGACCAAGCGAAGCAGTCGGAGTAAGACCTGAGGAAGTCTACCAGTCTTCTTCTCAATCCTTCGGTTAGCTTGGAACCGATCTTGAGATGTAGGGTCTGATCTCCTTCGGTTAATGGCACCTCGTCTATTTCCTCTACCTTCGGTTCCTCGGTGTGATAAGCCGGAGGTTTGTTCTGTAATTTCTATAAGACCTTGGTCTTTCCCTTCAGAGTGGTCTGATAGCAGGAGCGCAAATATTCCTGATCTCCTCTGATCGCCTTTATGCCCCAGGGTGTAGGAAATTTCACCATTTGGTGAAGAGTCGAGGGGACGGCCCCCATTCCTTGAATCCAGGTCCGTCCTATAATCATGTTGTAAGACGAGTCCCAGTTAACCACGAGGAACTTGGTTGACATGTTGATTCCTTCGGCGTATACGGGGAGGGTAATCTCCCTGGCGGTTTGTTTGACTTCCCCGCTGAACCCTATAAGGGGGGTTACCCTCCGAGTTAGAGTGCCTTCCTCCAGTATCCTTTTTACCAGGCAGTTCGCTACAGTGAGCGAGATAACCAGGGCGTCGTGATGTGGAGTGATGACTTTCTCCTGCTCCTTGGCCCTGAAGCTTATCTCGTCTGTTCCTAGGAGCAGGCGTTTTGGCTTGGGTGCCTCTAGGCCGTGCTTGGCGTTCCAAGTGCTTTTCTTTCCAGCTGCATGGCTTATGCCGCTAATTTCCGAACCGCCCGAAATGACATGTATCACTCGGTCATGTCGCGGTGGCGAGACAGGAGGAGCTTCAGTGGGCTTACCCGTTGTCTCCTTGCTTAGATGGCTCTTGGCCTTATCAGAAAGGAACTCCCTGAGGTGCCATTTCCTAAGCAGCTCGTTGACCTCGATCTTTAGTGCAACGCAGTCCTCCGTTTTGTGACCGTGGTCTTGATGGAAGTCGCACCAGAAGCCAGGGTTCCGGAAAGAGTCGGGAGCTTTCATCTTCTGAGGCCACTTGACCTGCTGGCCCATCTGCCTCAGAACATTGACCAGCTCCGGCCTTGAGACAGAGAGGTGAGAGATGTCTGGTCACGTGGACACTGCCATCCCTTCTGCCTTCTCAATCGGTCGGTTCTGGCACCTGCCCCGGTTTTGATTTCCGGAGTCCCTAGCTGATCTTTGAGAGGGTTTCTCATCTCGCTCGGTTTGGTCTGGTCTGATCGTCTTGGGATCTGACTTTTGCTGCGCTTTGGCCCGGCTGGCGACGTCTTCCTCCCATTTGACCTGCGCCCAGGCTCGAGATGGGACGTCTTCCATGGTTTTGCACTGATATTTGGTCAGCTCCTTGTAGAGGTCTCCATCGGGGAGCAGGCCTCTCTTGAAAGCAGAGATAGCATTGGGGATACTGCATTCAGGAATAGCCACCTTCTCATGATTGAAGCGGGCTATGTAGCCTCGTAGGGGTTCTACTCGGTGCTGGAAGATTTCTTAGAGATTGTCAGAGGTTTTCTACAGGTCCCTACTGCTGGCGAATTACTCCACGAATTTGTCGCTGAGAACCGCGAAGGAGGCTATGGACCGGGAGGGTAAGATAATATACCACTGCAGAGCGGGTCCGGTCAGGATGGAGCCGAAACCTTTGCACATGGTAGCTTCGCGTGACCCCTTTGGGAGTGCTACGGCGAGCATCCTTTGTATGTATTGGGCGACGTGGTCGTCTGGATCAGTGGTGCCGTCGTATGCCTTTATGCTGGGGAAAGAAAACTTCCTAGGCATCTCGATCAAGGTGATCTCATCCGTGAAAGGAGTATCGGCGTAGGAGTCGGGGTTGCTCTTCCGGATGGGGGGAGCTACCCCCGGGAGTCTCTCTACCATGGACTGCATGGCGTCGAGCCTATTGGAGAACATCTGGTGAAGGTGAGCGATCATAGGAGACTCCGTTCTCGCTGCTCCGTCTGATGCTTCCTTATCAGACTCAGGTTCTGAGTCACTGTCCTCCACGTCGTAGGTCTGAGCATCCTTGGCCTTTTCTCGCGTAGATGCGTCTCCTCCCGGCGCCGTAGTTGGGAGGTTCGCGCCTGTCCCGGAGTTGGGTGTTTCCAGAGTCGGCATAGGGCGAACCTGAGTCTGGAATCGACGCTTCTTGTTGCTTGCCGCGTTAAGGGCTTGGTTCTCGTCTCGGAGGGTAAGATTCTCCGATTCGAGCTGGCTTAGCTTCTCGGCACTCTGCTCCAGTTGCTTGGAGTGTTCATTGAGCTTTTCCTTCAGGATCTGGAACTCTGAGGAAAGCTCGGGATTGGTCTCTTCCCGAGTTCGATGCAACCCGGTTACTTGACCTTGCAAATCGTTGATTTGCATCTGGAGTTAGGCTTCTCTCTGGGTAGCTTCAGGTAGCTCGTCATGCTCGTCCACCGCCATTATCACGTAGTTTAGATTACTCCCCTCCTCCTAGCGCCAAACTGTTAGGGGATTTTTGTGTAGGATCTTTGTGAGTACCACGGAACGGTGGACAAGGCTAGTATTTGTATTGATTTGCAAGTAAAAAAGTAGAAAGAGACGTTTTATTAGATCAAAGAGCTGGAACTACAACAGTTTTGGGTAAAAACCCTAGTTCTAGCCGCCTAGCTCTAATCTCTTAGTCTCGAAGTGTCGATCCCTTGCTTTTGGGTTTAGGTTCCCTTTATATAGTCTCCCTAAACTCTTCCATATTCGAAAATATGGAAGGTTCCCCTTATCAGAAGTTTTCCATTTCCTAGAGGAAAGGGGCGATCCTGGGACCGGGCCCGGAAAACTCCATAGCAGGGAACCAGGATTCCTTCTAGCGGGGATCCTGGGAACCGGGGGTCCTTCCAGCGGGGAACCAGAGGCCGGTGTCTTACCTGGGGTCTGGAGGAATTCAATACCTGAGTATTTTTTCCCCAACACTAGGTACTTGCCTACCCCTCTCTCTTTTTGAATTCCTAGTATCTGCTTTGCTTGGATCTTTACCTCATGGGGTGTCTTGCTTGAGAAGGTAATAGAGGACTTATTGGTGTTTATTTTTTTGTCCAGATCCGATCTCATACTCACGTAAGATCTTCTTGAGAGTTGAGCAGCTTTGAGAGTCTGAGTGGCAGAAGAACATTGTGTCATCTGCAAAGAGTAAATGGTTCACTTTAGGGATGCCTCTTGCCACTCTTACACCATTGAAGGATCCAGTGCGTTCAGCCAGTTTACACAGTCCAGACAATACCTCTCCGCACAAGAAGAAGATATAGGGGGATAGGGGATCTCCCTGTCTGATTCCTCGATCAGGTTTGACATTCCCGTACACTGCATCATTCACTAGATAGGAGTAGGATGCTGTCGTTATACATTGCATGACCCATGTAGTCCAAGTCTCATGGAAGCCTAGTCTTTTGAACACTAAGCCGATGAATTCCCACTCGACCCGATCATAGGCCTTGCTCATGTCGGTCTTAACCGCCATTGAGCATCACTTTTTTGCTTGGGAAGTCTTAAGATAGTGTAGTACCTCATGAGTAATAAGGATATTGTCAAAAATTGCTCTTCCCGAGATAAATACGGATTGGTTTTCTGAGATTATAGAGTTCAGCACTGATTTTAGCCTTAAGGATAGTAGCTTTAAGATTATCTTGAAGTAGACGTTACATAACACTATAGGTCGATAATCTGCTACGCTTTTTACTCCAATCATCTTTGGGATCAATCTGACATATGTTACATTCATGGAACTTGGCAGGATTCAAGATGAGAAGAAAGCTTGTATCTCGCAGATGATGGATGGTCCAACAACAGACCAATTGGTTTGAAAGAAGCTTGCGGAGAATCCATCGACGCCTAGGGCTTTGTCAGCGTGGATGGCAAAGAGAGCTTCCTTTATCTCCAGCGGCGACGATTGTTGGGTGAGAAAATCATTCATTTGCTGCGTTACACAAGGGGCCAAGGCTTTCTCCACCACGGGGCTTCCATCAGCTGGAACAGAGGTAAATAGCTTCTTGTAAAATTTGCATATTACATCCGCAACTTGTTCCTCTTCATATACTACTGTTCTATTCTCATCTTCAATAACTAATAATTTATTTTTTGCTCTTCCACCTTTGGTGACCGGATGAAAATAGGTTGTGTTCGAGTCACTTAGTGTCAGCCACATTTGTCTACTCCTTTGCTTCCAAAATTCTTCTTCTGCTTTATATGCCTTGAGGAGTCTTCCATTTAAATCATGAATGACGCTATCTTCCCAGAGGCCGAGGTCATAGCAGCTTCCAGTGATGCCTTGATTTCTTCAATGGTTTTCTTGCTGTTCATTTGGAACTCTCAGCACCATTTTGCTATTGCCTTCTTGCATCTGGCTAGTATCATCTCCACGTTCTCATGGCTGTACTGATTCCAGACATCAGAGATAAGTTGCGACCACTACAAGAGATATGTGTATTGGTAACAGTTCGTGGTAGCACGAATTCACGAACTGCTACCAAAAATACCAAAATCGGATCACAACTCAATCGTAGCCTTAAATTCGCGCATGAAAATTCTTATTAAGTTAAAACAAAAAAAATCAGTTTTGTAGCTGAAATGTTATTTTGGAGGGCAAAACACTTAACGAAATTTCACATTCCCACCAAAAATTTATGTTTTCGTAGAAATTGCTATTTTTTTGCCCAAGTCATTTTCATTTTGCAAAGAAAAAAAAAACAAATTCATTTTCTCTATCATCGTCTTCATTGTTTATTTGAATCAATCTATCCATTCCGATCGAAGAAACACATATGGATTGGTCTTGTTCAAAGTCGAACTCAGGAACCCTAATCTGTCAAGCCGCTGGACTCTTCTTCTTCGTCATACCCAAACTCCTCCATACATGGCGAATTGGCTCCTTCACCTTCCTCCGCTGCTTTTCACCACCATCACATTTGCCGCTTCTTCTTCATATTCCCTTTGTTTTTATCATTCTCAATTGCACAGAAGTCAAAACTCTAGAGGTCATCGACCTATATCCTTGGACAAGGTATGGCTCAGCGTGAAGACGTTTATGACCTAGATAGCCACTAGATTCCAGGTTTTCTTCTACTCCAAAGCTCCAGTTTCAATTGGGTCTATAAAAATCTCTCTTTTTTGTTGTTTAGTCACACTTGTTCAGTTTTTACGAGTTTCTTTTGTTCGATTTCGCTGGCAAAACCCCCTTGCTTTTGTTCAATCGATTTCGGCATTACTGTTTATGTTCACTTCTATTAAAAATCTCTCCTTTCTGCTGTTTCCTCTTGACAAAATTCCACCTTGATTTTGTTCACTTACTTTTGTATTTTTTTACGGTATGACCAGAACTGGATTGTTTATGTTGGATTAGCAGAAAAAGGTTTGTCTTTTTGGTGTGTGATTCTGATTGTTTCTCTTTTATTGATTTATGCAACTAGGAACTGAGTTCTTATATGAGTTTTCTGTGAAAAGTTTTACTATTTTAATGATGCCTCAAGGAGTTGTACCAGTTCAGGGATGGACCCCTACACCGTAAGTTGTGTCATAAGGGTCGGCTCGGCTCAGTTTCTCCTTCAAGTACCGGAACTGATCACAACAACTACAGAAATTTGCAGCAAAACGAGTCAGGCTATTCTGTCCTCTTGGCGGGATCTATGCATTGTTCTTCCTTCAAGGTTTGAAAGTAGGTAGAAGTTTGTTTGTTATGAATATATAAGTTTAAAGTTTGAGTCTTGGTTGCTTATTGATCCCTCTAAGTAGTCTCCAAACTCATAACTCGTGTACATATTCTAGTTTATGTGACATTATCAGCTGAGAGTTGAGGGTTAGCTGTAAAAATGCTATTACATAACTCGTGTACATATTCTAGTTTGTCGCAGATTATGATGAATTAGACATTGCTCTGTCTCTCTGTGAGGTTCTGAGAACTATTGTTTAGTGAAACAGTCTTATTCAAAGACGCCTTGTTACAAATATCGTTTACCATTTTTGCAGGTCATCACACGAGAAGATGAGAACGGAAACGTCAAACTTGAGTGTCCCGCCATTAGTAAACAACAGTTTGCAGCTAGGAGATTTCACATTGACTCACGGATGACAGCTACTAAAGATGCTGATCGCATTGCTAGGCTTGATGTTATTCGTATTATCTATCAATGAGCCTACTGCTACTTCTGTGGTTTATGCTTTTGAAAGGAAAAGCAATTAAATAATTCTTGTCTTTGATCTTGGTGGTGGTACCTTTGATGTCTCTGGTACTTTACATTAAACTGTTGCTATATATATTAGTTTGATAAAAACGGTTATAGTTTTGTAAGCGAATTTTGATTTATAAAAACTCAATTGCAATGTATCACAAATGGTGACAAAAAAAAAAGAAAAAATATCTAATTTGGGGTATATGATTAAATTGCAATGTATAAATGATAATTAAACTTTTAGATTAAATTTAATATTTGAAATTAAATAACGAACAATAGAGTTTTAAGATTTTTAGTTAGCTTTGGGTATGATTAATTTGGGGTTTAAACCCTTACCCTAAACATAAACATTAAAATTTCAATATTTTCATAATATAATTCCAATCTTAAATTTAAATTTAAAATTTAATCATTTTAAAAATAGAAACCCAAATTTAAATTCTAAACCTCAAACATTAAATCTTAAATCTATACCCTAAATATAATACCCTAAACCGCAAACTTAAATCTTACATACAAAGTCGTAAATCTATTTTTTACGTTATTCTTCTTTTTTTAATAACAATCCTAGTGATTCTTTTCTATTGGCTAATACAAGAAAGTGGAGATAACTTCCTTTTTAACCTTAATCGTTGGTGAATTTAATCTAAGGGACATAAATATTTGCTTTTTTTTAATGATTTTCTCTCTTTCTCGATCTCTGCTCTTTTTTTTTTATCAACAATCTCTGCTCCTCTCCTCTTCTACCGTCGTAAACCTGAAAAAAAATGAAAGCTCCATCTTTTCTTTTTCTCTGGAATAAACCCTAAGAAAACCCAGAAAAATTCTCCATCGTTTACGAAGGACTCCACTTCTCACCACGTTGGCAGCTCAAACGAAATCTCTCCTTTATTTCTGAATTCGTGTAAGTTTTTTCTGTTTGGACTCTCCTTAGATTTGTTGATAAGATTCATTTTCTATTTGTCTACGTACTGATTTGCTGTTTTGGAATGTGGAAGAGACATACGGTGGACACAGAAGATTTGTCAGAGGAGAAGAAGGCGCCACCACCTCCATTTGTTGATTCTATCCTTAGATATATATGTTGATGAAATTCATTTTGTATGTGTTTACATACTGTTTTGTTTTTTTAGAATGTGGAGGACATGAGATTTTATGGAGGAGACAGAAGATTTGGCAGAGGAAAAGGAGGCGCGACAAGCAGATCGAACGGTGGCTCCAACACCATATTTGTTGGGGTCAAAATCGGTCACGACGGAATCAATGTCTGAAAGTCCGTAAAAATTGGCATGAACGTTTTTACGTAAAATAAATCTTAGAAAAGATCTATTTTTACGAAGAATCTTGCGGAGAAAACACATTCACGAAAAGTCGGAGAAAGACGCGAACAAGGTTGCCGCGTAGCAACCAGCGCAAAAGCTGGTCGCTACGTAGCGACCGAGCTCTCACCAAAGCTCGGTCGCTACGTAGCTTGCTCGGTCGCTACGTAGCGTGCTCGATCGCTACGTAGCGTGATCGGTCGCTACGTAGCGTGCCCGGTCGCTACGTAGCGTGCCCGGTCGCTACGTAGCGTGCCCGGTCGCTACGTAGCGTGCCCGGTCGCTACGTAGCGTGCCCGGTCGCTACATAGCGTGCCCGGTCGCTACGTAGCGTGCCCGGTCGCTACGTAGCGTGTCCGGTCGCTACGTAGCGTGCCCGGTCGCTACGTAGCGACTGAGCTTCGGCGACTGAGCACGTACACGGCTCGGTCGCTACGTAGCGACTGAGCTCTCCCCGAAGCTCGGTCACTAGAGCTCAGTCGCTACGTAGCGACCGAGCACGCACACAACTCGGTCGCTACGTAGCGACCATGCTTTCTTAAAAATCGATACGACACGAATCCATGAATTCTCGTCTACTCTTTAATGCTATCTCCCGAAGATTGTAGCCAACCCATTTCATGTTTCTCGTCATTTGAATTCATCAATCGAACTTTACGATAAAAACCACGGAAAGTTCGTTTTTATCGAGAGAAGCCGTAATAAACGTTTCGAGTCAAACAACGGCCCAAAGAGACCTAGGACGTGACTCGAAACCCACTTACGATTTCTTAACCAAAAGCCCATAAACCGTAGGACGGTTTATGCTTGGTTCGCAAGGAAAGATAAATGTCAAGTTTCCGGATAAATATGAAGTATTCGAAGATAATTAGAAAGATGGAGAAAAACGGAATATCTCCATTTTTAAGTTATGACGGCTTAAGGGCAGAAGAGGAAAAAGCGTAAACCGACCTAGGAGCGAGTATATAAGGAGTCCTAGGCGAGAGGCACGAAGGAGAATTTTGGAGACTCAGAACTCTCGGCACTTAGAAACTCTGAGGCATTATTCTCGACATGCTCTGTTTCCATGACTGGCACCCGATTACCAGAAAAACGTGCACAAGCAGTTCGATCTCTTGGTTCACTCTTGAACTACGTTCGGCTTGATCCTCGAAAGGGGTACATAGGCAGCCTTTCATAAGGTTCAGTCCGAAATCAATCAAAAACCTTTTCTGTATTTTCTTCGTCTTTTGTTATCGAGCTGCGAGTCAACTAGGTTTGAGCTTTTAGGCCGCTAGAACTAGGTAACTCGCTGACAGCCTTTGCGGCCAGAGCTTTTATGATCTCTTGTAATGATCGCAACGCTCTCACGCGGACTCGAAATAAGATCTGCTGTTTTCTCTAAATTTGTTTGTTATCTTTTCATGATTTCCACATATATTTGGTCACTTGCCGTTAGCTCTCGCAGAGATCCGAGACCTCTGGGAAATTAGGGTTTTCCTAGTTTCCTAATTTAAACGTAAATCGACAGTGCGAATTTTGGTTCCCACAGTTTGGCGCTAGAAGGAGGGGGGTACGGATTACTCTAACTCATAGCCGCAAAACGCTTGATCAAAACAATATCTGGAAATACGAAAGAGAAAATCGTAGTTCGCAACAACGCTGGTAAGAAAACTCCAGCAGCCACTGGCCAACGCCTATGCAAATGCCACAGTTCTTGAGAAAATCGAAAACCTTGCTGCGACTTTTTGCCACAGGACGTGCAATGAAACGATCTCGTGATTTCTCTTTTTAAATATAAAGGGAAACGATAAATCTTATCAAACCCCGTAAGTTTGGCTCATTACCGAACAAAAGAAATCTCAATGCGTAAGGATTTTACCAAAACACGTTTTCCGAAAACATTTCGGAAGGGTAAAACTTGTTCTCTCAAAAACCGCAGAAAACACCTAGGTTAATCGTGGAAAAAGGAAGCGCAACAAATCGATTACACAGCTCGGTCGCTACGTAGCGACCGAGCAAGCACACGGCTCGGTTGCTACGTAGCGACTGAGCTCAAGCCAACTCTCCACTCGCTACGTAGCAACCTGTCAAGCCTAAAAAGGGTCCTCCTTTGCGTTCTCTTTTGAATCCTCATCGTAACGCTTTTCGTTTCGTCTCAATCGGAGTTTCCGTTGAGATTTTACGACGAAAACAAGTAGGACTCTTCTTGGCTTGCTTCCACTCGCTACGTAGCGACCTGTCAGGCCTCTATCTCGCTACATAGCGACCTGTCAGGCCTAAAAAAGCTCCTCCTTTGTGTTCTCTTTTAAATCCCGATCGAAACGCTTTTCGTTTCGTCTCAATCGGAGTTTCCGTTGAGATTTTACGGCGAAAACAAGTAAGACTCGTCTAAACTCCTTCGCTTGCTCCGACTCGCCCTTACCTCCATCTTTGTGTTCTCCTTCAAATCTCGATCGAAACGTCTCTTTTTTCGTCTCGATTGGAGTTACCATTGAAACTTTACGATAAAAAAAAAACCCGCGAAGACTAGTTTTCTCGCGTAGATTCAGATTAATCGTATAATACGGCAACGGTTAACTTAACACCTTAGCCGCCTAAACTATACGATTACGTTGAACCTTTTTATTGACTTCGTATCGGTCAAGTTCGGAAGATAAATGTCAACTCTCAAAGGATAAACACCAATATCGAAAAAGGCGAACATACACAAGAAGAGGAAGTGGAAACGAGCAAGCAAAACTGAGAAGAAACAAAACTGCATCTTCGAGAGAACTAAGGTATTTGCGGCTTGAAATTTTTGAAATCAGACTTGGATTTTTCGTAGCAAATTACTAAGAAATAAAAATGCCTTTGAGACTGTCATAGAACTTTAGGGAACGTAAAACCTAGGGGGATAGTCCAGCGAACTAAGTCTTAGGTGATTTTTCCTGTCTCGATATATCGTCTCATAACTGTTCGTCCAGATCTTGCAAATCGATCTAAACTCTCCGAAAATCGAGAAACGATCGCCACGCATATCAAGCTCGCTTCCTAAGGAGAGAAAAAACTAGAGACATGAACGTCGTCTTAAAACCGATTCGTTTCTGGCAATTCTCTCGGAACCGACATATTCCAAGTCTTCAACCTGGAAACAACCAAATCACAGTCCAAGCGTCGTCTTCAAACCGACTTGGACTGTCGATCATTCTATTCCTCGAGAAAAAAGGGACGGAGTAGGTGCGTATACTATACTCGTATACTCCCATACTTCAAAAACATATTCAAACAATGCGATGTCTCATCAAGATCAAGAATACGCTTTCGACAAGGAAACGCTTTCGACAAAGCAAACTCTCGTAGAAATATGCGGAAAAATATTCATACAATGCGATGTCTCGTCAAGATCATCCTAAAAGCAAACGACAATCTGAGATTCGTCTAAATGCTAGGAACTGATCCAAACCATGTTGGAAAAATTCTCAAAGACTATACAGCATCTATCATCGCAATCATTCGTTTAGAAAACCTCTGCCAAACTTCAGAATGAAAGTCGATGATTTACTGAAGTCATAAAGATCTTTTCCGATTTGATAAAACGAGATTCGTATAAGAATCATTATACGAGAAATCTTCAGGCATCAAAGCATCACTCTCATTTTCCGTTGAACCAACCGACTCACGGAAAAACATCAAAAACATTTGCGACAAAGTAAAATCAGAACAAAGTAACAGAAAATACGACAAAGAGAACATGTCCTCCCCGCTCTTCGACTAAGTCTATCGCTGTTTAACTGATTCATTCAAGAAACCTGCAAAAACGTTTCGCGACTAGATCTCGGTGAAATAACCTTTGGTAAAACTCCATGAGTGACTCAGAGAAACTTTCACCAATGAATAAAAACAAAAGCGAAAACGTTTCTAAAAAATCTGCGGAAACATTGTTATTTTGACATCTCCATATGTCGCGTCAATTTAATAAATTCATAAAAACCGGTCGCCCGTTACTTACGCAAAAAATCCTTCGTATAATCAGATCATGTCATACGAAGTAACTTTCGAAAGTAAACGTAACAGGTTTTACGAAAAAGTACTTTCCTTATAGCAAAAAACCAAGCTGTATGATCCGACATTGGACGACCAATATAAACTTTACTTCCTCGCACCACGATCTGAAAGGTCTCATTCTTTAGCCCCGCGACTCACTGGCATCCGCTCTCATTCCGCTTGGTCACGTCCGAGCAGGAAATCACCCCGCAACTGACTCCGCACGGGCTCTGTATCGAGCTTCTTAGGCTTTATCTCCCTCGGAAAACAAAGGAAACAACTTCCATACAAATAAAGGAAACATTATACGAAACTTTCATTGTATAAATTAACCCTAAAGTGGAAAAAAAATTTCTACCAGCATGGGCATACTCGGCTTATAAATCTCGATAAACGCCATTCGTCACTCACCTAATTACGCCTTTCCTTCGAAGCCGAACTAGGTTACAGCATCCCCTTCAAGGACGATTCTAACCGACTTGACCTTATTGACAGCACGAAAGTGTCATGGTCTAATCCTTTGGCAACAACGTCCTTGGCTATAAAGCTGAGCACAACCTTCATGTAAAGCCAAAACAATTGAGCAACCACCACTCCAATAACTTGACGGCTAAACGGTAATCCGGAATTTGTCTTGAAACGCCAAGTAACGATTACACAAACAATTATCGTACCACCCAAAAACGGGAATCATATGGTACATTCGTCATAACGAAACTCAGTCCTAACAACCAAACAGCTGACGGAAAGGTTCCACTTGTCAAAAATTGACCAAGTTCCATATACTACGATTCACTTTAAGCCCGCTGTGTTTTACTCGTAAAATGCGGCATGTAAGGAAAACTCGTAACAGAGCTCCTATAGCTATACGGAACATCCTCAAATACACACAAAAGAAATCTCGGAAGGCCAACACCACACAAAGCACGATATAGGAGGATGCCTCTTTTCGGGGACAAATTTACGCGACCCCTTGGTCCTAACTCCTCGATCGCAAATCAAATCCAAACAGGAACAACAATTCTAGCTGCGAACATCCGTAGTCAAACCAGAATGTTTCCCAAACGCAGGGCTAAGACTAATCCCTTGCAACATCGCGAAACATCTTCAAGCCCGCGAACATTTCAAGCACGAAACGCGGCATACGAATGAATAACAAATCTTCAGCATCGCGAGACGTCACAGACGCCTGAAAATTCGTTCTTCGACGAAATTTCCTTCCTCGATAAAAACACTTTCTTGGAAGACCAGACAGTCATACGCACTAAAATCTTCTCAAAACATATCCTTCGCGAAGACTCTAAACGGTAATTTTAACCATTAAGTTTGTTGCTGATCACAACAAACTCTTAACGTCCTAAACAGACTTAGCCATCTCGTCGAGATGACTCTCGTACATCCGACACAAGGATAATAGCGCTATAAAAGAAACCCAAAATTTTTGGTCAGCACTTCCAGGAGGCTTAAAAATTGTCCTTGGAGAGATGCTCGGTTCCAACCATACAAGTCGTATAAGCCGAGAACCTATCGCGGACTTTAAATCGGTATGGAATCAGGATGAAACTGAAACGGGATACTTAAGTCGAATTAGTCATCGCACCCTATAAAACCAGGAGTAAACCTAGGTCTTGCCCTAAACCCAGCGCACTGATCTCTAACATCTCTAGGCATAGTATCAAAAACCTTGATACGAGATCCCAAAATTTGTCTCTTTGCCAATATTCGAGCGTCTTCAGAAATCCCGCAAATTTACACACTGCGGAAAACTCTCGGAAGAGATCACGAATATAGTAGTTCACACAGAGTTAGATTACGAGATGACAACTCGTTGTCTTCCTTCTACACCCATATAAAATGCCATCGGCAGCAACACGCCTGATAACCTCTACATAAAAACCAGACCGTAAAGGTCTCGCTGGAAAACTAGTCATACAAACCTTAACTCCAGGACGAACTACGAAAGGCTTGATCCCTTCAACAAGGGTACGTAGGAAGCCGTCATAAGGCGCAGCCCCAATCTTATCGCGTTCTACTTTTAGAAGAGCGGAAAGATCACTTACCGCGGACCTTTTCGACTATTAATTCCGCCGAACTCACCTAACTTGCCAAGCCACTCGCTAAACCCTCACGCTAGAAGCTCATGGTTCTACCGAGCTGGGGGGCTAACTGTTGAGGTCAAAATTGGTCACGACGGAATCAATTTCTGAAAGTCCGTAAAAATCGGCATGAACGTTTTTACAAAAAATAAATCTTAGAAAAAGATCTATTTTACGAAGAATCTTGCGGAGAAAACACATTCACGAAAAAATCGAAGAAAGATGCGAACAAGGTTGCCGCGTAGCAACCAGCGCAAAAGCTGGTCGCTACGTAGTGACCGAGCTCTCACCAAAGCTCGGTCGCTAAGTAGCGTGCTCGGCCGCTACGTAGCGTGCTCGGCCGCTACGTAGCGTGCTCGGCCGCTACGTAGCGTGCTCGGCCGCTACGTAGCGTGCTCGGCTGCTACGTAGCGTGCTCGGCCGCTACGTAGCGTGCTCGGCCGCTACGTAGTGGCTGTAGCGTGCTCGGCCGCTACGTAGCGTGCTCGGCCGCTACGTAGCGTGCTCGGCCGCTACGTAGCGTGCTCGGCCGCTACGTAGCGTGCTCGGCCGCTACCTAGACCGAGCTCTCCCCGAAGCTCGGTCGCTACGTAGCGACGGAGCACGTACACGGCTCCGTCGCTACGTAGCGACCGAGCTCTCACCGAAGCTCGGTCACTACGTAGCGACTCAGCACGTACACGGCTCCGTCGCTACGTAGCGACCGAGCTCTCCCCGAAACTCGGTCGCTACGTAGCGACCGAGCACGTACACAGCTCGGTCGCTACGTAGCGACCGAGCCCTCACCGAAGCTCGGTCGCTACGTAGTGACCGAGATCTCCCCGAAGTTCGGTCGCTACGTAGCGACCGTGCTTTCTTCAAAATCGATACGACACGAATCCATGCATTCTCGTCTACTCTTTAATGCTATCTCCCGAAGACTATATCCAACCCATTTCATGTTTCTCGTCATTTGAAGTCATCAATCGAACTTTACGATAAAAACCGCGAAAAGTTCGTTTTTATCGAGAGAAGCCGTAATAAATGTTTCGAGTCAAACAACGGCCCAAAGAAACCTAGGACGTGACTCGGAACCCACTTACGATTTCTTAACCAAAAGCCCATAAACCGTAGGACGGTTTATGCTTGGTTCGCAAGGAAAGATAAATGTCAAGTTTCCGCGGATAAATATGAAGTATTCGAAGATAATTAGAAAGATGGGGAAAACGGAATATCTCCATTTTTAAGTTATGACGGCTTAAGGGCAGAAGAGGAAAAAGCATAAACCGACATAGGAGCGAGAATATAAGGAGTCCTAGGCGAGAGGTACGAAGGAGAATTTTGGAGACTCAGAACTCTCGGCACTTAGAAACTCTGAGGCATTATTCTCGACATGCTCTGTTTCCATGACTGGCACCCGATTACCAGACGAACGTGCACAAGAAGTTCGATCTCTTGGTTCACTCTTGAACTACGTTCGGCTTGATCCTCGAAAGGGGTACGAGGCAGCCTTTCATAAGGTTCAGTCCAAAATCAATCAAAAACCTTTTCTGTATTTTCTTCGTCTTTTGTTATCGAGCTGCGAGTCAACTAGGTTTGAGCTTTTAGGCCGCTAGAACTAGGTAACTCGCTGACAGACTTTGCGGCCAAAGCTTGTATGATCTCTTGTAATGATCGCAACGCTTTCACGCGGACTCGAAATAAGATCTACTGTTTTCTCTAAATTCGTTTGTTATCTTTTCATGATTTCCGCATATATTTGGTCACTTGCCGTTGGCTCTCGCAGAGATCCGGGACCTCTGGGAAATTAAGGTTTTCCTAGTTTCCTAATTTAAACGTAAATCGACAGTGCAAATTTTGGATCCCACAATATTGAATCCTTTCTTCAGCCATAGAATCTAGAGCCGGTTGAGGCGTCGGTGTAGAAGAAGTGGTATGTGACTGAAAGATGGTGACGTTGAAGCGCTGTGGCGACGGAGACGAAGGCGCAGCTGATATGCGGGGCTTAGGTTTAGGTTTTGTTAGTTAGATTTTGGTTAATTAGGTTTGGTTTACTGTGTTTAATTAGTTTTGGTTTAATGTGTTCTGGTGTATTTATTTTTTTAATTCTGGTTTAGTGTTACATTTTTTTGTAATTTAATTTTAATTAATAAATAAAATTTTATTTTTAATTAAGAATTACTTTTGCATTTAATTTTAAATTATTTTTTAAAAGTAATCAAATTTAAGTATTTTATTTTAAATTATAGCATTATATTTATGTCATTATAAAATATTTTACAACACTAAGAAAAAGCCATAGAAAACTACATAATATCACAAATCAAATGCTATAAATGACTATCGTATAACTCATGATTAACGCTATAACATCTCTATTTAAGATAGCACACGAAAAAACGCTATGATAGGGAGGGGGTCTATTATAGATGCGGCTGTCACGACGTTCTTCGAAACTCTACGAAAACGATATAGTAGCACATTCTCGATGCTACTAATGCCGATATTTCTCGTAGTGGACACCTCTGCATTATCCCTTAACCTTATATCATATCTAAATATTTTGTTTCCTTTTCGCCTTGTAGGATCTAGGAAGGAGACAAGAGGTCTATGGTTGGATCCTTCAAAATTGAGGTATTGGGATCTACATGCTGGGTACAGGTCTGACCATTCACTATTGCATATTGCTCTGTCTAGCCTGCAGTAGTGTATGTCTTTTGCCTCTCCATGACAAGAATTCTCCAGAATGCTTGATATCAAACAGATCGTTGCTTGACAAGAAGGTCCGGAACGCGCAGAAGGTTCCATCAGCCCTTTCAGGTCCTCCTGAATTTTCTCTCTTATCTGTGATCTCATTAAAGTCACCAGTGAGAAACCATGGTTCTTCAGATGCAGTGTTTAAGTTCGTGATTTTTATCCAAACATCTTGTCATTTTTTTGGTCAGGTTCGCCGTAAACAAATGTAGCATGGAAGGTTCTGCCCTTGTACTCGATTGTTGTATCGATGTAGTTATCACATTTTGAGATGATGGTTGTCTTCACATCCTCCTTCCATCCTAGATACAGCCCTCCTCCTCCTGGACTGTGTGGTGGCACAATGCAGCACTTTGTAGAAATTCCAACTCTTGTATGACCATTGCTTCAGCATTTTTGGTCTCCATGAGGAATACTATATCGGGAGAGTTTACTATGTGGATCTCCCGCATTCGTTGGACTGTTATGGGATTCCCCAACCCACAACAGTTCCAGCTTACTACAGCTAATGAACCGGGGGTAGAGGTGCGTGAAAATCATTCTATGATTTGACCATAGCTGGAATTATCACTGATTTTGGCTGTCTTGTAGGGTTTGCCTGAGAAGAATTTCCATTTAGTTGTCTTGGAGTACTTATTGACGGTCCTGCTTTGGATGAGGCTTTTTTGTCAGTGGCTTTTTAACTCTGCTTTAAAGAGTTCCGAGATCCAGAGGGCAACTGACGAGTTAGTATAATGTTTCTCTTTCTTGAGTTTGCGGCCCTTAGCCGTGTGGGCTTATTACTCTAGATTTTAGCTTGCGGGTTCTTTCAGTCGTTTGTTCTGTTACCCTCTCAGGTGGTTCCTCCTCCATTTTTGGTGTCGATTCTCTATCATTCTGGTATCTTTGTGGTATGATAGGAGATATGTTAACAAAGGAGTGGAAGGGGGTTTCCTCAGTACGTTCAGAGCTCTCATGCCTAACGTCTTGTTGTGGTACCGGGAGTAGAGCTTGTGTTTGTGATTGATAAGCCGCAGCAATGATTCTTGCTGCCGTTGCTTCTGTATCTCCTCTAACATCTCCATCTAAGACCCTTTGTCTCCTAGCAGCCACTTCTGTTGGGTTCGCACAGGTGAGGTATTGATTTTTAGCTCGGTGTAAATCCTCCAAGACTTCCTCAGTTGTTAGGATGTGCTGGTTGCGAGGTTCATGGGGTTCCTGGTGGGGAGTGGTCTCTTCTTCAGGTTATATTCCAGCTACATTACGCGATGTAGGTGTGGCTAATCTAGGAGGTCTTGTCTCTGTTAGTCGTTCTCTCCATTGCAGCCGTTTTTGGGAGGGATGTACATCAGGTATGCCACTTCTGTAGCCATCTCTTCTGTTGCTTACATAAGCTGGTGAGGAAGTGTACCATGAGTTTCCTCTGTTTCTCCACGCTTCTCTAGGTTGTTCATGACGTAAGTTCTCTCCTGCAGGAGGGGGGTTTCTAGTTTTCCTTTTGCTTATACGGTCCCCGAACAGATTGCCATGTCTGTCGACCCTTTGCTAAAACTCCGGGCCTGAGCTGAGGTCCTTAGTCTGGGTTAGGCTCCTTCTAGTTGAGATGCGATGAGATTCAGAACCGTGTTGGTGGGGTTTTGTATTCTCAATTTCCTCTTCTTGATTTGGGCCTTGGATCTCCTTCGTTGTAGATCTCTGCGTTTTTTTGGGACATACGCTACTTTGGTGAGTGAGGAGCGAGCAGGAGGAGCAGTGATTTTCCAATCTCTCATACTATGTAATCACTCTCTCTTCTCCGGAGTCGAATTCCACTACCGATTGTTTTATCAATGGTTTGAGACCATCTATCAGAACCTTGACTCTTGCTTTTGTTTGGTTAGTTTGTGCTTCACGTAGGTTCCAAGTTCCTGCCCAATGTTGCAGATCATTGTGTCTTTCCAGTAATGGAGGGGGAGGCCTTTTATCCTTATCCAAAATGGGATCTGTGAAGGGAAAGAGGAGGAGATAACCGGCTTCCACCTCTGAAGAATCACCATCCAATAGCTGAAGTGGTATGGTCTGTTATCTAGAATCCATTGCAGGTCATCCTCTCTTTCAAAGCGATATTGGAAGTAGTTGTTACCCAAGTCTGAGCCTACTGCTCTTCTTTTCAGATTCCACTTTTGAGGCAGAGAGGGGATCTTTTGTTCACATGGGTTTGTTAGTCTCCCAATGAGGATGAGTTCGTTTTCTTTAATGAGAAGTGAGGTGTCGAGGCTGGGTGCTTTGATTCTCTTCACCGACGGGTTTGTAGTTTCATAGACATGCTGTTTGCCTTTCTCCCTTTCAGAGAAGCGGTGTGCCATGTTTAACTGGCTGATAGAAGTAGTCACTAGAAGAGTTGGTATGTCGACTCTGAGTGCACAATGTTCTATATTCCAGTGAGGTTTTAGTATTCGTAGTGAGAGATGGAGATTTGAGCTTTGAACCAGATGGTGTTTTAGAGAAACAGGAGGGTGATGCACTTGCAAAAGCGTTGATAAATTTGAGTACTTCTTCTCGGAGGTGTGCTTTAGATCTGCTTCAAGTTTTGAAAATTTGCTTCGGAAGAACGCTACTTTAGGGAAAGAATTAGGTTAAAAATCCTTAAAAACTCTTATTTATGGGATTCAACAATAATTATGGACCCCACAATTATTTACACATATATAATAAATACATACATATATATATATACATAATGCATATATTAAGAACCCAATGGTGGTTTTGGTCTTAAAGAGTGTGTGCATAAAACTCCTGACACCTTTTTTTTTTATGTTTCTCTCCTATTTTAGTTTTCTTAATTGGTTTATTGGCTTAGAACTCTATCTTGAACTCTACCGTTGGCCATGCTCTTATTCAAACGACGTCAAGTATTTATACAAGATGTAAGTTACCTCCAACTTTATTGTATCTAACAACATATATCTCTAAGAGTTTAGATTTATTTCTAAAATAAATACAAACTTAGTTATCTTTATCTAAAATTATTCATACACTTCTGTTCCAAAAAAAAAAAAAAAAAAATTATTCATACACTAAGTGGTTTTTTCACTAAATAATACATTAAAACAGTAGAGGTAAAATAAAATTCTGCATTACAATGTAAAACGACAATCTTTGTAAGAAAAAATAAAAATCTTAAAATAACATTCTTTTTAAAATGTAAGGAGTATATATATAATCAGAATTTTGTTGTCAATATACAAAACATTAAGACGATGGACAACGGACAAAGCACAAGCACTTGGTTGCCATGCAACTAGTCATCATTGGATGTTTCCCTTGCGTCTGCTTCTTACACGTAGATAAACAATCTGCCTTCACACATTTTCCAGGTTTTTGGTTATTTAGAATTACCATACACAAATGCATTTCTTTTTGACTCTCCTGCCTTATATTCCCCATTGTCCCGGCTACTGTTATGTATAAAATATATAAATCTCGGATTATGTAATAAAAATAACAGTATTCTTTGGATGTGAAAGTAAATGTTTTCGATAATTTTTTACATATTATTAAAATATTCAAAGTAATAATTATATATTTCTAAAACTCACTGATTAACTTTTAGACATACAAAAATTGTAAATAATCTGATATAAAGATAATCTAAACATATCATGTTAATTTACATGTAAAATGATGGATCATTGTTATTTCTTACACAAAAATTTTATAGCTTTACATATTAATTTACTCGGGACAAACTGAATTATTGATGAAAAAGAGTTTGTTGAATCAATTAAGAATTCATAATACATGACCGTATATGTACTGATAAATAAGAAAAAAAGGTGAAGAAATAACATAAAAGGCCTTTTGGAAATCGGTTCCATAGATCTACTACAAAACTACGGTAGTTCAAATTTATAGGTCTAGTATGGACATTTTATATATGAAATCAATCCGATATTATGCAATTTCAGTGAAAATGAACTATAACAAAATATCTATAACAACTGAGTTTATTAATTACTAAAGTAACATGCTGCAGTGAAGAAGAAAAACAGAAATAAAAATTCCAATTTTTTTTTTTTTTTTTGTAACTTAATTCCAATTTGTTTATGTTAGGAACAAATGTAATATATTACAAAATCATAAACACAAACCTAGTACAAGAATGACGACAATACTCGGAACATTAAACGAAAATATAAATGTTTTTTTTTTTTTTTTTTTTTTGATAAAAAAAAGGGTTAAACCCGGGTCTATTAAAGACACAGACCTAACCCCCGGGTGGAGGTACAGCCCACGGATAGACCCTCTCCTGGGCATTCAAATGAGCCGAAAGCATAGCTCATATCCGTGTGGCCAGTGGGAATCGAACCCGGGACCGTATCGGGACCGAAGCTCCCTCAAATACCACTAGGCTAACCCCGCTGGTTAATATAAATGTTTTTTTCATCCTAAACGATATAAATTAATTGACTGTGATTCTTTTATCATAAAGCTGATTTTTGTTTCAAGAATAAAAGGAAACAAGAAAGTATATGTATATGTATATGTATATTTAAGAAGTGGAGTGTATCCCATGCGATAAAATATCGATTTAAAGCTATTTACCTCCTTTAGTTTCGGTTAAGATGTCGTTTCGCATAATTCCAGATTTTTGTTTTACTTTTTTTTTGAAAAAAATCTGGAATTATGCGAAACCACATCTTAACCGAAACTAAAGGAATATGTAATGCACTAGACTCGCGCACTGGATTTTTGTTTTACTTATTTGATATGTAATGCACTAGACTCGCGCACTTTTACCAAATGTTTATTTTCCCATCCAAAAATAGAATAAAATTTATAAAATATATATAATTCATAATATACATATTTTGGGTAAAAATCAAGAAATAAGAATTTGGTTTATATAAGGAAATGCTATAAATAACGAAACAGTTGAAATCTAAACATATATATTTTTAACTCTGATTAATTGTGTTATTATATAGATGATTTTACACCTGACATTTTATATATCTTATGAAGTGGACAAGACCTCAAAAAAACGACCTACATGCCACCACCGCCTGCATTCGTTGTAAAGACCCTCACAAGTGGATAGGATTTGGTCGAGAAAAATCCCGCTCGATCAGATTGGAGTTGGTTCGACCAGAATCAAAAATTAAAATGAATGAGTAAATTAATATCTCGACGGGACTGTCTTGTGTTTGAAAGACTTTCTCTTGATAGTTCTGATCAAGTGTTTGTGGGAACCGAATTTTGCACTGTCGATTTCCGTTTAAATTAGGAAAGTATGAGAACCCTAATTTCCCAGAAGTTCCGGATATCTGCTAATACCAAACGCCAAGCAATCAGAACACGAAACGAGAACAATAATAAAATAAGAAATCGAAAAAGAGAGCAAGATAGTTCTTATTCCGAATCTACGTTTGAGCGTTTACAACAAGGTAAGTGCCTGGGCTACGAGAGCTGTCGGCGAGATTCCTAGTTCTAAAACCCTAAGACGGCAAAAACCTAATTGAGTCGCAGCTCGAATAACAAAAACGGAAAATTGCCTAAAATCGCTCTAAGTGCTAAGTTTGCTGTGTAAAAGTTCTCCTCAATGCCTCTCGCCTAGGACTCCTTATATACTGGCTCCAAGGTCGGTTTACGTTTTTCCCCTTCTGCCCTGAAGCCGCCATAGCATAAAAATGGAGATATTCCATTTTTTCCGGTCTTCGTAATTATCTTCAAAATTTCGTATTTATCCGCGGAAACTTGACATTTATCTTTCCTTGCGAACCAAGCGTAAACCGTCATGCGGCTTACGGGCTGTTGGTTAAGAAATCGTAAGTTGGGCCTCGAGTCATATCTTAGGTCCCTTTGGGCCGTCTTCCGACTCGAAGCGTTTATTACGGCTTCTTTCGATAAAGAACGAACTTTCCACGGTTTTTAGTTTGATCGATAACTTAGAATGGCGGGGAATCGTGAAATGGGTTCGCTACGGTCTTCGGGAGATAGCATCGAAGGGTAGACAAGAACGCATGGACTAATGTCGTATCGACATTTCAAAAGAGCTCGGTCGCTACGTAACGACCGAACTTCGGTTCGAGCTCGGTCGCTACGTAGCGACCGAGCGGAATAGACGTTCGGTCGCTACGTAGCGACCGAGCGGAATGGACGTTCAGTCACTATGTAGCGATCCTTTTCGAGCTCTTGTCGGATGACTCGCGTTTCCTCCGCAAAGCTTTTCGTAAAGAAGAATCTATTTCGAAAAAGTATTTGTCGAAGAAGGTTTCTACGTTTTCTTTTCGGAGATTTGGACGTTAACATCGTCGCAACCGTTTTCGACCCCAACAGTTAGCCCCCCAGCTCGTTGGGAGCGTGGATTTCTAGTGAGATCCCAATGCGCGGTATGGCGAGTTCGGACGAGATTGGTGTATTTGGGCAAAGTTCGTGTCCAAAAATCCGCAAGTAAATAGTAATTTCTCATGCCTATAAGAAGGGAGGTAATTTCTTCACAATCTTTACACTTACTCATTCTCATAGAGAGGTTTTCTTGAAAAGTTCTTTATTCTTTTTCTTTCTCTCTATCATTTCCTCCTTGATCAAAAAGAAAAACACGAGATGTCGAGTAAGAAGAGGAGTTTGAAGAAAGGGTCTTTGCCCACGAACGTTTCTGAAGAGCTTCGAGTGCCGAAGTTGGAATTCGTTTCTCATTCGGTAGACCCAGCCGAGAACGAGGCATGGTGGGTGGCGAGTTACGGTTCGATCACGCCTCCCAAAGAAAAATCGTTCCCGGTCATGAACCATCGCCCGGTGAAGGCAGGTGCACCAAGTAGGAGTACTACTGAATTTCTCGAGGTCATGAGGTCGTTCTACCATATTTCGGACGCGGTGGAATTCAGGGTTCCTCGTCAAGGAGAATGCGCTAGTAGTCCCCCGGAGGGCTTCTTTACTTGTTACGAGGCATTCGTAGTGTGTTGTCGTTTGTGGTTCCCGATCCCCGAGATTATCGTCCGTGTGTTGGGTCGTTTCGGGGTGGCGATAAGCCAACTGAATCCTCTTGGCGTCCATCACCTCATAGGAATCCTGGTCCTGAGCTACGAGCATGGTCTCTCTCTCACCGTCGATCACTTCGAAGCGCTTTTTCGATTATAGATCATCAGGGATACGGACACGTACAGGCTGGTTCCTCGGAACTTCATGTCAATGGTAAAGGGTTTTCTTCTAACTTCAACTCGTGGAAGAATTTTTTCTTCTTCGTTCGTGTAGACGCAGCGTCCGTTGAGGAGAGTTGTATCCCACTGTTTCGGAGGTTGCCGAACGATCGTCCCTTTATCAACCCTCTTGATTCGTTTCCTGAAGACATTATTGCGATGAGGGATCTGCTCAGGAATGGTCCTTTTTTCTGGACTTCCTTTACGCCGAAGAGAGTTCGAAAGGCGCTGAGGTTTGTGCATCCTAGTCCTGCTTTGGGCGGAGAAACAAGGAGTGATTCCGAACCTGAAAGACCAAGGTCCCAACGCCGCTCCCACGATTGTGACGGGGCTGAACTCTTCGAAGGGGAAAGATATTGATCTCGGTGACCTGGAGTTTTTGGTGGATGATTGCATGCTTCCAGGATGGGATCCGAACCTTGCTTTCGGCGATGGAACCGGTACGAGCGAGGTCCCTATTCTGGACTTTGATAATTTCTTCGCTGGTCTTCCGTCGGGCTTTGATTCTCCTCCGGCCACGAGCGAGTCGGGGAGGCCGAAAGTCGTCGCGGAAGAATCTCGTATCATTAACGGGGTATAAGAATTTTGACGAACGTTATTATTATTTTTTGCTTATAACGTGTCAATCGGTTTTATAGGGTTTGAACTTGCTTGGATCGGCCATTGAGGCGAGCCATAGAGAGGCCATGATCTATCACTTTAAAGCGGAGAAGGCGGAAAAGGATCTTGCTCGCATGCGAGAAGAGATGTTGGCACGAGACGCTCAACTCGTTTGTGATCATGCCAGGGCTGTTCGTAGGGCGGAACGGAAGGGCAAGAGGGAAATTGTCGAGGTGATGAAGACTCGCGCTTCTCAATTTCAGAGTACGGGAATCTTAAGGGCGCTTTCAACTCGCTGGCCGACTTCCGTGAGTGTCGCGGCTCCGTCGGGAGCCATTGGAAGACGTAGGCGGATGACTACGTTTTCGAGAGGGAGATGGAGTTAATGAAGGGTGGCATGAAGGATCATGCTCACGCTGAGGCGATCATTCCTCCGATCGATGGGAAGATTCAAGGATTCTGGGATCCCATCCCGGTTTCTCCTGATACCGTAGAAACCGCGACTGATTTTGCTGGTGACGATGAGGAAGTGAACTTTCCCGCGGATGCATTCAGAGCTTCCTTGTCCGAGAATTTTAACTTTGATCTGTGAGCGTTTTGACGGGAAGGAGTTTTTCCCTTTATCTAGTATTTAGCGGTCGAGTGTGGCCTTTGTTCATATATGTCTGGCTGAGTGTGGCCTTCGAACTTTGTATGGGCCTATTTTGGCCGTTTTTGTCGGAACTGACCATTGGTGGCTTTGAACCCCTACCGCTATGCGATTTATATAATGGATGTTTGTTTTAGTTACTTTGTTTAGAGTGGGTTTGAAGTAAGCATGAGTTGTCGTCTCATATTTAACTTCGTTGAGGCGTTCAATCTGTTAGTTTATTCGAGACGTGAGTTTTCGTAAAAATTATTTACGATCTTTCGGGAACGTTGAGATACGAACGAAGAGACATGTTTTAGGATCTCGTATCGTTTAGATATCATGTCTTTGAGATGTCTGAGACCAATGCGATGGGTTTAGGGCAAGACCTAGGTTTACTCTCGGTTTTAAGGTTTGTACGGTGACTAGCCGGCTATCGGTTTTCCTGTTGCGATTTCTACCTGATTCGTACCAATTTAAAGTCCGCGATAGGTTCTCGGCTTATACGACTTGTATGGTATGAATCGAGCATCTTTCCAGAGACAATTTTTAAGCCAACTGGAAGTGCTAGACCAAAATTTTGGATTTTTTTGTAGCGCGCTTTCGTCCTTGTGTTGGACGTTTGAAGATCAAAAGAGTGATCAAGTTGCGTTTGTTTAAGACGGCTGATGTGTTCGTCGGGGCCAATCGATAAACGGAGTGTAAGAATTGTAGTGATCGCGTTCGGACAATTTGTTCATATCATCTCTATTTTTAACTTGGCGACGTCTCGCAGTTATTTTGAAGACTATACGTATATTTTCGGTGCTGAAGTGAGATTGTTTTACGATTTTGGGCCGCACGAGGCTGCTGGCAAGAGTATTAACGTTCGTATAATTTCTAGGCGTGTTCTGAGACTTTTGCAAGTGTCTTAAAAAGGAGCGACGCATATTGATCGTAACAATTTTTGAAATCTCTATAGAATTCGATTACAATAACGCATATTTTCTTATGTGGGAGTATACGAGTATACGCACCCACTCCCCCCCCCCTTTTTAGAGAGCGGGGATAGCTGAACTCTTCTTTCGACGAGCTGCCTACGTACCCCTTTCGAGGATCAAGCCATCTCGTAGTTCTGTTTTATGCCGCGAGCATTTTCAGTCGGCGGTTGTTGCCGCGCTAACCGCCTTGATCGTGATTATCGTGGCTGGGTCAGTGTTCTCTTCTGGATGTTCCGGTTTAGTTGTAGTGTCGGCTTCGGACTCATGTTGAGTTTCGACACCCGAAGCGCCTGCGTCAGCAGACGATGTTAAATCGTCTTTTTTTGAAACCTTGTCGGTCGAAGATTTATCAATCTTCGTGCGTTTACGATTTGCCGTTGCAGAGGTCGTCATCTGTCTTAACTTGTATTCCGCAAAGAAGCACAGTTGCGACTGTTTCTGACATCCCCAGATAGCTGCGACTCCATTTGGGGTCGGGAATTTGACGCCCAGGTGGTACGTCGATGGAATGGCTTGCATAGTGTTGAGCCATGGGGTTCCCATGATCACGTTGTAGATGGCAGGATGATCGACTACCGCGAACTCGACTATTTTTGTGATCTCCTTGGCCATGACTGGTAGCTGAATC
The DNA here is from genome assembly GCF_020379485.1 of Brassica napus. Lineage (NCBI taxonomy): Eukaryota > Viridiplantae > Streptophyta > Magnoliopsida > Brassicales > Brassicaceae > Brassica > Brassica napus. The sequence continues at coordinate 29,924,926 of NC_063452.1, forward strand.
GATCCGAGGGTCATCGATACTTCACCTGAAAACCCTGTGAGCGGTTTCGGAGTTAGAGTTACTTGTCCGAGTTCGATGCTCATCCGATTGAAAGTTTCACGGAAGATTACATTGACCGTGCTTTCCATGTCAATGAGTACTCTTTCGACTTCCAGATCTCGTATGACGAGGTCTATGACGAGCGGATCGCAGTGAGGTTGATCGATCCCGCCGGCTTCCTCCTTTGTGAAGGTGATTGAGCAGTTCTGATCATCTCGGGTAAGAGACCATGTAGGCCAGTTTTCGCTTGACTCCGCCTTCCGCTGGTAAGCCTTGATGGCCAAAACCGTATCGTTGCAGAATTGTGATCCTCCGATAATCATGTTGACTCTACGACGATTGTTATCGTTCCCTTTGTCGTCTGGCCTCCTGCCGCGTTTATCCCCAGATTGGTTTCTTTGAGGAGATCTCTCCGCGGAAAGATTTCTGTCCGGCTTCGGGGGGCGATCGATCTCGAGGATGAGATCTTTCACGCTGGTTACTTCCGAGAGTTCTCCGGCTAGTAGCTTCGCGGCCAGCCTTGCTCCCAAGACCTTGCAGTTAGTCGTGGAGTGTCCTCGGGACTGGTGGAACTCGCAGAAGGTGTTTTTATCATATCCTTGATTGCGAGTCCACGTATTACCCGTGGTTCAGCCCTGGTCTGAGCCGATCGCGTAATTGTGTGCTCCTTGGAGTTCTTCCCCCTCGTGATGGACATACTTGTCGTTATGAGGGTCCTTCTTCCTTGTTTTTGGGTCTACATCTTTCGAGGATGATCTCGCCGACTTATGTTTTTGCGATAAGATTTTCGTTTCTTCCTCGATCCTGATGTAGTCTGTCGCCTTGTGGAGGGCGTCTTGGATTGTTTGTGGTTTTTCGAGGGATATCCATTTTCTGAATTTCGACTTGTACTAGAGCGCCTTACTGAGCACATCGATGGCCACCTTGTCGCTTATCCTGCTGACCCTAGACATTACCAACTTGAATCGGCTGATGAACTCGCGGAGGGGTTCGTCTTCCCTCTGGGACAGACTCCAGAGATCGACATCGGAAGTTTCTCTATTTATGAACATAGAGTATTGCTTGAGAAATTCCGATGCGAGCTGTCGGAAACTTCCGATAGGGTTTCGCTTAAGGCGCGCGAACCATTCGAGGGCTGCTCCTTCAAGATTCTCGACGAACAGGCGGCAGTTGCCGGCGTCTCTTTTGCCGTCCTTCAGCCTCGCTCTTCCCATTATGATGTTGAAAGCCTGAAGGTGCGCTCTCGGATCGGTCGTACCATCATACTTCGGTACTTTGATTTTTCCTGGATCGGATACCCTCGTATCTGAGATGCGAGCGGTGAAAGGGGTCTTCCGAGCCCATTCCAGCAGTCTGTCGATCTCGGGGGCTGCGCTGGTAGCGTGATGGATTTGGGATTTTACAGCTCTTACTTCTGCCGCAGTCTTGGTGATATAGTCACGAAGATCGCGTATATCCGACGTCTCGTCAGCAGATTTTTCCGCGCTTGTCGGCGTTCACTGCTAGTGAGCTCGGTCTGTTTTTCAGCCAGCTCTTCTTGTTCGTTCCAATAGAGGATTTCCTCCTCTTCTGTCATTGGTTTGTCGAACGGAGAGCTTTCCCGAGTGAATAGGCTTCTGGTCCTCCTTAGATGCCTATCGACGTCCTCATCAGTATTGTTGGAGACATCGCTAGGATCCAGGTCGACTTGCTCGACTCCGTTGTCCTCTGAAGCCTTCGCGGGAGGCGGAGGGCTTTCAGAGTTTCCCTTTTCGATGGGAGATTTCTCGCTAGGGTTTTAACCCGAAGGTCGTTCCTGCGCGGCTCCAGGCCTGTTGAGTGGGGTTGCAAAGTCGAGTCTTTTCCCGCGGACTTTAGTGGTTCCGTGGGGGCAGATTGCTCGAGTTCTTGCCGTTAAAGTTTCAACTTGTTTGGTCAAGGTGGTCACAAGCTTATCCTGTTCTTCCGACCTTTTTTCGTAGGTGGCGAACATCTTTTTAAACTCCTCGAGCACCGTGGCGTTGGATGGTGCGTTGGCCGCGGATACGTCCGCTGCGGGAGTGTGGAGATCAGTGTCGCTGCCTCCGTTTAGAGGAGTCTGCACGTTATCCGTGTCGTCAGTTGACATGTCTGGCTGAGCGTGATGTGGTTGAGAGTTAGATTGATCTGTACCCCCCCCCCTCCTTCTAGCGCCAAACTGTGGGAACCGAAATTCGCACTGTCGATTTCCGTTTAAATTTGGAAAGTAGGAGAACCCTAATTTCCCAGAGGTCCCGGATATCTGCTAATACCACACGCCAAGCAATCAGAACACGAAACGAGAACATTAATAAAATAAGAAATCGAAAAAGAGAGCAAGATAGTTCTTATTCTGAATCTGCGTTTGAGCGTTTACAACAAGGTAAGTGCCTGGGCTACGAGAGCTGTCGGCGAGATTCCTAGTTCTAAAACCCTAAGACGGCAAAAACCTAATTGAGTCGCAGCTCGAATAACAAAAACGGAAAATTGCCTAAAATCGCTCTAATTGCTAAGTTTGCTGTGTAAAAGTTCTCCTCCATGCCTCTCGCCTAGGACTCTTTATATACTGGCTCCAAGGCCGGTTTACGTTTTTCCCTTTCTGCTCTTAAGCCGCCATAGCATAAAAATGGAGATATTCCATTTTTTCCGATCTTCGTAATTATCTTCAAAATTTCGTATTTATCCGCGGAAACTTGACATTTATCTTTCCTTACGAACCAAGCGTAAACCGTCATGCGGCTTACGGGCTGTTGGTTAAGAAATCGTAAGTTGGGCCTCGAGTCATGTCTTAGGTCCCTTTGGGCCGTCTTCCGACTCGAAGCGTTTATTACGGCTTCTTTCGATAAAGAACGAACTTTCCACGGTTTTTACGGTAAAGTTTGATCGATAACTTAGAATGGCGGGGAATCGTGAAATGGGTTCGCTACGGTCTTCGGGAGATAGCATCGAAGGGTAGACGAGAACGCATGGACTAATGTCGTATCGACGTTTCAGAAGAGCGACCGAAATTTGGTTCGAGCTCGGTCGCTACGTAGCGACCGAGCTCCGGCTACGTAGCGACCGAGCGTAGCGACCGAGTTTCGACTCGAGCTCGGTCGCTACGTAGCGACCGAGCGGAATGGACGTTCGGTCGCTACGTAGCGACCGAGCCTTTGTTCGAACTCGGTCGCTACGTAGCGACCGAGCGGAGCACGTGTTCGGTCGCTGCGTAACGATCCTTTTCGAGCTCTTGTCGGATGACTCGCGTTTCCTCCGTAAAGCTTTTCGTAGATAAGAATCTATTTCGAAAAAGTATTTGTCGAAGAAGGTTTCTACGTTTTCTTTTCGGAGATTTGGACGTTAACTTCGTCGCAACCGTTTTCGACCCCAACAGTGTTAGTTATTTTTGGTCGAATTTATTTAAGTTGAACGAGTTTATAAAAAAGAAGGATGAGAACCGATAGACGGAAAACATTTGATCGAGAACTGGTCCGGAATACTTTCAGATGCTTGCTAGTCATGTGCATGTCTTGTGCTACCTGCATGCTTGCTTCATTTAAATTATCACGTGAATGTCATAAGCTGCATGTGTGCTTGTTGGATAAGTCAATCATGTGAAAGTCACAAGCTATTTGCTCCAGCTGCTTGCAGCTTTCTTCATATGAGGGAAATGAGAGCAGCTGGGCTGTTGAGAGCGATGAAGCTGGTCTCCATCTGTCCACTCCTTTCCTTGCTTTGTTCTGAGTGAAACCTTCTTCTGAAATTACTCCTTAACCTCTTATTTGGACGTCCTGAACCAGTAAGCAAAACCAAAGAAAAATTCAGAGAAAACGAGAGAAAAAAAAATTAGAGAAAAATCTGTGAAAAATCATGAAAATTCAGGAAAAATCAGAGATTGATATTGAATCATGGACGGCCCTTTCTATCTTTCTTGTGCCTTGAATCAGTGGTTGTGGTGTGTAAAAAAATTGTCGATGGTCCAGGAGATTCATGAGATCAATCCAAAACTTTTAGATGGTCCAGGAGATTCATGAGATCAGTAAAAAATTTGTAGATGAACCTTGGTCATTACGTCCTGCCTTGATCAGTTCTATCTAGCATAATGGTCAGGATCAATTATGTTTTAACCATTCAGGAAAACCACACCTTAGACTAGACTAATTAAACTTTGTGTTCCATCCGATCAGGTTTGAGTTCATATGGTCGAAGAGGGTAATCAGACCAGCCAAATCATGCCTTGTCCTCATTCTGTTTTGGGAGTAATCAGCAAGTGCTGCATGTTTAGTTGAGCTCAATTCTAGTCTTCCTTAGCCAATCTCATGGATACAAAGGTGAGTCTAGATAGAGGATTGATGAGTTATGTGAAGTGATCCTGGATAGATTGATCACGTCCCTGAATGTTCTCCAACGATTGTGATGATGAAATAAGCAGCGGATTGAGATGATACTTCTAAGAGTTGCGGAATTGGCTCTCAGACTATCGGATTTTGCTTGCAATGTAAGGATGAATCCAAGATACACTAGACAAGCTTTGATCAAACTAGATTCAGAGAGAATTTTTATTAGAAAAGAGTTTGATGATTTTACTGAGGAATTTCGTCCATAATATATAGAAAAGAAGACTGTACATGCACAGCTTCTTGGAAACACAACATAATTAATGAAAATATAGCCTAAAGTTCAAATTTAAAAGATAGACTTATGGATCCTTCTTCATGGACGAAATGAGACAAGAAATGGGCATGGTTTCATCAAGAGGCTCATGTGTAGTGTTGTGTCCAAGCCTCATTAAAAACCTTGTTTGGAAAACCCAGTGGGACAAAACCAAACCAAGAAAAAGAGTGCAAGTCACAACACCTCTCTTGATGAATGAGCTAGGTGGCTTGAATCACAACCAATGTGGTTGGATCAGCACACTCTAGACTGCCCTGGATAGTGTGTAGGAGTTGGTGAAGAGATTGCTGGAACCTTGCTTGCTTAGACCTAGTCATCAGACCAAGTGGTATGTTTAAATCGTCAGAATGACATCCATGGGGTTGCATCCACAGAATCGTATCCACTAGATTGCATCCATTATGTAGCACCCACCGAGTCACATTCTTTAAATTCCTTAAGTTCTGGTACAAGCTGCTCTATCTCTTTAGTTGCATCAGTTCCTTTGCTTGCCAAGATCACATCAGTTCCTTTGCTTGCCAAGATCACATCATCCTCTCCCACTTTAAAAGGATTTGACCTCAAATCTGTTTCATCTGCATGATAAGGAACTAGATCAGTAATATTGAAGCTTGAACTTGCATTATACTTACCTCGGATATCCAGTTGATAGGCATGGTTGCTGTTCCGTTTGGTTATCCTTTCTCCTGATGAATTCCTCATTTCTGGTTCATACACATCACCATATAACAGGTTAGCACACGAACAATCATCATAGAGTAATAGAAATTGTCCAAATCTGTTTTTATTCGGTTTTGGATAGGATGTTGCATATGGAGGTGCTTCCTTGATGAGTATGAAACAAGTGACGTCTTGGTGTTCATGCTGGTTCAAATCAGGTGGTTTGAACCGCTTGTCTTCTTCTTGCTTATAGCTTCTTCTTTTATGCTTCAAGGCTTTTCTGAAATCTGTACTTGGTTCTTTTGACAAAAACAAGTGCATTATATCTGTGTTTTCAGTGATAAAATAATTCTTGAAAAGATGATTACTTACCTTAGCATGCTCACCTGGTCGCCATATATAGGATTGAGATGCTCTAAACTCAAACAGTTCAGAATAAAACAAGTGTAGGTTTACCTGAGTTGTAGAATCAGTAATTTGCATTTCTGGATTGGTTTCAGCCTTAAACTGATTTCTTGTGGACGTAGAAAGGACTAAGAATGTGGGACAGGTTGTTTCATAGCTTGATTCCTTCTTTTCAAAAAGTGTAGAGCTCAAAACAGTCTGACCTGTGACAACAACAAGCAAATCAGGTTTCATGCGTTTCTTTTAATCTAGAAAATTACCTCGGGTTGGTTGCTTTGGAGTTTGCTGTAGACTGAGTTTATAGGGTGGTTTCTCCTTGAATTGAGAAGAAAACATGAGTTCTTCTCCTGCTCCAGTAATAACTTCACCATTTTCTCTAGTGAATTCTCCATCCCCACTCCTTGTTTGATAATTTCTGCAATGGTACTGAAACTGTTGCAAATCTGGTGACTTCCATAGCTTGATTTGGTCGAGGGGACTATCTTCCAACTCCTTAGGACCCAAGGTGATTCTATCAAGAACAAAGTTTTCACCAAGGCTGATAAGTATGCTGAAATATGCTCCAGGTCTCCATAATTAGGTCTGCATCCTCCCAACCCAATCACATATAATCATCTCTTGGAATTGATCCAAACCGACATGTTTTTCCAACAGGTAATAACTTGATGATCAGGTGGCCATTTACTGTGTTGTTTGGTTTGTTGGATCCAGGACTGATTGGATAACATTCTCCAATTGGTTTCATGGTGAAACTCTTGCTGAGCTGAGACATGCAAAATCTTATCTTCAAAATCAATGCACATGCGATGTCTTGTCACTGTCCTAGTAGGGATCAATTCATTCTTTTCATTTGTGATAACAGTGATCCCACCTTTCTTAGGTACTACATGAACAGGGCTGACCCATTTACTATCAGATATGGCATAGATTACACCTGCTTCAAGAAGTTTCATAATCTCTTTCTTAACGACATCTTTTAGATTCGGGTTTAACCTCCTCTGATGTTCGACAGAAGTCATTGATTCATCTTCTAGGTGTATTCTATGCATGCATAAATCAGGTGAAATGCCAGGTATGTCAGCTAGCGAATATCCTAATGCCTTACGATATTTCCTAAGCTCACACAAAAGCAATGTAGTTTCCACATTATTTAGCTCAGCATTGACAATGACAGGATATGAGGAATTCAGACCTAAGAAAGCATACCTGAGCCCCTTGGGAAGGGGTTTTAGCTCAACCTTAGGAGCTTTAAGCTCGCTCCAGGGATCCTCTGGTTGGTTCGACAGAACAGGCGAGTTCGGTGTAGGGGTCGCTCTAGATGGAGTGGTTTCGACCCTGTTGCTTGCCTCCTCCAGACTTAGACTCGCTACCATTCTTCCCATACTCCTTGCGGAATCAAGCATCTTGGCATACCCGTCTGCATCAATGTTTACGACACTCTGCTCGGCCTCAGCTCTTACTAGTGCAAGCTCAAGTGGGTCTTCTGTAAGAATCTCCTCGATCATTCCTTCGCGAGGTTGCAGCGGGTCAATCCCTTCATCAACCTCAAAGGTCTGCCCATCTAACATCGGCTTTTTAGTAGTTCATCCATCTCGAATTGCATGACTATGTCCCCAAGATTCAGATCAATCTTCCCTTGTCGCACATCAATGATGGCTCCAACAGTACATAGGAATGGTCTTCCCAAGATGAGAGGATACTTAGACTCTTCTTCCAGCTCCAGAACAACGAAGTCTGCTGGAACAGAGGTGTTTCCGACTTTTACTTGGAGATCCTCTAGTATACCAACTGGGGATTTGACTGATCTATACGCGAACACTAAGGACATCTTAGTTGGTTTGAAATGTGTGTATCCTAGACGTCGTGCTACAGAGTAAGGCATGAGGTTCACGCTGGACCCAAGATCAACCAAGGAGCATGCAAAAATTGTCTTCCCAATCTGGATAGAGAGGACGAACTTGCCGGGGTCTCCTCGCTTCTTTATCTGCCTGTTCTGAAGCACTGCGCTGCACTCCTTGGAAACTGTCATGAATTCGCTCTCCTCTGATATTTTTCCTGAGATCAATCCCTTCATAAAGCTGCGCATGGAGGGCATCATCTGGATCGCATCCATCAAGGGGAGTCAGACGGTTAGGTCCTCCAGCATCTTCCTGCACTTCATCTCCTCTCTGTCCTTACGAGTGGCCTTTGCTGGAACAGGGTAAGGGACTTTAGGAATGTATTCGCGAGGAGGAACAACCTCTAGGATCGGGCGAATAGCTTCAGCTGGTTGTTCTGGCCCTGGGGAACTTGTTCCAACTGCTGGTTCCGTATTCCTCTCAACTGCCAGGATATCGGCTGGTAGTTGTTCTGACTCTTTCTGCTTCCCTTTCTCAGCTGTGGTGAACCTCCTCTTCTCCGGCTCGGAAATTTGTTTTCTACTCCTCAGTTGAACTGCATTGCACTCCTTAGGATTTTTGTCCGTTTTACCAGGTAGAGTACCTTGCTGCCTCTTGACGCTCTCATCAGTCTGAGCTATCTGAATGTCCATCTGTCTCATATGGCTCGCGACATTATCGTACTTGGTGCTCAAATCTCTGAACATATGGTTCATTCTGGTATTGATCTCGGTAGTAACCTGGTTCAGAGCTTTCCTTTGGAGCTGTTGTCCTTGGAGCAGCTGCTGCAACATGACCTTTGTCTCATCTTGCGGAGCAACGATAGGAGCGGAGGTAGCTGGTTGAGGGTTCTAGTGTTTCTGCATCTGGGGTGTGGTGTTCTGCGGTTGGCTTAGAACATAAGCCCGAGGTTGGTAGTTCTTTTGATACCTGGCATACTGACCTTGGTTACTCTGTGCAGGATCAGTTGGTTTATTTTGCTTAGGCCAGAAAAGCTGTTGGTTGTTCCGGACGTTAGGGTTTGGGTGGTAGTTTTTGAGCTATCATCCTTGCCCATTCACGTAGCTCACCTCTTGCTGATCGTCCCCTGATAATTCAGCTTCAAACGCCAGGTCACCGGCACTCTTCTCAGGAGTTGCTTCTTCCATTATGAACACTTGGCTTTGGTTTCCCTTAAGCAGTTGGTCCACCTTCGCTGTGAGATCATCTATGTTGTTCACACTCTTCGAGCGGTCATGCTCCTTGTTCTTGTTCAGTGAACTTGATGCCATGTTCTCAATCAACGCAAACGCACCAGGTGTGGTTTGAGTCATGAAGTCTCCATTACTAGAAGAGTCAAGGGTGTTTTGGAACTCATAACTCACTCCATCGTAGAACACCTCCAATATATAATCATCATCAAACCCATGGTGTGGGCACTCTCTCTGGTATTCCTTATACCTTTCCCAAGCTTCATGAAAAGGTTCATCAGACTTCTGCTTGAAGTTGGAGATTTTGTGTCGTAGAGCCGCGGTTTTGGACTTTGTGTAGAAGTGGCTCAGGAATGCTGATCGAACCTGGTCCCATGAGGTGAGAGAACCGGTTGGGAGAGATTGCAACCAGCAAGAAGCTTTCCCTTCAAGAGAGAATGGGAACAACGTGCATTTGACATAATCTGGTGGCACTCCATTAGAGCGAGAGAAATTGCAGATCCTCTCAAAGGCCTCTATGTGGTCCATTGGAATGTCTGAAGTGAGGCCACTGAACGTGCTCTTCTGTACCAGACCTATCAGTGCAGGTTTGATCTCATAATCTTGTCGAGTACAGGGTGGAGGGTTGATGGGGGAGCGGTTAGTAGCGAAGTTCCGCGGAAGGTTTCGCTCCCCAATAAAAGCAACACGCTCTTCTCGTGCGGCGTTCACGGCTGCTTGTTCCTGAGAAGCTTGTTGCTGATTTTGGATGGCCTGCTGCATCTGCAACATCTGCTGTTGCTGAGTCTGCATTTGATGTTTAATGAGTGCCAATGCAGCAGTGAGGTCATCCATATTGTCGTGATCACCAATGTTGGTGTCAGTTGTTCTTGGCTGTTGACGGTTCTGTCTTTCTAATCTTGTGAGTTCGTCGTTGGTCAATTGATGTAGTGGTCCTTGTGCGTTGCTCCGAGTATGTCTACTGGTCATGCACTTGGATCATCTGTTCCAACAAAGAAATAAAGCAAGTTAGATATCTCAGACTAAATATTAAACCGAAAAATAAAGGTAAAAGCTTAGTCCCCGTCGCAACGGCGCCAAAACTTGATACACTTAAAAATGAATCCTTGCTACTGTCAAGTTAACAACGGTAATTGTAATATTTGAGATTCAATCCAGAGGACCAGTTTACTCTTTACTCTTATGAGTTCAATAATAAGCTGAGAAAAAAGTGGAGTTTTGAGAATTAATTGGGACGCAAGTAACTAGAATACCTAGATGGTTCAAATTCGATTTAAATGAAGCCGACTTAGGGTTATTAATCGGGTGTCAATGCAAAACTGAACAACTATTCAAGAGCAATGAGGTGCAGTCTAGAACTCAGATCACTCGGCTAGAACAATCTACTATCGTGGTCTTGCTCCCTTTGCAGATCAGTCTTGAATCCTAAGTTCTCATTTGGAACAAGACGCGATAACAAGCCTTAGAGACAAGATCTGATTAGTTCACTTAATACCATAATATCTACTCTCGCTGATTAGGGATACAAAGCTTCGGGTTGTTCTAGATGGCTGTTCCGCATCGAATCCTTCAAAAAGACATTTGACTTCCTGAATCTCTCTTCTTTGCTCTTTCACCTGCTCCAAACCTGGAATGATATCAATTAAACACGAATTAGGACTGAGAATTAGCTCAAAGCACACATATAATGGTATTAAAAACACCATATATCAGGTATCTTGGAGGTGATGTTTTAGATAAGATTCATATCGATGGAATGATAGGCCTTTTTATGTTTATTAATTATGGAATATATTTTCACTACATACAATTGGATTTCATTGCTCATTATATTATTAATATGTGTTGGGGTGCGGGGTTAAACTCACTGAGTAAACTAATTACTCATGACTCATTTGTGATGCACTCTAAAATGGGAAGAAACAGCACTAGCCAGCGGTAGTTTTGTTATCCTTGCATTGGTCTTTTGATAACAGCAAGGTCGACCTATGTGTAAGATGATTTTGAAAGAATAAATATATAATGTACAAAGATTGTTTTTAAAGTGCGGGTTCCATACGATATTAGTCCTTGTCTGGGATGAACTAACTATTGGGTATTACTTGGCCGGGTTGAAAAACCATGAGTGATATCTGATAGGAGCGTCGATGTTGCCAGATCGCTAGTTCAAGGAACTCGGAAGTATTCGGAAAACTTGGGTCGACTTTCGGAGAGCATTGTCGTGTCATTTCTGGTCATCTACGATCGGGGGTGTCAGATTCGTAGACCGGAGAAGAGGAAAACTACTGAATCTAGCACGGGTATTTTAAATGTTGACTCCTATGTTGTCATCTGGCCTTCAAACTTCGCATTCCATTCAAATCTACCGATTTCAGAGACCACCACCGGCGGAGCTGAGCGACAGTTTCACCAAAGAGATCCAAACTCAAACATATCGAAGCGAAAGGACAAGGTAACAGAAGAGGAAAAGGAAAACAAGTTAAAATGAAGGAAAAGCTCCTACACAAGTGAGAAAATGCGCTACTACGGAAAAAAAATGAAGGTTTTTTGTTTTTGAGATGATCGTATCTTTGTATGTATAATTGAAATCAACATTTCCAAAATGCTACCAAATTATTATGTTTTAAAATCATACTTAACGATTTTCAAAAAATTATAATATAAAATTATTATGCTGCATAAAGCAAAATTAATATAGTTATTCTTCCGTTTCTCAATTCTCCTTTTTAACGCTCTGTGTCCCGATTGGGTTTTGACTTTAAAAACTATGAAAGTGTATGTTAGTTTTAAAGTATCTAAAATCAATTTTATTCAAGTTAGATTCTAGCTTCTAAGATGTTAAAAATCTTCTTTAAAAATCTCAAAACTAAAATAACTGATTTTATACTTAACATGGGGGTTTTAAGCCACAATTCTTTCTTTTATTATTCATGAAACAACAATTATTAGTCAAAACTTTAGCATCAGAATTATAATATCAGTAAAAGTCTTCACAATCACAAACACTCAGCGCCTACTTAAAAATATCATGCAGCTATTTCACACTAACAAATACTCTTGACCCTTCAATAGGTATGGAATACTTCTCCGTTAATAAAAACAATATATATATAGAGAAAACCTCTATAAATTAATAATGTTGGAACTTTGAAATTTAATTAATTTATCGAGATATTAATTTAAAAAAAAAATTCTTATTTAGATTTTCTTATTTTAAGATATATTTATTCTAAGATAAGAAAATTTTGATTTTAGTGTATAGACATTAATTTTTTTTTTTTTTTGAAATTTGACATTTATATTAATTTTATTTTATTATTTCATTATATAATATATATTGCATAAAACTTAAATGTGGTTTTAGATATAATATTACTAAATTTTATCAAAAATATATTAAGTGTTAAGAAAATATAAAGATAATTCTATTGTGAATATAAAACAAACAATATAATAATAAATTTTTACTTATATAAAATATGTATAAATATAAATTATTAATTTATAATCTTAACAGGACCATATATTTACAAAGGATTTTATAAAAACATATTATCTTATTATTTTATCGATTTGTGCCAAATTTTGAATCGGTTCAAGTTGGACCAACAAAATTTATTAATTTATAGAAACTATTAATTTATTCAGTATTAATTTATAAAAGTTTTACTGTATTTTAGAGATAAACACGGAGGCGAAGGATAAGCAAGAAAATGTACAAAAAAGATTCTGGAAATTAATTTAGGACAATAAATGAAAAGCGGAAAGAAAAGGACATGAAAGGTGTTCGATCTGCCTTCGTGGCAATATGGAAGTGGGCATAACTAAATTCTAAGAGAACAAAGATTCTTTTTTTGGTTGGATTCTCCCTCTCTACGTTTGCACTTATGATATAATTTATAACTAGAATTTGAATCCGTACATGCGTGCAGTTATTTTTTTATATTTATAAATGTATAAATTTGATATTATTTTAAAGGTTTTAAATATATCGCTTAAATTTTAGTCTTATATATTGTGTAACTCTATAATTTTATTGTTTAGATTTCTTAAATTTATAGTGATCTATTTTTTATATTATAATTTTCTTAATTTTTTTTGTATGCAATATATTTTTAAAAATAATTTAGTTATACTATAGAAGTATATTCTTATAGTTTAATTAACTATTTTATAAATGATGATATAATATGTCAGCCTACATCTGAATAAAATATGTATAAATAAAATCATATAATATAATATAGCAACTATATATTTATATAGCACTATTGCTATGAAAATATTAAAGGTTAATTATATTATAAAAATCATATAGTTGTATAACTATAATTTATCAAACATAAATTCATATTAATAGTAGAAGCAATGTTGTTGTATATGTTCGACGCAGCACAACTAAATACAGCAACTCTATTAGGCTTTGAAATTTTTTAAATGCTAGAATAAATAAGAAACAATTAAATACAATGAAATATCTATAGTTAATTGAAAAGAAATGGTGAAAGTTTTAAATACAATGAATATATCTCTTGATTTTAAATTTTCATCCTAACAAAGAGTTGATTGTATATGGGTAATTGTAATAATTCTGTTCTTTTCTCAGAGGCATTCTTTTTTTTTTTTTAACCGAGTGTCCTGTTCCCACCGTGGTGGTCCAGACTAGAGACCGAACTTTAGCGGCGCAGACGCTCACCCGAGGGTGGGTCATGGCCAGGCAACGGTCTTCGGTTTCGGACGTCAGAGCAAGTCCGCATGTAAATTCCTTGGTGGCCAGTGCGAGTCGAAACCGGGGCCGTACTTGCAGCTGCAAGCCGTTTACCACCAGACTAACTCGTCCTGGTTAAACTGTATAGGTTGAACTTTTTATAGTGACTGAGTTCACCCCGAAGGTCCACCTCGTCAAAAATATCAGTAGGGATTTTTTAGCTAACCCAGTACCACCCCGCTGTCCCTGAGTATCGAACTGGCGACCTCGGGTAGTCGTGTGTGAGAAACATTCAGTACTGCCGCTAGGCCACCTGACGTTCTCAAAAAAGGTGTTTTCACCTCTTTGCCGGGAACCCAAGCAATGTAAATAGTCTCTCCCAACGCGAATCGAATCCGGGTGGCGTAAGTTACAGCCGCAACCCCTTTACCACCAGAGCTAACTCGTTCTGGTAAAACTGTATAGGTTGAACTTTTTATAGTGACTGGGCTCACCCCGAAGGGCCACCTCGCCAGAAATCCCCGTAGAGATTTTTTAGCTAATCCAGTACCACCCCGCTCTCCCTTAGTATCGAACTGGCGACCTCGGGTAGTCGTGTGTGAGAAACATTCAGTACTGCCGCTAGACATTCTATTTATCATGTATTTAGATATATTGAATAAATAAAAACTAATAAATGCATTAAATATCCAATATGGACATCAACAATAACTGAAACACTAAACCAAACATGATGTTTTTGGCAAAAAAAAACAGACGATAAAGCGTGATAAGCTTAAAGAGTTGATATTAATGCAGAAGCTCTGTTAGCTTTATAAAACGACCACAAAATGTCTTAGGAAAAAAAAATAGTTGATTCAAGGGGAAAAAATGTTGGTCCCATATTAAACGAAATCTATTGGAAAACAAACCAGTTGTCTAAAACCAAATAAAAAGAAGAATATACATTATAGAGTTTTTGATTAAAAAAAAGAGTTAAAAATACATTATAGAGTTTTGGATGGTTTGTATTTATATCACATTTCCTACGTACTGCTATTAAAATAAAATAAGAATTCCACAAAAGAAAAACAATTTGAGAACGTAAGGTGGCCTAGCGGCAGTACTGAACGTTTCTCACGCACAACTACCCAAGGTCGCCAGTTTGATACTCGAGAAGAGCGGGGTGGTATTGGGTTAGCTAAAAAATCCCTACAGGGATTTCTGGCGAGGTGGTCCATCGGAGTGAGCTCAGTCACTATAAAAAGTCCAACCTATACAGCCTTGTACCAAAAAAAAAAACAATTTGCGATAAAAAAAATGTAATTTAGATATTTTCAATAAATCATTTAAAAATGAGACAACTCTTTCACAAGACGTGAAGAAGACTAGAACATAGACAGCCTGTCAGATTAAAATCTGAATGAAGAAATAAAAACAAAAACAAGAAGAAGAAGAAACAGAGCAAGAAGAAGGACACACAGCCATGGAAGAATCAGAACAAGTTCTTCCTCTACGTAATTATAATTCTCATTTCTTATATTAATTTCATATAATTTCAATTGCTAACTAACAAATATTTCGTTACAGTAACAAAAGTCAAAGATCTGACAAACCCATCACCAGCCTCATCATCTTCATCATGCGAAACCAGAGAGGAAGCAGAAGTTCTCTGTTTACCAATCTCCAGCAACGAGGAAGGAGAAGAAGAAGAGAACTCTCCAATACGAGAAGTAGCACTCACCGTTCCGACAACAGATGACCCTTCATTACCTGTGCTAACATTCCGCATGTGGGTCTTAGGAACTCTTTCGTGTATCCTCTTGTCCTTTCTCAATCAGTTTTTCTGGTACAGAAGAGAGCCTCTCTCAATCTCCGCCATCTCTGCCCAAATCGCCGTCGTGCCTCTTGGTCGTCTCATGGCGGCAAAAATCTCCGACAGAGTCTTCCTCCAAGGGTCAAAATGTGAATTCACGTTGAATCCAGGTAGATATATCATATAAATCCAAATTTCAGAAATCTCACCAAGACCCGGCATTGAAATTTGTGAGCTAGAAACTAAATAATCAATATATATATATATATATATTTTAAAATTAATTTATAGACCGAATGATCCATACATATTACCTACGAAAACTTTTGATGTTAAAAGTCAATATTTTGTTTCTCTGTGGAGGACTGGCCAGCCTTAAATCTCACAATGGATCAATCAATCCACGTTGGTTGGTTATATACTTTGAAAGTTTGTTATGTTTTGATTAATTTTCAGGTCCATTTAATGTGAAAGAGCATGTGTTGATCACTATTTTCGCTAACGCCGGAGCTGGATCTGTTTACGCCATTCACGTCGTCACCGTTGTGAAGGCGTTTTATATGAAAAACATAACCTTCTTTGTCTCTTTCATTGTTATCGTTACCACCCAAGTTCGTGTTTTCAAGCTTTTTCTTTTTCTTTTTTGAGCTTTTTCATTATAAAAAGAATTTAAGTTTGGAGTTGGTTCGAGTTTATTGTTTCTGATTGGAGAGTGTGATTATGTTTAGGTTTTAGGGTTTGGTTGGGCCGGAATATTCAGGAAATACCTGGTTGAACCGGCGGAGATGTGGTGGCCGGCGAATCTTGTTCAAGTTTCACTCTTTAGGTAAATACACGTTTCTCTCTAGAGTTTTCGATATTTTCTATATACAAAACAAAAACAAAATGAATTTATTGTGTTTTTCCAAATTTCAGAAATTTATGGAGATGCCATTTCAACTTTATGATCGTGGCATTTTATAAAGTTGTGAATCCCCTTAGCTATATTTGCGAAGTGATTTATACACATGTCGTCAATACAATCATTCTCGCTAAAAAAAAGATGACATGACACTTAAAATAGATGACATGGCATCATATTGATTGTGAGATGTAAAATTTTTTTATAAAAATTTAAATTTTTTACAGGAAATTTAAATAAGGTAATAAAAATAACTCATGTATCATCATTAATGTCAGTTTTCCATATAAATATTTATTTATGGTAAACTATTAAATATATTGATAATTCATATATCACAATTAAAATAATAATATATATGTATATATGTATCTCACATTAATAAAAATAAACTAAATAAATTAACATTAATCCAAAAAAAAAATTGATAGTTAAATATTTCAACATTATTTAAAATTATCTGTTCATCTTCATCATTTAAATTAACAAAAAGATTTTTCAGTTTAACTAACACAAACAAAGTCTCAAATTTATTAGAATTTATATTTATATGTAAATATATATATATATATATGTATATATTTAAAATTAGATGGGAATATATATATATTTAAAATAAATAATCATTAAACACAATAAATAATTAAAACTATTTTATAAAATATAATTTTATCTTTATTAAAATTTAAATAAAATAAAATTTAAATAGTTATACCAAATCAAAAGAAATAAGATTACAAAAATACGTTTATGATTTTTTATAATTATTGAAGTGAAAATATAAATTAATAATGTTGAAATATAAATCAAAATTTTTTTAAAAAATAAAAAATGTTATGTTAAAAATTACTATTTATGCGCATGGCGCAGGAAAACTCCTAATTATCGTAGTAAATGCTAGATCATATATCCAATCCCCACATACTCACCAATATTTTATATTTATGAATAATTACAAAACAAATAAAATTGAGTTCTAAACTTAAAAACTTTACTGTAGGGGGTAAACATTTTTATCACGAGGTTTTTATTTGGCCATGCATGTCGCTTTGGTAAAGTGATATCATCTTCATTCTCATTCTATTTTATACTTTAAAAATCTTCAATCTTATTCTATTTTATTCTTTAAATAGAGTTTGGAGTAAAAAAAGATATAATTCTACTCCTTTTTTTACTTTATGGTAATGTAAATAAATTTATTTTATAAATAAAACAATTTATTTATTTTGTTCATTGTTTTGTTTTTTACTTTAGTATAGAATAATATTGAAGTAGAACCCGATTTCACTATATAGTTACTCATTTAAAAAAAAAGTAGAATGATCTATTAGAGATGGTGTGAAAATTAGTTTGAAAGTTGGTTGATCAAACATGACTGACTACATATTAATAATATGTAAAAGCACATGGGACCCAAGTTTCACATTAAATGTTGTATAATTTTATTGGACGTCTTCGAAAAGTACAAAATCATATGACGTTTTCTATACATTTTTGTAGTTGTTTGCTTTCTAAGACAATAATTATAATTGATGTAAATGTAATAACTTTTCCTTACAGATGTGGTTTAAGCTGTGCAAGTAGATGATATTTCCATTGACCAATCATTTGTAACTAAATTGTGTCAATAAATTGTAACATATTGTTTTGTGGTTGGTTAAAATGACAGAGCGTTGCATGAGAAAGAAGAACGTACAAAAGGCGGACTGACACGTACACAGTTCTTTGTGATAGCATTTGTCTGCAGTTTCGCATATTATGTGTTTCCGGGATACTTATTTCAGATGTTGACGTCATTGTCGTGGGTTTGCTGGTTCTTTCCAACATCAGTCATGGCCCAACAGATCGGGTCGGGTCTCCACGGCCTAGGTGTTGGAGCCATAGGACTCGACTGGTCAACCATTTCCTCTTATTTGGGTAGTCCACTTGCTAGTCCATGGTTAGTCCAAACTCACACCAGTGTAGGCTAGAAATAAACCGAAATTTGTATATAATCTGATCGTTTTTTTATTTCTATGATAATTTTTCACTATTAATCCAAACAAAACCCAATGAGACAAAGTTTTCAAAGTAAATTAAACAAAGAAATTTTAGTATCAAGTTGATCACCACTTATCAAAGTCATAAAAAGAAGACTAACCCAATAACCAAATGCCTGAATATATGGTTTTATCTTGGTTTAGATTCAATTTAGTTTGGTATTACAACAACTATGTGTCATCTGTTTTTATCAGGTTCGCGACAGCTAATGTGGGTGTAGGATTTGTGCTGGCGATATACGTCGTGGTACCGATATGCTATTGGCTTGATGTGTTTAAGGCCAAAACCTTCCCTTTATATTCGAGCTCTCTTTTCACAAGCGAAGGTTCCAAGTACAATATCACATCCATTATAGACTCTAAATTCCACCTTGACCTTCAAGCTTACGAGCGTGAAGGCCCTTTGTATCTTAGTACTTTCTTCGCCATTAGTTACGGTATTGGCTTTGCCGCTCTAAGCGCTACCATCGTGCACGTTGCTCTCTTCCATGGAAGGTATAATCTCAAACATTGTTACATTATCGAATCGGTTTCTTATAAATTATTTGTATATGTTTGTATTCGAGACATGAATGGTTCTTATTTGCTTAATTGGTTATACTAATATTTTCAATGATTATTTTTGCAGGGAGATATGGGAGCAAAGCAAACAGAGTTTTAAAGAAAAGAAAATAGACATACACACGAGGCTGATGAGAAGGTACAAAGAAGTCCCGGAGTGGTGGTTTTGGTGTATTCTCGCTATGAATATTAGCGTCACAATCTTTGCTTGTGAATATTACATAGACCAACTTCAGTTACCATGGTGGGGTGTTCTCTTGGCATGTACAGTCGCCATTATCTTTACACTTCCTATTGGTATCCTCACCGCTATCACCAACCAGGTATAACCGATAACTAAAATGGATCGAGTAGATGTTATAACTAACCACTTGCACATTCTAAAAAATGATTTTGATTATAATTGTCAATTTATTTGGATATACATTAAATATTTTGTAGGCTCCAGGATTGAACGTTATTACAGAATATATCATAGGATATATCTATCCAGGATACCCAGTCGCAAATATGTGCTTTAAAGTATATGGATACATAAGCATGAAGCAAGCCGTCTTATTTCTTCAAGACTTCAAACTTGGTCACTACATGAAGATTCCACCTAGAAATATGTTCATGGCACAGGTTACACTCTCTATTTTCAACTACATCATACCACTTCTTAAGGTTTTAAGTTATACTCACACATAAATGATCTATTTTAGATCGTTGGAACACTTTTATCATGTTTGGTGTACCTCGTAACGGCTTGGTGGCTAATGGAGACCATCCCCAACTTATGTGATTCAATTTCTAACTCGGTTTGGACATGTCCAAGCGATAAAGTCTTCTACGATGCATCTGTGATATGGGGACTTATAGGACCACGTAGAATATTTGGAGATCTTGGTTTATACAAATCTGTTAACTGGTTCTTCCTCGTGGGAGCTATTGCTCCAGTTCTTGTATGGTTAGCCTCAAGGATGTTCCCCAGACAGCAGTGGATCAAGCTTATAAACATGCCAGTTCTTATTAGTGCAATCAGCTCGATGCCACCCGCAACAGCTGTGAACTACACAACATGGCTTCTTGCCGGATTCTTATCTGGATTTGTTGTGTTTAGATACAGACCACATCTATGGCAGAGGTATAATTATGTTTTGTCAGGAGCATTGGATGCTGGATTAGCATTTATGGGTGTTTTGCTTTATATGTGTTTGGGACTTGAGAATGTGAGTTTGGAATGGTGGGGAAATGAGCTTGATGGTTGCCCTTTGGCCTCGTGTCCAACCGCTGCTAATATCATTGTTGATGGCTGCCCACTTTATACGTAAAAGCGTTTGCGGCTCAGTTCAGTTGGGAAATGGCGGAGGCCGTTGCGATGCTAAAGTTTGGCTGGTGCATTTGGTGCATACGTTTCCTTCTCTCATTTACATTGTGAGAGTATTGTGTATAAATTGGAAAGTATTCAACAGTTTGGTTTGATTTTTATTCTGTTATTTGTTTTTGACCATGTTGTAGGAGAAACTACAACTGTTAAAAGTTATAAGTTAGAATACCTAAAAGATCGGGTCCGCCTAGCTAGTTTTTTTGGATAATATGCAAGCATCTTAACTAGAGAATGAGGTGAACAATGTGAAACGAGAAATGAGGACAAGTGAAACGAGTAATAGTTTATAATATGGATCTTTGTAACACTTTTACAAGAACAAGTGTAAAAGTAGTAAGAAAATTAGTCAAATGTGTAGAGATATGATGTTCTTGTTTTGTGTCCCTCCTCCTCTTGTTGTAATAACTTGGAAGCATTTTTAACGTTTCCATTTGATGCATTTGATCCATCTAATGATATGACATTAGCATTTAATAATATTAACTTCAATTACTTTAGTGGATTATCCTCAAGTGTACGTTTGACGTTGCCTCTCACATGATCAGAGATGTCAAACGAGCAAGCCGTGTCTAAATAGTCTAACCTCGGTTAACATTTTTCGGATAAAGTATCTAAAGTCTAAACCTGAACAACGCAAATATTTTAGTTTTCTCAACATGAAAAAATTGATTGCGATTCTCTTTCGGAATTAGATATATCCTATAGAAAGTCTTTTAGTTTAACCACTAACAATGAATCTTTTAGGATCGTAACACTGCTGTTTGCAGAGGATGGATTCGACCATCCCACAAGGCCCCGAGGAATAGAAAGGCCTGATCCGGATTAGTTAGAGTGACGGCTCGATCGGTCGGCTCAAGAGTCAGGTCTCTCGGCTTGACTCTTGAGTACTTTTAGTCGATCGTCATCGACTAAAGTATATTCGGCTCAGCGGCTGCTCGGACGCCTACGGGCTTCTCGGCCCAGCTGAGGAGGCCCACCAAGATGGCGTAAATTAGGTCAAGGACGAAGCATCAGGACGTCTATATAAGGAAAAGTGGAGACAACGAGAGAAGGATCTGAAATCACTGACTAACACTTGGCGGCTAGATTAGGGTTTTCACCTTTGCTTCATCTCGCCGTTAGTTGTACTTTTCCGGTAGCTCATCGAGCCACCGGCTTCCTTTCTGTCGCACTCTCTTCGTTTCCCTTGTAACCGACTGAACGTTTTCTCCGATCATAAATAAGACGTCTTTGTTAAAACCCATATCTTCTTTATTACCGTTTTCCGATCAAACAGTTGGCGCCCACCGTGGGGCAACTAGCAAAGTAACGTCAGAACTATGGTCGTTAACAACGACAGTTCTTCGTCAGGCGAGGAGCGTGAAGCTCTCGAGGTGACGCCGGCTCCAGAGGTGACACCTACGCCTACACCAGTAACTCCACTTCCCCATCATGCGTCTATGGAAACTATCCTGGCACGCCTCGCCCTACAAGAAGCGGCGCAGAAGTCGACAGTTGACCAAATCACGGCGATAGCAAAGATCCTTGCTCCTCTCGCTGCAAACGCCGAAGCTTCAATGGCGCAGTATCGTCGACACCTGTTCGCCACAGAACGAACCACCGACATAGCACCTACGCGGGATAACGATAACCAAAGCGCCGGTAACGACATCAACGCGCACACCGCAAGCGAACTAGCCGCGTTGAAACAGTCGGTCCTCGACATCAATTCGAAGATCCACCAGGTGACGACGTCCGCGCCCCAAATCGAGCATGTACTCGCGGAATCTCTTCGTACACCCTTCACGCAAAAGGTTACCGGCGTGCAGCTACAGAAGATGGAGAAACTCCGTCTTCCAACCTTCAAAGGTCTCTCTGACCCTTCAACTCACGTCACGTCTTTCAACATAGCGATGTGGCGCGCAAACCTGACCGACGAAGACAAAGACACCGGCTTTTGCCAACTCTTCGTCGAAACCCTAGAAGGACCGGCCCTAACTTGGTTCACCGACCTCAGAGAAAACTCCGTCGACTGTTTCCACGACCTCTCGACGGCTTTCCTTAAGTACTATATCATGTTCACCAACCAGAAAGCGACCGTGTCAGATTTGTGGAACCTCGCTCACGCCAGCGACCAAAGTCTCCGCGACTTCATGGAGAAATTCAAAGCTATTGTCTCGAAGATTGATATTCCCGACCATATCGCCGTCGAATCTTTGATGAACACCTTGCACGTCGACTCCACATTCCGCCAGGATCTCTACCGATATCCGACAAAATCTGTCTCCTACGCCATCGCTCGCTCGCACAACTTTATCCGCATGGAAGAAGACACCAGAGCGAAGTTCGCAAAAGAAGCAGCAGCGAAACAGCGACCCTCCCGAACAAACGACACCCGCCCCGAGCCCCGCCAGCACTCCTCCGGTGGAAATACCACTCAGAAGCGAGGCTACGTTAGCTCGGTCGGTGATGAGGAATCTCCAAAATCAGCAGCCATCACACGAGAGAAAGGTTGGAACCACTGGGATCGAGACTCCGCTCAGAAGCAGTCAACCTCATCCGAACCAGTGAGTTCAAACTCCGAGGAGCCAAAAAAATGGTGCCTCTACCACAAAAGGGATTCCCATGACACGAAAGAATGTAAGGTCCTCATCGGGCAATTTTTCGACGGGATCACTAATGGGACAATCCAAATGACCACTTCTCCTACGACACCGAAAAACACCAAAAGCTGGAGTAAGAACAAGGAGAAGAAGGCACAGAAGTCTCAAAAGAACACGGCCCCGAGCGAGGAAAGAGCAAGCCCTGAGCGCACTCCCGTCAACAACGTCGGCCCCGCCAACGATTCGTCAGAAGACGAACACCCGCGTCGCCGGCGACGAGTGGAAGTCATACTCTCTCGCCCTTGCGACTCCTCTGATGACGACGTCCCGACAGTGCAACCAGATCTGCGCGATAAATTGGACAGCAAGGATAAGCAGTCTCTCGCTCCCTCGAAAACAGATAAAGACCTGCGCATTCTATTGAAGCGAAAAAGCGCCACGAACGAAAACACAGGAACCGCCGACCTCCGTGCGACCATCTCCAAATGCAACACTCGGAGAGTCGGTCAAACTGGCGACCTTCGCGACCAGCTCAATTCGAAGGCCGACGACCTGCGAATCCAACTCAACCGTTCGAAAGGGTCCGATCTGCGACGACGTCTCGAATCAAAAAAGAAACAGCCCGCAGAAACTCCTATATTCGAGAACACAACTGACGATTTGAGGAAGCAACTCGAATCAATGCGAGCTACCCGAGCCCCGCACATTAGTGTCATAATGGGCGGATCACCACCTTGCGGTGACTCGGTTCGAGCCGTCAAAGATTACAAACGTCAAGCAACCACCTCTCAGAAGTGGCCTTCTCCAGTCGAAAATGATCACCAGATCACTTTTTCGGCACTAGACACCAAGGGCGTCCACATGCCACATAACGATCCTCTCCTCGTCGACCTTGACATCGGCGAATGTCTGGTCGCAAAAGTCCTTATTGATACCGGCAGCTCAGTCGATCTCATCTTTCGCGACACACTCGACAAAATGGGAGTTGATTTACGGGATATGAAGCCTTCTTCTCGCACGCTCACCGGCTTCAACGGAGCCTCGGAGCAAATGATCGGGACAATTCGCCTTCCAGTTTACGCAGGTGGTATAACCCGCACCGTCAAGTTCTCCGTCATCCGCGCCAAAGCACCCTATAATGCCATACTCGGAACACCATGGCTGCATTCCATGAAAGCCGTCCCTTCGACTTATCATCAATGCGTCAAATTTCCCGGAAAAGACGGCAAAACTC
Organism: Brassica napus; assembly: GCF_020379485.1. Taxonomy (NCBI): domain Eukaryota; kingdom Viridiplantae; phylum Streptophyta; class Magnoliopsida; order Brassicales; family Brassicaceae; genus Brassica; species Brassica napus. The sequence continues at coordinate 29,948,936 of NC_063452.1, forward strand.
AGACGATTCGGGGAGATCAACAAGCCGCGAGAGAACTACTGATCGCAACTGTAAAGATGCAGCAACAAGCTTCCCTTGTCAACTCCGTCAGTAAACCACTCAACAAGATATACCCCCAGAAGGAGGAAGTTCGCGAAGTCGCAATTGATGAATCCGACCCGACGAAAATCATCCGAGTTGGCGTCTACCTGTCCGACGACGTATGTTCAAGGATCATCTCTTTCATCAAAGACAACGCCTCGACGTTCGCCTGGAAGACTTCCGACATGAAGGGGATCGACCCCGCAGTTACCTCCCATGAACTGCACGTCGACCCGACGTTCAAACCCATCCGACAGAAGCGACGAAAACTCGGTCCAGAACGATCTAAAGCCGTAAACGAAGAAGTCGACAGGCTCCTCGACGCGGGTTTCATAACCGAAGTCCGATACCCCGAATGGTTGGCTAACCCGGTTGTCGTCAAAAAGAAAAACGGCAAATGGCGCATATGCGTCGACTTCACGGACCTCAACAAGGCGTGCCCAAAGGACAGTTACCCACTCCCTCATATCGATCGTCTCGTCGAATCAACTGCTGGTAACGAACTCCTAACCTTCATGGACGCTTTCTCGGGATACAACCAGATCTTGATGCATCCCGACGATCGCGAGAAGACGGCATTCATCACCGACAGAGGGACCTACTGCTACAAGGTGATGCCCTTCGGGCTAAAGAACGCCGGCGCGACTTATCAGCGACTCGTCAACCGAATGTTCGCTGATCAGCTTGGCAACACCATGGAAGTGTACATCGACGACATGTTAGTCAAATCGCTCAAGGCCGACGATCACCTAAACAACTTACGCGACTGCTTCAAGATCTTGAACGACTACGGGATGAAGCTCAACCCGGCCAAGTGTACCTTCGGTGTCACTTCGGGAGAATTCCTCGGCTACATTGTCACTCAACGAGGAATCGAGGCTAACCCCAAGCAGATCTCGGCGATCCTCGACCTTCCAAGCCCAAAGAACAGCCGCGAAGTACAACGACTAACCGGACGCATAGCAGCTCTCAACAGGTTCATCTCGCGATCAACCGATAAGTGTCTTCCCTTCTACGAGCTACTAAGGGGCAATAAGAGGTTCGTCTGGGACGAAAAGTGCGAGGAGGCGTTCAATCAACTCAAGCACTACCTCACAACCCCCCCAGTACTATCAAAGCCAGAAGCCGGCGACACATTGTCTCTCTACATAGCCGTCACATCCTCCGCCGTCAGCAGCGTGCTCATTCGAGAAGATCGGGGAGAACAGAAACCAATCTTTTACACAAGTAAAAGAATGACCGAGCCGGAGACGAGATACCCAACACTCGAAAAGATGGCCTTAGCTGTCGTCACCTCGGCCAGGAAACTGCGACCCTACTTTCAGTCGCACACGATTGAAGTACTGTCCAACCAACCACTCCGAACGGTTATGCAGAATACTAACCAGTCAGGACGGTTGACTAAATGGGCGATGGAGCTGAGCGAACATGACATCGTGTACAAGAATCGCACAGCAGCAAAGTCACAGGTCCTTGCCGACTTCTTGATCGAGTTAACACCAGAGCTGGAGCAAGACCTCATCCTACCAAGTTTAAACTGGATCCTACACGTCGACGGTTCATCCACGAGTAAAGGGTCGGGGGCAGGAGTGCAACTGCAATCACCAACAGGAGAACTCATCCGGCAGTCATTCAGTTTTGGTTTTGCGGCGTCAAACAACGAAGCTGAGTACGAATCCCTCATCGCAGGGCTCCGTCTCGCCAAGGCAGTGAAAGCCAAAAGAATCAGCGCTTACTGCGACTCTCAACTTGTCGTAAGCCAGTACCTCGGCGATTACGACGTCCGCAACGAAAGGATGGACGCCTACCTCAAACTCGTCCAAGACCTCACGCGAGACTTCGAGTTCTTCGAACTCACGAAGGTTCCTCGCGGAGAAAATGTCTGTGCCGACGCCCTCGCTGCTCTAGGAAGCAAGCTACACGATCAAGTCAAGAGGACAATCCCAATCCATAAAATCGAGAAACCGAGCATCGATACGAAGGCGGAACAGACTGCGATCGCAGCAGCGATTAGCGAAGCGATGGACATCGACGAAGCAGAACCTCCTTCGCAGGATGATCAGCCAACAGATTGGCGCAAGGAACTCATCGATTACCTCGCTGAAGGTTTATTGCCCACCGAGAAATGGGACGCGCGGCGACTGAAGCGACGTAGCGCACACTACGTTGTCATGGACGGGGAACTACACCGATTGACCGCGACGAAGGTGCTACTCAAATGTATCTCCGGCGAAGAAACGAGACTAGTCATGGCCGAAACACATGAAGGAGCAGCAGGCAATCACTCGGGCAGACGAGCTCTCGCATTAAAAGTAAAGAATCTCGGATTCTATTGGCCAACCATGAACGCCGACTGCGAGACATACGTGCGCAAGTGCGACAAATGCCAGCGTCATGCTTCCACCTTACACAGCCCAACGGAGTTCCTTCATACCCTAACTGCTCCATACCCATTCATGCGATGGGGAATGGACATCATCGGTCTGATGTCGGCATCTCGCCAAAAGAAGTTCATCCTGGTTCTCACAGATTACTTCACCAAATGGGTTGAAGCCGAAGCCTACGCCAGCATCACCGACAAGGAGGTGCAAAACTTCGTCTGGAAGAACATAATCTGCCGACATGGGCTCCCATACGAGATCATTACAGACAACGGTTCACAATTCATCTCGCATCATTTCAAGGGATTCTGCGACAGATGGCGAATTCTACTCAACATGTCGACCCCGAGACACACGCAAAGTAACGGCCAAGCCAAGTCGACGAACAAGACCATCATCGACGGTCTGAAGAAACGACTCGACTTAAAGAAAGGTTGCTGGGCAGATGAACTAGACGGTGTCCTGTGGTCCCACAGAACAACTCCTCGCGGAGTGACGAAGGCTACCCCTTTCTCAATGGCCTACGGCGTCGAGGCAATGGCTCCCGCAGAAGTGAATGTGACGAGCTTGCGCCGATCGCGAATGCCACAAAACGTCGAACTCAACCGCGACATGCTGCTCGACGCACTCGACGACATCGAGGAAAAGCGCGACCAAGCACTACTCCGTATCCAGAATTACCAGCATCAAATCGAGAGCTACTACAACAAAAAGGTCAAATCACGTCCCCTCGAAATGGGCAATCTTGTCTTAAGAAAGGTCTTCGAAAACCCTATGGAATGGAAAGCCGGCAATCTTGGAGCCAACTGGGAAGGACCATACAAGATAGTCGAAGTCATCAAACCAGGAGTATACCGCCTCGAGACTTCAACAGGCGAAGCAATACTGAGAGCTTGGAACTCCAAACATCTCCGCCTCTTCCATCCTTAGTCAAGACGAACGCATTACCGAGTAAATGCGCCACTAAGGCCACTTTTACTCGCCTCTCGCCCAAAAAAAAAAAAAAAAAAAAAAAAAAACGAGTAAATGTGCCTCAAAAGCCACTTTTACTCGCAATCTAAGAAGTACGAATGGCTTGATTCCCACAAAGGGATACGTAGGCATCCCAAAAGAAAAAGGGGTCCAGCCGAAATAAAAAAAAACAAACCTCCTCCCCGAGGAATCGATCTCCGAAGCAGACGATCACTAAAGCGATGCCGACACGAGCATGCCCGGCTTCTCGAACAAGCGTATCGGTACTCGCATCCCACGTTGGATATGTCCTGATCAGACACGTATTCACGGAAGTCGACCGTGTTGCGATTTAAACCAACACGGCCGAGACAATGACTCCAACTCACCCTGTAATTTACTAAGTAAGGTTTGGGCCACCGAACGCTTGAAAATTACGTTAGGGTCGATTTGGAACCGTCAACGTCGAGAACTCATAATTAAACTCAAATGACGAACGATCGCAAGTCAAAGAAATCGACCGAGACAATGTCATAACGAGCTTAACACTACAACGATTCGATATCTCGAATAACGTTTATACTAAACAAACAGTCACTTCAAATCTTGAGAAATCATGCATTTGATAGACAAGTACAATAAAAGATAAACAGTTAATACGATTCGAAGAGTTCGAAATAACAGAGGAAAAACAGAGTAGAAGCCTCGAAAGGCAAAAGTCTAAAAGGCAACAACACAAGTCCTCCGGGACTCAAAAGAAAACAACAAACAAAGAAAACTAAGCTTCCCGATCACTCTCGCGATCATTAAGGGTGGAAAGCTCTGAAGCCCTGATGCTCGATTCGCGGGCAATCGGAGAGACTTGCACCGCAACACCCTCCGACACCTCGCCAGTGTTTTCCTCGCCGTCCCGACGAGACTCTTCTGGAGGCGGCGAATCGCGACCCTCGACTGAAGTGTCCGAAAGCACGAGGACAGGAACGTTATCTCCATCAACTCGAGCTCCTCGACCAGGCACTCCTTCCTCAAGAACAGTCGAAGGGTTTTCAGTAGGAAGCGTCGGGTCCTCGCGCCTTTCTCCGACCGAATGAGTAGACGAGACATGCAGATTCACCGCGGTCTCTGGGTCAATTAAGCCAGCGTTGGAACCATACGGGTCGAGACCCGCCAGAATCCGAGCATCCACAAACTGAGACTCCAACGCGAGGGGAGAGAGTCTAAAATCGCTTTCGGGGATCTCGCCAACCTTCAGCTTCTCAGCCTCTTGTTCGTACTTTCTCTCGTACTCGACGAACATATCAATAGAGGCTTGCGATATGTCGTTCCCGGCTCCTTTCAAGGCCTCGAGGCACTTCCTAGTCCCAAAGGCTTGGCTGTAGAGTAACCGAGCCTCGTCGTAAGGACCCCGACGCTCCTCTCGAGAACGAATCTTAGCGAAGCAACGATCAGCCTTGGCAGTCATTTCCGCCTCAACTCTCCCCCTTTCTCTCGTCACCTCCAAGATTCTGGAGCCCCTCAGACGTTTCATCTCTCGCTCGTGCGTGGCAGCGAGCGAAGCCCTCTCGCTCTCGAGATCAGCATTCTTCTGTTCAAGCTCGCGGATGATTCTTCGAGACGATTCCAGCGCGGCTTTAAACTCATCGCGTCGAGCAACGGTGCGGGTCATCACCCCGTTGAGCTTCTGCAGATTGGCCCTTGACTCGTTCAGTTGACGAGCAGAAACCTCTTCCTTCTTAGCAAACTCCTTCTTGGCCAGCTCGAGCTCGTCCAAGGCTCCTTTAAGGGGCGTGTCGTATATATCAATCACGACATTCATCATGCTATCACCCTGAACACGCGACACAATGGAAATCGTGAGAAGTTAGGAGTCAAAAAATTTAAAAAAAGGATGACCAAGCCGTTTACCACCAGTTTGGCCCTTGCAGCTTCTTCGTATTCACCCCCGAAGATAAGGTCTTTCACAGCAGGAAGAGGTTTCGCCCTCCCTCTTAATTGACAGAGAAACTCTCCACATTTCTCTGGAACGTACACTAAGGGAGCCGGTCCCTCGTAGTGGATGTCGACCTTGTCGGGAAAGCTGAATCCGGCGGCGCCGCGGGAAGAAGTACCGGTCTGGACGGCCCCTCCCCCGACGGGAACTAGAGTTCTCTCGCGAGGAGACGTCAGAACAGGAGACCGCCTCTCATCATCGTCTTCGTCATTTCCCCTCCTTATCAGGAGTGGTGACCCTTCGCTATCTTCCTCGGAATCACCCAAGCGGGCGGCATTAAGAGAAGTCTCGCGTTCCTCTCCTTCACTTACTCCCTCCTCGTCATTCCGTCCCTCCGAGGCTTCAGCCTCAGAAGCCCCCTCTTCGGGCTGAAGTTCTTCTTCTCGAGCATCCTCCTCCTCTTGCTCGATCGGCTCGTCAGCATTCTCCAACTGCTCGCCGGCGGACTTCTTCTTTGTCCTTCTCTTCTTTTTCTTCTTCCGGGGTTCACCGGAAGGAGAGACGTCACTCGTCTCCTCAGTACTCCTCTCGACTCCCGAGCCATCGCCTCTTTTCCTTTTCTTGCCCTTCCTCGCACTTTTGGCATCGGAAGGGAAAACCTCGTCAGCACGAGGAACCGCCATCGAGGGTCCTTCCCCGCTAGTCAGCCCCAGCTGGGCCGCTATTATTGCGCTCAGATCAGGAAGAGTACCCATCCTCTTTGCCTCGGTAACTTGTTTTTAGATGTCTCTTGGGAAGATGTCTAGTCGCTTAGCGCGAATGGGAAGAACGGTTGGAAGATCGGATCTCCACTCTCCTGAAAACATAAGGCAGAAGGGTCAGGATGCGACAAATAAAACTTGCGACTAAAAGAGCACAATCTAGAGCTGCGAGAGAACGTACTTCGAGAGATTCGATCTTTAAGCTCACGGATCTTCTCGATGGAGATCTCGGACCAACGATAGATTCGAAGCAGAGCGACGGCACGAACACTCCTCAAGAAATCTTCGGGATAAACTGGGGAGGTAGGATGGCCGACTGCATACAAAGCAAAAAAAAATGGTTGGTTAGAATCGACAAATCGCTTACGGTTCACGACAGAATATTCTACCGCAAGAACGGTTCCAGAGAACTCGTAATCATCTTGGGGAGGCTCCTCGAAGGCCGAGCTGTCGGACTTAAGGAAGAATTAGGAGCGCTGCCAGTTCTGCGTCTTATTCGGATGACCGGCACACACATTGCAGTTCGGTCGCATCTTCACCGAGTAGGTGTCATCCTTCATATCGGTTATCGAGGTCATCTCCTCGAACGACCTAACGCTCATCGGCATATCGATCTGCTCCGCCAAAACCGACAAAGTGACCGCTAGTCGCAGGGAGCCATTCAGCTGCTAACTGATCACGAGATCTCGACGTCTGGCGTATGCTGTGATCAGTCGCGGGATGGGGAACCAGCAACGAGTGTCTTCCTAAAAATAGGATTCGTACACCGTCTGGTACCCCATCTGAGGAGACCAGGGTCTCTGCGCTTCCGTAGGGACAAGGAAGGTCACGCCTACGGCACCCGCAGCCCGAAGAACCCTCTTCACACTTCCAGGAGTCGACTTCGTCTTCTCTACGCCCTCCCAGTCCTGACCGGCCAAGAAGGCAGAACGCAATAAGTCGGGATGGAGTTGAGGAAGCTCTTCAAAAATTCCATCGGGGTAAAAGGTAGTCGGGAAGAACTCGGCCTCAGAATCATCGTCCTCCGAGGGACCGCCCTCCGCAGGTCGATCTCTCAGGGTGACCGAGTCAACAGGCATCGCCCCGCTCTGCCCGTCTCTCGAACATTCCATTGCATCCCTCGCAACGACGTTCTGGCTTCCTTCTCTCGCGAGTCTCGCAGCATCCGCAACCAGAAGTCGCTGAGAACGAGATAGATTCGCCGTGTCCATCATCGCCGCGCGATGAATCGCCTCCGGATCTCCGACACGATCCCCGTCGGGATTCCTTGTCGGATTCGACGTCGCTGCGACTGCCTTTCCCTTCTGCTGCTTCGATAGCCTCTGACCCGACGACATCGCGGAACAGAACGCTGAAGAATGCTTCGAATGAATCTAACAACGCTTAGAGAGATAAAGGAAAGAGAGAGAAAGTACCTTTGATCGCGGAGAAAAACTTGAAGAAATGAGAGGGGATCTGCGTATTTATAAGGAAAAGAGAGGGGGGGGGAACTCGAGGCGCCATCATTAGGTCTATTCGGGCCTAAACGGGCCTCGAAATCCACCCTAAAAACCCAGCGGACCCTCGCGACGATTCCGCTTCTCGACATGTTATGAAAGGAAGAGAAGGGGGGGAAACTCGAGGCGTCGCCATTAAATTCAAACGGGCCCATTTGAGCCTCGAAACTCCACCCTAAAAACCCAGTGGACCCTCGCGACGATTTAGCTTCACGTCTAAATCAAACGTCGGTCATCTTAAAATCAGAATAAACCAACGGTTAATCAAGATATGTCAGTCGGGACCGATTATCCGCGGCTTATCGACCTCAAGCGGAAATGTTCCAGAACCTTTCCAGCGACACAACGACAAAAAAAAAAAGCGATAAGGCCTCTACTGCTCGCCTACGAGGGAACGACGTTGTGCGACTCATCGGCCAACCGCTCCAACCTTCCGACAGGCCCTCTATTCCCTCAAACCTTCAAACATTAGAATCCATCACGAGCCAGAAAGCACTTCGCTCACTAATGGACTGGGGGGACTTACTGTAGAGGATGGATTCGACCATCCCACAAGGCCCGAGGAATAGAAAGGCCTGGCCCGGATTAGGTAGAGCGACGGCTCGATCGGTCGGCTCAAGAGTCAGGTCTCTCGGCTTGACTCTCGAGTACTTTTAGTCGATCGTCATCGACTAAAGTATATTCGGCTCAGCGGCTGCTCGGACGCCTACAGGCTTCTCGGCCCAGCAGAGGAGGCCCACCAAGATGGCGTAAATTAAGTCAAGGACGAAGCATCAGGACGTCTATATAAGGGAAAGTGGAGACAACGAGAGAAGGATCCGAAATCACTGACTAACACTTGGCGGCTAGATTAGGGTTTTCACCTTTGCTTCATCTCGCCGTTAGTTGTACTTTTCCGGTAGCTCATCGAGCCACCGGCTTCCTTTCTGTCGCACTCTCTTCGTTTCCTTTGTAACCGACTGAACGTTTTCTTCGACCATAAATAAGACGTCTTTGTTAAAACCCATATCTTCTTTATTACCGTTTTCCGATCAAACACTGTTGCAATCCTAAGTATATATCAAGCTACGTATACTTACAAGATGGATAATAAGATGAAGATTTTCCTTCAATCAAATGAAGCAGCACGCTTGAATCTTCTTCTCCACATGTTCGTTGCTGCATGGTGGCATCTTTCGGAGATAGCTTCATCAGCAACAGATATTACTCGAGATTTCAGTTCATAGACACATTGGAAATTTTCAAATTATGCAACTGTACCGAAATATTGTATGAACAAATCATTCAAATACGTTGTTCAACAAATTGGAAGGGTCCACAAGTGTCTTAGTTAATAGATGACAGTATAGAGATACACCAATGAAAACGATCAAGAAACTAAAATCATTATTTTACAGAAATCACAACCAAGATCCCAAAAAACAAGAAGGAATATAGTGAAAAAGAGATATCCCAATGTGGTCACGTGTTACATGGAAAAGTTTAATGATTGGTAGGTGTAGAGAGAGCTGGTTATAATGTTGGAAATAAAGGAATAATGAAACAGTCGTAATTAAACGGACAAATGGACTTGTTTCCGTTTGATTTGCGATGAACATGCATTGACTGACGGCCTGACTAATTTAAACGCAGCGGTTGCAGTTGCGGATGCGGGAGTTTGCGGATGCGGATGGTTGCGGTTTCAAGCGTTATTAAGCGTTTTGTATAACTAGTGCAACGTTTGAAAATTGTTGCGTTTGCAGGATATTTGTGACTGGTTGATTATAAGATATTGCAGCGGTTTAATAATAAATTACCTATATTAATGTATTATAACATTATAAAAATATAAAAAACATACTATTGTAATAAAATATAATAATTATAAATATAATAATACAAATATTATTTTTATTTATGAAAATTTTAAAGTAGTTGAAAGTTATAGTTTTAATAAAATTTGTTTTGAAAATTTATATTAAAAAATTTTAAAAATATTTTATTTCGTTTTATATATGTGTATATCTTTATATATGTGTGTATATAAATGTTTAAAAATTCTAATAAAAGTTAGTTTAAAGTTTTTATAAAACAAATTATGATACTATTTGTGAATTTTAATTAATATATAAAATATGTATATATATTTTTTTATAATATTTCTATTTTAAAATTTTAATTTTAAAATATTTTTGAAAAGAATTTTATATTTATTTTTTCATCTGCAACCGTAACCGCAAACGCTAGATGGAACTAGTTTTTGAGTTTAAGAGGTTCGGAGTGATTTGGAGCGGTTTGTATGATTGTTTCGAAAAGCTGTCAACCGCTAACAACCGCAAATGCTGCGGGTGGTGGCGGAAAACGAGAACCAGTCGGCCCTGAGTTATGGAGCGCGTTCACATCTGATCAATGTTTAACCTAAAGAAAAAGTAGACGAGATCCATATGCTGTTACGGCGTCGTATTTCCTAAACCCCCTATTTTGTTTTAACTCTTTAAGCTTCCCCACAGTGGTCAAAGTCTCTCTCCGTTGTAAGTTAATCGGAGGCAATGGAAACAGAAGCGGAGAGAAACGATGACGCCACAATCACCGCCGTCAAAGACATGAGAGCTCGATTGGAGAATCGAATCCGAACCCAACACGACGCACACTTGGATCTCCTATCGTCTCTCCAATCCGTAGTCCCCGACATAGTCCCATCGCTCGATCTCTCTCTCCGACTCATCTCTTCCTTCACGAAACGACCTTTCGCCGCAACACCTCCTTTGCCCGAACCCAAGAAGCACCACCCGATCGTCAAATCAGAACCCGAACAAGGTCACGACTCGAAACCACCGATGCTTATCGATTCCGGTGGCTCCGGCGCCGAAGCAGATGGATCGAGTGGGAGTCCGATGGCTCTCGTGAGAGCAATGGTGGCAGAGTGTTTGCTCCAGCGAGTACCATGGTCGGCGACTGATTCGTCGAGTGTGGGGAGGAAGCTCGAGAATGACCAGAACGCGAGACCCGCGGAGAAAGCAGCGCTGCGTGACTTAGGTGGAGAGTGTGGGGCCATTCAGGCCGTAGAGACTGCTCTCAAGTCGATTGCCGAAGAGAACGGTTCGGTTGAGTTGGAGGAGTTCGAGGTGAATGGGACGGCTCGAATCATGGTCTTGGCTATTGATCGAACCAGGTTGCTCAAGGAGCTTCCTGAGAGTTTTAACGAATCGGGTCGGGTCGTGGAAGCCCCTAATAACAACTCCACGGTCTCCGGCAATGGCGGGTTTGGGGTTTCCGCGTCGGGTAATTTTCCTAGACCCGAGATGTGGCCGATGATGAATGCAGGGATGATGGGGATGCATCATCATCCAATGGGGATGATCGGTAGGCCACCACCGTTTCCTCTACCTTTGCCTTTGCCAGTGCCGGTGAATCAGAAGGTTAGAAGCGAGGATGATGATTTGAAAGACGTTGAGGCTCTTCTGAGTAAGAAGTCTTTTAAGGAGAAGCAGCAGTCCAGGGCTGGTGAGGAGCTGCTTGATCTCATTCACCGTCCTACCGCCAAAGAAGCCGCTACTGCTGCTAAGGTAAACACGCTCCTTATTTTAGCTAGTTCAAGTTATGCTTCCTTCTTATGGAATGTGAATGCCAGTTTATTAGAAGCTTTCCATAGTATTGTTCACAACTGATTTGATAAGTTATGTTGATCCAAAGCTGGAGAAGTTATTTGCCATGTTATGATTCTAAGTATTTTGTTATCAAGATTACATGGGAGAAAATACTACTCCCTCTGTGTTCTCAAGAATCGGAGTTCTCAGCATTGTGTTAGAATTACTACAAGGGGAAAAGCAAAGAGCTATATGGCTGAGATGCTTGTTTCTTCTGTTTGGGTGATGATAGTTATGGATTCTGTGATCTCTCTTTTCAAAACTTGTGTGTTTGTTGTGACTTCACTTGCCTCAACTCGTCTACATGTTACGTTTTCTTTGTTTTTATCCATATTACGATTGGTTCTTGTGAATGACTGGTGCATTTGTTATGCGCTTCACAGTTTAAAAGCAAAGGAGGATCACAGGTTAAGTATTACTGTAGGTATTTAACTAAAGAGGATTGCCGTCTTCAGTGTGGTGCCCACTTTGCCTGCACCAAGGTTTGCGTTTTTGTTTTGATGTCTATGGTGCTTTACCAGTAGATGCTTAGTTCTTATGACTTATAATATGCTTCCAGAGACATTTTCGTCGACTAATTGCTTCACATACGGACGTCAGCCTAGGAGACTGTTCCTTTCTCGATACTTGTCGTCACATGAAGGTAACTCTCTTTACTTCGGTTCATCTCATGTAGATAAAACGGCAATTGAGCAATGTTTTTTTTGGATTCGGACAGACTTGCAAATACGTGCATTACGAGCTTGACATGGCTGACGCAATGATGGCTGGTCCAGATAAGGCACTGAAGCCTCTTCGTGCTGATTACTGTTCGGAAGCTGAACTTGGTGAGGCACAATGGATTAACTGCGACATCCGTAACTTTAGAATGGACATTTTGGGAACTTTTGGAGTTGTTATGGCGGATCCACCATGGGACATTCACATGGAACTTCCATATGGAACAATGGCTGATGACGAGATGCGCTCACTCAATGTTCCCTCGTTGCAGACTGACGGTTTGATCTTCCTCTGGGTCACCGGTCGTGCAATGGAGCTAGGCCGTGAATGGTACTTTGAAACTTCTCAATCACCTTTTTACTTGGAAGTTTCTTTACTGTTTTGCTTTTTTGGTTAAAGCTTGGAGCATTGGGGATACAAGCGAGTGGAAGAGATCATATGGGTGAAGACGAATCAGCTTCAACGTATCATACGAACAGGAAGAACAGGGCATTGGCTCAACCATAGCAAAGAGCATTGTCTGGTTGGAATCAAAGGAAACCCAGAAGTCAACAGAAACATCGACACTGATGTGATTGTTGCAGAGGTTAGGGAGACAAGTCGGAAGCCAGACGAGGTTTGTCCATATTACTTTGTTGTATATGATTCTTGGAGTCTTCTTGTGAAAAAAAAAATGATTGAACCAGTTTGTTACCGTAACAGATGTATGCAATGTTAGAGAGGATCATGCCAAGAGCAAGAAAGCTAGAGTTATTTGCCCGTATGCACAATGCTCATGCCGGGTAATGTTAATAATACTTATTATTGTCATCTGATTAGTAAGTGTGACTTGTTTGCTGATGTTGTGAATCTTTTGGGTCTCTATAGATGGCTGTCACTTGGGAACCAGCTAAGTGGAGTCCGGTTAATAAACGAAGGTCTTCGAGCTCGGTTTAAGGCATCATACCCTGACGTAGATGTGCAACCACCATCACCACCAAGAGCTTCAACAATGGAGACAGACAACGAACCAATGGCGGTTGACTCAATCACAGCTTAGTTGAATTGAAAGGAAAAAAAAAACTAGAGCGAATAATCTCAGCTTTGTTGAGCTAACGACCGTGATCATGTTGACTTTTGAAAGAGTAACATTTTGTGGCATGCTTGTAATCTAAATCTTTATGAAAATGCAAGGAAAAAGCTTTTTTGAAGCCTTCAAAACAACACTAACGAACATTGTAACAGTGACAATAACATTTTTCAACTAATACCCAAAAAATTAAGATAGGTTTAGTACGATTTTTCGAGAATTCATTGCTATCAAAATGTAACCAAGATTAAAAACTTAAAAACACTTTTAAAGTCAACCCAATGCGTATCTAGAGAATTAAAATAGAATTAAATTAAAAATATGAGAAGCAAAATTTTACAAGAACCGGTTTCTTAAAGAGAGATTCCAAGAACGCTCAAGAAACACCAAAGACACATGTCTTTACTAATTTTGTTTTAAGAATATAAATTTAAATGTGTAACCAAATAAGAAAAATACTAAAACTATTAATTATTTATATTGCTAAGATACTGAAAAAAGTATCTCCAACCACTAGATGTGCTCTAAAAGAAAAATAAGCTAAATATATTTTGAAGTTAGACCCATCCACGAATTCTGCACAACCTGTGTTCAAAAACAACCAAACGAATGTTCTTTTTAATTAAACAGGCCATAGCTCAAACGAAACCAATTAGAGGCAAAAAGGAAAAATAGAACCAAAAGTCTCAGCTTTGTGGATCTAGACCGTTGAAATTGCAGTCTCTGATGAGCTAACGACCGTGATCATGTTGGTTTATGAAAGAGTTAACGTTTGCGACATGATTCTAATAAAAACACTGACCAAACAACATTAACGAAACATTGAAAAACGCAAAATCACATTTTATTTTTAAGAAACTGTAACGGAATTACATGCTTATTCGCTCCAGTACTTCTCATCGTCAACATCCTTCCCGTTATCCAACGAATCTTCACCGTCCGATTCGTTGACCAAACCCATCTTGAATCTCCTGACATCTTCCACAGCAGCGTTCCTGAACAGCCCAATATCGACGGTTCCGGCCACCATGTTATAACCACGTTCCCGGATCGCCGCGGGTCCGTCGTGTGGCATCGCGAACCCTGACAAGTAGGCCCCGCCTTTCTCTGGATCTGACGTCAGCACCGCCTTCTCCGCTCTCCTCATCATCTCTCTCACTTTCTTATGCCCCGGGTCCCACAAGTATCCCATGCTCGCGCTCAGATCCAACGGTCCCATCTGCACGCAGTCAACACCATCGACGGCTGCGATCTCATCAGCTTTCTTCACTCCTTCGGCCGACTCCACCTGGCACATGATGAGTAACTCGTCAGCGTAATTACCTAAATACCCTTCGTCGATTCCGTACTTGGACGCTCGCACCACCGTGTGCGCCGAACCACGGATCCCCTCAGGAGGAAACCGGCAGTACGACACCGCTTTGGTCGCGTCCTTGCGAGATTCGATCATCGGAAACATGATTCCCTGTGGGCCTAGATCTAAGGCCTTTTTGGCCCATGTAGGACAGTTCTCCGGTAAGCGAAGAACGGCGGCTACACCGGCGGCGTTAAGAGCTCGGATGCAGTCTAGAGCTTCCGGTATGCCGCCGTGACCGTGTTCCATGTCAACGACGACGTAATCGTAGCCGGAGTGAGCAGCGATCTCGGCTAGAGTCGGCGAAAAGGAGAGCAAGAACATGCCGTAGAGAGTTTCTCCTCCTTGGAGGCGGGATTTCAGTGAGGTTTTGGATCGGGTGGCGATTCCTTCCACGGTGGGAGAAGCGATGGCGGCGGCGGGGGAGTGATCAGCGGGAGATGAAGAGAATCGGATTGGAGTTAGGGTTTTCCTGGAAAATGTAACCGTGGATCTGACGGAGTTGGAATTTGAAGGTGATGGTTTCCCGATGATCGGAGAAGAGGAGTTAAAGAGATGTGCCAAATCTGTGTTGACTGTGGAGAAGATTGTAGCGGTGGCCATGGCGGTGTATGACCTGGGAAGTGTCGACAGTGGCCTTTTGCTTAATTCAAGTGTTTGGTAATGGATTAGTCGTACTGGCCGAAAACCTAGTTAGCTTCAAGTGTTTATCATCGTTTCCGAGCCAGACCAATGAACTTCATGCTGTTTTATCTTCGTTCAAAAACGGCACAATGTGTCACTCGCCCCTAATCAGATGCCACTAAAATTAAGGATAATTCAAGCTTTTCTTCAAAACAAAGTACTGATATCTGAATATCTTACTTGATATCAACAAAATTACGTAACGAGATTAAAAATATTAAAAGAAAAATCCATCTAGGGTGAAGTCTTGACAAGGAAACTGAAAACATACAATCATGCCTTGTACGAGAAAGAGGAGACTTTCTGCTATACCATGAAGCTATAAGATTCTTATCAAACACAACACTGCATCAGACCAAGGTTTGGCAGTTCCATGTATTTTATACGTTTTTGTTTTTCATTTCTTTTAGTTTTTGGTTTAGTTCGGCTATAGTAAGACTTGGAACCGATAATTTGTGATAAATTGATAATTAAGTTAAAAATATCAAGTAACTCAAGTGAAATATATAAAATATCTGATGATTTTGAATATTTTACATAAATACATTCAAATAATTTTGGATGCAATAATTGACTTCCCCAGCACGCAACCTTTTTGATGCAATAATTTTATAAGAGGATATTTGAAGCTTTTCTTCATAAAAAAGACTGAATATCTTAGTTGATACCATCACAGAGATATTTAAAATATTAAAGTACAATCCCGTATAAGGATTTGGGTAGTTGGGTGAAGCCTTACAACACCCGCAATGGTGTTACCCAAAAAAGAGTCCTTAGAAAAAATGTATTTTGATTTTTTAAGTATTATTCTTTTTTCAGATAAAAAAAAATATATATCAACCAATCACGGATCGCCACATGTCGTAGGGACCCGCAAATAGTGTAAGGATTCAATAAGAAAGAATCTTTATTTAAGAATTTTAATGATTGAATCCTTAACTTTTGGTGGAATCTACTGATTATTTAATTATTATTTTTTTGAAGTAATCTGACTTCCATTGCAGATGCTCTTATAAAGAAATTGAAAACACACAAAGCATGCCTTGTACGAGGGAGGAGACTTTGTGCTTTTTTTTATCACACCCAGGTTTGGGCATTTGAATATTATCCGGTTTAGTTCATTTTTTCTAATATTTTTATTCAAAATGGAAGAATTATTCATGTATAAATAAATTTTGGTCGGTTTCAGTTCAATTCTTTTAAGTTTTAGTTTAGTTGGATAGAAAAACTTAGAATCGCGCAAAACTTGGAATTTTTCAAGTTCAGTACAAATTTAAAGTAATATTTGGATAATTTAATTAAAATATTGGATAATTCAGATTGTTTGTATAAAATATTGTGTAACTTTTTTATTTTGCATAAAAATACTAAGGGTATTTTTCAAAACCAACCCACAATTTTTAGTCAAACCCAAAACCAATCTTTTTTTTGTCATTACTATTCATCAATAAAATTTTCATACTATTCTTATGTTTTTGAATTATTCACAAAATTGCCATTTTTATTTTATTTTTTATTAATTTCGAAATTAACAAAAAACCAAATACACCCTAACCATTTCTTCTTATTTACAAAAATGTCATCATCATCAATTTTTCCAACCACCATGAACCACCATTTTTGAGCTCTAAAGCTCAAGAATTCAATTTTCAACCACTTTTTTTCTCATTCTAACCCAAAAAACTTCATTTCCTCTCATCTCCTCTACATTTCCATCTAAAAAACTCTCATAACTTTCATTTTCATAATCACAAACTTCATATTTTCGAGTTTCTTCATTAGTGAATAGTCAAAGATGTTTCTTTTTGCCCATATTTGGAGTTTGGACGGTTGAAAAGGTTGGAAACGAAGTTTACACAGGAAAAAGGTAACTATTTACATGGTTTTCGTTCTTTTTCAGATCTGTGTCGCAACGGTAGACTGTTTTGTATGTCTACGCCTCCGTGGAGACTTAAGATGCAGTCTTTTTGTCAACGCACGGGTTAGTTTTGCAATTGACTAAACAAATTTTTTTTCTAACGCAGACTTCCCCAGTAGTCTCCGTCTTTACCTTTGACAACAAAAATAAAACTTTCGGTAGACTTACTAAGACGTCTACCTAAAAGAGGTTAGTTTTTCATTTGACCGAACTTTTGACTTTTCAAAATAGACTTCAACGGAAGTCTACAAAATGTAGACTGCCAACAAAGTCTATAAAAGGTCAGCTCTGCATTTGACCAAAACTTTGACTTCGTTGAATAGGTTAGTTTTGTGTTTGACCAAAAAGTTTAAAAAGCAATCAAATATTTATTAAATTGTAGACTTCATATGCAGTCTTCTTATCTTAGAAAAAAAATGTAGATTGCATATAAAGTCTACTTTTTTTATTTTGGTCAAATGCAAAACCAACCCGTCGGATTTGAGAGTAGACTTCACAAGAAGTCTACACACCCGTAGACGTTCATTTCAATCTACTGATTGGAAGTCAAACTTGCTCAATTGCAAAACTAACCTCTTTCAAAAAAATTCAAACATGTAGACTGCATATGAAGTCTGGTTCTGAAAGTCAAATCTTGGATGAATTCTGGTCAATTGCAAAAACTAACCTTTTTAAATTGTAGACTGAAATGAAAGTCTACATGTACAAAATCACAGTTTTTTTTCAACTATAGAAAGCAACCCGTAAAATGGTCAATTGCAAAAACCAACCCAAAGAGTAGACCTATTTGACAGTCTACGTCTGTAAACTGAAACGAACGTCTAGATCTTCAGAGACTAAATATTAAGTCTGCATAGAAAAATCTATAAAAATATGAATTTGTGTATTATTCATTAAGTTTTTTTTAGTTTTTTTTTGTTTGACAGTGTGTGTTAGTTAATCCTAATGGGTTTGAGTGATTTTGAAAAGAAAATATTTTATAACTATGAAAGTGTAATTCATTTGATTTGACAATATTGTTAGCTAATAATTGTAGACGTATTTGTAAGTCTTCGTTTATATTTTTATGAAACATGAAATATTTCTTTGCTGATTATGTAAACCTGTATTTTTTTGCAGGAAATGGCTTAAATACCTGTTGTATATGGAGAATTGGTGGTGAAAGGCTCTTTGCGGGAGTTTGTGGTCAATAATCGGAAATGAGGGAGAATGTTTCTTATGTCGGGTGGTTTTACACATGGTGAACTTCTTGAAATGGCACTAGAAGATTATGGTCTGGACAAGAAAATCGAGAAGGTGGTGCTAACATATTCCTTACCAGACGTCATTTTACAACAAATGGCTCCGGATACTCCTCCTATGCATGTCACGAATGATAGACAAGTGCGGAACTTGATCGAGTTAGCTAAGACACACTTTGTACGCCTTTGTGTATCAAGTCAGAGCCAACTAGAAATTTTTGGTGTTAGATAATAAGTGTAGACGTCTTTGTAAATCTACAAAGGTAGACTGCAGTTGAAGTCTACGTCGTAAATTCTATTAAAAATGCAATTGTGTATTATTCATCATATTTTTTCATGATTTAATTATTTTACAGTGTATGTTAGTAATTTAATGGTCTTGGGTGAATTTCAAAAGTTAATGTGTTATAATTATACACTTGGAACTTATTGCAAAAAAATTTGATTAGTTTTACTCTTGAAACTTTTTGAGAATTTTGTATAGATTTTCTTCTTCTCACATGTTTGTTAGTTATTATTTTAGCCTATGGTGGTTTTACTTGTTTGGTTGATTAGATCTTGTGAAAAAATTGATATCTAACAAAAAATTAATAATATCATACAAGTGAAACACAACTAAAAATGAATACAATTTTTATAGATTATGCATTAAACAATTATTTAAAAATTAATATTTTATCATGAGAAATTATTACAGAGCAATATATTAAAAAGTATTCTTGAGTATGTTTGATTTTTCATAATCTTGATGTCTCAAATAAAGTCTTGAAAAAAGTACCTGCAAAATAAGAAAGAGTTATGAGAAAAACATAAGATAAAAAATAAATCATATTTTAGTAGACTTTTTATTAAGTCTACGTAAAATTATTGTTTAGTAGACTTTAGTTGAAGTCTACACTGACGTAAATTTTTCATATCTAAAAGTGTACATTTATAAAATTTGAAAATATTATGTTCTGGAAGATATTTCAAAAATAGTTTTTTTTGTCATCCTTGTAACAAAGCAAAAACATAAAGTATGAATCTTTAAATTTAGTTTATTATAAACACAAAATATCTTATAATGAATATATGTAAAGCTTACATTTTTGGGAAGATGATTTTAAAACTTTGAAAGAAAATACCTGCAAAAAAAGATTAAAAATTAAAATCATATTTTGAGTAAGCTTCTAATGAAATATGCTTAAAATTCAAGGCTTGTAGACTTCTTTTCAACTCTACCAGCCCTAACTTTTAAGTAGAGTTCATTTGAAGTCTACTCTATAAAAAAAAATTAGATTTGAAATAAGTTAAATTCTAAAAAACTTTTAAAAATATAATTTAATAGATAAAATAGTAATAATTAAAGACATAGAATTTGAATATGTAACTTTATTTTAATATAAATACTAGAACACATATTTAAAATCTATAGATGTAAACCTTACATTTTTTGGAGGAGAAGAAAACAACTATGGAAAAAAATAACTGCAAAACAAGATAAAATTATTAAAAAACATAGAAAAGAATTAAAGTAATATTTTTGTAGGTTTCCAATGAAGTCTGCTTAGACTTTGTGGTTTAGTAAACTTCATATGAAGTCTACTAGCTTTAGTAAACTTCTTTGGAAGTCTACATTTTCTGATAATTTTCAGATCTGAAAAAATCTATACATTTTGAAATTTGAAAATAATTTTAAATCTGAAAATACTTTTCAAAATAGAATTTATAAGATAAACTAGTAGCAAATTAATGCACAGAGCTTGATCTATAAATTTATTTGAATATAAACATATAAATACATATTTAAAATCTATTAATCTAAAACTTACATTTTTATAGGAGAAATGAAATCCATGAGTGATAATACCTACAAAAAAGGATAATATTGTTAGAAATAAATAACATAAAAATACACATTTAAAATCTATAGTATTAAAACTTACATTTTTTAAAGGAGAAGATGAAAACAATGAATCATAATATCTAAAATGACAAGATAACATTGTGAGAAAGACTTGAGAAAATTTTAGAGAGAAAGAAGAGAAATGAGAGAGTTTTTGAAAGAATTGAGAGAATGTTAGGGAGAAGGAAGAGAGTTTTAGAGAGAATGAAGAGAGTTTTAAAAACTTGTGCAGCCACTTTAGATAGAGACTGTATTAATTTTGTTTATATAGGGAAACAAAAATGTAACTAGGTTAAAATTTACGATGTTGTAGACTTCTTTTAAAGTCTAATAAAATTAAAATTTTGGAGTAGATTTTACTATAACATAGTAGACTTTTTTAGAAGTCTACTATAATAATTTCATTATTGTTGCTTATTCTTTATTATTTTAATAATTTTAATATATGATTTACTAAATTTATTTCTTTATTTTTTAATAGTTATAGTTTATGATTTCATTTTCTTATTTTTAAAGAACTTAACTTAGTTTAAATATAATGATTTTTTGTAAAAAAAATTGAAAAATATAGACTAAAAAGACGTCTTCAAATAAATAGACTTTATTGTAGGTCTACGATACCCTAAACCACAAATTTCAAACCCTAAATGTTTTGCTTGATAATCAAAAAGTCTCAATTATACAAAATATAAACTAATAAACATTAATATGCAGATTTAAGTTAATAAACATTAATATGCAGATTTAAGTTAATAAAACAAAATCAAAACAAAATCTAAAATCTAACCCTATGAAATCAACCACTAAAAGACATAACATGTTAGAACCTTTTGTTTCTAAACTATGAACATTGTCTAACACATGATAACCAAATTAGTATATATTCTTCAAAATTGTTCAATTATATGAAATTTTAATTTATTTACTTCATATTATCCATTATATTGATGATTAGTTAAAAATATCACAATAATTATTTTTATACATTTTCAAAATTAAGTTATTAGATCAAATTAGAATGTAGACTCCAAAATAAGTCTATAAGGTAGACTTCGTAGGAAGTCTATATATATGTAGACTTCTTTTATTACGTGTAGACTTCCGAAGGATAAAAACGTAAAATATATTTCTGTTTTTTTGTTTGGTCATAAGGATTAAATAGTACTTTCACTATCCCTTTAGGTTGGCTTTGCATTTGACTGAAAGTGGGGTACACTTTTAGGTTCGGCTTGAATTTTTTAGCAAATGTCCCAAATATTAAAGTAATTTTGGATAAATTAATTTTTCAATAATTTAAGTTTTCAAATATTTTTAGATATTATCAAATATAAAAATTTGGTTTCTAAATTATATTTAAACTCCCTCCGTTTCAAAAAGATACATATTTTAGAAAAAAATTATTTCAAAAAGATATATGTTTTACATTTTCGATGCATAAATTAATTGCAAATTGTAAACTTCAAAAAACCTAACAGTGTTTATAAAAATTTTATTGGTTAAAAGTTGTGGGGAATAGTTGATAACGTAAAAAAATGTATAAGTAACTAAAATTTGATATGTTTTTTTAATAAATGTGAAAAAACTAAAACATACATCTTTCTGGAGTATATTTTATTATTTCAAAACTAAATATACATATCACTTTTAGGTATTTTGATTATAGTTTGGATATATGAGTACCGATTTAGCTCTTAGTTCGGTTCTAGTATTTTAAATCCAAAGATGGAAAAGAACTGATTAGATATTTATGATTATTCAGGTCAGTTCGATGTGATTGTTTTGGTTCAAATAATAACTGTCATTGGTTGTAATGAATTTATGCAAATAAATTTTGTTAGCCCCAAATATTAGTTAAAAATTAAAGAATATCAAGTAAGTTTATCTAAATTTATTTAACATTTAAACCAAAAAAAAAGTTTATCTAAGCCAGTTTTATACGGGTAAGGCTGTATTTAGGTTTGGTAACGAAAAAAAAAACAGATAATTCCAATAAACATTGATCCTAATTCGTTGACAAAAGAAAACGTTCGTCGTTATTCAAGCCAACCAAAGTCAACGAAAGAGCAAAATGTGTGGATGCGGTCAATCTCTTTCACAATGCCACGTGTCATAATCTTAGATGCTTAACACTTTTACCACGTCAGCAAATAGCAACTCTCAATCTCGTTGTTTGTTGTCGTGGTCAACTTCGATCAGAAAGAAATACATAGACACCAGTCGAGCCGAAACGAACCAAATAGGTAGGAAGAGGAAGAAAAAAAAAGAACGAACAAACAGAAAAAACAATTTCACCAATCTCGATGGTGTCTCCGCTTCGTCAAGTTATACAGTACCTTTTCTCATTTTAAAATCTTTTTTTCCTTTAGTTTTCTTTGCTCTTTGATTGTTGTCTGAAGACGGTTTTGGTGTGTGTGTTTTCATTTTTAGGGCATTTATCAGTCGTAGACGGCGTAAGAAAATGGCGAGCGGTGGTGGTACCAGTAGCAAGGAGAAGAAAGGTTTCTCCGTAAACCCTAAAGATTACAAGCTTATGGAAGAAGTTGGAAATGGTGCTAGTGCTGTCGTCCATCTTGCAATTTATCTTCCTACCAAAGAAGTCATCGCCATCAAGTGTTTGAATCTCGATCGCTGCAACAGCAATCTGGTTCCTTTCTTAAACCCATCTCCCTCGTCTAGATAATTGGTTTGCAACACCAAAACTCTCGTTAGAGAGATGATGACCAACTGTTCTGTTTTTCTTATAAAGTTTTTAACCAGCTTATTAGTCTTAGATGATCGTTTAATCTCTAGTTTTGAAATTAATGTATTTGTTTTTGTTTTCGGTAGGATGATATAAGGAGGGAGGCTCAGACCATGAGTTTGATAGACCATCCAAACGTGATAAAGTCGTATTGTTCTTTTGCGGTTGATCATAAGCTATGGGTCGTCATGCCTTTCATGGCTCAGGGTTCGTGCTTTCACCTTATGAAGGCAGCATATCCTGATGGATTTGTAGAGCCTGCTATATGCTGTATCCTTAAAGAAACGCTTAAAGCTCTTGATTATCTTCATAGACACGGCCATATCCATCGAGATGTTAAGTCTGGGAACATACTACTTGATGATACTGGAGAGATTAAGCTAGGCGATTTTGGTGTCTCTGCATGCCTTTTTGAAAACGGCGATTGGCAACGTTCAAGAAACACATTTGTTGGTACTCCATGCTGGTTGGTTATTGTCGTTTTTCTTCAATCCGGTATTATTAAGCTTCACACTTTGCTCTCTACTCGACCATTTACATGTAATTTCTCATTTCTGTTTGTAGGATGGCACCGGAAATCATGCAGCCAGGAAGTGGATACGATTCCAAGTAAGTTCTTATGCTTCTCTGCCTGGTCCCTTTGTAGATAGTGTTGTGATTGGTTGGTTTGGTCTTCTGTACCTTCATTACAGGGCTGATATTTGGTCTTTTGGAATAACTGCGCTGGAGTTGGCTCATGGTCATGCACCTTTCTCAAAGTATCCACCCATGAAGGTATTCAATATTTTTCATATTTGTACTTAGAGTTGAGAGCAGATCTTATTCCTTTTCTTCCCTCGTAACAGGTACTCTTAATGACGATTCAAAATGCTCCCCCTGGCCTTGATTATGACCGTGATAAGAAGTTTTCAAAGGTAACTTGTGTTAGATTCTTATGTTTATTTTCCGTTGCAAGACTTGTTCTTAACTAAAACATGTTCAGCTGTGCCCCAGTCCTTTAGAGACATGGTAGCGTTATGTCTGGTGAAGGATCAAACAAAAAGGCCAACCGCTGAAAAGTTGTTAAAACACTCGTTTTTTAAGAATGCAAAGCCTCCAGCGATTTGTGTGAAAAAGTTATTTGCTGATTTGCCACCTCTCTGGACACGTGTTAAAGATCTTCAGGTTTTCCTTGCTTATCTCTTCTCCGAGCTTGCTGTACTCCTCATGTTATGCTCTAATTCATAAGAGTCGTTGTATGACAGGATAAGGATGCTGAGCTTGCTTTGAAAGGACTTGACCAGGAAGCTATATCAAAGGTTACAAAAGTTTGAAATTGTGACTTAAAGACTCGAAATTGCACAAATGCTTATTAGAAGGTACCTTTCATGGCAGAGTGAATACCAAAGAGGAGTAAGTACTTGGAACTTCAATATTGCAGATTTGAAAGAACAAGCAGCTTCGGTAAGCTATTATTGCTTTGATAGTATTTTTTGAGATACCACTGGTTGCCATTAAATAATATTGTGGTTAATTTCTTTACCTATTTATTTTTTTGTGTGTGCAACAGCTAGATGATGATGACATCCTAGAAGAGGGTATGGAAGAAGATGATTATTTTGTCCAACAGTTGCGTAATAAGACCAGTGACAGAGGACAAGTGCTCTCAGAAGATATCAACGGAAAGGAAAAAGTTTCAGATTCTTTCAGTTTAATTGCTTCTCCTGTTGAACCAGCAACGCCAAGTCCAAAGCACGGTATCCCACAGGCCAAGGCTAAGTCAGTGAGAGTCCAGGCTCATGAGAGTGGACCACAGAAAGGCCATGTTTATGCAAGGTTTGCCATTAGCTAATTGTTGTGTTTAGAGATGATTGGATTACAATATTCCACACATCATGACTACTTTATCTTCGCAGGCCGGCTGCATCATCCCGTGTAGAACCTAGCTTTAGCGGAGCATTGAGTCTTCCAAAGCGTGCTTCAGAAAACAGTTTCTCAGCTCCTAGCAAATCTTCTGGAGGTGAGCAAGTACATTTGCTGCAATGCAGCTTATTATTGTTTTTTTTGTTGCTTAGAGTGGTGTGTTCTCTCTCTCTCTTGATTAGGATTCCGTGATTCTCTGGCTGACAAGTCAAAGGCTAATGTGGTTCAAACCAAAGGAAGATTCTCAGTAACATCAGAGTACTTAGATCTTGCAGGGGTTGGTTTTATGATCTTTTCCTATTTTAGGATGTTTCATTTCTCTACGTTATCAGTGGGGAATGATGACTCTCCTTACCTGAGCTTACTCATACTCTTTAATCTGTAGGCACGCCCTTTGAGAAAATGTACCAGTGTTGGTATACTCGAATCTAAAATGGTTAGTTTTGCTAACGCATTTAGTTGGTTTGTTTTCTGTCTCCTAATCTTACCATTCTTTTTGTTTTTCTTCCGGCAACAGCCCATCAAGGAGTTAATTAGTCGTCCTGCGTCTCCTTCGCCTCCTTCGTCTCCTTCGCCTCCTTCGTCTCCTCCGTTCATCATGCCTCAACTTCAAAATTTGGTCCTTCAAACTTCAAAACAACAGGTGTGAGGAAAAAAAAAACACATTTGCATTGAGACATGAGTTTGTATTTTGATTGTACAGCTCTCAAGTTTTGTTTTGTCGTAATGTAACTTCAGGAGCTTATTATTAATCTACTGAAAAACTTACAAGTTACTGATGCAACAGATGGTAAGATATACACTTCAAATCTTTTTGTTTGTTATAGTGTGAAGAAGTATAAACCTCTCATCCTCTTGCTATAGGCTCTCAAAATGGAAAGTTAGCACTTTTGCCTCGAGGATCTGACATCAATGGAAGTGTAAGTAGATTTGTCAACTTTTTTTGTTGGGATTATTGACTTGATTTAAACCTCTTATGATGTCTCACAAAATCACAGGTTGTTGAACCAATATCTTCAGAGAGAGAAAGATTACTGCTTAACATGATCTCTGAGCTTCAGTCTAGGTTGTTATTCCTCGTCTGTCAATCAAATCTTTCTTTATAGAGATCAATGTGTTGTAGTCTTTCTAATTGCTTTATAAAACTCAAAATTTATTTTAGGATGAAAGAGGTGACTGAAGAACTTGAAGAAGAAAAGACAAAACACGCACAAGTATGTTAACACTCTTGATCTCAAAAATAAATCCTTTAACCAAGCGGGGACGGCTCAGTGGCCTTGACGGAGCTTCGGCTCCAATACAGACCCGGGTTCGAATTCCACTGGCCACTGGGGAAAAAATTTAACATATAGGCTCCCCAGCGTCCGGTGACCGAGGCGTACTCCGGCGGACACCCACTTTGGTGGGGGCTAGGATACATCGAATTATTCAGAAAAAAAATGAAATAAATCCTTTTAAACGTCACAGTATCGGGTGATTCAAAGAATATGCTAGTAATTAAAACTCGAAAACTAAAGAGTTAATCTTATCTCTGAACCAATCTGATCATATCTTGTGTGTAATCAACAGCTGCAGCAGCAATTGAAATCACTACTGAGCTACGCAGAAGCTTATGCAGAAGAGTAAAAGTATAATTTTGTACTAAAACACAGGGGGGGGGGGGGGGGGGGGGGACAGATTTGGTCCTGTTCTATGTGCAGAAGCAGACAACATCGGCCATTTGTTTCTCACCGGTGTCTGGAACTTTTGCTCTCTTTTGTTTTTGTTTTTGGGTTGTAAATGAAACTTATTACATTTGTATTGCATCCACCAGATTCTTTTACTAATAATCTCATGGGAGTGATTCATAAACACATTTGTTCTAAGAGAAAAGCTCAACGCTTGGTTGCTACCATTTCAATTAGTTTGCTCCTTTAATAGCAGAGTTGTGATTCATTTTCTTATTACATGGAAACAATCTTACATAGAATGAAAACTACAGAACTCACTTTACCTTCATTCAACTCCTTTAGCTAAATCAAATGTTGTCAAGCCTTCAAGAATCAACTCACTTGTGGTTCCAGGTATGTTCTTCTTAGACCGCCTCCACCGCACCAAATACACAACCATGTACACAGCAATAATGATTAATACGGACACCGCACTAGTAGAGAAATACCACACTGTATCTGGAGATATAACCGACATTGAAACCAAGTAAGAAACATATAAGGGCACTGCAATCCACATGAACCACCATACATATCCTTCACCAGCTGGTAACAAACAGAACGCCATGAAAACTGCTCCAACGAAAGCCATACTATTCACATTCCGGAGAACATAGAAATATTTATGATTCATCACTATAGTACCAACACTCTTCTTGCTTTCCTCAGCTGCATTTTCTTGGTATACACCGCCTGGTGGCTGCAAAGCTGTTTGATAAGTAGTTGTGATTATTAGTGCGGCTATCACTAGAAGCGCAGCTCGTGTTCCTTCTGATGTCTGGTTCCTGTACCGTGCTGTCAGTGTGAACAAATGCTCTGTGAAACCAATCGGAGTTCTCAAGATTTCCGACACTTTCTTGGGTTTTGGCAGAGAGTTTCCGGTCTTACCTCCCGATTTTCTAACAATGTTTTCGATGTTTCTGTTCGTTTGATGTTCCCCCTGGTTCTGTAAGATATCTAGAGCTGTTAAACCGATCCGGTTACGAACGTTTAGGTTAACCGCATGACATTTTACCAACAGCTTCACTTCTTTGAATCTGTTGTGATATGCTGCTAGGTGCAAGGCTGTGTTACCGTCTTGGTCACGTTTGTTTAAAAATTGCATCTCTAGCGATTCAGCGTCTGCTTGACGCAGTCTCTGAACCCATCCCAAGAGCAGTTCAAGCTCTTCGTACCTGTCGTTTAAAACCGCGATGTGTAGAGCGGTTTCACCATTGACGTTAGCATCTCTAATGCAACCAGGACAAGCTAAGAGAAACTCTGTCATGAGATCAGTCTCTCCTCTTCCCACTACTTGATGAAACGGCGTCGTGCCTTTATCCAAAAAACAAACTATTTCATCATTCATAGTGATGCCAAAAGAAGGAAAATAAAAATGAAATCAAGTAAAATGGTTGGGAAAGAGTATTATGAGTCAGATATTTGGTTAGTAATAAATACAGAATAGAGTTATACGCACCTTCTCTTCCTGGAAGGCGAACAAGGTTAGGATCAACCTTGAGTAAACTTAGAACCAACCGTGTTTGACCTTCTTCTATTGCAAGATGCAATGGACTTAAACCATACGTGTTAAGTTTTCTAGCAAATGATGGCTTTAGATTCATAATCTCCATGGCTAAAGGAAGGTTCCCAGAAGCAGAAGCTACATGAAGAGGAGTGTTGATGAACGGTACTGCATCAATGCTTTCAAGAATGTATGGATTCTCATGGATAACCTCATACAATTCATCGATGTTTCCGATTTGAGTTACTATCAATCTTGGATCCATTGGAGAAGTGTCAAGAACAAGAAGAAGAAGAAAGAAGAAATGAAAAAACGTGGATTACTTTGATAATTTATGGATTTTTATCGTATGAACAAGTATACAATATAAATATGTGAAATCGTATAAAGAAGTAATTTGTGTTGTCTCATTAGAATAGCATAAGCTCCCTATTTATACAAATAGAATATCCTAAGATGATAAGGACTAGGACTAGTTACATCATTATCCTAAGATATATAGGATTTATCCCTAATAATATGATCCATCGTTTGTTTAATGGAATGGGTTTGATTTGACTTTGGCTTAAGCCAATAAAAGACAAACACTACATGAACTCAGAAAGAGACTACAAAAGTCTTCTCTAGGGAAACAAGAAGTTATGACTTATCTATTAATTTAAGAGAAACTCAATCTACTACCAACCCAATACGTTTTATCAATCTGAACACAAAAGTCTTCTCTTTCTTTTTTCTTTTTTCTTTTAAACATATTACAAAAAAATGGTTCAGTTAATATTATTTTATTTTAATGTGTGCTTATAATTTTGAAAATATAAAACTTGTTCATCTGATTTGATTGTAGACTAAATTGGTCTAATTTCTCTGAATTTTTCTTTTGATCAAATCGTTCTCTGAATTCTAAAATTAAAAACCAATCCAGTTATAAACAAGCATTTGGGTTTAATCTCGGTTTAAATATACTACTCACCCCATTCCATATTACTTGATGTTTTATTCCAATGCACACATATTAAGAATTTTATCAAAAGTATCATTAAATTAAAATTTTAAACTAGTTTATTTAATTATAAATAAAAATAATAAAAATTTAATTGGCTACACAGTTTTTATAAAGTTAAAGTTATATAGATTTGTGCAAATATCATATATAATGAAATAACAAAAATTCTCGAAACAATCAAGTATATTAAAATGGAGGGAGTATTTGGTTTGTGTAAATACATAGACAAGCTATTTTACACACATATAACAAACTTTTGTAAGTTGTAGCCTAGGCATGGACGTTTGGTTTCAGTTTGATTTTGGTTCGTTTTTCTTTGTTTTTTGTTTTTGGTTTTTGTTTTTGAGTTCTAAGAATATAGGAAACCATTCGGTTATTTTTTTTAAATTATGTTCAGTTTCGGTTTGGTTATTTTTATTTTTGATTTAGTACGGATAAAATGTTAAAAAAATTGGTTAATATCCAATAATATTTTGAGTCTAATTCGGTTCCAGTTTGGTTCCGGATTTTTCGAATAATTTAGGATAATTCGGGTTAAAATCTGAATTTTAGATTTTTTGAATAATTCAGATAAATTTAAATATTTGGGATAAAAGATTTAGGATTTTGGTTCTTTCAGGTAGTTCAAATAATTTTAAATATTTCGGATGAAAAATATCCCGGTAATCCATTTTTTGATAATTCAGTTTCTACATAGTATTTTTATAGTATTTTTATAATATTTGGTAAAACAATATGACAACAAAATGAAGAATCTATCATAGGATATGCCCCAAGTTGGAAACTCAGAACCTTTGTGGACAACATATGTAAGCTGAATATTTGGTAATTTTAAAACTTAATTCTTTTTGATAATTTTAAAACTTAATATAACTAATAATTTAGGTATATATATGAACTGTATTTTGGCTATTTGGGTATTCACTCGGTGTTTTGGCTTTCCATTTTTAAAAATATAAGAATCGTTTTCGGTTCTGATTTGGTTATCGATCTTGGTTTATATGCCGTTGCGTATTGTGTAGCCCATGAGATTCCTACACAATGAATGTTTTTTTTTGTTTAATGCTTTCGTCTTAGAGATTTACTCTGAACACAATTAATTGTTCAGCAAAATTGAATGCGTGAGAGAAGCTATTCCTACAGGTGGTATAGGAGCTCCAGCTGAAGTGTCCGCCCCTGGATTCGAGCCTTGGCCACTGCGGAATTTACATATGGACTGCAGCATCCGAGACCGAAGACCGTTACACGGTGAGCCACATGGTGACGCCCTGGCAGCGTCCATGCTCACTTCGGTCTCTAGTCTGGACCACCTCGGTGGAGCCAGGATAATCGGTTAGCAAAAAAAAAAAAAAAAAAAAGTGGAGTCAGACTTGCGAAGCGAAAGAGTCAACCTAACATGTCTTATGGAAGTAGAAAAATTTAATAAGGAGACGTGATTATGAAAGACTAATATGTTTGCAAATTTAAAATTCATGGTTTGATGGAATTGTAGGGTAAGAATACTAAGAAAGTTTATGTAGCTTTGAGTCTTGGTTTACAAGAGAAGAAAAGAAAGATAAATAGTACGATCATTGAGAACCCTGAAAAATATGTTGTGAGCCACTACAATTGTAAAATTACAGTTCTAGAGATGTTTGTTTTGTTTGGACTTATTAAGGATAAATATTTTGTGTGTGTGTGTGTTCACATATATATCGTTTTCTTATATGTAGCAATCTTAACCGGACTTTAAAAGAAAAAATGGTAACCGGACTTCATCATTTGTATATTTGCTTGTGTCTCAATTCTGATTTAAAAAAAAACAGAATTAACGTATGCAATTCTACTACGACTGGATATTTAATATCTATCTATATATATATATATATCTATCTATATAAAGTATGGTTTGCTTTCTCCTTAGAGAGACACCTAGGATGCCACATAGGAAATTCAGTTCACAGAATTGTGCCACGTGTCCAAGCGTTGCGTTTCATTTAATCGAAGGTTTAATGGATTTGGGTTTCAATTTGTATACAGGTTTTATGTTCAGAATGGACCCAAACAAAATAAAGAGCAACTCGATATGTAATGAAACGCAACGTTTTTGATTTAGGGATTAACCCATTCTTCGTCTCCGCCATACGAGAGCTAAACTCGATCTATGGTTTCGAAAGAGTTCTTTCATCTTCTTCCTAAAAATTCTGAGAGTCAATCAGTTACAGGTTCATCTTCTTAAAGTCAGTTGCTTAAATCCATGACCCACAATCTCTCTTCAATGCAATCATTAATATGGGAGGCGGTGGAATTGCGACAATAAAAAGGTAGGCTTTCATGCTTTGAGAACGATCTCCTTATTCATTTTCACAAACCATTAATCTTATTCTGAGTAGAATGGCTAACATACAATCTTCCTTTCCGATTTGAAGATCGGACACTGCTCCTCCACCTTAAAGTGCGGTTTCTCCATTATTGGGAGGCTAGAAACGTCCGACGCGGTGGAGAACTCATGGGAGTCGATATGTTGCGACTTGATTCCCAGGTTTGTTTTATTCCTAAGCTTGAGTTCATAACTGGATTTTTTTTCTTTATTACATTTTTAATGTTTCCGTTGTCTTCCGGTTGCCGGAAGAAAGTTGGATTCAGGCCCAGAAAGATTGATTCATGGCTGATTGAGTAGTATATTGCATGTTTCTTTTGTTCTTTCAAGCTGAGACTTAACGAAGAAGAACAAGAAAAATAAGAGTAAAAGCATGTAAGAAGTGTTTCGTTCTCTCTTTTCTTTCAATTTGTCACTTTTGTTGTTTGCTTTAGCGATGGTTTGTCTTATGTTTGCAGGAAGACGGCCCAACAATCCCTGTCGTTAAGCTTTTTCCATCTGGAGAGTTTCCTGAAGGTGAAATCCAACAGTATAAGGACGAGTAAATTTCATACAACTCTATTTAGCTTTAAGGGAATATTTTTAATACGTTTTAGTATGCAATATGCATGTAGATATAGTCCATACAGCTTTTGTTTTTGCTTCTGCTGAACTTTATTAGATTTTAAGACTATGGATCTTGATCTCTGTATTGTAGCAATTTGTGGAGAACAACATCCGAAGAGGAGAGAGATTTGGAGCGTTTGGAGAAAGCCAATATACAACTCTGTACGCTAGGCTGCAGAAGTTCATAGCGAGGTTGATCTCTTTAACATATTAAATGACAACAGATTATTTTTTCTCCTGGAATATTTTATTATTTTTATTCATAAATTTTCAGGTTAGAAAATATGTAAGAAGCATAGTGAAGCCTGGAATGTTGATGACTGATGTATGCGAGACACTTGAGGATATTGTTTGTAAACTTATATCAGAGAATGGTCTGAAAGCTGGTATTGCTTTCCCTACAGGGTGCTCTTTGAATTGGTTGGTTTCAACTTTCTCTTCCTATCCACAATTCACTATTCTTCTTTAGTAATCATGTTCATCTCTGATGTTTTTTAACTTCCAGGGTTGCTGCTCATTGGACACCAAACTCCGGAGACAAGACTGTACTTCAATACGACGATGTTATGAAAGTGGATTTTGCAACACATATCGATGGTATGACTGCAAATTTTAGTTTCGTTTCTCCTCTGTACAAAAGTCAGATTGAAACTAACATCTCTTGGATTTTTGCAGGGGACATCTCTCTGTATGTGGGCTATATATTATATTCTCATACTGCGCCTTTTGTTTTTTTCTGTTTGATTTAGTGATTAGTGGTGGGAACTATTTTCTAAGGTATCATTGCAGTTTTCTAAAATCTGCTAGCCATATTTATCTTATGAGAGTTGGTAAATTTAGACATTAACAATTACTGGCAGGAGTTGTTCAAAAAAAAAATTACTGGCAGATATACACTGAGTAGAGTCATAATTTTTGTCATGTACACTCTCTTTTGTTCGAGGTAAGATATTTTTTCTTAGAGGAGCTGATGACATATACTATGTCATTTTTGGGGTCTTTGCTAATAATTTTGAGTGCCTGTTTTAGTGGGTAGTGTTTTTTTTTTTAGAAATGGCTTTCAGTTCACCCAAAGCTCATGGAAGAACCTTTAGATGTTGCTGAATGATGATTCATATAATTCACCGGTGGGTCTAGACAGAAACGGAATTGTCCTTCTGCTATGGGAGAATGGTACTTTATGTGGCTCCATAAGCCCTGACGAATTATTTTCTTATGTGTCCCTTTTCTCTAAAGAGCATCTCAGTTAAAGGCTTCTCTGATCCAGCCAGGAAGTGGATACGATTCCAAGTAAGTTCTTATGCTTCTCTGCCTGGTCCCTTTGTAGATAGTGTTGTGATTGGTTGGTTTGGTCTTCTGTACCTTCATTACAGGGCTGATATTTGGTCTTTTGGAATAACTGCGCTGGAGTTGGCTCATGGTCATGCACCTTTCTCAAAGTATCCACCCATGAAGGTATTCAATATTTTTCATATTTGTACTTAGAGTTGAGAGCAGATCTTATTCCTTTTCTTCCCTCGTAACAGGTACTCTTAATGACGATTCAAAATGCTCCCCCTGGCCTTGATTATGACCGTGATAAGAAGTTTTCAAAGGTAACTTGTGTTAGATTCTTATGTTTATTTTCCGTTGCAAGACTTGTTCTTAACTAAAACATGTTCAGCTGTGCCCCAGTCCTTTAGAGACATGGTAGCGTTATGTCTGGTGAAGGATCAAACAAAAAGGCCAACCGCTGAAAAGTTGTTAAAACACTCGTTTTTTAAGAATGCAAAGCCTCCAGCGATTTGTGTGAAAAAGTTATTTGCTGATTTGCCACCTCTCTGGACACGTGTTAAAGATCTTCAGGTTTTCCTTGCTTATCTCTTCTCCGAGCTTGCTGTACTCCTCATGTTATGCTCTAATTCATAAGAGTCGTTGTATGACAGGATAAGGATGCTGAGCTTGCTTTGAAAGGACTTGACCAGGAAGCTATATCAAAGGTTACAAAAGTTTGAAATTGTGACTTAAAGACTCGAAATTGCACAAATGCTTATTAGAAGGTACCTTTCATGGCAGAGTGAATACCAAAGAGGAGTAAGTACTTGGAACTTCAATATTGCAGATTTGAAAGAACAAGCAGCTTCGGTAAGCTATTATTGCTTTGATAGTATTTTTTGAGATACCACTGGTTGCCATTAAATAATATTGTGGTTAATTTCTTTACCTATTTATTTTTTTGTGTGTGCAACAGCTAGATGATGATGACATCCTAGAAGAGGGTATGGAAGAAGATGATTATTTTGTCCAACAGTTGCGTAATAAGACCAGTGACAGAGGACAAGTGCTCTCAGAAGATATCAACGGAAAGGAAAAAGTTTCAGATTCTTTCAGTTTAACTGCTTCTCCTGTTGAACCAGCAACGCCAAGTCCAAAGCACGGTATCCCACAGGCCAAGGCTAAGTCAGTGAGAGTCCAGGCTCATGAGAGTGGACCACAGAAAGGCCATGTTTATGCAAGGTTTGCCATTAGCTAATTGTTGTGTTTAGAGATGATTGGATTACAATATTCCACACATCATGACTACTTTATCTTCGCAGGCCGGCTGCATCATCCCGTGTAGAACCTAGCTTTAGCGGAGCATTGAGTCTTCCAAAGCGTGCTTCAGAAAACAGTTTCTCAGCTCCTAGCAAATCTTCTGGAGGTGAGCAAGTACATTTGCTGCAATGCAGCTTATTATTGTTTTTTTTGTTGCTTAGAGTGGTGTGTTCTCTCTCTCTCTTGATTAGGATTCCGTGATTCTCTGGCTGACAAGTCAAAGGCTAATGTGGTTCAAACCAAAGGAAGATTCTCAGTAACATCAGAGTACTTAGATCTTGCAGGGGTTGGTTTTATGATCTTTTCCTATTTTAGGATGTTTCATTTCTCTACGTTATCAGTGGGGAATGATGACTCTCCTTACCTGAGCTTACTCATACTCTTTAATCTGTAGGCACGCCCTTTGAGAAAATGTACCAGTGTTGGTATACTCGAATCTAAAATGGTTAGTTTTGCTAACGCATTTAGTTGGTTTGTTTTCTGTCTCCTAATCTTACCATTCTTTTTGTTTTTCTTCCGGCAACAGCCCATCAAGGAGTTAATTAGTCGTCCTGCGTCTCCTTCGCCTCCTTCGTCTCCTTCGCCTCCTTCGTCTCCTCCGTTCATCATGCCTCAACTTCAAAATTTGGTCCTTCAAACTTCAAAACAACAGGTGTGAGGAAAAAAAAAACACATTTGCATTGAGACATGAGTTTGTATTTTGATTGTACAGCTCTCAAGTTTTGTTTTGTCGTAATGTAACTTCAGGAGCTTATTATTAATCTACTGAAAAACTTACAAGTTACTGATGCAACAGATGGTAAGATATACACTTCAAATCTTTTTGTTTGTTATAGTGTGAAGAAGTATAAACCTCTCATCCTCTTGCTATAGGCTCTCAAAATGGAAAGTTAGCACTTTTGCCTCGAGGATCTGACATCAATGGAAGTGTAAGTAGATTTGTCAACTTTTTTTGTTGGGATTATTGACTTGATTTAAACCTCTTATGATGTCTCACAAAATCACAGGTTGTTGAACCAATATCTTCAGAGAGAGAAAGATTACTGCTTAACATGATCTCTGAGCTTCAGTCTAGGTTGTTATTCCTCGTCTGTCAATCAAATCTTTCTTTATAGAGATCAATGTGTTGTAGTCTTTCTAATTGCTTTATAAAACTCAAAATTTATTTTAGGATGAAAGAGGTGACTGAAGAACTTGAAGAAGAAAAGACAAAACACGCACAAGTATGTTAACACTCTTGATCTCAAAAATAAATCCTTTAACCAAGCGGGGACGGCTCAGTGGCCTTGACGGAGCTTCGGCTCCAATACAGACCCGGGTTCGAATTCCACTGGCCACTGGGGAAAAAATTTAACATATAGGCTCCCCAGCGTCCGGTGACCGAGGCGTACTCCGGCGGACACCCACTTTGGTGGGGGCTAGGATACATCGAATTATTCAGAAAAAAATGAAATAAATCCTTTTAAACGTCACAGTATCGGGTGATTCAAAGAATATGCTAGTAATTAAAACTCGAAAACTAAAGAGTTAATCTTATCTCTGAACCAATCTGATCATATCTTGTGTGTAATCAACAGCTGCAGCAGCAATTGAAATCACTACTGAGCTACGCAGAAGCTTATGCAGAAGAGTAAAAGTATAATTTTGTACTAAAACACAGGGGGGGGGGGGGGGGGGGGGGGGGATTTGGTCCTGTTCTATGTGCAGAAGCAGACAACATCGGCCATTTGTTTCTCACCGGTGTCTGGAACTTTTGCTCTCTTTTGTTTTTGTTTTTGGGTTGTAAATGAAACTTATTACATTTGTATTGCATCCACCAGATTCTTTTACTAATAATCTCATGGGAGTGATTCATAAACACATTTGTTCTAAGAGAAAAGCTCAACGCTTGGTTGCTACCATTTCAATTAGTTTGCTCCTTTAATAGCAGAGTTGTGATTCATTTTCTTATTACATGGAAACAATCTTACATAGAATGAAAACTACAGAACTCACTTTACCTTCATTCAACTCCTTTAGCTAAATCAAATGTTGTCAAGCCTTCAAGAATCAACTCACTTGTGGTTCCAGGTATGTTCTTCTTAGACCGCCTCCACCGCACCAAATACACAACCATGTACACAGCAATAATGATTAATACGGACACCGCACTAGTAGAGAAATACCACACTGTATCTGGAGATATAACCGACATTGAAACCAAGTAAGAAACATATAAGGGCACTGCAATCCACATGAACCACCATACATATCCTTCACCAGCTGGTAACAAACAGAACGCCATGAAAACTGCTCCAACGAAAGCCATACTATTCACATTCCGGAGAACATAGAAATATTTATGATTCATCACTATAGTACCAACACTCTTCTTGCTTTCCTCAGCTGCATTTTCTTGGTATACACCGCCTGGTGGCTGCAAAGCTGTTTGATAAGTAGTTGTGATTATTAGTGCGGCTATCACTAGAAGCGCAGCTCGTGTTCCTTCTGATGTCTGGTTCCTGTACCGTGCTGTCAGTGTGAACAAATGCTCTGTGAAACCAATCGGAGTTCTCAAGATTTCCGACACTTTCTTGGGTTTTGGCAGAGAGTTTCCGGTCTTACCTCCCGATTTTCTAACAATGTTTTCGATGTTTCTGTTCGTTTGATGTTCCCCCTGGTTCTGTAAGATATCTAGAGCTGTTAAACCGATCCGGTTACGAACGTTTAGGTTAACCGCATGACATTTTACCAACAGCTTCACTTCTTTGAATCTGTTGTGATATGCTGCTAGGTGCAAGGCTGTGTTACCGTCTTGGTCACGTTTGTTTAAAAATTGCATCTCTAGCGATTCAGCGTCTGCTTGACGCAGTCTCTGAACCCATCCCAAGAGCAGTTCAAGCTCTTCGTACCTGTCGTTTAAAACCGCGATGTGTAGAGCGGTTTCACCATTGACGTTAGCATCTCTAATGCAACCAGGACAAGCTAAGAGAAACTCTGTCATGAGATCAGTCTCTCCTCTTCCCACTACTTGATGAAACGGCGTCGTGCCTTTATCCAAAAAACAAACTATTTCATCATTCATAGTGATGCCAAAAGAAGGAAAATAAAAATGAAATCAAGTAAAATGGTTGGGAAAGAGTATTATGAGTCAGATATTTGGTTAGTAATAAATACAGAATAGAGTTATACGCACCTTCTCTTCCTGGAAGGCGAACAAGGTTAGGATCAACCTTGAGTAAACTTAGAACCAACCGTGTTTGACCTTCTTCTATTGCAAGATGCAATGGACTTAAACCATACGTGTTAAGTTTTCTAGCAAATGATGGCTTTAGATTCATAATCTCCATGGCTAAAGGAAGGTTCCCAGAAGCAGAAGCTACATGAAGAGGAGTGTTGATGAACGGTACTGCATCAATGCTTTCAAGAATGTATGGATTCTCATGGATAACCTCATACAATTCATCGATGTTTCCGATTTGAGTTACTATCAATCTTGGATCCATTGGAGAAGTGTCAAGAACAAGAAGAAGAAGAAAGAAGAAATGAAAAAACGTGGATTACTTTGATAATTTATGGATTTTTATCGTATGAACAAGTATACAATATAAATATGTGAAATCGTATAAAGAAGTAATTTGTGTTGTCTCATTAGAATAGCATAAGCTCCCTATTTATACAAATAGAATATCCTAAGATGATAAGGACTAGGACTAGTTACATCATTATCCTAAGATATATAGGATTTATCCCTAATAATATGATCCATCGTTTGTTTAATGGAATGGGTTTGATTTGACTTTGGCTTAAGCCAATAAAAGACAAACACTACATGAACTCAGAAAGAGACTACAAAAGTCTTCTCTAGGGAAACAAGAAGTTATGACTTATCTATTAATTTAAGAGAAACTCAATCTACTACCAACCCAATACGTTTTATCAATCTGAACACAAAAGTCTTCTCTTTCTTTTTTCTTTTTTCTTTTAAACATATTACAAAAAAATGGTTCAGTTAATATTATTTTATTTTAATGTGTGCTTATAATTTTGAAAATATAAAACTTGTTCATCTGATTTGATTGTAGACTAAATTGGTCTAATTTCTCTGAATTTTTCTTTTGATCAAATCGTTCTCTGAATTCTAAAATTAAAAACCAATCCAGTTATAAACAAGCATTTGGGTTTAATCTCGGTTTAAATATACTACTCACCCCATTCCATATTACTTGATGTTTTATTCCAATGCACACATATTAAGAATTTTATCAAAAGTATCATTAAATTAAAATTTTAAACTAGTTTATTTAATTATAAATAAAAATAATAAAAATTTAATTGGCTACACAGTTTTTATAAAGTTAAAGTTATATAGATTTGTGCAAATATCATATATAATGAAATAACAAAAATTCTCGAAACAATCAAGTATATTAAAATGGAGGGAGTATTTGGTTTGTGTAAATACATAGACAAGCTATTTTACACACATATAACAAACTTTTGTAAGTTGTAGCCTAGGCATGGACGTTTGGTTTCAGTTTGATTTTGGTTCGTTTTTCTTTGTTTTTTGTTTTTGGTTTTTGTTTTTGAGTTCTAAGAATATAGGAAACCATTCGGTTATTTTTTTTAAATTATGTTCAGTTTCGGTTTGGTTATTTTTATTTTTGATTTAGTACGGATAAAATGTTAAAAAAATTGGTTAATATCCAATAATATTTTGAGTCTAATTCGGTTCCAGTTTGGTTCCGGATTTTTCGAATAATTTAGGATAATTCGGGTTAAAATCTGAATTTTAGATTTTTTGAATAATTCAGATAAATTTAAATATTTGGGATAAAAGATTTAGGATTTTGGTTCTTTCAGGTAGTTCAAATAATTTTAAATATTTCGGATGAAAAATATCCCGGTAATCCATTTTTTGATAATTCAGTTTCTACATAGTATTTTTATAGTATTTTTATAATATTTGGTAAAACAATATGACAACAAAATGAAGAATCTATCATAGGATATGCCCCAAGTTGGAAACTCAGAACCTTTGTGGACAACATATGTAAGCTGAATATTTGGTAATTTTAAAACTTAATTCTTTTTGATAATTTTAAAACTTAATATAACTAATAATTTAGGTATATATATGAACTGTATTTTGGCTATTTGGGTATTCACTCGGTGTTTTGGCTTTCCATTTTTAAAAATATAAGAATCGTTTTCGGTTCTGATTTGGTTATCGATCTTGGTTTATATGCCGTTGCGTATTGTGTAGCCCATGAGATTCCTACACAATGAATGTTTTTTTTTGTTTAATGCTTTCGTCTTAGAGATTTACTCTGAACACAATTAATTGTTCAGCAAAATTGAATGCGTGAGAGAAGCTATTCCTACAAGTGGTATAGGAGCTCCAGCTGAAGTGTCCGCCCCTGGATTCGAGCCTTGGCCACTGCGGAATTTACATATGGACTGCAGCATCCGAGACCGAAGACCGTTACACGGTGAGCCACATGGTGACGCCCTGGCAGCGTCCATGCTCACTTCGGTCTCTAGTCTGGACCACCTCGGTGGAGCCAGGATAATCGGTTAGCAAAAAAAAAAAAAAAAAAAAGTGGAGTCAGACTTGCGAAGCGAAAGAGTCAACCTAACATGTCTTATGGAAGTAGAAAAATTTAATAAGGAGACGTGATTATGAAAGACTAATATGTTTGCAAATTTAAAATTCATGGTTTGATGGAATTGTAGGGTAAGAATACTAAGAAAGTTTATGTAGCTTTGAGTCTTGGTTTACAAGAGAAGAAAAGAAAGATAAATAGTACGATCATTGAGAACCCTGAAAAATATGTTGTGAGCCACTACAATTGTAAAATTACAGTTCTAGAGATGTTTGTTTTGTTTGGACTTATTAAGGATAAATATTTTGTGTGTGTGTGTGTTCACATATATATCGTTTTCTTATATGTAGCAATCTTAACCGGACTTTAAAAGAAAAAATGGTAACCGGACTTCATCATTTGTATATTTGCTTGTGTCTCAATTCTGATTTAAAAAAAACAGAATTAACGTATGCAATTCTACTACGACTGGATATTTAATATCTATCTATATATATATATATATCTATCTATATAAAGTATGGTTTGCTTTCTCCTTAGAGAGACACCTAGGATGCCACATAGGAAATTCAGTTCACAGAATTGTGCCACGTGTCCAAGCGTTGCGTTTCATTTAATCGAAGGTTTAATGGATTTGGGTTTCAATTTGTATACAGGTTTTATGTTCAGAATGGACCCAAACAAAATAAAGAGCAACTCGATATGTAATGAAACGCAACGTTTTTGATTTAGGGATTAACCCATTCTTCGTCTCCGCCATACGAGAGCTAAACTCGATCTATGGTTTCGAAAGAGTTCTTTCATCTTCTTCCTAAAAATTCTGAGAGTCAATCAGTTACAGGTTCATCTTCTTAAAGTCAGTTGCTTAAATCCATGACCCACAATCTCTCTTCAATGCAATCATTAATATGGGAGGCGGTGGAATTGCGACAATAAAAAGGTAGGCTTTCATGCTATGAGAACGATCTCCTTATTCATTTTCACAAACCATTAATCTTATTCTGAGTAGAATGGCTAACATACAATCTTCCTTTCCGATTTGAAGATCGGACACTGCTCCTCCACCTTAAAGTGCGGTTTCTCCATTATTGGGAGGCTAGAAACGTCCGACGCGGTGGAGAACTCATGGGAGTCGATATGTTGCGACTTGATTCCCAGGTTTGTTTTATTCCTAAGCTTGAGTTCATAACTGGATTTTTTTTCTTTATTACATTTTTAATGTTTCCGTTGTCTTCCGGTTGCCGGAAGAAAGTTGGATTCAGGCCCAGAAAGATTGATTCATGGCTGATTGAGTAGTATATTGCATGTTTCTTTTGTTCTTTCAAGCTGAGACTTAACGAAGAAGAACAAGAAAAATAAGAGTAAAAGCATGTAAGAAGTGTTTCGTTCTCTCTTTTCTTTCAATTTGTCACTTTTGTTGTTTGCTTTAGCGATGGTTTGTCTTATGTTTGCAGGAAGACGGCCCAACAATCCCTGTCGTTAAGCTTTTTCCATCTGGAGAGTTTCCTGAAGGTGAAATCCAACAGTATAAGGACGAGTAAATTTCATACAACTCTATTTAGCTTTAAGGGAATATTTTTAATACGTTTTAGTATGCAATATGCATGTAGATATAGTCCATACAGCTTTTGTTTTTGCTTCTGCTGAACTTTATTAGATTTTAAGACTATGGATCTTGATCTCTGTATTGTAGCAATTTGTGGAGAACAACATCCGAAGAGGAGAGAGATTTGGAGCGTTTGGAGAAAGCCAATATACAACTCTGTACGCTAGGCTGCAGAAGTTCATAGCGAGGTTGATCTCTTTAACATATTAAATGACAACAGATTATTTTTTCTCCTGGAATATTTTATTATTTTTATTCATAAATTTTCAGGTTAGAAAATATGTAAGAAGCATAGTGAAGCCTGGAATGTTGATGACTGATGTATGCGAGACACTTGAGGATATTGTTTGTAAACTTATATCAGAGAATGGTCTGAAAGCTGGTATTGCTTTCCCTACAGGGTGCTCTTTGAATTGGTTGGTTTCAACTTTCTCTTCCTATCCACAATTCACTATTCTTCTTTAGTAATCATGTTCATCTCTGATGTTTTTTAACTTCCAGGGTTGCTGCTCATTGGACACCAAACTCCGGAGACAAGACTGTACTTCAATACGACGATGTTATGAAAGTGGATTTTGCAACACATATCGATGGTATGACTGCAAATTTTAGTTTCGTTTCTCCTCTGTACAAAAGTCAGATTGAAACTAACATCTCTTGGATTTTTGCAGGGGACATCTCTCTGTATGTGGGCTATATATTATATTCTCATACTGCGCCTTTTGTTTTTTTCTGTTTGATTTAGTGATTAGTGGTGGGAACTATTTTCTAAGGTATCATTGCAGTTTTCTAAAATCTGCTAGCCATATTTATCTTATGAGAGTTGGTAAATTTAGACATTAACAATTACTGGCAGGAGTTGTTCAAAAAAAAAATTACTGGCAGATATACACTGAGTAGAGTCATAATTTTGTCATGTACACTCTCTTTTGTTCGAGGTAAGATATTTTTTCTTAGAGGAGCTGATGACATATACTATGTCATTTTTGGGGTCTTTGCTAATAATTTTGAGTGCCTGTTTTAGTGGGTAGTGTTTTTTTTTTTAGAAATGGCTTTCAGTTCACCCAAAGCTCATGGAAGAACCTTTAGATGTTGCTGAATGATGATTCATATAATTCACCGGTGGGTCTAGACAGAAACGGAATTGTCCTTCTGCTATGGGAGAATGGTACTTTATGTGGCTCCATAAGCCCTGACGAATTATTTTCTTATGTGTCCCTTTTCTCTAAAGAGCATCTCAGTTAAAGGCTTCTCTGATCCAGCTCCAATAAAAGCTCTCAGTTACACACAATGTGTGCGCCCTAAGAAGTAAGGAAGCTGCGGTAGTTGTGTTTTGGAGTTTAAGCTAATTCTTTTATTTACTTGGATATCAGATTTTCAAAGCTTTTGTTCACAATATAATTTCTTTTTTGTTATATCAATTTCCAAAAATAATGGCTATAGCTAAATATATCTTCTCAAAGTAACACATATATCGGGAAGAAACTATCCAAATACAATTATGAAGCTTCTAACTTAATTTGACACAAATAAATCAATATCAAGGTTTATAAATAATTTAACTGATCAAAAATTATTTAACGATTTACTTAAAATATGTTACAATAAAAATATGTACTTAAAATTGTATATAATATATTTAATTAGCCAAACTCTTAAGTAAAATTTTATTTATTGAACAATATCTTCTGAAAATTTTTGTCAGATAAATTTATATATAATATATCCGAACTACATAAACTTATTGGATCTATAAACATATGAGCAATATCTTATAAACATTTTTCATATATAATTAACGATAAATTTATGTATACTATATCAAGCTATGTTAATTTATATCACAAAATAAAGTTCAACAAGACATAACAATAAACAACCTTAAATTATATATTATATTATTTTAGACGTTTAATCATTGGCAATTTTCATAAATAGACCATCTTCAAGTTTTAGTCACAAAAATAGACCAAAAGGAGAAATATCAAAATATTTCATTTAATAGGTAAAATGACACTAATACCCTAGATATATAAAAAATAAAAAAATAAAAAAATAAAAAAATAAAAAAATAATTTTTTTATAGTTTTAGATTATATGTTTTCAAATTCGATCTTTTTTATAATTTTTTTTTGATTTTTTTTTTTGAATTTTGTTTTTATTTTTTTTTTCAAATTTTCTTTTTGTAATTCGAAAATACTTCTTAAAACTATTTTAAAATTTTTATTTTCAAAATTTTAATATATATTTTCTATTTTATAAAATCTTAAACCACAAAGCCAAATCCCCACCCTTAACTCTAAACTCTAAGGTTTGAATTAGTTAACCCTAGGGGTATAAATGTATATTTACGTCTTTAATGATACATTTTGGTCATTTTGATTCTTAGAGTCTATATTTGTGATATAAACTTTTTTAGTGCCATCCTAGGAAATTTCCCTTTAGTCATTATATAAAATTATTTTGTAAGAAATTTGTAATATATGATCCGCGAGTTATGTGTTGAACACAATTGACTACTAATTTTTTAGGAAGCTATATTTTTAAAAACAATATTTGCTACGAACATAGTATAATAAATATTGGGAACAAAAAAAATTATTATATTTTCAAAAATGTAGTAGTCTATAAATAAATATATAAATTTCCAAAATATAATAATTCTCAAAATATAAAAAATTCTAACATAAATAAGTGAAATTTAATGATATATTTAGTTGAAAACAATCTAAGAAATAAGTGAAATTTAATGACATATTTAGTTGAAACCAAACTAAATGTTTGTAAATAATTTATTAAAATTTCTTGAGAATTTA
This sequence comes from Brassica napus, assembly GCF_020379485.1. Classification (NCBI taxonomy): domain Eukaryota; kingdom Viridiplantae; phylum Streptophyta; class Magnoliopsida; order Brassicales; family Brassicaceae; genus Brassica; species Brassica napus. Next base: position 29,993,437 of record NC_063452.1, read on the forward strand.
TGGTTATAATGTTTTTTTTTATTCATTTACCAGCCTTAGACGAGTTTTACTCTAATATCATTTTCAATCAATAATAGTTTTAAATACTTCAAAATTAATAAAAATTCATAGAAAATAGTTTTTATTATAACTTCCCGCCCGTAGGGCGGGCCTACCCTAGTATATATATATATAATAGCGTTTCTCTCACTCTTAAGCCATCCACGTCAGAAATTCAGTGATTCTGGACGCGGCACGTGTCTTCCTAAGCTGGTACGCTGCGTTTCGTTAATAGAGTTGTGCACATCGTTTGGGCTTTTAGTTTTGCTGGGCTTCGTGTTTACTTTGGACTTCTGTGCAATTCGTTTGGGTTTATTATCATATCTGGCCTTTTTCTCGTCTCCACCTTAGATGAAGCGCCACGTTTCAGTTAGGAGACCGTGTTCTTCTTCATCGCCTCTCCAGAACTTGTGTCGGTTAGGTCTTCGTAATAGCTCTTTCATCTTCTTCCTCAGAGACAGAAACATACCAGTTACGAATAATCATCTTAAAACCCTCCATTAATCTCACACACGATTCATATTCAATGTGATTTCTGAAAAGGTACGATTTCCTTATTAGAGAATCATCCTCTCATTCTTCCAAGCTAACCAGTAAACTACCACTGTAAGATATGGCTAGCGTTTCAGTCTTTCTCTCCGATCTGCAGACGGGCTGCTACTCCTCCACTGTTTAAGTGTGGTTGCTCCGGTTATGGGAGGCCAGGAATGTCCACCGGAGAGCTCATGGGAGTAGTGGATATGCTCCTTGTCGGTTCTCAGGTATCTTATTTAACTCGGCCTTTTGTTCATGAACATCGTTCTTTCACAATTTTTTTACTATTTGAAAAAACGAAGAAAATAATATTAGAGAAAACCAAAATTTATTTTATATATGACAATATTAGTTTGTTTTGTTATTTATATTGTTTGAGGAATAAGTTTAAAGATGTCGGATCGTATAAGGAATATTTCAAAATATTTATTTGTTAGTATTGTGAATATATAAATTTAAATCGTTCGAGAGAAATTAAGAGATGTGTTAACAACCTAATTAAAAATATTATTTTTGGTTAAATAAGTTAAGATCTAGAGACATTAATGTTTGTTACTATAAATAATATCACTTAATAAGAAATATCATTAATAATCACCTCATTTAAATTCTTACCATAATTTTTTTTGACATCAATTCTTACCATAAATAAGAGGAGAATTTAGGGTGTTTTGTTATATATAAATTCATTCGGCTTAAGGATAATGTAGGGATATCTAATTATATATAGTAGCGTTTGCCTCCTTCCTAGGCCCTCCACGTCGAAACTCGCCTCCTGTACGCGTGCCACGAGTCCAAGTTAAATGAAACGCAGCGTCTTTTATGTGTGTTCCGTCTGGGCTTCATTTGGGCTTGGTGTCACGCTCCGTCTTGCGGCCCGAAGACCAGCTAACCAAACGCAAACCCTAATCCATTCGCAGCGTCTTCTCCTTCCGTTCTCTCTGTTTCACTTCGATTTGAGGCGAGGATGGTGATTCAGTTTCTGTAACGGAATGAGGTGCGATTCCTACGTATTTACTCTTATTGTCTTTAATTCGTGAGTCCACTACGAGATCTCCAAATGCGTTGCTCAGACGGCGATTTTGGGTATAAATAGGTTCGTATCTCACTTCCGATTTTCGCGATCTCTAAAACTTTCTGCTATCGATCTCTCACATATTTGTCTCTTGATCCTCATCTCTCTTGGTGGCTAACTCGAAGGTTTTTTTTCCGACTTGAAGTCCAGCAGATGCTCATCCGTTGTTGAGGCGAGGCTGCTGCGATTCTGGGAAGCTAGGAATGTCAAGCGTGGTGGGGAGCTTATGTGGGCCGATCTGCTCTTTATGGAAGTTAACGTGAGTGATTTCTATCCGATTTGCTCTTCTAGATATCGATTGTTTTGAGTTTTTATTTTCTGTCATACTGATGTTACCTTACGTGATTTTTAGCCATTTTATGAGTACTGGTAGTGTTTCAGTTGAACTGATCATGTTACTTCAGTTTTGTAATATAATTTGATTTTTTTAATATCTTGGTTTGTCTGATTTATCCTTTTTTATATTTTGATTTCAGGGCACTATTATCTTTGTGGAAATTAATCATGTATGTTTCCCTTCTCCTGCTTGGTTGTAAGTTAATAAGCAAACTCAGGAACTTGCAGCTTAATTTGTAACAAGGAGCAACGAAACTGATTGTTGATATTGAATTTTGGTTCACTAGGGATGGTTCCAACAGTTCAGCTGATTTGATCTTGCGGAAACCAACATGGCTGCCAACATTATTGGTAAGCCTTGCACTTTGTACTACCATTAACTGTTATAACCTCGATCTGTTTAAACAGCAAAGTAAATTCTTTTCCGAAAAATTAGTAGGTGGAGTTTCTATACAATAGTTGTGTTCAGAAAAATGCTCTGTTTCTTTCTGGTATTGTGCAGAGATAGTCATTTAACAATGGTCAATGCTCTGTTTCTTTCTGGTATTGTGTTAGGTGTGAGGTAGAGGCAGAGGAGGAGAAGAAGGAAGGAAAAAAGAAGACAAGGAAGAGAGTAAGGTTTAACTTGAATGTACAAACCTTTGAACCAACTCTACCATCAAGTTTAGAAGATGAAGATGAATTGGTGTATGGAGCGAGTGATTTGGAGGATGAGGACTATAACAGATGATGAAAATGACTATGAAGATGATGCTGATGATGAAGAAGATGACGGCCAGAATGTGACTCCTCTACTGAATCCAGATGAGAATATTGCGCAGTGGAAAGCCGTTAAAGCAAAGCCAGTAAGAAGAGTTAAACAGCTAATGAAGGAGAATGTTGAACCGGATAGTGATGATCAAGCAAAGCCCCTAATGAAGGAGATCATCGTCAATACTAGCCTCGCGGACTGGTTGGCCTCACCAAAGACTTTTCATGGGAATGGTTTGTGTAAGAGATCCCAATTGGTTATATCACCGACATGGAAAACAGGTCAAAAGTTTCATACTGATTCACCATTGTGAAGGAGAAGTAACCATGTGTTTTGTTGTTTTTCTTTATAGCATTTTCTGATTCTTTTGTGTGTGTAAGGGATATAGAGGTTTGTATCGATCTTTCAATGTTTTTTACATCTGTGCTTATGATTTGGTGAGGAGAAAAGCTATTGGAAGCAGAGGAAAGAAAGAATAAATGGATGCACATACTTACAATTGAATTAGCTTATATGTTGTAGTTTGAAGGTCAGTCATATAGCAGTAATCTATAATCTATATATACTCTCACTTTTGTAACTTAAGTGTGATGATCCGATATAAGTTATGGGCATGCGGCATAATATATTTACGAAAAATATTAAAATTAGTTAGAAACCCCTAAATTTTTTTCCCTACAATCTACTCTTTAATACTCAATTAATACATAATTATAAGCAAATAGTAATAGCATATATATAACTATATAGTTTTAACCTAACAAATCAATTTATTGTTTGTCACTGACATATCGAATTCAATCAATTGTAATAGATTCATCATATTCAACAAAAAAATATTCTCATAAATATATCAAAATTAAAACTCCATCATATATAACAAACGCATTTTAGTAACAACACAAAAATAACAACTCTCCTAAACCATAACATTTAAACGTTTCAATTAGGTGCTAGATTAAACCCAAAATATCAACTTTCTTAGAACATAAACACATCAACATACGATACAGATATTACAATCTTCCAAAAACACACCATGGACCCATACCCTCTATATAAACTTATCTTCGATATAAAAACCGAACCTGCATTCTCATCTCCCCAACGAGATCTAACCATCAATATAAAAAGGGTTGATACAAGTCAAAGATATATATATATATCTTCATCCAACTACAAATTATCACGTGGAATAATGTAATACCAAATCAATTCTTAATGTATAATTAAAAGTTAAAACATATGTTACTTAACAAAAGAAATATGTAATATATATTTTTTTTTAAATCTACTAATTTTCTATATAGCATGGTTTATTTAGTCTCCCAATTGTACAAAGTCTAACTAAAATATATGATAAACACTGGACAATTCAGCTAAACGATTGGATAATATAGCTGCAATATATTTAAAACGATTGGACATTTTTTTGGGCAATTTTCACCAGCACTAATAGAAATGTATTAAAATTAACAATGTGATTGAATTTTGGGAATGAACCAGACCATTCTTATTAGTAAGTTTTTTTTTTCTTATTAGTAAGTTTAAGAGCAAAGATATCATATATGAATATTTCATTATACCTCACAAGAACAAACAAAAAATATAAATAAAATTAAAACAAACAATGTTAATTATAGAGTGTGGAAATTATTTTATAATTCACATCCCGCCCGTAGGACGGGTCGGTCCTAGTTAATTATATTATATAGTACTTTTAAATTTTTTAACTAACAAGTAAGTTGGGTTCAACTTTATGCTTATGTTTTAATTGTATTGATTTTCAAATGATATTAGATTATATGTTGGATATGAATCTACATTGATACTTAAGAATCTAGATTCATCTCCGAAGATTATAAGTACGATTCGATCTACATGCTAAAATTGAATTAGTATTTCCAACTTAAGAGAGAAAATTGTGCTAGATAAATTTATTTGTTCAACTAAAAGCTTATCATTTATAATGAGAATTGTGTATTTCAAGAGGTTAAGCATGACAGGTCTAAGCTCAAAGACAATGCCTCAACTTGCTGATTCTATACATGCTGCAGTTACCCGCATCGCCTAATCTAGTGATTCTGTTCTTTGTTGCTTCATAAGAAATTGGGTTAAAACATATTTCTTGGTTTACATTTCACAAAGACTCATACGATTTTCTTGTTTTTCTTCGTCTTTGTGATTCTATACGTTTTTCTAGTAATATTTCTTGATGGAATTGTAGGGTAAGAATACTAAGAAACTTTATGTAGTTTTGAGTCTTGGTCTACAAGAGAAGAAGAGAAAGACAAAGAGTCTGATCACTGAGAACCCTGAAAAATATGTTGGAAGCCACTCCAATTGTAAAACTACAGTTTCTAAATTTATTATCAAAATAGCACTTTAACAATTTGACTCGCATGTGACCCAGATTGCGAAATCAGTACATGAAAACCCTAGTTTCGATCCCCATGTGTTTCCAAAATCAGCAATTGTACAACACAGTCCGACACATGGGGCATGTGTTTTTCCGTTGAAGCCAATCCGAGAGACAACGTTCATGGAAGACATGAGAACAGTTCATCAGTGTGGCGGAACCATGTATCGAAGAAGAACCATAGAGATTGTCGAGACAAATCGAACACGACGACTCTGTTTCCATATTCGTCAAACTCTCATGCTCCTCTCTATCTATCTTCCCTAGCACAACCAACTTCGATAGCACAGTTCTCAAAAACAATCCATCGTCTGGAGGAGGATCAGACATGGCCACAACCCTCTCGTAAGTGATTTCGATGGAGAAGGTCAAGCTAAATCCATTACGTCCAAAACCTAACTCCTCCGCTTCCGATGAGATATCCGCGGCCAAATCTTCGCATAACCAATGGTGGCCACGAGCAAGATTATCTCGGAGAAGCTCTTGGATGTAACTGTTGCTTAAACTAGAGAGATTGAAATCGATAAGAACTGGTGGGGAGAGCAAAACGAACCGGCCGGTTAGCGTTCGCTGACGGGTGGTAAGGTTTTCAAGAACCTCGTGAAAGCAAGTGTTGATCATGATGCGGACATTGTTTGATGTGTATCCTACCGATGGGGGGAGTCTCCTTCTGTCAATACTAACTTCAACTTGTGGAACATTCATGCTTGACGACATAACGCTTAAAGAGAGGATTGATTTTCTAAGCAATTGTGAAATTGTGATTAGTGTATAGTGAGAGGTACCGTACATATATATATATATAAGCGCGTCAATCAAGATATTTTTAACAGTGCAACGGTCTCTCTACGCGGAGAACAGGAGGGGTGTTAATGGACTTTATTAGTTACAATTTAGGCCCAATAAAGATAAGGCCGTTCGTTAAAGTCGGTGTTTATGCAAAAAAGAAAGAAAACCAAGCGGGGCCCGATACTTTCCATATAAGTACTGAATTGCCTCTCAAAATAACCATTCCTTTTCTTTGGTCACTCTTTTTTTTTTTCTCTATAGCTCTGCGTCTAGCTCTTACTCTCTCTCACGAGACGTCGCCGGAACTTTGTTTTTCGAGGCTTAAACGCTGCCGCGTGGAGCTTACTACGTTCTTAGTTCCCCTTCATCAAGTAAGTATCTCCTTGATTTCTCCGTTCATCACCATTATAAGTAAAACGTAAATCGCTTGATTTTCCGTACACTTATTCTTCTTAATCTCGGATTCAATTGATTTATTCTCGTTTTTTTTTGTTCTTTGATTTGAATCTGTATCTACAATCATGTTCTTCACTTTATCCATTATATTTTCTTCGCAGCATTTTTCCAGTAATTAATCGTTTTGTTATTTTTTCTCTCTTCTTCATTTTTTAGGACTTCGCGTCTCTGACTTCGATTTAAGCTTTCCTTGATTCTAATTCGAGGTTTGTTTATCTTCACACTATTTTAAACTACATTAAGTAGCCTTCCCAAAAAAAAAGTTCTAAAGTTTCCTTTTTTTTCTTTTTCTTTTTCTTAATGGAGATTATCGTATTTTTTGATATTTCATAAGTTTGTGTTTCGTGGATTCACTATCTCCTTCAATCTGCTGTGATATTTGATATTTCTCACTCCATCCGTTATGACTTTGCAGCATTTTTCCAATAATTAATTAATTAATCGTTTTGTTTTTCTCTGTTCTTCAGTTTCTAGGGTTTCGGCGTGCTTCTGTTCGTATCTCTGACTTTAATTTGAGATTTTATTTGAGGTGCCTTTATTTTCTACCCTAACTTATTTTTTTCTGGGTTGGTGGCTGTAATGACCCACCATCTCCACTATCCCCACCATCCCCACCATCTCCACCATCTCCGTTATCTCCACCATCTCCAACTTCTTTAAAGAGAGAGAGAGAAAGAGAGAAAGAGAAAGAGAGAGAGAAAGAGAGAGAAAGCTCACCAAGAGTCCTCGCCGGAGCCACCGCACGCCAGGACGTCGTCAAGCTCGTCATCACCATCAACCGCAGCTCGAGGTAACCGGAAACCGCCATGTGTTTGAGTTATGTTTCGGTCGTTTTAGTAAATCGGTCATAACTTTCTAACCGAAGTGAATCTCGTGCATCCAAGGCCATCATCGTGTTCCTCTCGTCAAGACGAAGCCGTAGACACCAACCGCGTCACGATCGGAGCCCGGACGAAGCCGTACGCGCCTCCGGAAGTTTCACCTCCGCGCGCGCGTGAGTTCCACGCGCCGCCGCCGGACCACCGTCCTCCGCCGCAGCGCCGCCGCCGGACCACCGTTCTCCGCCGCAGCTCCGCCGTCGCCGCCGGCCAACTTACCGGTAAGCCGCCGCCGTAGCTCCGCCGTCGCCGCCGATGACCGACACCGGTGACTCGCCGGCGACTCGCCAACTCGGCCGAGTCGACCCGGTGAGTCAACTCGGTTGACTCGGTTAACCGGTGGTTTGACCGGTTTAAATCGATTTCGATTCGGTTAGGTTAAACCGGTCGGTTAAAATCAATTGGTAATCGGTTAGGGAAAACCGGATTAATTAATTAATTAATCAATTAATTAATTAATTAAATAATTGATCTTTGACCAGCGGGTTGACTTTTCCGTAAATACCCGTTTTAAACCGTTCGAAAGGCGTTCTGACTCGAAATTTCGATCTGATTTCAGATTTGGAGTCCATTTGAGCAGCTGGAGTTCATATATACCACTTCTCTTCATTGCTAAGGTGAGGGCTACTCCGTTAAATCCCGAGCTAGTTTAGTACTACCGTTATGGAAAGTTTAGTTTCGAAACATGATCCGTCTCTGTGAATCGAGTCTGTTTGAGAGTCTTGCTTGTTTATTATTATTATTGATTGTTAAACCGGAAATAGGATAATAGAGGATTCAACGGTTGATTGAAATGATTGATGTTAAGAATTGTTATATATATGTATATATATATACGAGTCCATGTTTTGGAGATTTGCGGGGTGCAGAGACGTTTGCACTGGCTGCCTATGTTTGAGGAGTTTTGCGGGGTGCAGAGACGTTTGCACTGGCTGCCATGTTTGTGGAGATTTGCGGGGGTACAGAGACGTTTGTACTTACGACGCCTTAGAGATTTGCGGGGTGCAGTGTGGACTACTGTGCTAGCGACGCCTGTAAAGTATATATATCCTTATGAGGAAATGTGATATGCTATTATCGCATTGGTTGTATCATGTCTAGTCCATTAGACATATGTGATTGTTCTGTGTGGTGTAATAGGCACCGTGATTGTCTCATGCTAGAGCTATGCCTACATAGTTGTAGTGCTATGAACTGAGTCAGTGGTTTGCGGTTTAGCATCCCATACCTCACTGGACGATTCCCCTGTCGCTCACCCCTCCTTATTTCCCCCTTTCAGGTGAGACCGACGAGCAGAAGTGATTATCGGACTGGTGCTATTGGGCTTTTGGGCTTCTACCGTTTTATCGCTTTTATCGTTATCGGGCCTCCAGGCCTTTGGACTTTTATCGCCTACGTTATTCCTATTTCAGACTTTTGGTTTATATCGTATTTTATATTTCGGATGTTATCGATGTTGGGCTTTTAGGCCTTTTGTTACCGTATCGACTATTATATTATATGTTGTATTATTATTTTATTTTCGCTTTTATCAATTTATTTTATTTTGAAAGTGGCGGGTGTCACATTTTGGTATCAGAGCTATTTACTTATCGTAACATTTTATTATGTAAATCGGGGTGTCACATTTTGGTATCAGAGCGGGTTCCGTCCCGGCTCCGACCCGGGATGGCGATTTTGGAGACCTTGGTTTATTCGGTTTAAACGATTTTAGACGATTTCAAAATATTTTCGGGGATTTGGGAACTTTGAAAATAAAAATAAATAGCACCTTTCCGTTCGGTATCACTCCTTCTTAAATGTTGGTAACCACAGATCGGCATAAGTTAACTTTTTCGCTTTTCCTTCAGATGGCGCCCAGGAAGAGAGTTGTTCGTACTCAGACTCCCAGAGTTGCTAGAGAGGCTGAGGATGAGCATGTCCAGCCCGCAGTTCCGCAGCAGGCGGCTCCGCCTATTGATCAGGATGCTTTGAGACAGATGGTTCAGGATGCGGCTAGGCAGGCTGCACAGGAGACAGTCCAGCAAGCTGCCCAGGAGGCTGCCCGAATAGCTGCTCAGGAGGTTGCCAGACAGATGGCTGCAGTACAGCAGGGTCCGCAGATTCGCATGCAGCAGGCTCCACCAGTTCAGGTTCAGCATTATCATCAGGTTCCACATCAGCCGGCTCCAGTCCAGCAGTACCCTCAGGTTCCTGTTCAGCCGGTTCCAGGAGTTTTTCAGGTTCCACCACCGCCACCTGCATTCCCAGTTCAGGTGCCCGAGGTTGATGAGACATTTATCAGGGTGTTGGGACAGATGAAGTATGTGAGTTTGGAGCATTTCACTGGAACGACGGAACCTACAGTTGCTCACGATTGGAAGCACAATTTGGATAAGTGTTTGAAGACCATCTCGTGCCCACCAAGGCTCAAGCTAAACATCGCTGAGTTGTATTTGCGCGGAGATGCATCAATCTGGTGGGATGGAGTGAGATTGATGCACCGTGGCGAGCTGACATATGATGATTTTCTTTACGCGTTCAACAAGAAGTATTTTCCGAGGGAAGCTTTGCATGAGAAGAAGAATGATTTCGAGCATTTGAGGCAGGGTGCAAAGTCTGTCAGGGAGTATGAGCGGGAGTTTAACCAGCTCCGCAGATTTGTGGGTAACAACATAGATGAAGAGGATCTGATCAGGAGGTTCTTAGATGGGATGCGAGTAGAGCTTCGTGGTAGGTGCAGTGTGGTTACCTACACCAGTTTGGAGGATCTGGTAGAGAAGGCGGCTGTGCAGGAGAAATGTATGGGTGAGGAGCAGAAGTTCTCCAAACCAGTTCAGCCTAAGGCAGGAGGGGCTTCGGGGTCGCAGAAGAGGCCTTGGGAGCAGACTGTAGCACCCCGTTGTGGGCGTTGTCGTCGCCAGCATTTTGGAGAGTGTCTCCAGTGCTTTAACTGTGGTCTGGTTGGGCACATCTCGAAGAATTGTAGGAAGCCGCCACGTACTCAGGTTGCAGTGCCAGCAGCAGCAGTAGCACCAGCAGTGGCAGCGAGGAACTGTTACGGCTGCAACCAGCCGGGTCACATCTACAGAGATTGTCCGAGGAGAGGCAATGCAGCGCTTCCACCACCACCGAAGCGTCCAGCCATCGCTCCACGGGTCTTTACAGTTGGAGATCCCCAAGGAGTTGAACCGATAGCGGATATGTGACTTTTTCATACTTGTTGTGTTTGAGTATTTTGGTTTGTGGTTGTCATGTGTAGTTAGCAAAATCTCGTGTAGGATCGGTTTCGGTTGGAGGAAAGTCAGCTCACACTTTATTCGACACGGGAGCCTCTAATAGTTTTGTGAGTCCACGCTTAGCCCAGTCTTGGCCTTTTCGGGGTGTCTTCGAACCGAAGGCTAAGAAGATTCAGACTGCCGGCACGGAAAAGTTGGGAGCAGTCGGCATTCATCGCAATGTACCAGTTATTCTTGGAGGAGTTGAGTTTCTCGGAGATTTGACGGAGCTGGAGATGAGCTGCTACGATGTTATACTTGGAATGGATTGGTTGTCACGACATCAAGTAGTACTGGATTGTCCGAGAGCGAGAGTCCATATCCCAGAGTAGAAGGGAAGATCATATTCCAAGGGATTCTGACGCACCATGGAATTTCCATTGTCTCCATGTTGCGCGCAGATGAGCTACTGGAGAGAGGAGCAGAAGGATTTTTGGCGACCATTTCGATGGTTAAGGAGGATGGTCAGCAGGAGCTGCATGACATTCCAGTGGTTTCCGAGTACGAAGACGTTTTTGAGGCTTTAAAAGGGCCGCCACCAGCTAGAGCAGACGTTCTTGCGATCGAGGTGGAGCCAGGAGCAACACCAGTTTCACGAGCCCCATACCGCCTTGCACCAGCTGAGATGGCGGAATTGAAGAAACAGTTGGAAGAGTTATCGGATAAGGGATTTATCAGGTCGAGTACTTCACCGTGGGGAGCACCAGTGTTGTTCGTGAAAAAGAAAGATGGGAGTTTCAGACTTTGTATCGACTATAGAGGTCTGAACAAAGTGACCATCAAGAATAAGTATCCGCTTCCGCGTATTGACGAGTTGTTGGACCAGTTGCAGGGAGCTTCTTGGTTCTCTAAGATTGACTTGGCATCGGGATACCACCAGATTGCGATAGCTGATGGAGATGTGCGGAAGACGGCCTTCCGTACACGCTATGGGCATTATGAGTTTGTGGTGATGCCATTTGGATTGACGAACGCACCGGCAGCGTTCATGAAGCTTATGAATGATGTGTTTCGGGAGCACTTGGATAAGTGTGTGATCGTTTTCATCGACGACATTTTGGTTTATTCTCGGAGTAAAGAAGAGCATGCTGAGCATTTGAGGATTGTGCTGGATAAGCTTCGGGAACACCAGTTGTTTGCCAAGCTGAGTAAGTGTAGCTTTTGGCAGAGGAAGATTGGATTTTTGGGCCATGTGATTTCAGAAGTAGGAGTTGCAGTAGATCAGGAGAAGATTACCGCCATTTCAGAGTGGCCGACGCCAAAGAATGCTACGGAGATCCGCAGTTTTCTCGGTTTGGCAGGGTACTACAGGAAGTACGTCAAGAGTTTTGCTAGCATTGCAAAGCCGATGACAAAGCTGACGGGCAAAGACGTCAAGTTTGATTGGTCAGACGATTGCTCGAGGAGTTTCACTGAGTTAAAGCGACAGCTGACCCATGCGCCCGTTTTGGTACTCCCGAGGCCAGGGATACCATATGAGGTTTACACTGATGCGTCAGGCACTGGTTTAGGATGTGTATTGATGCAGGAAGGTCAGGTCATTGCATATGCATCACGTCAGTTGAGGCCTCACGAGGTCAACTATCCTACGCATGATTTAGAGTTAGCAGCAGTTGTATTTGCACTGAAGATCTGGAGATCATATTTATATGGGGAGAAGGTGAAGATCTTCACGGACCATAAGAGTTTGAAATATATCTTCACTCAGGCGGATTTGAATTTGAGGCAGCGTAGGTGGGTCGAGTTGTTAGCAGACTACAACCTGGATATTGCTTATCATCCGGGAAAAGCTAATCAGGTAGCAGATGCCTTGAGCAGGCGCAGGAGCGATGTTTCAGGAACCAAGGAGGTTCAAGAGTTTACTAGGACACTTGCTAGTCTCAGATTGTGTGCCACTACCGTGGAAGGTGAGGCAGTTGGCCTCGAGGCTGTGGAGCAAGCAGATTTGTTATGGAAAGTGCGTAAGGCTCAGGATGCTGATAAGGCTTTGTGTAAGCAGATCGAGATTGAGAGTATTGGATATCATACAGCTTCGAGTGGGATGTTCATGTATCGGAACCGGGTTTGTGTGCCTAATGATGAGTTGTTAAAAAAGGAAATCTTGCAGCAGGCACACCACTCGCGTTTCTCTATTCATCCAGGAAACACCAAGATGTACAAGGATCTCAAGCGTTATTATCATTGGCCTGGCATGAAGAGGGATGTTGCTTCATTTATATCGCAGTGTCAGACGTGTCAGATGGTCAAGGCCGAGCATCAGGTGCCTAGCGGGTTATTGCAGAACCTGCCACTGCCAGAGTGGAAATGGGACATGGTAACTATGGATTTTGTGACGGGGTTGCCAACCACCTTAGGTGGAAAGAATGCCATCTGGGTAATCGTGGATAGACTTACCAAGTCAGCCCATTTTCTAGCTATTAAGAAGACGGACAGAGCTGATCAGTTAGCACAGACTTACATCAGCGAGATTGTGAGATTGCATGGAGTTCCTGTCAGCATTGTATCAGATCGAGATACAAAGTTTACGTCCGAATTTTGGAGAGCCTTCCAGAAGGCGCTTGGGACGAAAGTGCATATGAGTACGGCTTATCACCCGCAGACAGACGGTCAGTCAGAGAGGACGATTCAGACTTTGGAGGATATGCTTAGAGCTTGTGTTTTGGATTGGGAAGGGAGTTGGGCAAAGTACCTACCCCTAACGGAGTTCGCCTACAATAATAGTTATCACTCGAGCATTAAGATGGCACCATATGAGGCTCTTTATGGTAGGCCTTGTCGCACACCGCTTTGTTGGACCGAAGTGGGGGAGCGACGTGAGATAGAACCTGCAATGGTTCAAGAGACAGTTGAGCAGGTTGAGATGCTTAAGATGCGGCTTAGGGAAGCCCATGACCGTCAGAAGAGTTATGCAGATAAGCGGCGTAAAGATTTGGAGTTCCAGGTTGGCGACCTGGTATACCTGAAAATGAGGACATTTCAGGGAGGATCTAAGACTCGGAAGCTGAAGAAGCTTAAACCGAGATATATGGGACCATATCCCATTTTGGAGCGAATTGGAGCAGTTGCTTACCGATTGGATTTATCCGAAGAGTTATCAGATTTCCATGACGTGTTTCATGTTTCTGTTTTGAGGAAAGTCGTGAGAGAACCGGAGCTCATTTTGCAGCAGCCGCCCAGTGACCTTGGTAGGAATTTGCGTGCGCCGTGTCAGCCAGTAGAGCTATTGGATCGCCAAGTGAGAGCAGATGATGGTATGATGACTATGTTGGTCAAAGTTCGTTGGGAGAGAGATGGTATTCAGGAGGAGACTTGGGAGTCCGAGCCCCAGATGAGGATTGATTATCCGGAGCTTTTCCGGGTTGACATTGGGCATGACAGCTTATGAATTGAATTCGGGGACGAATTCCTTGTAAGTAGGGGAGAATTGTAATGACCCACCATCTCCACTATCCCCACCAGCTCCACCATCCCCACCATCTCCACCATCTCCATTATCTCCACCATCTCCAACTTCTTTAAAGAGAGAGAGAGAGAGAAAGAGAGAAAGAGAAAGAGAGAGAGAAAGAGAGAGAAAGCTCACCAGGAGTCCTCGCCGGAGCCACCGCACGCCAGGACGTCGTCAAGCTCGTCATCACCATCAACCGCAGCTCGAGGTAACCGGAAACCGCCATGTGTTTGAGTTATGTTTCGGTCGTTTTAGTAAATCGGTCATAACTTTCTAACCGAAGTGAATCTCGTGCATCCAAGGCCATCATCGTGTTCCTCTCGTCAAGACGAAGCCGTAGACACCAACCGCGTCACGATCGGAGCCCGGACGAAGCCGTACGCGCCTCCGGAAGTTTCACCTCCGCGCGCGCGTGAGTTCCACGCGCCGCCGCCGGACCACCGTCCTCCGCCGCAGCGCCGCCGCCGGACCACCGTTCTCCGCCGCAGCTCCGCCGTCGCCGCCGGCCAACTTACCGGTAAGCCGCCGCCGTAGCTCCGCCGTCGCCGCCGATGACCGACACCGGTGACTCGCCGGCGACTCGCCAACTCGGCCGAGTCGACCCGGTGAGTCAACTCGGTTGACTCGGTTAACCGGTGGTTTGACCGGTTTAAATCGATTTCGATTCGGTTAGGTTAAACCGGTCGGTTAAAATCAATTGGTAATCGGTTAGGAAAACCGGATTAATTAATTAATTAATCAATTAATTAATTAATTAAATAATTGATCTTTGACCAGCGGGTTGACTTTTCCGTAAATACCCGTTTTAAACCGTTCGAAAGGCGTTCTGACTCGAAATTTCGATCTGATTTCAGATTTGGAGTCCATTTGAGCAGCTGGAGTTCATATATACCACTTCTCTTCATTGCTAAGGTGAGGGCTACTCCGTTAAATCCCGAGCTAGTTTAGTACTACCGTTATGGAAAGTTTAGTTTCGAAACATGATCCGTCTCTGTGAATCGAGTCTGTTTGAGAGTCTTGCTTGTTTATTATTATTATTGATTGTTAAACCGGAAATAGGATAATAGAGGATTCAACGGTTGATTGAAATGATTGATGTTAAGAATTGTTATATATATGTATATATATATACGAGTCCATGTTTTGGAGATTTGCGGGGTGCAGAGACGTTTGCACTGGCTGCCTATGTTTGAGGAGTTTTGCGGGGTGCAGAGACGTTTGCACTGGCTGCCATGTTTGTGGAGATTTGCGGGGGTACAGAGACGTTTGTACTTACGACGCCTTAGAGATTTGCGGGGTGCAGTGTGGACTACTGTGCTAGCGACGCCTGTAAAGTATATATATCCTTATGAGGAAATGTGATATGCTATTATCGCATTGGTTGTATCATGTCTAGTCCACTAGACATATGTGATTGTTCTGTGTGGTGTAATAGGCACCGTGATTGTCTCATGCTAGAGCTATGCCTACATAGTTGTAGTGCTATGAACTGAGTCAGTGGTTTGCGGTTTAGCATCCCATACCTCACTGGGCGATTCCCCTGTCGCTCACCCCTCCTTATTTCCCCCTTTCAGGTGAGACCGACGAGCAGGAGTGATTATCGGACTGGTGCTATTGGGCTTTTGGGCTTCTACCGTTTTATCGCTTTTATCGTTATCGGGCCTCCAGGCCTTTGGACTTTTATTGCCTACGTTATTCCTATTTCAGACTTTTGGTTTATATCGTATTTTATATTTCGGATGTTATCGATGTTGGGCTTTTAGGCCTTTTGTTACCGTATCGACTATTATATTATATGTTGTATTATTATTTTATTTTCGCTTTTATCAATTTATTTTATTTTGAAAGTGGCGGGTGTCACATTTTGGTATCAGAGCTATTTACTTATCGTAACATTTTATTATGTAAATCGGGGTGTCACAGTGGCGTTCACCAAGTTTAAAATTAAGCCTAGTTTCAATCTATGAAACCCTAAAATCTGATGCCTTCATTCTCCTTTTGGAGACTGCTGTATTTTTTCTTGACACTTCATGAGATTGTGTTGAGTCGATTTGTTGTTTCTTTTCAATTTGTGATCAAATCAATGAATGCAAGCTTTTTTTTTTGTTTTCTCCCTGATTAATGAAAACTTTCGGCGGCCTGTGTAATATATCTATCTAGTTTATGATAAACTTTGCACTTCTTTTCTCAGATAAAATTTTATTTTTTCCTCAGATAAGTTGCTGCTGGAATCTTAAAGATGGCAGACTCAAGGAACGGTGATACCTACGTCATTGATGTCATGAAGTTCATCTCACGTACAAGAGCCTTGTATGCACACTGGAATGAGCACATTGCAGACATATGGGGATCTGCGGACGCTCTTGCCGTAGCTACACATCCTGCTACTAATGATCTTCGCTACCTGAAGTCCTCTGCTTTGCATATTTGGCTTCTTGGGTATGAGTTTTCTGACACTATAATGGTCTTCAGCTCAAAGCAGATCCATTTCTTGTGTAGCAAGAAAATAGCAACTCTGCTTGAAGTTGTGAAACAACCTGCACATGATGAGTTGGGGATCGATGTTGTCATGCATGCAAAGGCTAAAGGTGATGATGGAAATGGGCCGATGGATGCTGTACTCCGTGCCATCCGTGATGGAAAGGAGTCCCAAGTTGTGGGACACATTGCTCGTGAAGCTCCTGAAGGTAAGCTTCTCGAGAAGTGGACTGAAAGGCTAACGAATGCTAAGTTCCAGTTCCAGTTTGTTGATATCACTGCGGGGTTGTCTGATCTCTTTGCTGCTAAAGACGGAACAGAGATTATTAATGTGAAGAAAGCAGCGTATCTTGCCTCCAGCGTGATGAAAAACGTTGTTGTTACAAAACTTGAGAAGGTCATTGATGAGGAGAGAGATGTCACCCACTCTCTGCTGATGCGTCTCACGGAGAAAGCGATACTTGATCCGACGAAAGCCGGTGTGAAGCTGAAGCCAGAGTGTGTTGACATATGCTACCCTCCAATATTTCAAAGTGGAGGCAAGTTTGATCTCAAGCCTAGTGCTGTAAGCAATGATGATCTGCTCGCTTACGATCTAGGGAGCATCATTATATGTGCTGTTGGTGCTCGGTACAATAGTTATTGCTCTAACGTGGCCAGGACATACCTAATAGATGCAACTAATCTCCAGAGCAAGGCTTATGAAGTTCTTCTCAAGGCACATGAGGCTGCTATTAATGCTATGAGGCGAGGAAGAAAGTTAAGCAGTGTCTATCAAGCTGCACTTTCAGTGGTCGAAAAGGAAGCCCCTGAGTTGGTTGACAAGCTGACTAAATCTGCTGGGACTGGTATCGGTCTTGAGTTCCGAGAGTCTGGATTAAACATCAATGCAAGGAATGATAAAGTGTTGAGATCACAGATGGCGTTTAATGTGTCACTTGGTTTCCAGAACATGGAATGTGAGAGCAAGAAGAAGAAATTCTCGCTTTTTCTGGCCGACACTGTTATTGTTAAAGATGAGGATCCTGAGATTTTGACGGGCAAGTGCTCCAAACTTGTTACAGATGTGAGTTACGACAAAGAAGAGAAGCCCTGCAGGAAGAAGGCAAGGAGGACCAGCGGTCCTGAGAGCTACTTCATCAACAAGACATCTCTTAGATCATATAATAATAATAATAATAATAATAATCATGTGGTCTCGAAAGATGAGCTGCGGATGCGGAATCAGCACCAGGCAGAGCTTGCACGCCGGAAGAATGAAGAAACTGTCAGAAGGCTTGCTGGTGACGGCAGCTCCGGTTCTACTGCAAAGACTTCAACTGATTCGGTTGCCTACAAGAACGTTAACGATGTGCCTCAACCTCGTGATTTGATGATGATGATCCAGGTTGATCAGAAGAAGGAGGCTGTATTGTTACCCATCTATGGTAGCATGGTTCCATTCCATGTGTCGAACCAGCAGGATAGCACCCGGAACAACTACATCCGTATAATTTTCAGTGTCATAACTCTGAAGAACCAGGGTGCTATATACCTCAAAGAGGTTACGTTCCGGTGCAAGGATTCAAAGCGTAGCAGTGAAGTGGTTCAGGCGATTAAGACCCTTAGACGGCAAGTCAATGCCCGAGAGTCCGAAAGAATTGAAAGGGGGACGCTGGTGAACCAGGAGAAGCTTCAGCTTGCAGGAAACAAGTTCAGACCCCTCAGGCTGTCTGGTCTGTGGATCCGCCCGCAGTTTAGTGGTCGGAAGAGGGTTCCTGGGGCACTCGAAGCTCACGCCAATGGTTTCAGATACTCAACGACTAGGCCTAATGAGAGGGTAGATGTCCTGTTTGCAAACGTAAAACATGCGTTTCTCCAGCCGGCTGAGAAGGAGATGCTCACCATACTGCATTTCCACTTGCACAACCACATCATGCTGGGAAACAAGAAGACAAAGGACGTCCAGTTTTACGTGGAGGTGATGGATGCTGTGCAGTCTCTAGGCGGTGGTGGAAGGAGATCATCACCATCGGCCTATGACCCAGGCGAGATTCTTGAAGAGCAGAGGGAGCGCGATAGGAAAAACAAGATCAACGTGGATTTCAATCATTTCGCAACACGTGTCAGTGCTCTTGAGTTTGAACAACCGTTGAGAGAGCTTGGTTTCTCTGGCGTCACGGACAAGGCACGTGTTTTCATCGTCCCGACATCAAGCTGTTTGGTTATGCTCACCGAAACCCCGGTTTTGGTGGTTAGTCTGAGTGAGGTTGAGATTGTGAATCTCGAGAGAGTCGTGTTTGGGCAGAAGTACTTTGACATGGCCATAGTCTTCAAGGACTTCAAGAAAGATGTCCTCAAGATCAACGCAATCGACACAAGTTATCTAGAAGGGATAAAGAAGTGGCTTGACGCTATCGATATTAAGTACTACGAGAGCAAAGCGAATCTCATGTGGAGACCGATCCTCAAGAGAATCACGGATGATCCTCAGGGCTTTATAGACGATGGAGGTTGGGAGTTTTTGAACTTGGAAAGAAGCGATTCAGAACCTGAGGAGTCAGACCAAGGATATGAGCCACCAGATGCAGAGGATGAGTCTGAGTCGGAGGATGAGGATTCTGAGAGCGAGTCAGAGAGGACCAAGAAGAAGAAGAAGAGGACTACCGAAGAAGAGAAATGTAAGAGACGATTATCAGTTCGATTCCTAGAAAAAATAATGGACTTGAGTATGTTTAGGTTACAACTGTTTTTTTATAATAATCATTTTTCTTTTATTATAATTTACATCATCGTTCACAACTATGATTTAGCAAAGAAGAAATACTAGACCTTGATCCGCGCGTCCGCGCAGGTGTTCGTTTTCGGTTTGAATTGTTATTGTATTTATTATAGATTATGTAATTGTGATATTAAATATCTTATATTATATGGTGATATAAAAAAAAAGTAAATGATGAATTACATTAGTTATTTATATCTAAATGATTGAAACAAATTTTTGTTAATCATATAGTTTGTCTGTGGTAGTTTGTTAATTTTATAGTCAATAAAAAAATATTTGATAAATTTTTATACTCATTCACTTGCATGAGGTAAAATATTATGTTTTAATATTTATAAATGCATAAGTACATATTTGGTTATTAACATTATTTAGTTATAGATCAAATATAGTTTGACAAAATTTATGTATATCAGTAAAATCGAAGTCCAATTTTTTTTAAAAAATATGTACATATTTAGAACCTAACTTAGATAATATATAGTTAAAGCAATATATATTATTATTAAATGGGTTTTTAAATTGCTGATGATAAACATTTAAGAGAAAAAGTTTAATAACAAAAGCCCAATTAGATATCTAACAACTTTACGCAGGAAAAAAACCAGTTAGACGACCCAAAAAAAAACTATCACATCGAAAGAGAAGCCAAACAGAGGGAGATATTCGGCGAGTTCAACTGGAGAATCTCAGACGGTTTCAATGGGATTTTGAATTAGAAGATGTAATGAATGGATTAATCGACAGTATCAAGGTACCAATTTCTCTGTATACGTTTTTTAAAGATCAATTCGTTATACTCTGTTTGAGATTAACGAATTGCCTTTTGTGTCTCATGTTTATAGTTTTCTTGTTTGAGTACGAAATCGAGACATAGACGAAGCAAAAGTGAACATTCAATACATCAATTGAAGAAACGTCGGATGCGGCTGTGGTGATGTTTCGTGATAAGAGTTGAGTTTTAATTGTGATCGAGATCGAGAGAAGAGCAGATCCGTAAACACCAAAGGGGAAATCGACATGAAAGAAAAAAAGATAAGTTCTTTATTATTCATACTCAAAATACATGTGAGTTGTAAAGTACTTAGAGATTGTATAGATTGCTTGAATGTTTTATAGAAACTTGTAAAGATAATAAGATGATTGATATTAGTAAAATAAACGTCTTCATTGAGATTTTTTTATTTACTTGAACATAATATATCGTATGCAGGTAATAGAATTCAGTTTTTTGATTCTCAAAGTGCACAATGAAGCTGACAACAGAGCGGGTCAAAAACCAAAAGGTTAGTAAATTGTTGCTGAAGTTAAGCTATTAGACACATTGAGTTTCAGAATGATCATAAGATTAAATTAATGTAGGAAATATAGTATTGTTCTTGTGATTTGTCAACAGTTATAGTTATTTGTTTTCTTTTAACTTGATCTCACCGCTTGATAAATTGCATGTTGTTTGGATGATTGTGTTATGACCAACTTACTTAATAAGAATAACAACGTTTAAAATAATAGTACAAATAAAACTCATTCTTTGAGCTAAAAAAAACCAGAAAATAAGAAGAAAAAGGGCTTAGTTTTGACAATGAATAGCAAATGCAGAAACTACGCATGTCTTGTTTGTAGACATCTTAAACCTGCATCTTAAACCTGCATTGGCAAAAATAAGTAAAAAAATAACTTATCTGTGTATGTTTAGCTCAAAATAGAAAGATTATAAGTAAATAAAAATATTTACCTTGTCAAACATATTCTTCCAGATTAGCAAAAACCTCTTTGAATACAACATTTGTAGTTTTCTTTTGAGGTTTACCATCTTTGTCAACAGCTAGAATCTTCAAACCTTTTTTAGAAGTCACCCTAGACACAGCCACGTAGAGTTGTCCGTGTGAAAAAACAGGCCTTGGTAGAAAGATACCAACTTCGGATAGGGATTGCCCTTGGCTTTTGTTTATTGTAGTAGCAAACGCCACTGCCAATGGCAATTGCCTCCTGCGCATCTTAAAAGGCAGTCGAGTATCTGATGGTGTTATCAACAATCTACGAATATCTACTAATTTTCCAACCTTTTCTCCAGTTATTATTCTAGCTTGAACCATAAAGTCCATTAGTTGAGTGATCTGTAGTCTCGTGCCGTTCATTAACCCAGCAGAAGGCTCAATATTTCGCAGAACCATGACAGGACAACCAATCTTCAGTCTAAGACTATGGTTAGGCAAACCAGACACCTTAATAGTGTTAAGAAAATCAGGTCCTAGTGCTTCATTGTTGACTGAACCCTTATCTCTTGGGTCTATACTATCGGCACTTAAGTAAATCTTTTCATCACCTGAAAGCAAAACTCAATCATTAGTACATATATTGTATACATCTAAGTAAGAACGAATAAGAATGTAGAATAAATAAATTTACCATCCAGCATATCTAGCATGTAGTCATTAATCATATTGACATCTTCATTAGTCGGACATAGGATAGCTCTCTCTTGAAAAAACTTGGCCTCTTTCTTTTCATGTAGAGAAGCAGTATCACCATAAATGGCTGTGCTGATTGCTTCTATAGAATTTTTGGAGTCTGTTATAAGAAACTCTGATGGAATATCGATCTCGGTTTCACCATCATTAGGCTCTGCAAGTTTACCATCCCCAATTTTTAATATCCAATCAGAAAAATCCCTAAGATCGGCAGCCTCTTCTGATGACAAACCATCCGATAACAAACGCATGTTCTTGGTGAGCTTCAAAACTTTGCAGTGCTCCCAAAGATATGACGAATTCAGAGAAGCCAAAACGATCTCAGCCCTACCAGCTCCATTTATAACAGGAAGAACCTGCCTAAAGTCACCCCCGAAGACAATAACTTTTCCACCAAACGGCTGGTTCGCATGCTTCCCAACTATATCAGATAAGCTCCTATCCAAAGCTTCAAAACAATGTTTGCCCATCATTGGCGCTTCGTCCCATATAATGAGTGATGATTCTTTGACTAAATCAGCTTGATCAGTTCCAGGCTGCATAGTACATGATGAAAACTCGTCTGGATTTAATGGGATACCAAATCTTGAATGAGCAGTCCTACCTCCTGGTAGTAACAAAGAAGCAATGCCACTTGATGCAACGTTTAGAACAATATCTCCTTGGCATCTAATAGCTGCAGAAAGTAACTTCCAGAGAAAAGTTTTCCCAGTTCCACCAAATCCATAAACAAAAAACATTCCACCATTTCCTTGATTCACAGCAGCAAGAATCTGATCATAAATTTCCTTTTGCTCATCTGTCATTTTCGGAACATCTCTATCAAGAGTCTCTAACAATGTTTTTCGATCATAGCTGCGCTCATCTACTATCAAGACATTAAAATCCTGAGTACTTGTCTTTGGCAGTTTTGGGTTCTTCGTTAATCTTGGTAGAGACGTACCGTTACGCCTCAACAACTTCTCAATCTCTAGTAGCGCATACTTTTTTTTGTCATTGTCGTTCAACACCAATCCTACCAATAAAAAAATTTACGTATAAGATACATGATCAAAATATATTTGCGGCTTCCACATAGGTAATAAAATTACATAATTACGTCCATAGTAATAAGTTCAAACCTGGTCTATTCAAATATTTCCTTCTGTTATGCTCTATATCTTCAGACAAATACTGCCACATGTTTTCCCATACGACCTCTGGAAGAGACAGAGTGTTACTCATAAGCATAATAACAAACACTTGTCGTAGATCACTTGCAGAGCATTCATAGCTTCTCCTTACAAGATCATCAATGTACTCCTGATCATCATCTAATAATCCACGAGCAAAACATACATCTTTGTATTCAGGATAGAGAACTCCCTCGTACATCTTAATGTCATCATAACTGGTAGGCCCTCTGACAATGTTCAACAATATGCGCAAGAAATAAGCTGCTTCCTAAACAGAAACCCCTTTTCCGCTTCTTCCACTTCTTAGACCTTTTGTCAAAGATATAGTAGATAGGAATCTGGGCATAAGTTAGTGTTCTTGCAAACTCATCGATTTTATTCAACTCGAACCATGCCAAGAACATTGTCTTTTCAATGAGCTTACGACTGATCACTACTTTCAGCTTGTCCTTTCCTTTAAAAGTGACCACTTGTTTTCCTGGTAGATGAAAACTAAGCTTCTCAACAGCAGTTGATCGATAATGAATAGGAAATTTGAAGATTCGCCAAACTGATTCACAAGAAGACACATATCTGCATAAGAGAAATAGACAATTAGAAACGTAAATATGTATCACATCTAAAAATCAGGTACAATGTTCTGTATTAGTTCCATACCTGCAATCGAAAAAGTCCTTAAGTTCGTTTCTTTTCTTGTCCATCTTTTCTACAGTAATGTCTTCATTGCCCAACTCGTTAGCAACAATGTGATCTGGCGGTTCCACAGCAATAGTCACACGGTCTTGTCCCTTATTAATGTACTTGAATAAGTACTTGATAGATCCAGGTTGGTTGCACCACTCCACATTAATATGAGGTCGGAAACGTTGAGATAGTCTCTTGTTATATGGAATAACAAACCGATTGTCACATTTGTATCCATTCTTCAGGACAAAGTTCTCTGACTGTTCGCACCTTCTATAAACCGGAAATCCTTCTTTATTAATAGTGGTCTTCTTAGCAAATGGTTTAGGATACGACTTAGAGCACAAACCATTCTCCATACATGGAGAATTCATATTAGCTGCTCCACAAGGACCATGAATCATCATATCTTTAATAACTTCATAAAGTTCAGGTTCTTCGAGTTTATTAGGAATCTCCGCAGAAATGATATTGTCAATGTGATCGGTTGTAGGAAACTTGTGCGAAGGATCCATAAATAAGAGAATGTGTGCGTGTGGTAAGCCACGTTTCTGGAACTCGACCGTGTACATCGCTGTTAGGGAAAAAAATTATTAGGCTCAACCAAACGAAATAAAGATGTGGGAAGCTAAAATATAACTTTATTCCTAACTTACATGCAATAGTCTTTCCAAGAAGATTTTTTTTGGTTAAGGCATCCATCAATGAATCAAGTTTCATCTTGAAGATCCTACAAACAATGTCTGATCTATCTTCTGCCTTTAGCTTTCGAGACTTAACATATCTTGTGATCTCCGGCCATTTCGGATTACAAGTGAAAGTGATGAAAAGATCTGGAAATCCAAAATGCTTACATACGGTCATAGCATCCAAGTAAAGATTCTTCATATATCTAGGACTTCCAGTGAAAGAAGATGGTAAGACGAACTCCGATCCTTGATCACTCATATCAACCTTTCCTGCATTCTCAGACTCTTTGGTAGAGTCATAAGTATCTGATCGCAAAGTAGGTTGATTAAATCTCAGATAGCGTAGGCGATTAGACTCTATAGTAGTATAGGCATCCACCAAGAACTGCTGAAATAGTCTTCTCGAATGCAACAGAGAATGAGGCTCATTCTTACGTTCATGAAGGCGAAAAGCAAAGAACTGTCGCATACTGATATTAGGCTTCTTTTGCTTCTTTGTAGCTTTTGTTACACCTTTCTTAATACCAAGTCTGAATCCATCTTCTCCATTAGTAAATAACAGAGGATATTGAAGGGCAAGATAAGAAGCATGTATTTCTTTTATTCGCAGTAGGTTTCCTGATTTCTGTTGTAGAACAATATCCCTTTTATCCATATCTAGATTGAAATCTCCTGGAATGAGCGCAGCAACTTCTGAGGCTGTCGGAGTATTATATGTTCTCCCATCCTTAGATCGATCACTTACAATCCTCATATGAAAAGAATCCTCTGGTGCAATATAAAACCGATCTCTCGCAGTTCTGAACTTTTTGACATATGGATTCACTTCATCCAACATCTTCATCAATTTCTCAATAATGTCTTTCCTCAGATTATCCTTCTTATTGGAATTGAACTCCCATTTACCAGAGCTGCAATAGAATTTAGAAAATATCATTTACATAGCAAACGGACAGACAAAACGCTTGAGCTGTAAGGCTTAAAAATATTTGTATAAAAGTACCTCAGCCAATTTGCTCTATTTTCAATTTCATTTTCTGTGTCAGCTATGTAAAGCTGTCCGAACTTTGCTTGGCTGTCATTATTTGGAGTTAAACTGCCCATTAGATGATAATTTTCTCCTTGTAGAACGAACATGGGTGGTCCTTTTCCCTTTTGAACAGATCTCTCTACTTTCCCACCAAGTGAAGTAAATGAAAAAATCATGTTATAAGGTCTCATATTCTTCTGGAAATGCTTGCTTTCTGAATCATCACCTTCCATCAACTTTTTTAGAACACTTGGTGGTTCTTTCAATAAAGGCAATTGCACTTGGCCTTGCATACAGCATAGTGAAAATGTAGGAATCTTAGCATTCCGGCGCTTGTTCAAACGTTCTCCATACCACATCATTCCACCACAATGTGTACATGTGTATTTTGGATCACCTTCATCAGTATATTCTGAATTTACAACATCAGCAAGAACATTAGGCACATACTGATAAATAAAAGAAACACTTTATAATAATTATTTTAAAAAGACAGTACCATCTTTGTTTTGTCCTTTTGTAGCAGCTGTAGACTTTTCTGTATTAAGTAAATCATGTTCAGAAGATGGAAGATCAACATCTTCATATTCATACTCTGAATCAGTAGTATCTAGAGAGCTACAGTCGAATTCTAGTTCACAAGTATCATCTATATTTTCTGTAAGAAAACAAACGAAACAAAGCTTAGATCAAAATATTATCATAGAAAATCAGATGAAAAATAGGAATATATAAATTATGACAACAGACCTCCAAATTCAGTATCTGGAAAAACCGTAGATGTTGGTGATTTTTGATTTTCAGTAGCCAAAGAAAAGTCAATATTGGTAATGTCTTTCAAAACTGCTGATGTCCTCTTTCTTTGTCTCTTATCAGGCAACTTCCGAAATGAGTTCTCCTTTCTCTTTTTCTGGATAGATGCTAAAGGCACGAATAACATGGAAGTCAGGGTTAGTGCCAAGGTGGAAATGAAATAACAGAGGTAATAGTTCAAACTTACATGATGAAGATCTGAAACAATTTTGCTGCTTTGATGTACTTGAAAGTTGTTTTGAACCAAAATCTCGGGCTGGATCAATATATAAACAAAACAATTTGATGTTAGGAATAGAATACAAATCAATTAGATTTAAAGTGTATAAGCATTCACCAAGCCAGAAACATTACATGTGTTATTTTTTTTTATATGATCGAATGATAGACCAATTGATTTAGGCATCTGTGGTTGCAGAACTTGAGCTAAACCAAAGACAATAACATGTTTTTGTTTCAATGTCTCAAATCAA
The DNA here is from genome assembly GCF_020379485.1 of Brassica napus. NCBI lineage: Eukaryota > Viridiplantae > Streptophyta > Magnoliopsida > Brassicales > Brassicaceae > Brassica > Brassica napus. The sequence continues at coordinate 30,019,993 of NC_063452.1, forward strand.
GGCAACGTCATTAACCATACAATGCAACAGGTAACTGATTATCACTTACATGTTAAATACGTCAAACAGCTGCTCTGTTTTGGGGAATGTGACGTTTGGTTACGGAAAGTATCAAGTCCTAAAAGGAGTTTAACACCAAGAAGTTGCATGTTAGAACCTGTAGCAAAATTTAATCTATACAAAATGTCAAATCGTCTTAGATGCTACACTCACCAAGTTGCAATCTCCGTATATTTCTTGGTGTCTGGGGTGATAGCATGTTGATTTGCTGATATATGGAATTTGTATTACATGGAACAATCCGATTTTCAAGACCCTCAAACAGTCTGTAATATACTGATCGCAATGGAATGTCTGCATTTGTGATGGAATTTGTGCAAAACTGACTTGCATTGCTGAATGTTTGCTTATCTTTGCCGGTCTCTGGAGTGATATTGTTATTAGTTCGATCTCCATTGTCGTGAACTGTTTTCTTCCTCTTCATAGTTAGACTTCCTAATAGTGTTTTCAGAACATTTAGGATTTAATCGAGGAATAGGGAGGAAGAAGGAGTCGGCAAAAACGTTTATGTTTTTGGGGATAAAATCCTAAATGTGATTTTTAATAACCTAAGAATTAGGACCTTTGTTATTTTGCCTGAAATATAGGAAGTAAATATATTAGTTAATATTCTGGAATCCCAATTTTATATAATTGATATATTTATTTCTAAAAATTAATAATAAATATCCATAAAACGTGTTCCTTTGATATATAGCTATGAACTATTAGTTTATTAATTATTAATTCTAAGATCTGTTGTGATAGATCCTACGTACCAAACTAACATGTTTACGTTTTTACAAACAGGTGGAAGAACAAAGGACCAAGGAATATATATTTCTGTTTCATCTAGTACCATAAGATTGTTAAGTATCATAAGGTATGTCTTTTTATCATACTATGTATATAGTTAGAAAGTGCTAGGACTGACAGGGGAACTGTTTTGTTTTATTGATAGTGAAACTTGGTTAGTTATACGAAGGTTTTGTGTTTTTTTTACTTAACATATGAAATTGAAAAACATTAAAAATCATCTATTATTTGAGAAAATAACAATACTCTTATTAAAATTGCTGAAATAACAAATAAATAGTAAAACGAATTATTGTTTCTGAATAGAAGAATGCAAAAAATAAAGATTAAAACATAGAAAAAACCAACATAAAAGAAACACAATTCGCAGTGTTACTCTTCCTTCTCCTTTTCCACTTTGATTGAGGCTCGGCACAACTTTTTAGAAGTTGATGTTTTGTCTGGGAAATCAGCATCTTCCTCTTTGCGTTTTGTGAAAGGTGTTTTGCATTCTTCTGATTCATTATGGCTTGCAACTTCCAGCATGAGCACCTAATATACAAAATTAAATCCTCATCAAAATTATAATATAAGATAAATACAAATATTACGATGTATGTATAATATAGACAAAAAAACTCACATCACACGAAGACATGGTAGAAGATGATGTGCCAATCATTGAGTTAGGCTCGGATTGGGATTCCACTTGAAGATTTTTATCTCCAGACCAGACCTCAAGAACTTTAAATGTTTCTGCCCCATTGGTCACATTGTCAGAGCTTACAGAAATGCCAAAACAAAAAGATTTTCCAACTAAATCTCTGATAGGTTCTGGTAGGAGGTCTGGATCTTCAATCTGTGTAGAGGTTACAAAATTAAAATTTGGCGCATATTGTAATCATTTTATGTAATAGAAAAACCCAAACTTTACCTCATCATAGGAGCCATCCCAGAGATCAACAACTTCATGTCCAACAATGGTCATACCCACAGTGTTAAGCAGCATCAACTTACATGTTTCTGTGTCATCCCTCACAATCAAATGAAGCTTGAATCTATTAGAGTAAACGGATATAAGTTAGAGTAGTCTGAAATATAAAGAAATATGAAATAAACTACTAAGATCAGAAAAAAATGTTCTTACACAGGTACCACTTCAGTGATGTTAGCTTGGCATTTCCCACAATGCCAGAGTTGTTTGTTATCATTGTTTGACCTTGAAGGAACAATCTTACCAATTTTAATAGCACGATGTTTGCAACCTTTATGCCCAAAATAGAACCACGACCAATCAGTGTCAATAGCTTCAATTGAACAAATGATTTTACAGTTCTCCACCTACAATTATATATGCACCTTTAGATTAAATCTGTTATGACCATGTTATGTTTAGAAAAGTCTAAAGAGACTAAATAACTTTCTAAATAAAAACTCATAATTATGAATATAACCTGATTTGCAACAAAGAGTTCAGAGATCGTCTTGATCTCAAGACCATTCCAGTCCTCTTCTTGTAAAACAACCTCCTTCTTACCATTTCTCTTCTCACTAAGAGAAAGAGGGAGTTCGTCTTCCATCAGCCTATACATAAATGTAGACAATACAAATGTCAAAGTAAATATTAATATAACCAAATCGCAAAATTAGGTGATGAAAACTTACTTTTCCTTGAACTTTAATGCCTCTTCCATTGTTGGATCAAGATAAACAATGGACGCATCAAATGCATTTGTTATTTGCACCTCACCTATTAACATTTAGATATAATTGAGCACATAAAAGATGTACAATATAAGTGAAGCTCTAATATGAATACACGGTAATAATAATACCTCTATAGAAGCTTATTTTGGCGAATCTGATCAAACAGATCAGTGGTTGTTCACGTTCAACATAAGTCTCTAATTGCTCAGCATATTTTCCCCACATACAACATGCAATGTCCTTACCACTAAAAAAACACAGCAATTAGTGCAAGTAAAAGACAACAGCTCAGAGCAGAAAACAATTCAAACCAAAACGTACCTTGAGTCAACCAAACGAAACTGAATTTTCTTCCGGTCTTCTCCTTTCACTTGCACGGTTTGAACTGGTTCAAGGCTTACAATTTTCCCCATGACATCTTTAAGAAAAAAACATGTTAATATACAATTTGAAATTCAAAACCAAAACTGGAATATAGTAGTCAGAAAGATCGACATATAGGCATTACCAATAAGGAAGTGGGTCTTTAAAGTCCCATCAATGATGTCTTCGTATTTGGCAAGAGATAGAAAGATGTCATCTTCAATTATGTCAGAATTTGTAATGACAGTTTCATCACTGATCGTCATCTTGTATGGATGGGTGGTTGGCCGATATTGGCCTGATGCTTGGGAAACGGTAAACGTTGTGAGAACACGCCATTTCCCCAGTGGTAGTTTTCGCTGAACACTTTGAATGTGATTCCTTTTGCACGTAGCATGAATCTTTTCACCCTACAAAATAAGCACAACATAATGTAAGTTGGTGATAGCAAGGAACAGAAAAGAAATGATTGATTGTGTTTTGAAACTTACACGTTCATCGGTTAGAACCATTTGAAGAGTCTCTCCACCAAATGAAATGTTTTGTCGCCAGGAATGTAACAATTTCACTTGGGATCGCCATTTAGTCTTATATGGCTTCAAGGTTTTGACAGGGTTGAGGATTGCATTGGTCATCATTTTCTTGTAATGGTTTTGATCGCACCGTGAATTAGGTTCTTTAACGTGCAACTCATGGTATATATAGATATATAGGTGAGATACGGATGAGAATTAAATCATAATTATTAATTAGAAATCTTGATGAGCAAGTCGGGTAAATAAAGAATATACTTAATGTTAAGAATATTTTTCAAAGATTTGACATGTTTTATTTTTTGATTACGTAGTTAGTTAGATTTGATTAAATAGGAATATACTTATTGTAATCAATTCAACTTATAATTTCGTGATTATCAAGTAAGTAAGTAATTAAGATTGTCCAAGATTTTTGGAATGTTTGATTTCTTAACAAATTTGAATTGATATTATCCGATTTATCAATTTAATGATAGGTGGGGATATTTATTCTAAATGTGAAACTTTAAATGTAGGGGATTATAATGTTAAGTAATTAAGATTGTCAAATATTTAAGGAACGATTATTCAATTTCCTAATAGATTTGATATAATCCGATTAATTGTTTTAATAATTGGTGGTTATATAAATTGGAAAAAAAATAAAAATCACTATTTAAATGAAATGGTTTGTAATTTTTTGTCTTATATAAATATGAAGTAATATGATTATTTATAATTTAATAAACAGGCAAAACGAAAATGTTTAAAATCGGAAGTCAAATTTGCAATTTTTAAACAAACCAAGCCTAAATACCTCATGATATTCACTGTAATACAGAAAGTATGATTTAGAAATATTATTATATTTACTATACTATAGTAATATATTAGTTTTGGTTTTTAGGTTATTAATCAAACTCCGAGAAACCATTTCCTTTAAAGGCATTTTCGTTTTGATTACAAATGGCAGCCCAAAAAATTGTAGACCAAAAACGTAATGGGCTTTTATAGTGAGATTCACGTGAAATATTTAGATTGATTATCCAAATTGTTTTTAATAAAGCCAGTGGCAAGGATTCGTAATTACTAAGAAAAATTAAGGGTTATTTTACATTTGTACTCCACTTTTAATAGGATATATTACAAATATATTCCACCTCTCTAGAAAACCAATCTTGTCTTCGGACAACTAAAGTAATGTGGTCTTTGTTCTCTAATGGATTTTTGTTGATATTATTGGCCTAATATACCGTAATGGACCACAAATTAGGTAACTACCCGAAACAAAAAAGAACCCTCTGCGACTGTATATACTTTACTACCCCCAAGACCTTTTTACCCCTACTGAACAAACACGTAAGAGAGAAGTTGAGCAAAGTTAGATTCAGCGTGATCTTTCTAAGTACAATCCTAGGTTTTATTTCAGATGTAGGTCTCCAGCTATCTTCTACCACAGCCACTCGTTCCGCTTGCCAGTTGTATAAGGTACATTTCAAAATATCTAGAAAGTATCTTATAGGTTATCATATAGTAATATTATAGGTTATCATCATAAGTTAACGATTACTATATAATTGTGTATTTTGGTTGGACACGAAGAAAACCGTTAACGATTACTATATAATATTATAGGTTATCATCATAAGTTAGATTCGTATGCAAAATATTATATCATGGATTTATCAAGTGCCTTCCTAAGTAATTTAGGGCTAAGATTGTTACTTATACAAACAAAATTATTGGTGGATTTTGACATGGAAAATAGTCGTTCAGACTATAAGCAACATCAAACATACCATATGTTCAACATCGAAACCTTAGGACGACCCATTATCGCGCTTAACAATGAACTCCAGTTGGAAGTTCGTTTGTTCTAGTTGCATGACTAATAAGTTCCATATTAACATAACTTCAAATGATCGAACACTAGGAGGATGAAAATGTCCATACAGTGTTTTATTGTTGGCCGCTAGGGAAATAAATAGCAATCAATATATGTTAGTCTAGGCTAGCATCTATAGTTAGACAGTTTCTTCAACAAATTGGGTATTAGCAGTTACTCAATGGCATAACACAATAGATTATTTTGGTGGCAGATGGATCCAGTCAACATTAAAAGAAGAGTACGATACAAGAACAACATCCTCAATGTTTTGTTTAACAAGGTTTGCAATGTGGTTATGGTCGCCAACATCACATGCATCCGTTTCAAGTGAGTCACCATGGCCCTCTATGTCCTTCTTCTCTTTGACCTCCTTTCCTTTTTGCTTCTTCTCTGCTCTCATACGCGACAAATTTGCTGCGGTGAGGCCTCCGCCAAACATACATTTCTTGAATGCGTGACCGTCCTAGATTATCCAAACAAGGTTGTTCACAGCCTTGTCCTCGACTTCATCATCCCAGGCCAGGTCGTCTGGGTGGGGGGTGATTAGTATCCTCTCTCATGGATATCACTGTCTGCAAAATACAAAAAAAAATGATTAGCAATCTAATAAACAGTAGAAGTTTTGGTTAATGTATAGTAATACAAACACTTTAAGCTTTATTACTAAACTTTCACGTTGATAGAGTAATACAATCAGTAGTAACCTATGCCGTCTGGCAGATGGGTGACCTACGCTAACATGGGGGGTGGTCACTAACTGTTTTAACGGTTCATATGTGGCACCTACTAAACATCTTAGACGTTATTATTCGAAGATAACATCCACATAGAACCTTATTCTTTAATATAGAACGCTTAAAGATATTTGCAGAGGGTAACTAAAATGATTAAGACAAAGATTATTAAGTATCATCTACTTCATATCTTAATCGTAAATTTGAAAAATAACTTGCACTTCAAGAACTATTACTCTAACATAGGCACTTTAAGGCTACTACTACTGGATACTGATAAACTAACACACATAGATTCTCGAGAGGTTTATGTTTGTTATTACTCACATTCGTTTCTTCATCTATGGTATGACTTCCTCACTTGTTCTTCTTCTGCTTGGGAGTCATTGTACCCATACTCTGACTCGCTATCTGACTCAAACAACACCACTGGGTCTGCCTGTGGATTAACCTCTTTAATCTGAGGAACCGCGGCCATGACTACTAGCTGAATCGCATCCACAAACCTCGGCAAAGCCACACTCATTTGTGAAAGAAGGATTTCATCTTTCTTCTTCCGGATCTAGAGCGTCGCTTGTGGATTCAAGTCTCTTCAGTTTGGGGTAGGTGTTAATCCTTTCGCCAATGGGTTCTTCTACCGTCGATTACGCCGGCTAATAAACCCTCTGTAACTCTAGAATGAACATAAAAGTTTAACTCCCCAGTTTAGTGAGAAAGAGGATTGAGAGGGAGTGACTTTTCATAAACCTATTAAACTACTAAAAAATGTAAATGCTGTCTCTTCCTTTGCCTCCGAAGTCTTGGAAACATAATAGTACAGTGCATAACGTGCCATAGGGGATTATAGCTTCTAGTCTCTGACACATAATCTCATAGTACAAGATACTGAGACTTTAGGTTCATAGGGCTCTTTTGGTATTAAAAAAAAGTATAAAAGTGACGGGGTATTCTCTTAATTTCGCCGATTTCTGTGTATATAAGGCCTAATTTCTCATTTTTGTTTTTTTAATTAAAAAAATAGAGTAATTGTATAATTGTGTTAGATTCGTGTTCTATAATAATGAATAGCAAATAAATGAATTATTCTAAACTTATTTTGTTTTTGTTCTAAAATATGAAAAATAGCAGAACTGAAATATTTTTACTGTATAAACGCTATTTTAGAATGATAAATAAAATGGAGTTCTGTGACACATGAACCAGTTTAAAGCAGTTTTAGATTATCATTTTTCTTATATTATAACTAGTTGTCTTCCTGCACCATGTGCAATAAAAAAATTTAAAATATTTTTTAACAGATAAATATAAATTATATTTTAAAATAAATTTTTATTAATATTGTAAATTTTCTTTTTCGTATCAATATTTTAATATAAATTTGATTTAATTAAACATAAAAATTATATTTAAGAATATGCATTTATATATTTGAAATTATAATCTTAGGTAGATTTTTCTATCTATTTATTTTAATTAAATATATTAAATAAATTTGTAAAAGTTGCATAATTACCAAAAATTAAAATTAAACAATATTTATAAAATTTGTAGATATATAAGAAAATAATGATTTTACGATTAAATTTTTATAATTTTCTAAAAAAATTGTATAGATTTTTGAAAATTTTAGTAATAAAATTGTATAATTTAAAAATATATAATTAAATTATATTTCGAAATTTATATTGCCATATTTGAATATATTTATTCTAATGATGATTTATGAGTTATTCCCATATTCTAAAAAATTTCCGAAAATATAAATTGACATTAAATGTAATATATGAGTTATTTCCATATTTTAAAAAGTTTACCAAAAATATAAATTAACATTAAATGCAATTGTCCATGTCATATTAAGCTATAAGACATGTCATTAGGGGTGTTCAATCCGGATATCGGTTCGGTTTCGGTTCGGTTTTTTTGGTTTTTCGGTATTTCGGTTAGTAAAATATAACTACCATTCTAAATCCATATTTACTTCGGTTCGGTTCGGTTTATATACCGTCGGTTTTTGGTTTATTCGATTTTATACCAAAAAACATAATTCTTTATTTTGGGATCATATTATATGAATTTTAGAGTCTTGTTATCAACACATTCATTTATTAAAAACTATTATAAGTTTAAATAAAAGAACAAAAATAAAAAATGTTTCTATCATCTAATAAAATAATCAAATCTATAATTAAAATCAAAGCTCAAAATTTTGATAATAAAAATAAAAAACAAAAAATAAAACAGAAGCACGAAGCACAAAAAATAAGTTATTATATTCTTTCATATTTAGCGTTCATCAAAGTCACGTTTCTTCTATTAAACACGAAACTCTATTCGTTTATAGATAAAAAAAAATTGTGAAGAATTTCCACTAATTGTTATCATCAAATTTATAATCTTTATTTCAATTTAGTCAATGCTAAATTAAAGCAAAAAGATCAAAAGAAGACTAAGAAAATAAGAAGCATGTTTGCGATGAATTTTTATTTAATTATAGTTCAAGTATTTTATAAATCATGACTATTTTATTACTGTAAAAAATATGGTAATAGTCATTAGCAAAAAAATTAACTTATGATTTTCATACGTTGTTATAAAATATATACATATTTAAATGTTTCTATTTTTTTGATCGGTTTTATTCGGTTTATTCGGTTTTATCGGTTATATACCGAACCATATCCAAATCCTACGGTTTTTTAAAAATCATATACATTCGGTTTGTATGGTATATACCAAATCCAAACCATATTATCTATTTCGGTTTGGTTCGGTTCGGTACGGTTCGGTTTTGCCATATTGAACGGCCCTACATGTCATCAATTTCAGTGGCCATGTCATATCTGTTTTGTGAAATTGATTATAGAAATAACATGTGGTAAAATCAATTCGCAAATATAGTCTAGGGGATTTACATCATCGTTCACAACTATGATTTAGCAAAGAAGAAATATTACAAATATATTCCACCTCTTTTTTTTATTAACGCTGATTTATTATGACATTACAATTATGAGAAATATTACATAAACGATTTAACAACCGCCAATACTACCTGCCTTATGAGGATCTATGCCTAACTGCATCACCTGAGCCGTCCTATGAAGATCCACGCCTGACTGGATTTACTTGCACCATGTTGAAGATCTCTTGTAAGTCTTTCTTCCGTCGTCTGCAGTAATAAATCGCTCTTTCCGGGATTTGAAACCTGGATTTCATGTATTCTGCAATAAATTGCATAGTATGGGATTCGAACCCCAGACCTAGATATAGAAGCCTTTAAACATTAACCATTAAGGTACGGTGCTTCCACGATATTCCACGTCTCTAGAAAACCAATCTTGTCTTCGGACAACTAAAGTAATGTGGTCTTTGTTCTCTAATGAATTTTTTTTTAATTAAAAAATAGAGTAATTGTATAATTGTGTTAGATTCGTGTTCTATAATAATGAATAGCAAATAAATGAATTATTCTAAACTTATTTTGTTTTTGTTCTAAAATATGAAAATTAGCAGAACTGAAATATTTTTACTATAAACGCTAGTTTAGAATGGAGTTTTGTGACACATGAACCAGTTTAAAGCAGTTTGTATACTTTCCTTGTGTTGCAATTTAATTTACTTTTTGCTTACTCGTCTGTTTGTTATTTTCAATCTGTGTTTCATCAGATTCCACTACACGAATCTGATTATATAAATTCTTTTGTTATTACAAAACAGTTGTCTCTAACCACCATTTCTGGAGGAATATACAAATGAAAATTGTATATAAGATTTTTAAATATAACATACTAGGATATTTTCCCATGTTTTAAAAAGTAATTAATTAATATTTACTTTCATTTTATATGATATTTACCTCATTTATTATTTATATATGAAAAATATAAAAAAACTGTTCCAAATAATAATATATTATTATCCTAATTATATAAAAAATTTAATGTACAAAAGTCTGACAGATTTACTTGTTTATTTTTGGTGTATATTGGGTTGTAGTTTTTTTGAGAAATATATTGGGTTGTAGTTACTTTTGAAGTTGAGCTACAACAGTTTTTGGTTCTACGTAGGTAAATCAAATTAATTTTTAAATGCATTTCGTTTATTTGTTTTCTTAAATTGGAAATATAATGTAAAATTTTATAAAAATTTGTTATATAATTTTTGGAAAATTTGAATAATCTATAAATTAAAGTGGTATCAATATATACAAGTTTAGTTTGGATCATTTGACAATTTTAATTTTGATTTTAATCTTTGAATTGGTTATTTATTTTTAAGTTAGTCGTTATCAATAACTTATCATTATTCCTCATCTAACACCTAAAAAATTTAGACTGCGGACCGATGCCAAGTTACCAATTTCCTAGTCAGTACAAATTACATGGCGTGAACGTCCTAGAACTTAGGCCTTGGCATTCGGAGAACCAATCGGATTTCGGTTTGGGTTCGATCGAGTGTTTGGTTTTTGGTTTTATGAATTTCAGCCCCATTCGGATATTATAAAAATTTGGTTCGGATCCGGTTCAGGTTAGTCAGGTTCGCTTCATATTCAGTAACATTTCCAAAAACCGGCTGAACCCAATATAATTTTGGGTTTGGATCTTAATCGAGTTTTCCTTTCCAAAATATTATCTTGTACTTAGTTTCCAAAATATCAATTCCAAAATATATTTTTGGGTTTGGATCTCAATCTAGTTTTCGTTTCCAATATATCCAGTAAAACAAAGACCAAAAAAAATTGAAATGAGAAATGAAAAATGCTCTCATCCCGATTCTTTTTTGGTTATAGTGTAATTTTTGACAAATAAAATTTGAGAGTATAAACAAAAAATTAGAGAACAAAACTCAAAACTATGTGCAAACATATCATATCAGATAAAATCCGAAGCGAAAACCGAGGATTGGCATGAGTATTTTTTGATATTTTGAATTTTTCCTTTTTCAGATATCCATTCGGATTTATTTCGGATAAAACCCATAAGCCGAAATCCATAAAACAAATCCCATTAGGTATTCATGTGGGATTCGATTCGGATTTATTTTTACTGCGTCGGATTCAGTTTGGGTTCTTGGATTCGGTTTATCTGTCCACCCTACTAAAATTCTTCAAGATTTCATTAAAACATAGGTTGATGTTTAAATCTGAATTTCTAAGAAACTGATTATTGACCGAACACTCGGGACTCTTACCATCTTTATAAGAGAAACATAAGCTGGTGATTGACAACTGAAACAAAAATCTCTCTTAATCTCTCCAGTGATGGCTGCAATTCCGATTGCAGCATACAAAGAACAATGCCATTCCATCTTCAGATCTAGTCGTAGCCTGCACATAGAAATAGAAATGTAATGTGTTCCAAGAAACTGAGCATACATTCTATTGGACAAGCAGTGGCAGAAGTACGTAGCGTAGCATAACCAAAGTAGATAGAACTTAAAGCTAGTTTTACCTGAAAGAAGACGGCCTCTCTATGCTGACACTTTGCGCAACGCACATCTTTGGTTCGGGGAACAGTCGGGTCAGAAGCCACGTCCGTTAGGATCTGAGTTTTTTCACTTACAGAGTGATGAACTTCGTTTCTGTGGACACAGTAGTTATCAGCTATTTCCTGCAAGTTAGAGCACTCGCAACGGTGCCAAAAGATGTGAATCCCTTAATCAAAATAATATTAAGAATGGAAAAGTATGAGAGAGAGTACAAAATATGAGAATGGGAGAAAAAATCTTGTCAATTTTCTGATTAGTCCAATTTGTTTTTGACATTAAAATTAAATCACATAATAAAATTACTTAAATATATTAATATAATAATATTTGCCAAAAAATCTTCTAAAGATACCTTCTATAAGGTAGGCAAAAATGAACCAAGCTGAACAAGCCGAACCCAAACCTAGCCAAAATATACACTCCAACCATTCGGTTAAAATTTTTATCAACTCAAATGGTCCAGTTTAGTTTTAAACTGAACCGAACCAAAAAACCGAAGTATTTAATTTGATTAACTAAATATACTAATAATGTTAATATTTAACATATTTAACTGTCTAACCTAAACAGTTAAACATAGTTTTATACATTTTACTTTAAATAAATAACTAACATAAAATAAAAGAATATAAACCTCGTACACTTTCATTAAAACCAAACTCCTATCTATGATACTTATATTCGGTTCAACAATAATGATATAAAATTATTTGATTCCATCTTCTACTTTTTTATTGTGATATTGTTTTTTCGTATAAATATGAAGAAGTTAATAATTTAGTGTCAAATGATGATCTTTTTATCTTTCAAAAATTATATTTTCGTAACCAAACTAGAGAAAAACTAAAAAAATACAACTTGATTGAATTGACAAACACAAACAAAACCGAATTGCACATAAACCAAACCTAAAACAAACCAAACCAAACTAACTTCGGTTGGTTTCAGTTAAAATTTTCTTAGATCCAAACAAACTAAACCGAACCAAACTCAACCCACAACCTGAATCTGAATTTAAATCGTAATGCTCATCCCCACCCTCTACTGGTGATGCTTTTAGCCAAACAATTTTTTTTTTTGGAAAGAAAAATCAAAAAATTAAATGAAATTTAGCTGAAAATATGACAAATAACTACTAGATTAATTCATCTGTGAAGCTAACTCTTTCCATAAATGTATACTTAGAGAACTTGCTTGATAAGCCACACAAAAAGAATGACCTGGTAATCACAATTACGGCAAGCGTAGCGGAGGATCTTTTGCTTCTTGTCCTCCTTTGGATACAAAATGTTATTACTGGAAAATAAAAACCAAACAGAAAGAACAAATCAGTTAAGCGAATTGACGACTTAGACCAAGTAAATTAACTTAAAGAATATTCATTTAGCATTGTGCTTTTACCATTCGCGACAAAATTTCATAGTATAACTTATATCATGACGTCTGATAGGGTGGGCATATCGGTTTAGTTTCGGGTTCGGTTTGGTTTGGTTAATTTGGGTTTTATAAAACTCAACCCAATTAAAACCAAAGTAGCTTTGGTTTGGGTTCGATTTAGTTCGGTTTGGTTTAGATTTAGTTTGGTTTTCTTTAAAAATCTATGAAACAAAAAACAAGTTCGATGACAAAACTCTTAACCACGTCAAAGGAAGAAATACATAATAAGCAAAGAGCAGACTATTTGTAATCTAATTGGCGTAACAAAGACTTGTAAGCATTCCAAAACCTCTTAACTAAAATACTATTTGCATCAACCTTTTTGTTTTTATTGATCCTATAATAACTGTTACATAATTTAGAGAATGAGAATTGGAGAAGATGAACGAAACGAGATGGCTACGATTTAGATGCTTATAGTTTTTAGGTTTTGTTTTCAGTACAATCTTTAGGTATTAGGATTATTTGAATCATATTTGGATTTTTTTAAAAATATATGGAAGTTAAGAAAAAATGGAAAACAAAACTTTAACTACAATATACAATATGTTTACATATATATATATATATATAGATAAAAATATATTGGATTATTGGTTTGGTTCGTTTTGAACCCAAACCAAACCAAACCATTCGGGTTGAGTAAAACATGAACCAATTGGGTTATGTAAAGAGCACAGTTTGGTTTGGATCGGTTTAACTTCGGTTGGTTTGGTTTGGATCGGTTCGGTTTGGGTTTTTTGTCCACCCCGGTCTGAATCTGTTGAAAAATGGTTATTGGAAATATATATATTTTAGGATCTAGAATAATCTCCAATATATCCATTGTTGGACGGGTCTAGAGATTTTATAATGGGTTTTGTTAGCGGATTTTTAATGGGTTTAAAAAAAAAAATGTCCATTTAGACCCATTTATTTAAATGGGTTTTAAATGGCTAAGTTTGTTAAGACCCATTTATTAAATGGGTTCTAATTAAAATTAGTGAGGACCTTTTTAACCCATTTATTTTAATATAATTAATTATTTATTTTTTTAGAAAAATGTGATTATATAGTTTTGGCGAAAAACTCGATTTTGCGGTTTTAGCGGGAAAACTCAATTTTTTACGGTTTTGGCGGGAAAACTCAATTTTACAGTTTTGATGAGAAAACTCAATTTTTACGTTTTTGGCGGAAAAATTTGTTTTTTTCGTTTTGGCGTGAAAACTCAATTTTGCGGTTTTGGTGGGAAAACTCGATTTTGCGGTTTTGGTGGGAAAACTCAACATTTACGGTTTTGGCGGAAAAAATTCAATTTTACGGTTTTGGCGGGAAAACTCAATTTTTACGGGGTTGGCGGGAAAACTTGGTTTTACGATTTTGGCGGGAAAACTAAATTTTTACGGGTTTGGCGAGAAAACTCGATTTTACGGTTTTGGCGGGAAAACTCGATTTTACGGTTTTGGCGGAAAAAATCTGATTTTGCGTTTTGGAGGGAAAACTCGATTTTACGGTTTTGGCAGGAAAACTCAATTTTACGGTTTTGGCGGGAAAACTCGATTTTACGGTTTTGGCGGGAAAATTTGATTTTACGTTTTGGTGAGAAAACTCGGTTTTACGGTTTTGGTGGGAAAACTTGATTTTGCTGTTTTAGGGAAAAAAATCAATTTTTCGGTTTTAGAAGAAAATTTGATTTTACGGTTTTACCAGAACAATTTGATTTGTGTTTAAATAATACAAACCCGTAAAATTTTTTTTATTTGTTTCATTTAATCCCGTGTGTATTAATCCTGGAGCATTACAACATGTTTTCATAGCCACGTGTCATCACGAGAATGATTCTTAGAATTGTTAGAAAAATAAGTTGGTCCATATAAACATATACTATGTTTTTTATTAAACTAACTACAAAATTAATTAATAGTATACAAAAGAATATTTTCTTTCGTTAAATAAAAGTTACGGAATTACCTAATATTGTTAACATATATATGATAATTAATGATTATGAATAATACATATTTGATAAAAAAAAATTTAACCTCTCTTTTTTTTGTTTAATTTTATACTATTAAAAAAATTAAACAATCACATTAAGCATATAATAAAAACAATTAGATTTTTTCTTATATGTTATATTTTGAATTTTTAAAAACGACTATAAATTACTAAAAAAGGTAAAAGCTCCACATTAAAAAATTTGTGATCAATGGTTTATCTTTTTTTTTTTGTTCAAGCAAGATACAAATGATCATATATCATAGGGGTGGGCGTTCGGATACACGTTCGGGTTTGTATCGGATATTTCAGTTAAAGGTATAGAACCCATTCGGGTATTTCTACACTCCGAGTCGGGTTCAAGTCTTTTATGTTCGGGTTCAAATATTTTGGGTCGGGTTTGGATATTTAAGTTTTTAAGAAAAATAAATAAATTATTCATTGTTTAAGTTTTTTTGTATTTAAAATATATTTTAACTTAACAGTTTTTTTAAAAAAAATTTAAAAGATTAAACTATTGATAGGTTTGGAGATAAAACTTTAAAAATAGAAAGACACTAATTTAGTTGTTGTTTTGAAATTTTAGATGCAACTTTTGTTAATGCAAGAAACAAGAACTTGATATGTATTTTAAGTGAGTTGCAAATGATTTTGTCAATAATTGTATGTATATTATCTAATTTTGAGCAATAAGAATCATTAATATAAATATTTTGAATAAAGTGTGAGAAATAAACTAGAAATATAGAGTTAAGTATACTTATGTTTGGTTATCTTCGGATATCCATTCGGGTTCGGATATTACCCATTCGGATTCATATATTACCCGAATTGGTGAAATAAGTAATTTTTTTTGTTGTTCTAATTAGATGATTTTTAGACCGAGCTGGTGAATATATACTAGACAAACATTTATATTTCGAGTCTGTACTTATATTCTATAACAGCTTGATATATTAAATTTGAACACTAACCTGTTAATATAGTTTGCAAGTGATTTTTTTTCAAAATTTTGATTCTTAGATATGTATATGGAGTGAAACTAATTTTTACAGATGTCCATTTTTTTTAATTGACACTTATATAATTCACTGAACTCATAAAAGAAGTTAAAAAAAAAAACTTAACTCATATCAATGAAACAAAGACGAGAACGAAAGCACAATTCTATAGAGGTAGAAAATGAAATCACTTATGGAGAGTCAATAGTAAACTAATCGAGATCAGAAAACCTAATTTTCTTTCGTCATTATATAATCGATGTTGCCTATTTGGTTTTGGTGATTTGTGTCAGCCACAAAACTTAATTTCGTTTTGTGCATATGAAGTCTTAAAAATAATTAAAATGAGATGTAATATGTTAACTCTTCAACGACGATGATATATTTAAGAGACCAACATTTGTATTCATCATTTTATAATCGATAAAGATTGTAGTGTTGCAAAATGTTAAAATCATTTCATAAACAAACATTATTATAAGAACTCACTATGCGCATTCGCGCAGGTTATCATCTAGTTTTTGTTAAAAAACATAAAGTTAAAACAATTAAAAATTAAATCAACAATAGATTAAATGAGTCTAAATGGGTTAGTGCAAAATTTGTGAATCTAAATAGGTACCCCTAATAGACATATTTTTAAATGGGTCTAAACGGATATGGATTCTAAATGAGATGGCTCTTAAACTGGGTGAGTTTAAATGGGGTGGATTTTCGGGTCAGACCTCCGAGATATTAGGATCTCCATATTGTTGTGAATCAGTCTCAGAGAAAACCTGGCCGGGTCGTTTGGTTCGATGAGATCATTGTTTGAATAACAGTTGTAATATAATATAGTTTTTTTTGTCAAAACCTAATATCTAATCTAATAAATTATAGTCCTATTTGAAAATTACAATGACATACTTTTTTTTAGACCTATTGAATATATTGTGACTTATCTATTAATTAACCTTCCTATTATTTCTATATATACTATTAACTAACCTTCCTATTATTTCTACATATCTTTCAATTAGTTTTTTTATTAAATATACACTTTATCTCAACCCATTATTTAGTAGATCAATTTAAACCATGTAAATAAGTATCGTTTGGAAAATCAATAGATACGATCAGTGTTTTGAAACCCGATCCGGATCCGCGGTTGAACCGGTAAACCCGGCAATCCAGAAAAAATCCGGTTTGGGTTTTGTGAAAAAACCCAATATTTAGAAACCCGCAAAAACCCACAAAAACCCAGTAGAACCCGGAATCCGATACCGGTTGAACCACTGGTTGAACCAATAAATAATTTTTACTTTTTTTTTTAATTTTTAATTATGTTTTTAGATTATATTTTATATTCTAAATTTCTAATTAAGAAGTTATATACCGACAAAAAAAAGTTAGGTTTTTCCTTTTCAATTTTATATTTGTGATTTTTAGATTTTAATGAAGATTTCACTATGTCACTTGAAGAAAATAAAGTGAACGATGGTAGAGAGAACCAAAACTAGTTGATGTGATTTAGTGTTTATTTATTTTCGTTATTGATAATTTATTATAATGATTTTTTACTTTTGGTTTATTTTGTATTTGAAATTTAATTTATTATTCACATTAAACATTTAAATATTTATAAATTTTATGTTTTGATTTATTTAGATGTCATAACTCTTATCTTGTTAGACAAAATTATAAATAGTCTAGACTATTTTTTGATATTTTGTATATCAAATGAAAATAAAAATATAGAAATTAAAGTTAAGTATTTTCTGAATGTTATTAAACATAAAAATATACTATCCAAACTATTATTTTATGTTTATAAGAACATTTAGAAAATATTAAACTTTAGTTTTTATATTTTTATTTACATAGCTGATATATTATTATATAATAAAATTAATTCATTTATTAACCCGCGGTTCGCCCGCGGTTGACCCAGTGACCCATCGACCCGGTAAGTCATCCGGTTCAGTGTCCGGGTCGGGTTTAAAAACATTGGATACGATCATTAACGTTTATATTCAACAGTAGACAAAATAAAATGATTTTTTGTTTAGAGTTTATGGTGCCTCCACCTAACATTATGTGAATCATAAAACATGTTATATTAAAGTTCGATTCAAATATACATTATGATATTATCTTATATTTGTACATTATAATGACTTATAAAACATGTTTTATTACAGAATGAGTCACATATACATTATGTTACTTTCGTACTGGAAATTCTACGACATTGCATATGGTATAGTGTATATACAGAGTTTCATTGTATATCAAAATCAAGCTTTAAGAAGTAGTGTATCAAAGAAATAAAAGTTGTATGCAAACAAGATAGTTATTATGGCTATAAATAAAAATTTAAAACAATCTCTTATTGGTTGATAAATAGAACCATGAAATATTGTGTTTAATTTCCAGATCAAGCTTCCTGAACAATAAAATCTCAGATAATTTTTTTGTTCATTATATCGTTTGTGTAAATAATATTAGCACAGCTGAAACAAATGAAATAGTTGTTAATATATTATACCCCCTATAAGATTTCTTATATCCCAAATCCTTAGAAATAAAAACAAATCAATATCATATATATAAATATATGACAAAAAAAAACAAGATATTTATAATGTTTCTAGATATAAAATGGGAAAAAAAAGTAAAGAGATTCAAATATTTTCAATTCCAAAAAATAAAATTTCCATATAATCTTTATATGAACAACCAAATCGGATATTTATACATAAATTCATTATTTCGTCAATTAAGTCCAAAATATTTTTTCACTCAAGCCCAACGTGATTAAATTTTATATATTATAAGTATTAGCTCTTTAGTATTATTAAAATTATATTAAATTTTAAGGTCTTTATTGATTTGTATAGAAAAAAATTATTAGTTTACATAATTGTTATTGTAATTTAATTCGGACATTAATATAGTATACTCCATCTTCATTTTAATTGTCGTTTTAGATTTTTGCACATATTTTAAAAAATATTTAATTTTGTATATTTTCTAAGTAAAAACATCACTACCTCTACACTTAACAATATTTAACCAATAAAAATTTGGAGAATAAATTTCATAAATTTTGCATTGAAATTCTAAAACGACAGTTATTTTGTTAAAAAAAAAAAAATTTATTCTGACACTTAATATGAAACAGAAAGAGTAATATTCTACATTTGAAATTTTAATTATATTGAAATTTTAAACAACAAAACATGAATCCAGATTCATATTATATATGTAAATTGCTTTAGTAAGATACATCAAAATACAAAATTTTGACTTCAAAAATAGAAAAACTCAAATGTTATAGTTCAAAACTTCAAATGCGTCAAATTGATGTAAACGTTTGTTGGATGATAAAATTGATGAGCTAAATAAGGCTATCCCACACTAAAAATTATTGAGAAATTCTCAAGGATAGACCTAAAACTTTTTTTGTCACAAATATAGACCAAAATATAGACCTTAAAAATAATAATGACCAAAATAGACTTAATTTTTTTATCAAAAGAAGTAAATATACACTTATACCCCTAGGATTAATTAATCCAGACATTAGAGTTTAGAGTTAAGGGATGAGGTTTAGGGTTTAGGGTTTAAGGTTTAGGGTTTAGAGTTGAGGAGTGGAGTTTTGGGGATAGGATTTCAAATTTTAAAAAATAAATAAAAATAAAAATTTTCAAAATAAAAAATGCTATTTAGGTCATTTTAGTTTTTGAGATCTATTTTGGTGACAAAAACTTAAAAATATTTATTTGAGAGAATTGCCCAAAACTATTTCAAGGTTTGAAAGCATGAATCAAAATATAGGTACATAGAAATATAAAATTACCATAGATTTTTTTCATTTATAATATAACCTTGAAATATGCTAATTTTTTAAACATATTTAAAATATAAAGACATTTAGTAACACAAGAAAAATCAGAAAGTATAAACAAAAAATATAGCTACGTAAATCAGAATGAACATCCAAAATTTTATACCCCTATTTAGACTCATGCCCTAAATTGAATTTGAAAATTTATCGGGTTCTTAACATTGTCATTTGAAAAAAACCAATGACCAAAAATACTAAATTAAATCCAAACCAAAATAAAAATTCATAAATAACCTAACAGTCACTATTACTGTATTCTTGAACTGAAAACCAAAAACTACATTCAAACCGAAACCAAACTGAAAAACAAAAAATACACTATAGAAGCGAACCGGAACCAAACGTTCATGCCTAAAAATGTTAGTAAACGAATATACATGTTAATAAATTTGGCAAATATTATATATTTATTGTCGGGTATCTCAAAAATTTAGAACTTCAGCCTAGTAGTTTTTTTATTTAAGATAGTTTTGTTTGAAATTCTAAAGTTTTGAGATACTAACAATATATCTAATATTTTTTGCGCCCTAATGGCTTGACGGAAAGTGAATATTTAGTTTTATTAATTATATTTAACTGTTGACGTTTGACGGAACAAAAAGGGCTTCGTCAACGGAAATGTTTTTTTTTATAATTTATTCAAAAAATAACCTTTTGGTTTTGATATATGCAATCACATTATATATTAATGATTTCGATAATTAAATTGGCTTTATATCTACTGAAATAGTCTACCTAAAATTTCCATTAAAAAATTGTACATTTTTCATCTTAATTTTTTCATGTATAACGGATTACAAATTAAATGAAAATAAAAATATCACTTTTATGTGTATCTCAAAATAAGCTTTAAGTTTACGCAGCTTACTTCTCTGACATTGCAGCTTACTTCTTTGACATCTTCACCTCATCTTCTAGTGATTGTTTTGCTACAGTTCAAAGTGCTTTGAAGTCGAAAATTTCAGCAACGCAGAATGAAGCACTTATAGGACTCCCATCTGCATAAGAAATCACAACAGTCATGTTCTCTATTCATCCAGATAAGGCACCCGGGCCAGATGGCTTCTCACTAGTTTCTTTCAATCCAATTGTGACACAGTGGGACCTGCCATGATAAGAGAGATTCAGAACTTCTTCATACACGGATCACTGCCACAAGCTATTAATTCTACACATATCAGGCTGATTCCTAAAATTTCAAGCCCTAAACTGGCTTTCGACTACATGCTTATTGCCTTGTGCAATGTGTATTACAAGGCAATTTCAAAATTACTATCTTTACGTTTGAAACCCCTACTACAGTGCACTATATCGGAGAATCAGTCAGCTTTTATATCTAGCCGTGATCTCAGATAATGTGCTCATTACACATGAGATCCTCCCCTATCTCAAGACCACAAAGGCCAAGAAAAGATACTACATGGCAGTTAAATCTGATATGAATAAAGCAAATGACATATTAGAGTGGAGTTTCATTAAATGTGTCTTATCAACGCTGGGTTTCCATGACACTTTTGTTACCTGGATATTAGAGTGTGTAACAACGGTGTCATACTCCTTCTTAATCAATGATTCTGTTCTTGGAAAGGTGATCCCATAGAGAGGCATCAGGTAGGGTGATCTTTTCTCGCAATACATCTTTATCCTGTGCAATGAAGTTCTATCACGCTTATGTAGAAAAGCTCAACAAGATGGAAGACTACCAGAGGTTAAAATTGCAAAAAAACAGTTCACTTACTGTTTGCAAAACCCAGTTATTTTACATTTTTGATTTTATAATTTGCACAAAGTTAATGTTGATTAACTAATAAATAAAAATCGGCACTATTATTATTATGGTAATATAGTTAGTAATGTGATGTATTGTTAAGATAATATAATTAATAAAATTGTTAAACTGAGTGAATAATTGAAAGACAATTAATGTAATTATATTAATGAAATTATTAAAAAGACATTATACTTCTTTTTTATACTACTATCCATGTATCCAAATAATTTTCATTTATACTGCTATCCATGTTTCCAAATAGTACCAAAAGGTACTTCAGTTTTAATATAGGGGTGGGCGTTCGGATACCCGTTCGGGTTCGGATCGGGTATTTCGAATTTCGGGTATTTCAGTATAGAAGTATAGAACCCGTTCGGATATTTTTACATTTCTGGTCGGGTTTGGGTATTTTAAGTTCGGGTTCGGTTATTTTGGGTCGGTTCAGATATTTAGATTTTGAAGAAAACAAATTAAATTCTTCATTGTTTAAGTTTTTTGTATTTAAAATACATACTTTAACTTAACTGGTTTTCTAATTTATAATATATTAAACTATTAATAGGTTCGAAGATAAAACTTTAAAAATATAAACGCTAATTTAGTTGTTATTTTAAAACTTTGGATGCAACTTTTGTTAATATAAGAAACAAGAGCTTAATATATATTGTAATTGAATAGCAACTGCTTTTATCTATAATTATATGTATATTATCTGCTTTTAAGCCATATGGAGAATCAATTTTAATATTTGAAATAAAATTAGAGAATTAAACTAGAAATAAAGGATCAAATATTCATATGTTCGGTTATATCGAATATCCATTTGGGTTCAGATACTATCCGTTCGGGTTCGGATATCCAATATCTTCTAACTCAATACTCGTTCGGGTATTTTGCTACTTCGGTTCGGATTTCGGTTTTGGTTTTCGAGTCGAGTTCGGTTACGGGTTCGGATATCGGGTATGGTAAATTATAACTTGAGATTACGATATTCTTATCATCACATAAAGCACTGATCTTTGGCCCGCCGACTTTGCAAATTACTGCACAACTCTAAACGTCACCGACTCTACAAGAACGTGATCCCCAAGGCTAGAGATTAATTAGGGCTTTTCTTTCTATATAAATAAGGCCAAAACATCAGCTTCCTTCATCACTTTCGCTTCCAGTAAAACTCTTGCCAATAAATCTTCGCTCTCTTTAAATTAATAAGCATGGCTTCTCCGTTGATTGGTCCACCAGAGCTCCGAGACTCCAAGCCCCTCCTCCCAAAACCCATCATAGCTTCTGGTCCACGCAACCCATTCATAGACCTGATGGTCGAAAACTTCAACAATTCAATCAAAGTGAAGGATCCATCTTCTCCTCAGAAGGGCCTAACCGAGAATGGAGCGGGCACGTACCTCTCCGCAGGCAATCCTTGCCTCGACTTCTTCTTCCACGTTGTTCCCAGCACGCCCAAGAAATCTGTGGATCGGAGGAGCGGCTCCAACTCGCTTGGGACCATGACCCTCTAATAACTCTCAAACTTATATGTAACCTACGTGGAGTCCGTGGTACAGGAAAGTCGGACAAGGAGGGGTTTTACACGGCGGCGCTATGGCTCCATGGTTCCCATCCCAAAACCCTAGCTTGTAACCTAGAGTCTCTCTCCAAGTTTGGCTATTTTAAGGACTTTCCAGAGATTCTTGACCGGATTCTTAAAGGATCCAAGATCCGTGACACCCAGAAGTCTGAATGGATGCAGAGGAAAAGCTGTAGAGGAAGAGGAAGAAGAGTTGATGGTTTCATCAGTAAAACTGGTCAAGGTAGCCGAAAAAGGAAGACGGCAGCGACGAGAGAGGTGAGGGTAGCGACGGCAGAGATGAAGAACCAAGCTGATAAAGCTATAGCGAGTATAAACCGTAAGCTGGAGAAGATCTCTATGGGTAAAGAGGCGTTTACAAGATACTCCCACGACGCCGAGTACCGCTTCCTCCACGAACGCGTCTCCGATCTATTCTCAAACCTCCTAAGGAGAGATCTCGAGTTCCTGACGTCCGGCGAGACGAACAAGATCTCTCTAGCAGCTAAATGGTGTCCATCTATAGACTCTTCCTTCGACAAAGCAACACTTCTCTGCGAGAGCATCGCTAGAAAGCTCTTCCCGCGAGAGACCTTCCCTGAATACGAAGGCGTCGAGGAAGCTCACTACGGCTAAGGAAACACGTTCTTGTTCCTCTCCGAAAGACTCTGCAGCTCCCGGAGGTTTACATGGGAGCCAAAGAGTGGGGGTCTCTTCCGTACAACCGTGTAGCATCAGTGGCGATGAAGTCGTACAAGGAGATATTCTTGAGCCACGACGAAGAGAGGTTTAAGAAGTATCTCGAAGATGACAAGTCAGGGAAGACGAAGATAGCAGCTGGAGCTGTGTTGCCACACGAGATAATCGGTGACTTAGACGGCGGAGAAGTCGCTGAGCTTCAGTGGAAACGAATGGTTGATGATATGAGGACGAAAGGTTCGTTGACGAACTGCATAGCAATCTCGGACGTTTCGGGATCGATGGAGGGTACTCCCATGGAAGTATCCGTCGCTCTGGGTCTACTCGTCTCTGAGCTAGCGGAGGAGCCGTGGAGAGGAAAGCTGATTACTTTCAGCCGGACTCCATGTCGTGAGGGACATGGACTGGGGAGCCAACACTGACTTTCAGAAAGTGTTTGATCTGATCTTGAAAGTCGCTGTAGAAGGGAAGTTGAAGCCGGAGGGGATGATCAAGAGGGTGTTTGTGTTCAGCGACATGGAGTTTGACGAAGCCTCGTCGTCTTATTCCCGTTATAACACAAGGGAAACGAGTAGCTGGGAAACTAACTATCAGGTAATCGTGAGCAAGTACAAAGAGAGAGGGTACGGAGTGCCGGAGATAGTGTTTTGGAACCTGAGGGACTCGAAGTCGACGCCGGTTGCGAGAAGCGATAAAGGTGTGGCATTGGTGAGTGGCTTTTCCAAGAACTTGATCAAAATGTTTTTGGATAATGACGGAGAGATTGATCCCATGACCATCATGGACGCTGTTATATCTGGACCAGAGTACAATGAGCTTGTCGTGATTGACTGAAAGTTTGAAGCTTTGGGTTTTCTTTAATTTTGTCGTACCCAGAAGTTTGTACTTTTTATTATATGTTTTTCGGAAAGTAAATAAAAATGCGTTAATGCTTTGTTCATCTCTATGTTATTTTCTATGGTCTTTTGATTTCTAAGCTATTATGAGGTTCTTGTTGGCTTTGTTTTACTATCTAAAGTCGTTGTGTCAGGAAGAAACAGATAAAACGAGAGAGGGCTATAGCCAGAGCCCAGAGGTCTGTTTTTCCATTTTATGATTATGTCTTCTTCAGTTCTTTATTCTTCAAGGTGTTAAACTCTTTCACAGAAACTATGGAAAGATTTGGTCTGTTGTGTCTCATGTGTGTCTGTTAATGTAAAACCTCATAGCATGTTTATTGCACGTTTCTTAGGTTGAATCTCTTAGAGTAATATAAGATACGGTCTCTTAGCTTTTAACTAAAAACGCTAAAAGACGTCTCTTATGTTTCTTATTTAAGCATGGTGTTCTTAATCTTTTTTTAAAAAATTTTAGTTGGAAAAGTGGGTTTAAAAGACTTAGTTAAGAGAGAGATATATTTGTGTGGTCCATTGCAAGTCTCTTATTTAAGGGTTCTTAAAAAAAAAAAAATTAAAACATTATTGTATTAAACTTCAAATTTATTTATTAAATTCTTATAACATTTTTATCTTAAAAAAAATATGAAGGGGGTTGAAATTAAAAAAAGTGAAAAGTTCAAAAAAAAAAAAACATAAGAAGAGCAAAACACCATGCACCTAGTTGAATCTATTTTTCCTATATCTTATGCGGGTTGTGTCTTGCTTGGAGGATCCATGAGGATGAGCTAGACTAGGTACGTAGCTGCACGAATTTCCGGCTGTGTCTACAAAAACTCTTTGGAACTCCTTGTCTATGGCTCTGTAGAGATGTTGCACGAGCCGTAGAGAACGGAGACAGAGATGTTGCAGGCTCCTCAGCTATGCTTGGCTTCTCTGGAGGATGACTAACCCCACGGAACGAGCTAGAACCAGCTTCATCATCACCAGCAGCCACAACCTCTTCAATCTCCAGCAAAGGATAGTTTGATTCCATCGTTGGCGGCCTTACCACAGGCTCAAACTCTTGAAAATGATTCAGATAACCACCAAAGTGACCCATCATCTCGTCTCTATGCCTCTTAAGCTCACCAACTCTTTCCATATCCAGCATTCATACGAGATCTTTAACACTCCAAAACAAATCTTTTTATACCTTATGAAAAAGCCAAACATGTCAACTAAATCAATCAAACAAAATGAGACCATTGTTCTGAATCTTGTCTGAGAATAAATAACTAAGCACAATAGAACACAATAGAAGTTGTAACACGTGATTTGGTGATAAACAAAGACCAACATGCAAGGATCAGACTTTTTAGTGAGAAACAAACATCACACCAAAAGACCTTGAAATGAACCCACTTGAAAAACTAGAGGATCCTTACTTACTAAAGATCAATTTCAAAGCAAAAGAAATGGTTTTGATATATTCCCAAAATCAGTAGATCATTGATTATTATCAAACCGAGAGTATCAGACTCAACAAATGAAGAAAGTGAAGGACTTCAATAACCACCACACCAACAACTTCAATTAAGCAAGCTCCCACAAGGGTCAAGAACCAAATTCTCAAAGGTGAAAGCTTTATTACTTTTTCTCAAAACATAAACCTAACCTGTGTGCGAAGAAGACGCCGCGGCGGAGGAAGACGTGAGGTTGACGAGAATGAGTCTCTGAGTCGGCTGATGGAGTCGGAGTCGTCGCGGAGAGGTCATCGTCGGAGTCGCCGGTTGATGGAGTCGGAGTCGTCGCGGAGACACGAGAGAAAGAGAGAGGATGCTTTGGTCGAGAGAGAGAGAGGGGTGAGATAATGACACGTGTCCACAAGATCCCGTCTCTTAGAGCACCATTATCGCGGGCTCTTAAGATCCGTATTTAGTATTTTCTGATTTTTTAAAAAAAATTTGGCTAATTAGAGAGGAGACGTAGCTTAATTAAGCCACACAAGAGACGTCTCTTGTGCACACGTGTCCTCTCTCTTTCTCTCTCCTCTCCGCGACGACTCCGACTCCATCAACCGGCGACTCCGACGATGACCTCTCTGCGGCGACTCCGACTCCATCAGCCGACTCAGAGACTCACTTCTCGTCAACCTCACGTCTTCCTCCGCCGCGGCGTCTTCTTCGTACACGGGTTTTGTTGAATTAAGCTTCTGGGTGTGATTCTGCTAAATTTCTGAATAGGGTTTAGGTTTATGTTTCTGGATCATCGATTGTGTGATCTGATTTGAGAAAAAGTAATAAAGCTTTCACCTTTGAGAATTTGGTTCTTGACCCTTGTGGGAGCTTGCTTAATTGAAGTTGTTGGTGTGGTGGTTATTTAAGTCCTTCGTTTTCTTCATTTGTTGAGTCTGATACTCTGCATGGGGTGCACGTCAACTCTTCACTTCAGATTACAAAGGTTCAGATCTTCCATCTTCAAAGAGTAGAAATTTTGTTCCTGATCACTCTTTGATATGGTTTGTTTGCAGAGCTTCTTATTGTTGACTTCATACCCGATATCAATATTGAAACTGCTAAATCTCTACTCAAACAACACAAGCTGCAGTTCTCAGTAGCAACATTTCACACTTTTACTCTCTTTTCTCTCTGTTGGTCTTTGATTTGAAAAGTTTTGAGCATTGTTTAATGCAGAAGCATAAGGTATCCAATACTTTTCCTCCTCAATTCAGTCTTGTCAATAGATTCTGGAGATACATTCTAGACCGCGAGGTTCTTATCAAACTTTCTTTTGTAGCTTTAACCGGGTCGACGAGCTATTTCCCCACGAGAAGTATCATATAGCGCCAAATCTCTCCGAAACTATTGCCTCTGTCTATATGTCCCCGAGATTAAAGTTTTATATCCATTTCCCCCCGAATACATAGTTCGAGACCTATTTCCCCACAATGATCGAATTAGTTGGTTTATTATCGGTTTACTACTTTACTTGAGACTAAACCGAAATCACGACCCAAACTAAAACCCGACCAAAAGTAATACCCGAGCAAAAACAAAAACTAACCCGACCCTTACATATGTTCATAAACCCAAAACACAGACATCCCCAAATCTCTGAAAACAAAAATAAGAACCCTACATTCTCTATCTCTGCTTTTGAAGAATCATAATGTCAGGGGCTTCAAGTGATGTATCTGGAGCATCGAGTGGAGGAAGTAGTTCTCTTCGCAGAGGTGGAAAGATAATAGGGATTCCAAAGAGATGTTGGTGTGGCACTGAAATTGTCCCTCTGATGTCAAAATCCGACCATAACCCATACAGAAGATACTTCCGATGTGCCCATGCTGCAGCGAAGAAGGTGAGTTCTTTTTTGTTATGCCTAAGTGTTTCTGTTTTGTTTAATTGATTTTGCGATGAGAGCCAAATAAATGATTGATGTTTTATGCTGCAATTCATGATGTAGCTTATGAATGATAACCATGTATTCAAGTGGATTGATGAGGTTTTGATAAACGAAGTTGAATCACTCCAATTCAAAATTGCAAGGCATGAAGAACAACTGATAGAGATGGCAAAAACAGAGACTTTGTTGGCTGAGAAAGTTCAAATGACAGTGGAAAAAGAGATATTTGATCAGGTAGAACAAGTGTTGATAGAAGCCAAAGCAAGCATGAAGAAAATGATGGTATTAGGACTTGTTGGATGTGTAGTATTGGGAGTGATAGTGGGCAAGGTTGTATGAAGAAAATGGTTCAGCTTGTTGTGTTTTTAAGTAATATTTTAAGACTGTTCCATGTTCTTATTGTGTTCTAGTAGTATTGTAAGACCTTTAAGTTTTAATATATGAGCATTGAAAATCGACAAAAGATAACATAAACAAACATGAAAGCCATGTGCTTGCACAAATAAAACGTAAACAAAAGAGCCATGTGATCTCCGCATAAAAAAGGGCAAAAGATATTGATTTTCAAATAAGATTTAGATACTTTCTACCTAAAAAGTTCAACCCCACAAACATCCACAGAAAACGAGATAAGGTCTAGACAACATATAAAGAACAAACACTCATCAAGCTTGACAATTCGTTGGTGAAGCTGTTTGAGAAGGAGCTGGAGAATGAGCTTGAGAGGGCTGACAAAACACAAAAGAGAGAAAGATTAGTGAATCCTTGTCTTGCTACACAAAATAGGCGATGAAGAATTGAACAAACCTGGTTCTTTTTGTGAAACCTTGAGTTGTGGTCAGCTTTTCCACAAATTCCACAATGCATTGTACGTTTCTTGTGCTTAGGTTGCTTCTTTGTCGGTGATTCATTAACTCCTTTCTTTCTTTTCTTTTCTGCTTTGGTAATCTTCTTCTTCCCCGGTTGTTTTGGATCAGGAGGAATGTGAACATTAGGAGCACTCGTGGAAGGCCAAAACGGAGCACCTCTCACTGGAACAAGACCTTCAGTATAGTTCCGTCTCCATATAGCAGTACGAAACCAATGGCAGACAAAGTTTTCTGGAGCGAGTTTATTCTGTAGCATCACGCCATAGGCATGCTCGCAGGGAATTCCACAAATCTCAAATTTCTTGCAAGTGCAAGTTCTCCTCTCCAAACTCACACGGTAAGTACACCCATCAACCTTTGCTTCATACATCCCATTTGTGCTTCTTTTCACTGTGCATAGTGAAGCTTTCTTATGCTCTTCTGCGAGAAAATCTACAACGTATGGTGTACAAAGACCTGAAACATAAAAACCGAACATGAAAAAATAAAAACAGAACATTAAAATATAAATAAAGCAACACAAGAAAACATAAAAACAGAACATGACTTTACCTTTGTGATTATGAGAAATAGCAGAACGCTTAGCAATGCGTGCCATTGCAAGTCGCCTAACGGTTTCCAGCATTGGGACAAATGGCTTCTCTCTAGCATTTGTTATAGTGCTATTGAAAGACTCGGTTGAGTTGTTTTCAACATCTTCACAGCAACTCCCTATCTTGTAGAAAGCTCTACACCAAGTCCTTGGATTCATCCTCTGAACATCATCATACACTGCAGAATCGTAATTGAATATTCTGTCTAAACGTTGTTGGAACTCTGCTTCGTTATAGCTCCATGCCAAGCCCCATATATATGGTTTCATGTCTGATTTACTCCCATGTTTCTTCTTCAGATTACCATAGATGTGTCTCACACACATTCTGTGCTCAATCTTTGGTAGCGCCAAATTGACAGCGTGTATCAATCCCTAAAAAAAAAACAACTCAGCAATCAGCCCCAAATCGTCTAACCTAAACATAATATCAAGATAAAATGTCTGACCTTTTGGCGATCTGAAACCAAGATAAAATCATTGCCATCCTTCTGCCCCAAGTCGTCTCTAACTTTACTCACAAACCATAACCAGTTGTCATTATTTTCAACTTGGACAACACCCCAAGCTATTGGATATATAGCATTATCAGCATCTCTTCCTAATGCAACCAGAAACTGACCCTTTACTTTGTGTTTCAGGAAGCAACCATCCATCCCTATCAGTGGTCTACATGTATCTTTCCAGGTTTGTTTGATATTATTAAAACAAACGTAAAACCGGTTAAACTCTTCTTTACCATCGGTGTTTGTCAGTGTCTCAATCTCCACTGTTGAATCACTATTTGACAGAATTAGCTCTGCCGCATAATCACGGAGCCGTGCAAACTGGTGATCATATTCAAATTCAATCCACTTCAACGCCTTAATCCTAGCTGCTTGACACTGCGGCCTCGTGACAGTGAGTCCCCATTTCTCCTGAATTATTTCCTCTATTTTCATGGGCATATAATACT
Organism: Brassica napus; assembly: GCF_020379485.1. Taxonomy (NCBI): domain Eukaryota; kingdom Viridiplantae; phylum Streptophyta; class Magnoliopsida; order Brassicales; family Brassicaceae; genus Brassica; species Brassica napus. The sequence goes on from NC_063452.1 coordinate 30,050,537, forward strand.
CCGGTTCCTCTCTAATCTTATCGACGAACAACCTAGCAATCTGTGGAACCTTCAACATCTCACATGATCCATTAGGAACACAGCTATGCTTTTCTACAAAGACCCTAACTTTCCATATATTGTCACTAGGAAGCACAGATGCATATACTTTCCATTCACAAGCTTCACCTTCATCTTCACTCAATCCACCAACACATTTAAATCCAATCTTATCTTTATCATACCTGTACTGTTTGATATTACGACCTGTTCTGAGTGCGTAATCAAGGACACACTCCTTAAAAGCCACTCCATTGAAGAATCTTTGATCCTTGTACAATATCCCGTTACCACGCCTCACAGGGTTGCTTGACTTCTGTTTCGAAACTTTCTCACTCTTGTTACCCTCGTTATCGCTGTCATCACTATCACTTTCTGGAATCTCATCATGTCGAATTGAAGGCTCGTTGACGTAGTTATCTACCAGCTGTTCGATTTCGAACGCGTCTCTCTCCACGGCTTCTTCGTCGAACTCATCTTCCACGTTTGGACCCTCTGCGTTTTGAAATGCTTCAGACACTGACTCCATTGATCGCTGCTTCCAAATCGAATGAGATTTTGTTTTCTAGGGTTCAACAAGTTGGGAATTTTTCTATCAAGTGTATCGATGGAGAATACTCGGGTATGGGTTTGGATCACTTTTTTTAATGAGTCCGGGTCTTAAATCGGGTTTAAATCGGGTTTAAATCGATCTTAATTGGATCTTATTTGGTTAACTATCAACTTTAAGTGGTTTATGGTTTAACTTAAACAGTAAACCGATAATAAACCAACTAATTCGATCATTGTGGGGAAATAGGTCTCGAACTATGTATTCAGGGGGAAATAGATATAAAACTTTAATTTCGGGGACATATAGACAGAGGCAATAGTTTCGGAGAGATTTGGCGCTATATGATACTTCTCAGTAGCAACATTTCACACTTTTACTCTCTTTTCTCTCTGTTGGTCTTTGATTTGAAAAGTTTTGAGCATTGTTTAATGCAGAAGCATAAGGTATCCAATACTTTTCCTCCTCAATTCAGTCTTGTCAATAGATTCTGGAGATACATTCTAGACCGCGAGGTTCTTATCAAACTTTCTTTTGTAGCTTTAACCTATCGTAAAAGCATGTTGATCTTGTGCAGATGTCCTTGACTATCTTCATGATATAACAGGGTTCTTCAAAAGACACCGTGTGGGCTTCATTGTCAAATAACTTTTTGAGCTCAATCTCTGATCTTCTTAAACATTGTACATTTCAAGTCACAGCAGGAGAGGTTCCTTTATCCGAGGTTTGCTTTTTGAAAACTTCTAATCCTTTGTGTTTTTTGTTGGGGTTTTTACTGAACCTGATGTTTACAACGTCTCTTGGTGTATCAAGATTTCTTTGAAGACAATGGAGAGCAGATTGGTTCCAAATCTTTTCTTTGCAGGAGAGGTAAACATTGCGTTATTTGCTACAATGTTTATTTAGTCGTTCACATACATATACGCATGACAAGACCATCATATGATATGATTCATATATTTTCTTACATTTTTGTGTTTGCAGGTACTAGATGTAGATGGAGTTACATGAGGATTCAATTTTCAGGTTAACATGCAATTTTCATATTTTTTCTTACATTGTGTGTTTTTTTTTTAAATCTATGTTTAAAATGTTATGTTTAAGAATTTAATAAATAAATTTGAAGTTTAATAAAATAATGTTTATTTTTTTTTTAAAGAACTTTTAAACAAGAGACTTGCAATAGACCACACAAATATAGCCGTCTCTTAACTAAGTCTCTTAAACCCACTTTTCCAACTAAAAAATATTAAAAAAAGATTAAGAACCCCTGAATGAGTATGTGGGATAATGATGCTCTTATGTGCCTTAATTAAGCGACGTCTCCTCTCTAATTAGCCAATTTTTCTTTTTTTTTTTAATCTGAAAACACTAAATACGGGCCTTAAGAGCCCGCGATAATGGTGCTCTAAGAGACCTACAATAAACGTGCTCTCATATGCTTATGTTTAAAATGAGAAATCTGAACTTGGAAACTTCTTTGGTTCGAGCAACCAGACATCATTCCACTCCTTATCTCTGCAATCTTCACTTCTTTTCACATAGAGACCCTTTTTTTCTCAAAGTTGAAACAACACTATAATGGAGAAATTAACTATACTTTTAAAAGTTGTGTAGTAAAGTCAAAATTTTAAGTAATTTTTGTGTGTTTATGGCATTACTATTGATAAATTTATCAGTTTTGAGCTATAGTAGATTCTGCACTGTAAATTTTAAACGTTGATCTTAGGTTGATGGTAATGCAAGGGGACGCAGGAACATGTCAGTGAGAAATTCAATAGCTCATCAATCAAATTGGTACACTTTAGAATCATCTGTCTAATAGGCTATATATGGGCCTTACGATCGAAGTATTAAGGCCCGTAAGGGTGCTTTGTATTTATGGGCTTTAGGTTTCGAAAAAAGGAGATACTTTATTTTGAAAATGACAACGGCTAAAAGCTGGAAGATTGGGAGGGAAATCGGAGACGCCGTAGTGAAGGCGTCTAGTAACCCTAACCGGAGATGGTACGGGCCTCACATGGCCGCGTCGGTTCGTGCAATCTCTGAACGTATACCGCTTGTCGATTTCGTACTCGAGATCAGAGACGCTCGTGTACGTCTTCTTCTTCATCTCATTGTCTTCAAAGTGTTCGATTAATTGCCTCAGAGAACCAAGCTAAGTTTTTTTTTTCTTTTTGTAGACACCCTTGTCTTCTGAGTATGAGTTGTTGAGAAAGTTTTCACCTTTTTCTTCAACACGGATCGTTGTGCTGAACAAGATGGAGCTTGCGGATCCTTTGGAGTTGAAGAAGTGGATGGCTTACTTTCAAGGGAGAAACTATCTCTCGTATGCAGTTAACTCACATAACAAAGAGTGTGTCAAGAATGTAACTCTCTTTTAATTTCATAATCTTCAGTTCCGTTGTTCTCAATGGCTAAGAGAAACTTAAAAAGACTTTTGTTTTCAGTTTCTCAACTTCTTGCAGAGTCAAGTTAGGGAATTGCACAAATCAGGCCATTCTGGTCATACTACAACTATGATGCTTCTTGGGGTTCCTAACGTAGGAAAATCCGCTCTCGCCAATTCTCTTCATCAGATTGGGAGGATTAGTGCTGCAGGCAAGTAGACCCACTTATCTCTCATATGATCGTCGCTTCTTGATCTAACATGTTTCATTTACAGAGAAAGGGAAGCTAAAGCATACAACAGTTAGTTCACAGCCTGGAGATACTAAAGACATTATGAGCTTGAAGGTTTGTTCCATTCTTATTTCAGTTTCTTTGTATGCTTATTATGTTCTTGGCTCAGTTTATATGTCCTTGTAAGGCTACTACTTGCCTTCCTGTTTGTTTGAGGTGTGCATGCTGCTACTAGTTTAAGTCTGAGGGGTTTATTTGGCTCAGATCGGTAGCCATCCTAACGTCTATGTTCTAGACACGCCTGGAGTTTTTCCTCCTAAGCTGCTTGATGCTGAGATATGCTCGAAGTTGGCATTAGCAGGTCTGATCAGCACTTAACAAACATGATATCTCGCCTACTAAAAATTTTGATGTATGTTCACTCTAAGAGATAGTGTGGAAAACTTACAGGTTTGTTCTTTTTCCCGCAATGTAGGAGCTATTCCGGATGATATAATTGGGGAGACAGAACTAGCACGGTTTTGTCTGACCCTACTAAACTCGAGCCATGAATACAAGAAATGGGCAAAACTGTGCAAATCCCAGGATGTTACAGGAAGTTTATCCAATGAAAGCTCCACTTCTAGTGCCCAACGTAAGAGGCAGTACCCAACAGATCATACACAGGTACCATAACAAGACAAAAGCATTGTTTGGTACTCGGTTGTCTTTCATTTGTTGAATGCATCATTGTTTTATCGATTGCAGGATTTTATAGTTTACGATGTACGGAGGGTTCTGTACGAGACAATTTCAGTATTTAACGGAAACTTAGAAGATGATATCAGCATGGGAGAACTTGTAGAGACGCAATTTGCTGCGTTAAGAACAGTGCTTAGGGTTACAGAAGAGGCAAGTGAGTTTGCTGATCTCAGAGTTGCTTCTAAGATATTGAATCTTTATAGAACTGGTAGACTTGGGCATTACACCCTGGAGCATGCTTCTTGTTGAGCCAGATCTTAACACGAGCATTTATAAGATTTATGTGATTGTGATGATATCTTCTTGTTGCTTAATTTTTATTAACGGTCAAAAGATCGCTCTTGATTGTACTTCCATTCGCGGAAGTTTTCTTTTGTGGGTCCACATCTTTTTTTGATCAGAAAGGTTCGGTTTTTGTTATGGCCGTCTCCGTCTGTTATTTGTTTCGTTAAAAGCTGCTTCTGATCATGTGTTACAAAGACTGGTAAACGAACAGAGAGTGGAATCAATTGATTTGGAAGCGAAAGCATGTTCGTTTTGTATGGAAGGAAACATCATTAAGATGCCTGAATGTTTACATATGTTTCATCAAGGTTGTATCTTTGATCATCATTGTATGTGTTCTTGTGCTTTTAAATTTTGTTTTTCTCCTTCTATGTGTTCGTATTGAATGTCTAAACTCTTTAAGACCGAAAATTTTCATTTTGAAAATAGTACCAGAACCTCGAGAAAAATGAAGAACTTTCTTGATATCTTTTCACTTTCTTAGTTCTTAGTTCTTACATATGTTCATATAAACCCTAATTATCTAGGTACATAGGTTAGTTCATAAGAATCAATAAACGAAAAGACAGTTCGTAATGGCGACTTCTAGGGCGATTGAAAAGACGATTTTACCGTTAACTTTTGGATTTTTTCCGAAGATTTTAGAGCAGTTATTCTTCATATCGATCTGGCAGTGGGGTGGTTTGTACATAATTGTACCCATGATTCCTCTATTTCTGTAGTGGGGAGTTTTCTTCACCACGATGAAACAGTTATCGAAAGTTTTTGGCGAGAGATAGGGCTTATATATTTTGATAAGTATTCAATTTCGGTCTACAAACTTTTTACTCAAATTCTCTGCACTTATCGATTTGATTGTGCTCTTGCGATCATGGGGGAAAATCTGAGAAGGGCTATTCAAGATTTGAATCCTAGAATTGATGATGCTCTGGTGGCTTTATCTGCAGCGGTTTGTTCTGAGGTTCGGAGGGTGAACCAGTTCTCGATGATGGGTAGACCTTCTATGCAAACGAAGAAAAACATACGAGCGCTCATGAATTCCTTGCCGAAAATGTGGGGTCTTGCTGGCCTTATCTCAGGGCGTATTGTTCATAGGAGGAAGTTTCAATTTGTGTTCCCCAAGGAGGAGATGCTTTCATCGGTGTTAACAAGGGGTCCTTGAGCCTTTAATGATCAGATGCTGATCATCGATGGAGTGTGGGAATGGATGATCAGGATCTCAATCATATTCCGTTTTGGGTGCAGATTAGGGGAATTCCATTGAAGTATCTCAACGAACCGGTCATTCGTAACATTGGTGATAGGATGGGAGAGGTCATGTCAGTGTATTTTAATCCAGACGTGAATGCGGCGGTTGAGTTTGTGCGTGTGCGTCTCAACTGGAATGTTGAAAAATTCCCTTAAGTTCCAGAGGAACTTTCAGTTCTCTCATGGAATCAATACGTTGCTGAAGTCTAGGTACGAGCGTTTAAGGAGATTTTGTGATCAATGTGGTATGATTACACATGATTCCGGTGAGTGTCTGCCTGTTGTAGGAGACCAGATGGAGAATGATAATTGTGGGGGGGGGGGGGGGGGGGGGGGGGGGGGGGTGATGATCCTCGTATTGGAGATGATGCTGAAGAAGAAGATGGTAATCCAGACCCTGTTGACATGGAAGTCCCTAAGCAGCATGGCGGCCCAGTGGTTTCGGTACACACGAATCAGGAACAAGCTGGAGATTCTGCTATAGGATCTCATGTTGGCCTTCTGCAAAACTTTTGGTCGCATGCTCCAATGGAAGAGGTCCAAAAAGAGTATGAAAGAAGAGTGGGTGTGGTTAGAACGAAGAGGAGGAATGACTTCATTGATTCTCTGCTAGAGGAGAGTACTTCTTCTCATCAGAATCAAGGAACTGAAAGTCATGTTAAGGAAGAGGTGGAGAAGGAATCAGATGAAGATAGTGACCATGTTATTCTGGAATGGGAGGCCCGTAGGTATGCTGATGTTGATGTCAGTCAGTATGGTTCTTTTCTTCAGGACGATACAAATTAGTGTATGGAGGTTGATGGTCAGCTATCTCTTTCATCTGATACTTGTTTAGGAAAACGCAACAGAGAGGAGTTTGATGAGGAGGTGATTGACAAGTTTCCGGTGGGAAGAATAAGGTTGTCTGCTGAGTTTAATGCTCTTAGGAAGTTGCAGGAGGACTATGGTCAGGATAAGGATCACGAAAGCACTTCACAGATCGACAGAGGCGCTTTGGGACAACGCTTGACAGTTCGACGTCTGAAGGAGATGCAAAGATTGTATCATCCAGACCTGTTGTTCCTGATTGAAACCAAGCAAGATAATAATTATGTTAGAGATGTTGGAGTTTATCTTAGTTTTGATCATATGATCCTTATACCACCAGTTGGCTTAAGTGGTGGATTAGCTCTCTTTTGGAAGTCTTTCCTTTCTGTTTCTTGTATTTCCAATGATGTTCGCCTTGTAGATTTGCATGTTGAATATCAATGTTTTCAGTTCTATTTGCCATGTGTGTATGGGTCACCCAATACCTAAGGTAATGAAGAAGAGTACTGGAAGCTGAAAAGCAGAAATCGGTGGTTAAATCTTGGTGATCGTAACACTCCTTTTTATCATGGATTAACCAAAATAAAGAAAAGCACGAACAAAATCTCAAAAATGAGGGATAAATATGGAATTGTTCATTCACAGGAAGAGACAATAGCTAAAGTTGCTGAAGAATATTTCAAGGATATGTTTTCTTCATCTCCGATAATATCCCTTGATGAGTGTCTGCCTAATATTCAGCCAAAGGTTACGATGGAGATGAATGCTAGACTTATTGCTCTTATCAAAGTTGAAGAGATTAAAGAAGCTTTGGATTTAATTAGAGCTGATAGAGGCCCTGGTCCAGATGGTTTTACTGTAGCATTTTATTCTTTGAAACTGGTGTGGTGGACAGTGGGATTAAAATCATACTAATATATGTCTTATACTGAACTTCCCGGAGGCAGAAAGTATGTGTGATTATCGGCCTATAAGTTTGTGTTCCGTGGCATATAAATTGATTTCGAAAGTTTTGGGTCTGCGACTACAATGGTATTTGGAAGTAGTAATCTCATAATCTCAGGCTGCATTTGTTCCAAGAAGACAAATTTCAGATAACATTTTAGTGGCTCGTGAGTTGATAAGCGCAATGAAATCGAAAAGATACTGTTCTGAAAAATATGTGGCAATCAAGACTGATATTAGTAAAGCCTATGATCGAGTAGAGTGGAGTTTTCTGGAAGCTATTATGCAGAAGCTGGGATTTCATATTACTTCTATCTCTTGGGTAATGTCTTGTATTACATCTGTGACTTATTCTGTTCTGATTAATGGAGTACCATTTGGAGAGATCAAGCCATTAAGAGGTATACGACAAGGTGACACGTTATCTCCATACTTATTTCTTCTTTGTGCAGAGGCTCTTAGTCAGATGATTGATCAGGCTCAAAGAATAAATAAGTTTCAGGGTATGAAACTAGCTAGGCGCTGCCCATCGGGTTTTTTTATCTCTTATTTGCTGATGATTCATTATTTTTTGTCAAGCCACTGAAGATAATGCATCTTGTATGGTTGGTATAGATACCTATGAAAAGGCATTTGGCCAGAAGGTTAATTAGGAGAAATCTTCAATCATTTTTGGTACGAAAGTGGATCATCAAAAGAGAGCAAGAATTCGGGGTATTTTGAATATTCATGTTACTGGTGGAGGAGGGAAGTACCTTGGACTTCCTGAGCAATTTGGAAAGAGTTAAGTTAAGGATTTTGATGGGATTGTTCAGAATATCAATTCTATAACCTCTCATTGGCATAATCAGTTTCTATCTCAGGCTGGTAAGGAGGTGTTAATAAAATCTGTTCTTCAAGCTAAGCCGGTGTATCCAATGAGTTGCTTTCTTCTTCCAAAAACTACGTGTGATGAAATCAATGCAATCTTATCAGAATTTTGGTGGGGTAAAGGAGATGAAAGAAGGAAAATCTTATGGTTTTCTTGGAAGAGGTTATGTCTACCGAAGAAGGAGGGAGGTATGGGTTTCCGAGATTTGTACAGTTTGAATAAAGTGTTGCTTGCAAAAAAAGCATGGCGGATCTGGAAAAATCCAAACTCTCTTATTAGTACATTATACAAAGAAAGATACCATCATTCGTCGACTTTTTTATAGTCTTCAAATCTTAAGTATGCCTCTTATGGCTATAAGTCTATTCAAGTAGGAAAAGACCTACTTCAACAGGGTCTCCGTAAAATGATTGGTGATGGAAGAAATACCAATGTGTGGCTTGATCATTGGTCACCGGTGATCCCTCTTTGTAAATTAATACATGTTTCTTATAATCAAAACAAGAGGGTGGAAGATTTTATTGATAAAGATGTTTCTTATAATCAAAACAAGAGGGTGGAAGAGTTTATTGATAAAGACACTTGTTCTTGGAATGTGTTGAAACTGGAACAATTGCTGAAGCCATTAAACATTGCTCGGACTCTAAAGATAAACCTGTCTAGATTTGCTACTAAATATAAGTTGATTTGGCCATTCACGAAGGATATGAGGTATACATTCAATTCGGGCTATTGGGCAGCTACTCATTTATACCATGATGGCGATGAAATCATTAGACCTGAAGATTCTTTGGATATTAAGCGTAACATTTGGAGACTTAATATTCTTCCAAAGATCAAACATTTCTTATGGAGGGTTGTTTCAGGAGCTCTTCCTACTTATACAAAGTTATGTACAAGTATAATTAACATTTATCCTACTTGTCACAGATGTTGTGTTGTATCCCTGAATTCTGTGGTTCGACCAGAGTCTCACAAATCCTTCCAAACCGGCCACCTAGGAGACACCAGCAACAGATGTTCGGTCCAAGGCACTTATCTCGACAACCAGAAGGATTTTAACTATGAAACCAATTTTACAAGAAGTCCAACTCATCAAGGAGTCATTGAGGCTTGGAATTTCAAGAGAAGCTTCACTGACCAGAAAGTTATGAATTTTACAAGTCAGAGGTTTCTCAGTCCGTCCATCTGCGAGTACCCAACTTTAGAAGGAGATTCAAGCTCAAGGAAGGAGCGTCCTGAGCAAATCCCATTATAGAATTCAAGAGGGATCTCTCAGATTTCCAGAAAGCCCAAGATCAGGAGAAATGGCTACGAAAATTAGGAGTTATGATCAATTTCCCAGAACCGGCCAAACTGACGCCATCTATGGAAAGTCTTCAACCAATTCAGCTTGGTTCGACCCAGAACTATTTATGGGAACCAGGAAATCATCTTAACCAATAAGGAGGTATTCCAGAAGTCCTTAGCTGCACCAGAACCCATAGGATCTGGCGGATCCTTGAAAAATTTCTCAAACCCACCCGGAGCCATTTATGGAAAGATTGGACAATCTTTCGGTTTAATCTCTTCCAAGCCAATCAATTCCGACCAGAAGACATCAAGACTAAACCAAAGCTTTCATAGGACATTATGCACGAGCCAGAGGAGTTCTATGAGTTCATTTCATGCACCAGCCCACATAGGATCATGAGGATCATCATTAACACAAAACTGTCTTATTTGGAGCAAACCGACATTAATGTCCAACAGATCTTTTTCTATCAAGCTATGAACGAGATCAGAACCTTTCAATCCGTCAAGAAGGTTCCCAGGAAGCTTAGTTATCCCCTAAAGCCTTCCAGGTTCAAGAAAGATCAGATTCTTAACTTGGAGCCAAAATCCCGCAAAAGGCTCCAACGGCTAGTTTTCGATTTTTTTCTTAGTTTTGATTTGTTTCCTTTTCTATTTGTTTTAGAACATTAGGACATTTGTCTCTGAGCATTATATAAGCTTCTTGACGTGCATTGTAAAGAGAACCCTCAATCACCAAGTTAATAAAAGTTTTATTCAGTTTTATCAAAGTTGTTCTTTGTATAAAATATTGGTCTTTAGGATTCAAAGATAGATTCTTTGTTGTTCTATTGATTTCGTGAGTCTAATTTATTTGTGCAAATCAAATAAGCTCAGTACACAGATTGAGAGAGTCAATCAATTCGTTCCATCATACCACCAGATTGAGAGATTCAATCAAGCCCTCATCCGCAATTCCACTTCAAGTCCATCGATTGATCAAGCTGAGAGTGTTATACAACCAGCAGCTTGATTCCGCCATTCTATCCCTTTCCCTTTTCTTATTTGTCTTGTTTTGTTCATATCATAAACCGCATCTCATTTCATCCCCCTTTGTTTCAGGTTATCAAGTCATAATCCGGCCATATCGACCAATTGGCCACATCTTTGGTCGATCCGATTTAAGCTTGGTTCCACCATTCAACCAATTCGTGGGTTACCCCCCCCCCCCCCCCCCCCCATTGATTCTGCCATCCCCCTTTGTTTCAGGTTATCAAGTCATAATCCGGCCATATCGACCAATCGGCCACATCTTTGGTCGATCCGATTTAAGCTTGGTTCCACCATTCAACCAATTCGTGGGTTACCCCCCCCCCCCCCCCTACAACATGTTGTCAGGAGGATGAGACAATTAATCATGTCTTGTTTTTGTTCCCTCATTCAACGGCTGTGTGGAGATGCTCGGGTATTCTCCCTTCCCATGTTTTTCGTCAAATTTGGAAGATAATTTAACGACATTATTTGCGTTTTTGGAGTCTTTTTCAGAGTATGAGAGTAACAGATTGTTGGTGTTTTGGATTCTTTGGGTAGTATGGAAGTCAAGAAATGAGTATCTTTTCGACAAGAGGAATGTACATTCTATTGAAGATGTTCGTTGTGCTATTGATGCTAATATGGAATGGCATAGAAATGATATTCATACTACTTTAGTACCAAGAAGACATCCTGTAAAATTGTATAAATGGGATCCTCCACCAAGAGATTTGGTCAAGTGTAATTTTGATTACAGCTCTAGTTCTAGAAACTCTCAAGCTGGTATTGGGTGAATTTTAAGGGATGATAAAGGAATATTCTTGGGAGCGGGATGTGTTCAAGTAAAAAAGATGCAGACATCGCTAGAAGAGGAGGCTTTAGCATTTCTTTTAGCAGCAAATGTGGTTAGGGATTGGAGAAGGGTATGGTTTGAAGGTGATAATCAGGAGTTATGTACGATTATTAACCAAGTGAAGGATCATGTGGATTTGGGGAATCTTTTGTGTGATATTCGTTATTGGATGGAGCTTCTACCGGAAAGTTCGTTGGATTATGTGAATAGGAAAAGGAATCAAGCTGCTGATGCTCTTGCTAAACAAGCTCTGCAACAAAGTAGTTATACTGTGTTTTTCCATATTCCCCATGTTTGGTTGATTAATTTCTTGTATTATCCTTTTACGATTTAGTTTAATAAAGCTTCTGTTGGTTAAAAAAAACCCTAATTATCTACAAAATTTAACGTCTATTTATTAATTTTTGTTTTTTAAATTATTTACTGAATCTATATGTAACTACTCTTTGTTAGGGGGTGTTATTCAATTAGTGATTTAAAATAAATTATTAATGTTTTGTAATCTATCAAATTTTAAAATTTTATAGTTTAAGTTGATGGATTCTAAAATCTATACAGAATGCATTGGATTTGGAGTTCAATCATTTATTCATGAGACTTCATAAGAGACCATTTGAAATCAATCCAAAATACAAAATTTTAAAAAAATCCATATAAGTTGAATAGCACTAGACTTTTTAAAAAACTGGAGCTAAATCATTCATTGAATAACACTAGATTTTAAAATAGAATTTATAATCATTATTCGAAAAAAATGAATTGTGTTTAGATTTAAACTCTATTAAAATACATGAATGAAACTGTATATTACTGTTACCCTTAAAATATTATTTTTATTGTTCAAAATAAATAAATAAATAACTATTAAAATCATTATTTTTAGTGTTTGAATTTGAAACTACCCCAGAAATATTTTTACAACTTCGTTCAAAAGTGACCAACGTAATTCACAATTAATCACACATAATTAGTTTCTATATACACATATAAACATAGCCTTGTAGCTTCGTTCAATTAATCACACATAATTAGTTTCAATAAATATATAAATTATATAAAGTTAAATGAGAGAAATGAACAAACAAATGGGTTGCCATAAAATGTTTACATAAGTATTCACAATTTCACCTATATAACTTCCATTGAAATAAAGATGACTTCTAAGCTCAAACAAAAGAGACATGAAGCGCATGTGGAGTTTGGCGATCATGACGATGATAGACGTTACGTTGGTCATGATGGTTCTAAGACTGATTACCTTTACAATGCTAGCATCCATGTATCTGGATCTGGTCAAAAAAGGCAACCATCCACTTAAAATCTTCAAATTGACGTTGACAATGTGTGAGAACGTCTACTCTTTATTGGGTCTTTGTGTATATTTATGTTTATGGCTTTATATAGGGAAATTGATAATGTTTATATGGTTCCCCCAATGAATGATGGACATTTACTGCTGTACATAAATTTAAGACACTAAACATAAATATACACATAGACCCAACCAACGTTTTAAGTAGATAGTTGCCTTCTTTGACCAATTACAGATTCATGGATGCTACCATTGTAATGGTAAGCAGTTTTAAAACCATCACCACCATAAGTATCGTCATGATCACCAAATTCCACATTCTCTCCATGGCTCTCTCATTTCTTTGGGCTTAGAAGTCATGTGTATTCTAATGGAAGATATAGAGGTGAAATTGTGTACACCGTTTTTGGCAATTCATTTGTTTGTGTATTTCTCACATTTGACTCGCTATTCATATGTTTATAGAAATTGAAGTATGAATGATTATTTGAACGAAGCTATAACATGTGTAATTTAAGTTATTGATCGGGTAATTTCATATACAAACAAACTAAAAATAATCTTTTATAAGTATAACTCTAATGAGAATTAATAAAGGGTTATTACATATGGATCAGTAAATAATTCGTGTAATATTACGTCAATTCCGATTATGTTGTTTTGGTAATATCTATATTGATTCAATAAAGAGAAATTGTGGTCAATATATTCTGTTTTTTTATTGAGTCAATATAAATATTACCAAAACAGGATTTGAGTAATATTACACGAATGATCTGAATCCATATGTAACTACCCTTTATTAATATTTCTTACAATTACTCTTATAAAAGATTATTTTTAGTTTGTTTGTATATGAAATTATCCAAGAAATACTTCAAATTGCATATGTTGTAGCTTCAATCAATTAATCACTCATAACTCAGTTTCTATAAACATGAATTGTAGCTAGTCATATGTGAGAAATATACAAACAAATAGGTTGCCATAAACAGTGTACACCATTTCACCTATATAACTTCCATTGGACCATTGGATTACACATGACATCTAAACCCAAAGAAACGAGAGAGACATGGAGAGCATGTGGATTTTGGTGATCATGACGATGAAACTTATGGTGGTTATGGTTTTAAGACTGCTTAACCGTTACAATGGTAGCATCCATGAATCTGTAATTGGTCAAAGAAGGAGACTATCTAGTTAAAACCTTCAAATTGACGTTCTCTAACTATGTGTACCCGCATTTACTCTTGATTGGGTTTATGTGTATATTTATGCTTATGGCTCTGTATATAATGAAATTTATAAAGTTTGTAATTTTTAAATACAAAATGCTTGGGGTTACGGAGCCGAGGGAATAAAGCAATTGAAGGTGTATCAATGCCTTTCATCATGTAGACTCTTTTCTAGAAAAAAAAAAATAAGATCAAAAGCCTATTGTCAAATTCTTTCAAAATTTTATGCAAAAAGATGATCAGATGAACAAATTATAAGTCACATATAATTGTTTTATTTTACTTTTTTTTGGTTAAAACGCAGGAATTTTGAAGTTATAAATGTTAACTAGAAACGCGAGAATTTTGAAACCATATGACTGGAGTTTAAATAAAACTGGGGAAAATTTGAAACGATAAAATTTATAGAGTTTAAATAAAATGCGGGAAATTTGAAATTATAAAATTTATACAATTTAAGTAAATACAACAAAGTGTCAAGACTTTAAAGTTATATTTGTTTTTAAATTAAACAATTTTTCACATAATCAAAACTACTCTTATTAATTTCATGTTCTTATAATTATTTACTGAATCCATATATGTAACTACTCTTTATTAATTTCTTTTACAGCTACCCTTAAATGATTATTTTTATTTTTGAAAATAAAACTAAGAAAAACATATTTTTATTGTTCAAAAAAAAAAAACTATGAAGATGATTATTTTTATTGTTTGAATATGAAACTACCCAGAAATATCTTTACAACTTCCATAGCCTTGTAGTTTCGTTCAGTTAATCACACATAATTAGTTTCCATAAATATATAAATTCAAATGTGAGAAATGAACAAACAAATGGGTTGCCATAAAGAGTCTACATAGGCATTCACAATTTCACCTATATAACTTCCATTGAAATACGCATGACTTCTAAGCTCAAACAAAAGAGACATGGAGCGGATGTGGAGTTTGGCGATCATGACGATGACAGTTACGTTGGTCATGATGGTTCTAAGACTGCTTACCTTTACAATGCTAGCATCCATGTATCTGGATCTGGTCAAAGAAGGCAACTATCCACCTAAAATCTTCTAATTGACGTTGAATATGTGTGAGAGAACATCTACTCTCTATTGGGTCTTTGTGTATATTCTTGTTGGTTGTTTTTATTAACGTCAAAAGATCGCTCTTGAATGTGCTTCCATTCGCACAAGTTTTCTTTTGTGGGTCCACATCTTTTTGATCAGAAAGGTTCGGTTTTCGTTATGGCCGTCTGTTATTTGTTTCGTAAAGAGCTTGATACGGGCCCCGGTCGTATGCTTCCCTTTGATCTCTTGAAAGATGGGTGGATGATGGTTTGATCTCAAGGCTACTAGCACTTGTTTGCAAGATCGGTGGCTTCACACTCGGATGAGGGAGATTTTTGTGTGTTGTATCGACTCAAAAATCAATAACCTACAGGAGTAACCCTGTTTGTAGTTCTGAGCCTCACGTAATGGAAGGTTTCCCTTCTAGTGATCGAGATCAAAGTTCTTGAGTTGAACAAAGAAGGCAAGAATACTTGGATTCACTTGTGGCCTGGAGGTGATTGATTGACTTGAGGAAAAAAGCTTAATATGGTGAAGGCATTCGAGTCCCGACCACTGGGGAATTAACATTTCGGCATCGCCAGGGACATGAGACCGACACGTGGCAACACATGATTAGTCTGGACCACTTCTATGGGGCCAGGATACCCCTGTATAATTCAAAAAAAAAAATTCTTGGATTCTTAAAAAAAAGATTAAAGCTGAAAAGTTATGTTTTCAATTCAACGTTTTATATTTGCTTTCTAAACCGACATTAAGTAAAACACTAATTCTATCTTTATCTATGAAAACCAAAATAAAAGCCAAATAGATTTACACTTATCTAATCCTAATTTAACTTGGTTTATTACTTAAGGTTGTAAACCGAGTAATGGTAGCAATGGATCGACTCTTATGTCAAGCCGGCCTTCCCCTCTTGCACAAGTCGAACCAAAGCCCCTAGGCTCATCGTAATTTAGTTATTGGCCCAAGTGTAAACACAAGTGGATCTTTAACTTGATCGATAAACTCCATTAATCCCGTCGATAGCCCATTTCGTCCATCTTCCCGTTCCAAGTTTCTTTTGATGCATCTATGATGTTTTTTGCTCTCATTTGGTCGAACAAAATGTCCTTCCATAGTCATTTCCAGCTCTGGATCATCTTCATCACTCTCATTCTTCATTTCCCCACCAAATTGCATAGTTCCATCTCATTTCTGGCTGATCCGAGATCGACTCGTCCATTTACAGCTCCCTTGTTGGTCCACGTCTTGTTGATCAGAAAGGTTTGGTTTTTATTACGGCCGTCTGTTATTTGTTTCGTAAAGATCTGCTTCTGATCATGTGTTACAAAGACTGGTGGACAAACAGAGAGTGGAAATCAATTGATTTGGAAGAAGAAGAAAAAAAAAGCGACAGCATGTTCAGTTTGTATGGAAACATCATTAAGATGCCTGAATGTTTACATATGTTTCATCAAGGACGTTGCATCATTGATCATCCTTTTATGTGTTCTTGCGTTTTAAAATTTTGTTTTTCTACAGAAAAATATAAATGTTTGTTTTGATAATAGAATAGAACCAAAACCTGGAGGACAATGAAGAACTTTCTTGATTTCTATTCACTCAGTTCTTAGTTCTTACAAACGTCCTTTGTACAGATGGCATCATCCTGATGCATCAAGTGAGTCGAGGGGAAGGTAACTCTCTTGTTTACCCGTCGATTCAACATTCCGGCCCAATATGGACTCAAACAAGCAAACCTGTGGAATATCATATCGATCGGTCACTGAGCTAAATTTGTAGATGCTACAATCAAAGGATTATTCAACTCTAGCGTTCAGAAACAGTTTTTCGTAAAACACGTGGTGGGAAACGAACCTTTTTAATGAATAAAAAAAAAAGCTAGGAGGAAAACAGAAACATCAGCCTTGGTGAAATTCACAGAACCAAGTAAATTCAACAAGCAAAGAAAATAAAACAACTTAACTTAGATCTGAAAGGCTGTGACTTTACTACAAGGACACCTCTTGGCAATTTTCTATGTCCGACACAGAATCTGAAGAAGTGGACTTCTTGTTGAGTCTCCGTTTCTCCTTGTGATTTATATTAAAATCTCTATCAGCTTTGGCAACGATCTTCGAGACAGTGAAACCAGAGTCTTCGAAAGTGCGCGCTCGTTGTGGAACCAATGAGTCACGGAGAAAGACATCAATCCCTTCGTGAGTCCACACACCTAATACCGCGTTTCCTTTGAGCCCTATAGCAAACCAACCGAGACCCGAAACAGCAATATCCACTGAACTTGCGTCCCAACTGCTCCCACTCACTCGGAACTCCTTCCTCACCCATTTCCCCATCTCTTCAACCCTCTTCTCCCCAATCGGCGGCTTCATCAAGAATCATAATGCAAAAAAGGTGAAGACTTATATGAAGAGGAGGTCAATATAATGATATGGGGATACCAAAACGACCCCTCAAGTGTTTAACTACTTCAAGTTATGTTTTACAGAAAAGGAAAGTTGTAATCTATATGGTGTTCAATCAAGAAATTCATCATAATATATTTGTATCCTCAAGAACAAAGGTTTTTTACCTGCAATCGAGAACCGAAGTGTTCCTCAAGTGTTTTGTATGCATTCTCCTTCTTCCCCATGTGAAGGGGAACAGAAGAAGACGCCCATACTGTTACATACATAGAATCTACGGAAGACTCATCAATGTCAAGTCTCATTAGCCCACCGATATGAACCGTATAACCTTCCTGCAAATTAACACTCACTCAACAACAAGGAACTATTGTTACACAGGAGAATGTTATTGAGCCAAACCTTGATCCTGTAAGTCCTAGGCTTAAGCTCCTTGCTGATCTGAACAAGTTTCTGCTCCTCTCTCGTGAGCCTAGTCGTGATCTGATGCGGATTCAGCAACCCTGGAGTATCAAAGAGCTTCGCCTCAAAAGGCAAAACACCTTCCACCCTGACGATCCCCAAAGTCGTTCCTGGCACCGGAGCCTCCGTCAAGTGCCAAACTTTCCCGCCAAACACCTTCCCAACGGCGTTGATCAGAGTGCTCTTCCCGGCGTTCTGGGACCCAACAGCCCAGACCTGTCCTCTCTTCCCAGCCATGGCCGCCACGTCTTCCACCATATCCTTGATCCCCCAGTTCTTCACAGGGCTAACGAAATGCAGCTTCGTGATCTTGCTTAACCCTCCCTCGCGAGCTCTTTGTCTCACCCATTGCTCAAACCTCGTCGGAGACAAGGAGCTCGGTAGTAAATCGATCTTAGTCACCACGACGACGACTCTAGGGACGTTACCTGACCTCCCTTCTTTCCACGCTGTGTTGTTCTCATCGATGGTTCTCGACACGAGCTTCGCGACTCTCTTTGGGAATGACCCGTCGAAATCTGAAGCGTCGACGACCATCAGAACGACGGTTCGAGCACCGGAAGCGGAACCTAATCGTCTTCCCACCGTATGATCGAAATCGAAATCCGGAAGTAGATTCTCCACCGTTGGATCTTTAACTCTCCCGTAGTGTCTGAGTGAATGACACCTCGCGCAGACCAAGGGTCTTCCTGTTTCATCGTCTTTAGGGCTTATGTCGGAACTGTTTGGTTCAACGAGAAGCCCATGTTTGATTGAATTGGTGATCTCGGGCTCCTGTGAGATTGGTACGAGGTTACGAAGAACCGAACCGCTGTTCTGTTTCTCGATCGATGGTCGGATGAAGAAACCTGGATGTTTGGGATTCGAGTTCTGCATATGAACTCCGCAGCCTGGGCAAACGGAGACGGTGGCTGAAGTGGCATCGCTGTAGTTCCCATCTCGGGTAAGCGGCGGAACATTAGTTGAAGAGTAACGCGGAAGGAGAAGGAGGAATGGTGATTTCGATCTATTGGAAGTGTTTGTTTCAGTCCATGTGGAAGATTTCAAGGAGGAGAGAGAAAGAGCGAATAAAGGTTTAAGCTTCGATGAAGAAAGCTCTCTTGCTGCTTTCGCAAGCATTTCTCTCCGGCGTGATCGTGGACGGAGATATTATTGGGATTTAGGGTTTTTGAGGAGACAAGGAAGACGAGTGTGTTTTGTTTGGGGTAATTGCAAAAGAGTATCTGTGATATTTTTTATTTCACAAATAAGTACATCAATAATAATGCTTTCGTAAACTAGGGTCCCCGTATAAACTATATAAAAGTTTTATGTTATTCAATTCTAGGCTGTATCAGGTTTTACTTTAGCCTCTGTTTTTCTAATTGAAATTGAAATTTTACAGAACCCGAAACACGGGGATAATTAAGGATTTGACTTACAAAGTGACTCGAACAAAATAATAACGGTTCCTAAAATGTTCTCCTAGTAGGTTACCAAAATCCTAGAGAATTAAAAACTGTTCTCAACCATTAGCTAGAACCACAAGAAGGTAAGATTCACTTCATATACTCAGATGTCGGGCTTCTCATGTCACTTTTGGCGTAGCTAACTTCCGATGAACTTATTGGGCTTGTAATCTTCATAACAATTATGAGCATGGCGAACGAGTAGCTAAAGGTCTAGGACAGCACACCTGAGTAAAATGTCAAGACTTTCCTGTACAAAGTTCCTCAAACGCCGAGATATGCAAGAAACCGGGTTTAAATTTGTCTCCAAACTCTTCCTAGAAATGTCTTTGAACCTGCACAGAGAGCTAACCGCACTACCAAGATGAACAAGCGAAACACCAATGGCACTGGGATGTGCAAAACAACCGAATGTTGACACGAAGCGACACAGAACAAATGCCCAAACCGCCAATACATTTGCTGCCTATCGAGAACCGAGAAGCAGTTGACTGAGACTTGTAAAGCTACTTTTTGGGGTCAATGGAAAGAGGCACACAAATTAAACCAGGAGACACCACTAGAATGAAGGCCGCCGCCAACTTCCTGAAGGACTACAGAGAGACAGAGCAAAGGAGATCCACCGTGATGAGAGACGACGAACAGCCATTGTGAAGCCATAAATGACTACCATTCAAGCTGTTCTTCCCTCACGCGTCTGATAGAGTTGAGCACCATCCCTCTTGCATACCTTGACCCATAACATACCTCCGAGGTAGACTAACCTTCCGGAGCTGGGTCAGCAACATCAGATAGATATTAGTACTCCTCAACGCCGAGGAGAACACAAAAATCAACCGCTGAGAACCGTACAATTTCACCACCATAAAAAGCGACAAATCACTACTGGGGAATATCGAACCTTCGCTCCTTCGCAAAGAGAGATGATAACCAAGAGAAAAATCTGATAAATTAAATTTATGATATGTTCCTTACGATCCTAAACGCCGACTCCAACCACCGGAAACCACTACCACAACCTCGCCTGGTGACTATAAGAAACCGAATCGCCGCCATCTTTAGCTCTTCTCGAGCAGAGCTCTTACTGGAGACAAAGCTCAACCCCAGAAACGCAAACATATCGGCTGGGAAGAAACAAGTGGAGGAGGGAAAGAGAAAGGGAAGCCTCGGGTGCGGATGCTCGCGCTCACACGCTAGCCGGACGCCAAAACAGAGAGACCACGCGTAGATGACGAGAGCTTTGGGAGAGTGAGACTAGACGAAGAGATGGCAACAGCCTCTGTTGTTTATGTTTTAAGTTTGGCTCCAGAGAATTTTTTTAATTCTATTGGCTTTTATCCACAGAGAAATTCTTGTTCGTGCTGTTTTAGTATTTCAAAATTGTATTTCGCATATGTATCATTCAATATTAAATGAAATCTTTGGTGTGAAAAAAGAGTTCCACCGTCAGACACCAATGTCTACTTTTCCATCATTGATATAAAAAAGCATGTAGGTGATATTTTATGATAATTAGAATTGAAATTAAATATTTTTAGAAATAAATTTTAAAAAGATGCCAAAACTATTTTTGTTAGATTTTCTTTAAAAAATTATTCATTTGTATTTAAAAAACAAAATAAAATATTAGAAGATATTATGATTAAATTATGTAAAATTTGATAAGTGTTTTAAGAAATGATTCAAATGAAAAATCACACATAATCATTTCTTCATTCTTCAATTACAGCCATAGGATTTTCCTTAGCTCATTCTTCAATTCGACTAGGTATAACTCGTGCAACTGAACATGTTAAGAAATTTTATAACTGGTATATAAATGTTATAATCTATATATAATATGTAGCTACTATAATTAACTTGACTAGTAAATCATGTTTTACATATGAAATAAACAAACAAATATCCTAATTTGTATATGATGACAAAATTTCATATATTTTATTTGAAATTTATCAACTATATTAGTCATATTATTATAATAAACAAACATCGAACATATTTTTGCAAAGCTATGAAGTGAAAATATTGGTACAATCTCTAAACCTAGACATATAAGCAATTGATATCATTTTTATTATATATTAAACGAGTATTACTGCTATAACTGGTACAACTTTGACATTTCATATATTTGAAAAAACCAATTTGGTATTCCATATGAGAAAAAAAACAATCAAATATCTCAATTTGTATGTACTCATAAGTTTCTCTTAATTTATTTGAAGTTTTGGAATTTTTTTTTGAAAATTATTACAGAACTCCACAAGCTTACATGATCTACCTTATACTTTTAAAGTTTGTTAACTTGTTTGTCTACTTAATTTTTGGAAAACATACATGAAATGTATTTTTACGAAATTGATGATTTCATTGTTACCGGACAAAGACATGTAAACATAAATAAGTGGTACAACTGATGTAATTGTATTTATTATGTGGTACAACTGATATATTACGATTTCACTGCTAAAGTACAACTATGCACAAACTGGTACAACTCAAAAACTAGTAAAACTATGTACAACCGGTATAACTAGAAAATTGGTACAACTACTTGTTATTTTATTATAAATGACTATAATACCCTTGATGAAAATGCATTCTCAACCATGAGATCATCTCACCTCCGTTAATCTGAACCTCACAACCTTTCTTCTCCCATTCTTTCTTTTGACTGGGACCCACTTCCTCTTTTTCTCATCCCTAGATCATTTTTCTCTTTTTTGATCATGGCCACACGATTTCTCTTATTTGTATGTGTATAACTAATATAACTTGTACAACTAAACATGAGACCTGAACGAACAAGAGAAAAATGATACCAAAATGAACATAAGTTTTATCACCAAAAGCAACATATGTTTTCAAAGCAACCCAAAAGCTATCGCTTACCTGAAAAGAGACCTGAACGAATGAGCAGGCTTATCCGACCTGTAAGTTATATTTTTCAGTATACTCTTCTAAATCCTCTTCTACTGTAACATTTTCGGCTTTACTACTGCTTTCTTCGGCTTCGGTATTAAAGATGATTTTTTTTTGAAAATAGTACAACTAGTACTACTTGTACAACTAGTAAAACAAATAATTATTCAAATAAATATTATATAAAACAAACTTTTAACATATTTTGACAAATCCATACAGTGGAAGATTAGACCAACTTTTTCATTTATTCTACATCATCCTCTTCTATAACACCATTCGCACGCTGAAAATAAAACCTAATATAACCATATTAATTGTAAAGTTATACACGTTATAGTTGTTCCAATTATACTAGTTATACTAGGTATATTTGTTGTAGTTGTACTAGTTATACACGTTTTAGTTGTACTATTTATACTAGTTTTAGTTGTACTAGGTGTACTAGTAATACTTTGTGTTCTTCTTTTTTGGAAATTTTGTACATTGAAGATGAGATTTGATTTTATATAAGCGGAAATGGATCTAGATTGATGTGGAATTGATCGATTTGGGATAAGAACGAAATTTTGTAAGGTTTGGAGAATTTTTTCGATTTGATTTGGATTTTGAGACGGAAATATTTTGATAAAATTGAAAAAAAATATATGGGGTTTTAAGGTTGTGAATCAGAATTGATATGGAGTAGATGAAAATGGAGTAACAAAAAATGATTAGATGAATGTTACTTGATTTTCAGTTTGGTTTTTGTGAAATATTTACATTTGTGTTTCAAAAAAAATCATGTTTCAAAAAAAGTTACGAAAGATGGCGATGAACGTGAGAGTGATGATTGAGATAGAGAAATCTGGAGATTTAGGGATCGTGTTTAAGTAGGATCGGATTAGTGGGTTAGAGCATCTCCAACCCCACTCCATAATTTATTGCAAAATGGAGTGGGGTTGGAAATGCTCTTAGGATAGTAAATAGGTGGGTTAGTAAATAAGTAGAGCTTCTTAGGTTTCATGGTCTTTTCCCTCTATTTTTGATTTAATTTTAATTCATTTATTAAATTAAAAAAGAAGAGGTCCATTATAGAATTATTTGACCCCATCTATTCCATTCCAGAATTTGTTCCCTCTCACTCTATGTTTCTCTCTTCTGCTCTGTGTAACTTTTCTCTTTTCTCTACAAGTTAAAAACCAAACCGAAATTAAAACTCCCTACGACAGAAAAGATCCGAACGCAAAAGACAACAGAAGCATCATCAAGCTTCCAAGCATTACACAGGGGAAAACAAAAGACTTTACGAGTTTCAGACAAACATCTTTACATGCCTGTAAAGAGCAGATATATATGTATAATAAACTTGTAAGCTTCTATTGTTGTTGTCGAGGGACAGCACGGGAACGAACAGGTTTCTTTGAGGGACTCACCCTGTGAATAAAAAACACGTCAACGATGGGAATCATAACCAAATAACAAGAAAGTGTTTGAGAAAACTGGTTTGTTCTTGGGGACCTTATCGGTAAAGAACCAAGAAGCACGCCACTGCAATTGAGAGCAGTTATTGCACTTTCAACCTGCCAAAGAGAGAAAAGAAGGATACTTTGAAACTTAATCTAAGGATACAATCGTAAAGATCAATAGTGCTTTACCATGACAAACTCAACGAAACCGATTCTAGTTGGATGATGATAATCACCCAGAAGCCTCAGACGTAACACCTCTCCACACACAGCCTCAAAGAAGAGTTTTATGTCCGTTTGAGTGACCTGTCCAACTCATCAAAAGTTCAGCTTCTTTATGTTTCATTATAGCGCCGTGAAGGAAACAAAATCACCTTCTTGTCGATGTTAGTGCAGTAGATAGTTCTCGTACACTTCTCACGCTCATCTTCAGTCTAATAACCAAAAACAGGACAAGTGCTGAGTCATAAAAAGCACATAACTTTGCACTCAGAATGTGATGAAACACAATACCAAAAAAAGTGTCTCACCCTTGGCAAGAATGTCGGGTTAACAGGTGCAATAGCAGTTTTGGACGGCATAACCTTCACATGATAGAATCCCAGTATCGTCCCAGACAGATTCAGCGCAGCTCTGGCACCCACTACAATTCCCCAAATCGTCAAACCCATTAAACCAACATTTACACACACTTTGAAAAAAAAAATGAGGCTAAATGATACCTTCATCAGTGAACTCGATGAAAGCAAACCTAAGTACTGAGTTTGGGTCACCACAAATGCGACAGTCAACAACCTAAACAACCAAAAAAAAAAGAAAAAAGTTAAGACAAAGAACACACCGCAAACAAAGATGAATTTGTGGAAGAGACTTAGAGACATGTCCAAAGCCGATGAACAAACCAGCAAGCTGCTCTTCAGTAACCTAAACCGAAAAAATAAAATTAAGATAGTATAATAAGTGAGAATATAGTAAGCCTGTGGAAGAACCATTGAAGAAAGGGTGGAAGCCTTTAGAAACCTGTTGGTCAATATCAGACACATAGACAGTTCTTCGAATGACGTCTTCACGCTGAGCGATACTTGTCCGAGGATTAATCCTCAGTTTCCCTTGTGGTGGTCCGAACGACTTCTTCTTTTTCAAATAACAGAAACAAAAACGACACTCAAAATCAAATAATTTCACAAAAGAAGCAGAGTCGCTAAAAGAAAAGGTGAGACCAAATCTAAGCAAAAGCCTCAAAGGTACAAGTTTTAGCTTAACAAACAACCAAGCACGAAGAGACAAGATACAAGAGACGTGTCATATTACCCATCGAAAGCCGCCGTCTTCGTTGACGGGGAAATATCCGGCTGCACCAAGGAAAGAGTCAGCGACGGTGAAGAAACCACCGTTACGTCCTTGCTTAGTCAGTGAGGGAGGAACAAACTCTTTAGCCATGGGGTTAAGCTTAGTTAAAAGCTCATTGAGCTCTCTCATCTCACGCTTGAATCTCTCTCCACCGTCGGATCCCTCCACGTGGGATCTGATCTCACCGTGGACTCCATTTTCACCTTGATCTTCGTTGGAAGAGGCTCATGATCCTTGACTGGTGACGGAAGACGGCGGCGACGGGGAGATTGCACCAACCTATGTATCAGTTCCGACGTTCTCAACGACCGCCATGATCAGATAATCGGAAATTAAAGAAACCCAGAAAGAAAGATCGAATTTTTCAGGGAACCCGCGATCAAGTAACACGAAATGAGAAGGGAACAGTAGCAAAAAGGGCTTCTACTTCTATAAGAAGGAGACACCAAGAGAGAGAAGAAAGGAAGAGGACAAGAGAGTAAAAACAAGGAAACCAGCCAGTGTATTAGAACATGTCAAAAACTACATCAAGTTTACGTTAATACATGTCACGTATACGAAGTTAATGATTATGTGGTGACAACATTATAAACGGATTTAATTCATTTTAATATAAATTAATGGAGTCAGTCCATAATTAATAAAAAAACTCAACTTAAACCAAATACCCGATCCAACCTAACCCTCTTAACCTTACCTACACACAGAAACTACCTAACCCGAAAAAAATAGACAACGACATTGTAAAGAAAAATCGATTTGGGGGTTTCTAACACACAGAGAGAACGAGACAGAGAGACCGAGTGAAAGAGATTGAGAGAGATTACAAACCCAACAACCTAATTTCGTTTCTTTTCTAAACCCAACAACCTAATTTCGTTTCTTTTCTTTAAAAAAGATGTGGAGAGTGGGAAAAATGTAAAATCGGGTTTTAAGAAGTATCATTGGAGTAATTAGTGTGCGATAGTATGGTTTCTGGAGATTCAATTGCAGGAAGAGAGTGAAGCATTGTTGGATCCTCCACCCAATTCCATCTCTCTTTTTGTTTCCTCTCTTTCGCTCTGTTTCTTTTTTACTTCTCTGTTATGAACCCTATTTTTTTATTTAATGAATGAAGGTCACTTAAGTCGACCACAGGTCGGGTTCACGAGCTAGGTCAGTGGGTTTTGTTGATTGGGTTTAAGTTTCATATATTATGGATTGACCCCATTAATTTAGATTAAAATCAATTAAATTCGTTTATGATGTTGCCATCATATAATTATTTACTTCTTATATGTGGCATGTATTAACATAAATTTGGTGTAGTTGTTGACACATTCGAATACATTGGATGGTTTCCACCATATTAGAGTAAACATCGTGTACCTCAGAAACGGTTTTTCTAAAAACAAAAATCAGAGAATTATTAATCGTAATTAGTTTTTAATTCCTATAGAGTCAGATCCTCGCGGATGTCTTTTTTTTTTTTGAAAAAATGAATAGTTTATATGTATTTTAATCTTATAGATATATAAAA
Organism: Brassica napus; assembly: GCF_020379485.1. Taxonomy (NCBI): domain Eukaryota; kingdom Viridiplantae; phylum Streptophyta; class Magnoliopsida; order Brassicales; family Brassicaceae; genus Brassica; species Brassica napus. Next base: position 30,076,982 of record NC_063452.1, read on the forward strand.
TTTACAATATTATATATTTGTTTTACATTACATGTCTACAAATAATGTTTTTATTGTTTACTAGATCCTTTCTCCGCACTACGCGCAGATAATATATTTAAATTTGTTACATTTATCATTTTTATTTGTATGTGAATTTTTGTATATTAAATTATATATAACTAATTTCTAAATTTGATTTTTTTTATATATTTTTAGTTTGAAGTAAGTATTTCTATTATATGTAACATAATTAACTAATAAAATATGAAGAATCAAGTCCGAGATTTTAGAGTTATGTAAAAAAAATATAATTATGTATAGAACATAAATTATCTTAGTTTAAAAGATCGGAATCTCATCTCGAATAAATTCACGAAAAGAAAAAGTACTTCAATAACCTACTTAAAATATAAAACCCCATTTTCAAAAAAAAAAACGTACTTAATAAAAAACTTTACGTGTAATAGTTGAAAACTGACAATTGAATATCTATTTAGAATATTATTTTAATATATCCAATGGTAAAATATTAATTGTAATAAACAAATTTTGAATTTTGTAATATTACATGAATTAGATGTCTTTAAAATCTAAAATCTATTTTATTAACATAATATATTTTTTATTCATTTATTATTTTGACGTTACAAAATATCGCTTTAGTTTTATTTGTATATTAATTTTTTTAATAATTTAGTTTCTTTTTAAGTAATTTTAAAATTATCAAGAATATAATATATTTAAAATTATTTATTTAAATATATCCAAATATGATGTCTCATTTTTACGTGTGTTTGCGTTGAGCATATTTAATTTTTAGTTTGTATATAACCCACACTATACAAACAAAAGCACAAAATAAATTTCATACACGTTGTTGTTGCTTTACCTCTATGTGTAGATGTGATGCCGTATTTGTGTAGTTAGCGTTTTGCCGTGGTTACTAATTTTCTAAGATTTGTATTGTAATATGGTTGAGATGTAGTGATGAACTGTTCTAATTTTTAGCGGTTGGTGTTATGTGTATGTTGTGTGTTTAGAGTGTATTTAACATTGTTGGAGGTTTTTCTAAAAGAAAAATAATGATTATATTCCTAACTTAAGATTTTTTTTTGTTTTTTGTTGTAATTTTTAATTGGTGATAACATATTTATAAAGTGCATAGCGTTTGTTGAAGTTTAACTGGCTAAAAATGCAGCGAAAAAGGTATTTTTGTGTAAAACAAAATTGTACTGGATGGATCATAGTTAGACATAATGACTGTAACTCAACATCAACAATTTTACTTTATTATTAAATTATATAATCTTCTATGTCGGACACATGATATATCAAAGCGTTCATAAATTAGAAAACACGTCTAATTTTGTAATTAGATAAGTTTTTAATTTTAAAGAAAGAAACTTGGAGAATGTTTCAAATAATATAGCTTTGTAAATTCTCTGTAGATAATCAAAAACATTTCTCAAGATTCTTTATCGATTTCCCGTTTATAACAGCCATTGTTACCAGAGGATCTTATTTGAGATAACACACTCAGGCTCTTGGGCTTATGGAGGACAATGTGATGTCCTGAAAAACCTTGAGCCTCTTCTTGTCCAACACTTTCGTCTCTATCCCCAAAACAGCCATGATCACCGCTTCTTCGAACTCCTTGCTGTCTAGTAATCCATAGTCTATCGCTTTCTTCTCTTTTGTGTTTCTCTCTCCCTCATCACCACCACCAAAACTCAACATTCCCATGGTTTGACTCGACGATCTTGTCCTCTTCAGCTTCTCTTTATTGTTGATCAACTTCGAAGAGAAGAACGGTTTTGCATCAACCCTTAATGGGTTGTTTAGTACTACATTCGCATTCACATTGGTTTTCACGTTCTCGTCACCATACCCACCATTGCTCAAATCCGGCTTTGCTTTAGGCTTCACGCTCTGTTCTCTACAAGGCTGAGGCAGCCATATAGAGGAAGAACCAAACATGGTGTCGAAAAGCCTTCTCTGCTCAACCCTATCATCCCCTCCTCTTCTCATCATCTCGGAGACAAGATCGTTATAAGCATCTGCTGCGCTCTCTCGCAAGCTTTTAAATGTGAATCCACTCCTCTAGGACCATCCACGACTGCTGGCTTCACAAGCTGTAACGTCTCTTTGGTTTCATTGATCATGCCTTGCTTCATAAGACAGATTCCGAGGTTACACATCTTGTTGCTGTCAGGTGCGATAGATAGAGCTCTCCTGTAGGCGTCTTCAGCTTCCACGAAGTTGTCTCTTTGCATCAAAGCCCATCCTAAGTTCCCAAGTAGCCGAGTTGCTTCTTGCTCAAAAGAGACTTGAAACTTCTTCCCCTGAGATCCAGCGGTTTTGGTTCGTTTGCCTGTTAAAGGCGAGTCCTTTATGTATCAAGAAGAGTTTGTGTTTCAACAGTGCAATCTCGTCATCTTTCTCCCACATCTCTGTAAACAAAAATAACACACAACGGTTCAGTAAAAACTCAAGAATTGCATAACGAAACAAAGGAAAAATAGAAGATGTTCTGCTTTTTTTTGTAAAGTGAGTACCTTGTAGAGATCTAAGAGGATGTTGTCAAGCGATTCATGTGCTTGATCTGAACACCAGACTCTAAGAGACTTAATAGCTTCGATAGCTTCTTCTGCCCGATCTTGTTGCTTCATCACCATAGCCATATCTTTCAGAGCACTGTCAACTCTGTCTCCGGCGTTAATGGCGGACCAGAACAGCGGAATTGCTCTCTCGGGATCCTTCTCTACCAACTGAATCCAATAATCAATAGTAAAAACAACCAAATCAGATGAGAAGTTATGATTCCAAGATATGAAAGAAAGGATGAGACTTTTAATCACCTGAACGTTTTTGGCTCTGATGTAAGGACTGTCTCCGATGGGAACCTTGTGGATGACATGGAATTATTCAGATCGTGTGCGGGAGAGAGCTAGTGGCTTTGGGGGAGAACATGGAGCGGATTTGGCAGGTCTAAATACATATTTCGTCATCTTTGCAGTGAATGGGGAGACGAAGAAGAAGACGACAAATGAATCTCTGCATCAGATTTTATAAGAATAATCAGAATAGGATGAAAGCAAAACCTGGAAACGAATCGTTGATTGGATGAAAGCAAATCCCTTTGGATCCAAAGGTATTTCCACACCAGTATTGAATATGATCATTGATTGAGAAGAAGGTAACACAAAAAACAAAAGACCGAGATCGGAGAAGATGAAGTGGAAGAGTCGGGAGAGGCTCGTCAAGCTTGAAGACGAAGAAGCAGGTTTGTCTAGATGGGCTAGGTGGGCCAATAAAAATTTTAACAGATCCAATAAGAAAGTCCTCTCTATTTCAGCCATGGTGACGTGGCAAAAAAACAGCTTCCCATTGGACAATTTTTTATACTGACGTGAACATTCTATCTGAGGCTCTTATTCCCATTTTATTACTTGTTTGATATTTCTGATTTATTGTTCAGATTATTCAATTCCAGTAGTTGTTTGAATGTATTTGCACTTTGTAAAAGTTTGAAATATAAATTATTTACATGTTTATACAAATATGATTGTATTTGTACGTTTTAAAAAAATTGAAATATAAGTTATTTACTATTTTATACAAACATATATCTATATTAGTGCAGCAACTTAATTACAATCATACCAAAATTAATTACAATCATACAAAAACATTTATTACATGGTAAATGTAATTTGGGCCATAGTAATTGATGAAAAAGAAAATTGTAATATGGGCCATATTAATCCATTATTTAAAAGAAATCAGCCCATTAGAACACTGTTTGTTTTTTATACGGGAAACCAACAAACGTTTCTTGTTCACAAAAAGGATTTTTTTTTGTTTCATTATAAACAGAGCTCATCTCTGTCGTCGACCTCCTCCTATCTATTCCTCACCGAAAATCCAGACATAGAGACCGAACACTTATGTATCGAAATCTAAACCGAAGCAATTTTTAAAGATCGGCAGTGAGTAACATTGATAACAAAGGTTAGGAGTTTGATTCGTATTTATATTATAATCGATTTCTATTAATAGATTAGGGTTTTGTTTTGTTACTGAGATATTGACAGATTTGATCAAAATTGTGTAAAGCAACGCTAGTTTGGAGGATATATACTTGAATGGGAGAAGATAAAAGTAATCTCTATATTTGGGTGATTAGACATGATTCACCATCAATGGTTGAAAAAGCTTCCGGAGCTTCTATCGTGAACATCTGTTCTATAAAGCCTAACCTCCTAACAGAAGTTGAAGGGAGAAGACGAACAGAGAACAGACATATATGATTTGATATATTCATATTCAGAATCGACATACAGAGGTACTTTTATTTAACGATCTTCTTTTATGTAGCTATTACTCTAAATTAACTTATAACTAACGATTGTTAGATTGAACGTCCAATTATAGGAGCTCCGGCGAAGATCATAAATGATTTTTAATTAGAGAAGTCAGGTTGACTTAATTGTAAAAGCTCTGTTTAATGATAGAACCATCTAGTAGACTGTTTAGAAGTCACGGAATCAACATTGGACTTGTAAGTTCATCATGTTTAATATATTAGATGAATAATATTAGAAACAGTTAGAGTCAACTTTGTTATATCTTTTCTTTCAGGCTTGAAGTATTAGTAGTACCGACCAACTACTCTTTCTAGAGAAACCGAGGGAAGGGAGATGGACACAAAGATAAGAATAAGTTGTCGAAAAATAATAGTGAACTTACAACGACATGGTAAGAGATTGTTAAACCTTTTTGCCTTTTTAAAATCTTCTATAACATAGAATCTGTCAATCGTTTGATAGGTAATATTATGTCTTTTTAAAGATGACCAATGGTTTGAGTTGGACGTTCTGATGCAAAGGAAGACAACAACCTTGATGAATAACAGACTTAAGGTTAGTAATTACTTATCTATCATAAGTAAACCATAAAATGAATGCAATGTTGGACCATTTAGAATAGGTTGCGAGTATGAAAGAACCCTGGCTTAAGTATATATGTTTGGTTTTTACTTATCTGAGTGATGCATGCCGTGCTGGTTTATGTTAATGATACTCTTGTATAAAACCAAAATTTAAAACAAAAAGTTTCAAATTACCAAAGAAAATTACTTTATTTGTTCAAAACTCAAGAATAAGAAAATTATTTAAATAAATGTGTGATTAAAGAAATTGAAAGCAAATGTTGTTTGTTTGCATAAATTAAAACAATTTTTCTGAACCAGCAAGCATTTTTCCACTCGAGAAGAACATGTGGCCGACTCAAACCTGGAAAGAGCAAAAGTGGACATTCATTTCAATTCATTGTCTTCATTGTACATAGAATAAAACACGCATACAATTATTTTTTTTAATAAGAACACATCTAAATATAAAACGCGAGTAAACATTTAAGATTAAAATGACATACCTTATGACTCCAACAGTTCAAGGTTGTCAAAAACTTCTTTAAAAACAACTCTCATAGTTTTTTTCCTGAGGTTTGCAACATGTGTTTAGAAAGGTAAGTTACCCATTGGTCTGCTAAAACCATCTCGAAGCTGTCTCCTCCAAAAGATGTGTCTTGCTTCAACTAATGTAAGCTTTTAACTTGAACACGCCAATTGGATTTATAAGGTCTGAGTTTTGAGAGCGGAGTAGACATTCTTAGGTTGTTTTGCGTAATGTGATATGGTTTTCAAGTTTTGGAGATGAGATATATATAGTTGGCAAATCGAAAGGATATACACATAAAAGATTTGGTTGGTTATGATTTTGAGGCATTGAAAAACGAATATACGATTTTGATTTATTTAAATTATAATAATAGCCGGAATATTTTTTTAAAAAAAATTAGGCATACGTGATTAGCAAGATTTGAATATAAGATGGATATTGTGTTAATTGATTGATATCATTGCTTCGAAATAGGAATTTGTTTTGGAATGTAATTCCGTTTAGGAAATAAAAATAAATGTTCTGTTTTGATTATGTGCAGCGTAAAATCTACTAATACTAACTTTCAAAAATCTAAGGATATCAACTAAGCCGAACACACCATGATACCAAACCGAGAAACCCAAAATATGTTACTTAATATTGATCATAATATATATTTTGATACAAACCATGATACCAAACCGAGAAACAAATAGATAGATGAAAACAATTTTAAGATGCGAAAATATAATTTGATGATTTCATGCTTTCTTAATCTTGATATTTAATGGATTAGGATTATGTGGTTAAGTATATAATTTTGTATCTATCAAATACATTGATTTTGGTTTTGCAGACCAACATTAACCGAGGAATATTTCGTATGGAAACATATCAGGGGATCAAAATGTTATACTTACTGAGGTACTTTTACTATCTTAGGTTTCATTGGTTTTGTTTCGAGTTATATAAAGTGGTCAATTTTTATTAATTAGATGGTCTGGCGTAGTATTGTATAGTGAATTTATGAGATAGCGAAGTTGTTGGTTAGCAAATATATAAAACGACAGTGTTTTGTTTTGGTCAATGGCATAAGATTGTAATTTTTTAGGAAAACTCAGGGTTAATATTATTTGTACTCATGTTTTAATAGTTTTAACTAGATTTTTGACCCGCGCGGGATTACTTGTTTTTAAAAATCTGATTTAAATAATATGTTGTTATATTACAAATAATTTCTTGGACAATCAGCAGATTTGTTACTGAATCGCCAAAGTCTCAGAAGGTTTGTGTTTGATGTCTCTAAGATTTCTTCAGTTTTCTTTTCGGTTGTGTACATTTGTTTGATTGTCATAGATGAAGACCTAACTAAATCGGTTTGGTTGGAATAGTGGTGATGTATGAAATGATAGATATTGTTGTATTTATATAGGTGTAGATTAGCCAACTTTTTATTCTAAATGGACAATATATTATAGGAATAAAATCGTTTAGTTTAGGAAGTTCCTATATTTTTGGTGCTATTAAATCTTTTGAAATTACCAAGAAGTTGAAACTAACAATTGATATGAATATGTCGATAGAAATCATAACTATATATGGATTTAAGTTACAATAAAATAGGAATAGTAATATTTAGTTGAAATATTTTTAAATTAAATAGTTTTAAATCGTGTAGATAGTACATATAGAGCTGCCCAAGTTATAAGAGATAACATATTTATTACTGATTCATATAAGATTGTTTAATTGATATTTAAAAATGAAAAATAGATATTTAGGAATATTTTTTGTTTAATTTAAGAAAATACTATATTATTGATCTAATAAAATCTTTTAAATATGATTATATCTGTATGATTGGTATAAAATGGACAATATATTTTTAGAAATATATTCTTGTAGTTTAGGAGTTTCCTTCTATTATTGGTGCTATCAGATCTTTTAAAAATGTCAAGATAAGGATACTAATAGTTGATCTCAACCTGTTGTTTAGAATACGTGGATTTAGGAAAATTATAATAAATTTATAATTTAAAAATGATCTCATAATTTATCAATAAAAACATGGTTGATGGTCTCATAATGATCTCTTAATTCATTGGTCGTCATCTCTCTATTGAAGAAAAAGGAATCAAGACCGGCGTTGTATGGCATTATGTTTGATATCTATCACTTTTATCGTCTATTTGATACCATCTCCTTCCGTTATGTTCCTCGTTTACAAAACACTGAGGCCGACAATGTGACAAAGTCGGCTCTCTTATATGCTGATGTACCTCCTATGGATTGAAAGACCTATTTAGTTTAGAGTAATTGCACTCTACACATAAGAAAAACCATGTAATTGGCGATATGCACATTTGGTGTTTACTTAGGAATCATCGACAATTACATGGACCATTATACCCCTATTATTTTCTACATGCATTTTGTTTTCGTGATGCCCACAACTTTTAGTAGATCATATATCTGATAAACCAAATATACACGAAATCTATTCATGTCAAACAACTTGAAATATTCTAATGTTTTTGAAAAGTTTCCCCTTATTGTAAAAATCTAGACACCCAAAAGCACATCTTCTTCTATTTATATTCAACTGTTCTGTATTCAAGAAAAAAAATCAACTGTTCTTCTCTTGTTTGATACATATCCGAAGAATATCTCTTGCAAGGTACCATCTATGCTATCTTTAAAGTAAATTGAATATTTTCAATCAAACTGTTTGTAATATTTTCGAGTTTTCAGGCGCAAGTTATTTCCATAATTTCGGCTGGTGTTGAACAAAATAATGTCAACCTGGAACTTGGCTGGTCCGACGACGAAGAAGATGTTCAAGTTGAAAATCTTGTCAAGTGTATCGAAGAAGTTTTCTCTTTTTCTAATTCCCATTTCACAGGCGGAGCCACCAAAGCTGATGTTATCCAGATGCGTGATGAAGCCAAAAAGGAAAACAAAACTTGTAAAACCGCAAGAGCCAACCCAAAACAACATGTGTCCCATGCAATCGACGCAGACAATAATATCTCTAAACTATGCTAAAGATTTGTGAAGTAGTTCTAACTTTGAAAATGTCTTTGTCAAAACTTTACAGAACCTGTAACAAAAATGGAAAATCAAACTAACAAGACAGCTTAACTCGGCTAAAATATGAATTATACGGTCAACAAATATATATGTCAACGAAAATGAATTATGAAATCGTTCCCACTTGTAATCATTATCAGACAATGCTAAAATCTCGTACTATCATGCTAACGTTTCTAACGACACAGTTAACCTTCCCATTATCAGGTTTTAGACATCAACGAAAAGCTAAAACAACCTATAACTGCGTAAAGATATTTACGCGACCAAAGACAGTCGCAAACAAAAGGATTATGAAACCAGGCTAACTTGGATTTTTTACCAGACAATGCAAATAGTTCAAGTAGCGAAGCTAAAAACATTAATCTTGTTCTTAAAATTCATCTTAGCCGGTTAGAATACAGAAATGCACAGTAAAACAAACTAGAAACTTCTGATTTATCCGACCAACCAAAAACAAGGCCTACAAAACGAAATATGAAATCAATCTTACTGGAAATTAGTAACAGACAATGCTAGTGATTCATGTTGACAAGCTAACATTATAAATATTTTTGTTAAAAATTCTTCATAGCCGGATAGAAAACAGAGAAGAAAACCAAAAACAACTTTAAAAATGCTAAAATCCGATTTAGCCGACCAACACAACGACAATACAACAAAATACTACTTAATGAGACCCCTACAACACACTTAAGCTAATACGCCCATCCCAATCTAACTTCAATATTCAACACCCACCTTCGGTGCTACTTCCTCCAGATGATGTATCTTTTTCCCTCTCACCCCCCTTGATTGATCTACCTCCTTTTGTTCCACCGCAATTAGCCAACTTCATAATTGGTGGCAGTGTGATAGTACATGCTATTGGCATCTCCAGACTTGTGTTACACATCTCAATGTTACTGGATTGTTGCAATCCCAATCCTTCACCAGTCACCATAACTGCAAACATTATCCCATAAAGGTTAGGTAACAATTGCACGAATTTCTAAATTATTGATTTATGTTGTCACGTACCTTTCTTACTTGGTGTGACCAAAGAAGGATCTTCAACACCATTAACGCCATTTGCATTTGTTCTTACAGTTTGTGTTGATATAATTGTTACATATGTAATAGATTATCAATACAATCTAAAGTAATCTTTCATAAAACGTCACTTATGTGATTCTCGTTTAGTATTAGTCTAGCGCTAATCTGATTTAGCCAATTTCATACTTTAGCAACTTAAAATGCTAGTAAACTATTTTTTTTTTTACAATCATATTAAAGGTATTAAAACTTTATTTAACCATTGATTTTTCTTGTTATCGTGCTTCAAATAAATTTATCCTGATAAAGGTTCGATGTGTATGGAAAACATTTCAAAACTACAACATGAATATACTACATGTCGATGCATTCATTGCTAACTTCAACCATCTCATCATCATGGTCATCTAGCTCAATAGTATCATTTGTATGATCGAATTCCCCATTTAATACTGTCAGAATTAAATACTTTCAGCTCTTGTATGTGCTTTAACTATGTTTTGATGTAGAGGCTTCGCCATTTTGCTTCCTTAAATAGGCAACCCGCCATGAACTTTCTGGCTCACTCCCCCGTACATTTTTTTCGCATGCAGACAAAGATCTTTTGGTGTGATTCTCTTTTCTCATCCAGCTGCTTGTGTCAGATTTCTCAACTCTTTCATTGGCCGAAATATCTATAGCCTCTATCACGTAACTTGCATGGGGGAATTTATCCTACCTTAATTATTACTCATCCCCCCAATTATATTTACAAACTCTTTTATCTTCCAACCTATATCAGGCCTACAGAATTTTCTATTTCTAAATAACCAAAAGGACATTTACGTAATTTCCTCTCCACTTAAACAATCCGAAAGCCCACATAAATTTTACCTTAGGTAGTTTCTTTATTTCCATGTTCTTTATGGATTATGAACCAATTCACTCTTTAGTTTAATGCAAGTAGTTTGATCCAAAAAAAAAACAGGGCTGATGGTTTAGTTTTAGAGTTTGGATTTATCGTTAAGGGATTAGCTTTGAATAATATTTTTACAAATGACAAAATTGATACATTGTGATTTCAAGCATATTAAACATATTACATTTTTCAGCATGTAATAAGTCTAATTTATAATGATATATATATATATATATATATATATCTGTATTCTCCGCCTTGTGCTATAAATTATTGTACAATGGAAGAATCAATAAGGCTAAGAAGATTATAACGTTCACCATGTTCTAGGTTTAGAAAATATATTCAGTTTATTTGTGATGTTGTAAGACTACGAACTTATTAATGTTCAAATCATATTGTATTAATTATATTAAATGTTTCGTAAAACGTATAGTGTTGCAAAATATGTTGTTATATTAGGAAGTATAAATAACTATGATCATTAATGAATTTCTAATTAACAATTAAATGACAATTGACAATTAAATGATAATGGCATTGTAATGTAATTATATATGAAAACCAAGGGCAAAATCCTGTTTTAATAGTATAGATAGATTACCTAAAGTTCTTTGAGTAAAATAAATAATATTGTGGAGCTGTTAAAGCTGAAATTTGATTTTGTTTTCACCGTTGTTAAAAGGTAAAAAACGATCGGATAAAGTAGAGGTTCGCATACAGAGAACAAGATCAACCTATTAGAAGGCTTATATTGCTCATTTTTTAATGTCTTTTTTTTTTGCTTAATATATAAACCCTTTTTTTCTGTCGACTACTTAATATATAGAAATATATACCTATTGCTGACTTCTTTTGTCGTTTTCTGCTTTCTTTTTTTGAAACTTGCCTTTTTTGCTTTTTGCAATTTTTGCAAGACGAAGCTATAGATCAGATCAACCAAACCTGAATCCACAATTTTGTATTATTCAAAAATAACCATATAGATCAGATCATACCAAATCCGAATCCACAATTCTGTATTATTCAAAAATAACCATCCTGAAATATATATTGATGCCCTCTATCAAATTTTATAAAATGTTCTAAATACACACATATACATATATATGTACACATGATAACAATTATGCAAAATTCGAGTGGGAGATATTTATAAAACAACCAGATTTTAATTGCATTGCATATAATAAACGAAATAACTTTGATATGATTTGATGTAATTAATAAATTTCCATGCTTGTAATTCCACTCTTGTAAACAAATCAAATCAGTAGTTGGGTATTGTGATTATATGGTAGATCATATATATGGTAAAACAACATATGGCACAAAAGGGAACACACAGTTGTACAATATCTTTTCCTAAAGAATAGCCAATGGACATTGACATAATACTATAGGTGATCACCAGCCTTTGAATATTTGTTTTACATAATTTCGTTTTAAAAATATTAAATATCCTTTTTTGTAAATTTTTATTTTGTGTGACAGTAAAATAACATGAATATATATATATAATTTATAAAATTTCATATATATTTGTATAAATACTTTGCCAACCAATAATGTAACAGTTTTACATTTAAGTCAATTTCTTAAGTTACAAACTTTCATTATATTTTAAAAAATAAAAGTTTTTAGATTGGATGTTACCGAATTGTATTAACTATTTTCCAAAGAGAAAACTTCTATTTGATAAGATCCATTGGTGTAGATATAAATTTTACCAACTCCAGACAATCTAGTTCAAAATAGTTTGCTTCAGTGAAAATGATCATACAATCCATTACTTAGATCAAAATATCAAACTCTGAATGTATAAAGATAGACAAGTTGATGAGAGTTATTTTGGAAGCAAAAAGAAAAATATTTCTCAATTCCAAAAGCTTAAAATATGTCTAATCAATCTAACTTATAGATTTTATAATTTACCTACAATTGTATTAAAAGGTTATATTTTCACTGTATTTTTTTGACATTCACTGTCATTTTTGTTAATCTCACTGAATATATCTATTTTACTAGGTAGAAATTTGCGCCTTGCGCGGGGTGAAAGTGTATGGAAAATAAAGAAATTTAACTTACATTTTGGTAGACATTATATAGTACAATACATAACATTGAGCTATATGCATATATAGGCATGGTGTTTGGTTTTAGTTTCGGTTCTGGTTCAGTTTTTTAGGTTTTGGTTTTAGAGAAATAGGAACCATTCGGTTATCTATGAAATTTGGATTGGTTTCTGTTTGTTTCAGTTTGAATAGAAATGTTAGAAACCGACTAATATCCAAAAAAATTGGTTCAAATTCGATTCCGGTTTGGTTCTAGTTTCTCGGTTAATTTCGGATCATCCGAGTAAAAAACATATATTCTCTTTTTCAAATTTTCGGATGAAATATTGGGGTTTCCGGTTAAATCTAAATATTTAGAATAAAAATAATTTGGATAATTCAATTCTTTTGAGGTTATGCAGATAAAATTAAATATTTTGGATAAAAATCTCCCGATAGTTTGGTTTTTCGGACATTACATTTTATAAGTAATATAATCAAATATTTGGTAATTTTAATATTTTTAACTATATAAAGAGGTATCCATTTGTTTTTCGGTTCCGATTCGGTTTTGTTTTTTGTTCCATTAATATAGAAACTGATCAGTTATTTATGAATTTTAGTTTGGTTTCAATTTTTTTTTCAGTTAAGTTTTATGTTTTTTTTTTTCCGGCAAAGCCTAGGCGTATCTTAATAACACACCCTGTTCGGGCTGAAATTTATAAAACAATACGTATGTTTTTCAAATTATAAACAAATGAGTTCTACAATGTGTGTTTTTCTCAATATATAATCATCAAAAATTAATTTAAGCTTCATGTTGAAAATTTGAAAATATAAGTATTGTTTAAATGTCTGAAATATATGTCAACTTAGCTTTTGAAAAATCTAACTGAAAACATAAAATACACTGGACTTTATTTTAGTGGGTCAGACCTTGAACCTTGCTAAAATTCTACTAATTATTATCTAGATAAGTAAACAAAAAAAAAAAAATCTAATATTGTTAAACGTTTTCAAGTCGAAAAAGTTTAAACCAGCCATTTGCAAAAGATAGGAGATGAAAACAATATAGTTGCGATGGTTTGTTTGTGTTAATGAAATAGAATAGGTAGTCACTTAATATATAGCTATATGTTGGGGTCAATGAAAGGAATTATGCATATTCAACAATTATTGCATAATATATTACATATAAAGTGGAAATCTGGGATACCATAACTATAGAAAATGGCAATTAACTCATTTTATAAAATTTTGAAAGTCAGCCATTTACTCATGTTGTAAGTATAAAAAGTCGCAATATAACGATTTAAAACACTATATTTTGTCAACAATATATTTTAAAAAAAAAAAAAATATATATATATATATATATAATGTCGACTACATATTTTTTTATGCTCTGGTTAATATAATGCGCTGGTGAATTGATATGGAGTTAAAAATTATTCAAGAGAAATTGTCAAAAATACCACATTTATATTACCAATTTTCATGTTTACACTAACCATTTTTATCTTCATTTTTAATGAAGGGTAAAAGATATTTATACTTCTAGGATTAACTAATTTAGACTTAGGGTTTAGAGTTGAGATATGATTTTTGGAATGTGAAATTTAAGATTCTAATAAATATATAAATAAATACTTAAAAAGTATAAAAAATAGTTTCAAACATAATTTTCGATTTTCAAAAAAATAATTAAATTTTTTTTTTCATAAAAATTTCAAATTTGAAAAAGTATAATTAAAAAGCATAAAAAAATTATTATTTTATTTTTATTTATTTAAATAATTATATATATATATATATATACATATATATAAATCTTTTCCCACTTAATGAAAAAAAATATTTTTGAAAATGTCTATTTAGTAATGGTAATGATGAATAATGGTACCATAAAAGTGATAAATATGAAATTTTACCATTTTTCAATTGATTCTTATGCGGCTACGTAAGGTAAATTGACAACCTCATTAATTGACACATCATCATGTCTATTTTGTAATTAATATAAACTATATGTTACAATTTTTTAAATGATTCTCAATTAATATATATATGAGATATTTGAAAATTATTTTGCTATTCCACAACTATATTGTATTAGCAAATCTGTGTAGTTAACTAGATACTCACTCACTATAAGAAAACGTTTCCGTAATGACGAAAAGTTACGAGGAAATTTTTTCCTAGTAAACTTACGAGTAGTTTACGAGGATGTTACGACGAAAAGGAAATTCGTCGTAACGTAGACGTAAAATTACAAAGAAAACGTTTCGTCGTAAATACCTTGTACATTTACGACGAAAGTACGTCGCGAACAATATTCGTCGTAAATTTGCGAGGATATTACAACGAAACATGTTACCGTTATTTATTGGTGAAAACGTGTATTCAATGCGCTTTGAATTGCCTAATTTCGTTGTAAATTCTTTGTAAAACTGATGTAAGAGAGATGTAAAACCCTAGTAAAATTTTCCTAGTAAAATCATTGTTATACTTCACCTACCAAACTCGAAATTTTTTCTTTATGTACGTCATTTCTCACAACACACCAAGGAAAACAAGAAAAAAAATTCCGAGGAAAAAAAATTCCAAAAAAATTATAAAAAAAATGGCGGATGGCTGTAATATTTACGAGTTACGGAGTTGGATGTATTCCCATAAAGATTTGGAAGAGAGAGTGACGAATGCATTTCTGAGCAGGCTAGAGACATTCATGTACCAGGCGGGCTCTACACCGATCACGTAGGAAAGCGGTAAGATGTTCTGCCTTTGTCAGAAATGCAAGAATTCAAAATTTGCAAACTGTATGGAAGCATTTAGTAAACATAAGATTTACACCACAATATTATATTTGGTATCAACACAGAGAGGATTATGGTGGAAATGAAGCTAGTAGTAGTAATAATAATTTTGAGGATGATGGTAATAATGAAGAACCAAATCATTTGCATAATGCATATAATTACCATCAAGAAGATCAGATGGTAGATCATGATAGAGTTCAAGACATGATTACTGATGCATTTTTAGAAACAACTACAACAATAGATGATGGAACTGGAAATGTAGAAGAACCTAATTTGGATGCAAAAAGGTTTTATGAAATGCTAGATGCTGCAAATCAACCAATCTACACTGGTTGTAGAGAATGTCTCTCTAAATTGTCTCTAGCAGGTAGGATGATGAATATTAAAACATATCATAATTTACCTAAGAATTGCATGGATGCATGGACAGAGTTGTTTAAAGAGTATTTGCCAGAAGACAACGTGTCTGCTGAATCTTATTATGAGATTCAGAAATTGGCTTATAGTCTTGGATCGCCTTCGGAGATGATAGATATTTGCATCGACAATTGCATGATTTACTGGAAAGATGATGAGAAGCTAGAAAAGTGCCGATTATGCAAGAAACCACGATTCAAACAGCAAGGGCGTGGGAGGAATAGGTTACTGTACCAAAGGATGTGGTACCTACCAATTACAGACACGTTGAAAAAGTTATATCAATTTGAGAGGACTGCTGCATCGATGAGGTGGCATGCCGAACATGTCCAGAGGGATGGCGAGGTCGCTCATCCATCAGATGCAAGAGCGTGGAAACATTTCAACAAGGTACACCCAGATTTCAGTAGAAATATTCGGAATGTCTATCTTCGGTTATGCACCGATGGATTTAGTCCATTCGGAATGTCTGGGAGACAATATTTTTTGTGGCCAGTCATTCTACGCCGTATAGTCTGCCGCCGGAAATGTGCATGGAACAAGAATTTATGTTCTTAACCATATTAATCCCTGGGCCGAAGCATCCAAAATGGTCGCTAGATGTTTTTCATCAACCATTGATACAAGAAGAGGTGAGGGCGTATGATTGTTCGTTGAAAAACAATTTTACGATGCGAGCAGTTCTACTATGGACGATAAGTGACTTTCCTGCTTATGGGATGTTGCCTGGTTGGACAACACATAGAAGATTATCTTGTCCATATTGTCTTGGATCGATGGATGGTTTTCAACTGAAGAGTGGTAGGAAGAGTTGTTGGTTTGATTGTCATCGTCGCTTTCTTCTCATTTCTCATCCGTCCAGAAAAATAAGACATTGTTTAGGTACAAAAGAGTTGTCAGAGACAATCCTCCTCCATATCTCACCGGCCAACAGATCGAAGCGGACATTGAGTATTACGGAGCTCATGAAACAGTTAAGTGTGGAGGATCCTGGCATGTTTCTGGAAATATGCGTGATGGGTATGGTGTGGTGCACAATTGGCATAAGAAGAGTATATTTTTGGAGTTGCCTTACAGGAAAGATCTTCTTTTAAGTCACAACCTCGATGTGATGCATATAGAGAAGAACTTTTTTGACAACATCATGAATACAATACTGAACGTCCTTGGGAAGACAAAAGATAACAAGAAGTCAAAGATGGACTTACCGAATATTTCCTCAAGAAGTGAGTTACATATCAAGAGTGGAAACGTTCATGTTCCTATCTTTCGGTTGTCATCAGAAGCCAAAATAACTTTGTTTGACTTTGTTTGACTGGGTTGCATCAGAAGTTAAGTTTCCTGATGGTTATGTTTCTAATATGTCAAGATGTGTTAACGAGGTCAAAAATTCTCAGGAATGAAGAGTCATGATTGTCATGTGTTTATGCAACAACTACTTCCATTTTTTTTGCCGAGCTCCTTCCAACAAACGTACATGAAGGAATTGCAGGTAAATATCAATTTATAATATATGTACATATGTTATGAAATGTTATTAATTGGGTTACTTTTGCAATATACAGCCATCAGAGCCTTCTTCAGAGATCTAAGCACACATACGTTCAAGGAAGAAGTCATCGAAAAACTTCATGAGAACATTTCGATCATATTGTGCAATCTGGAGAAGATATTTCCACCTTCATTTTTTGTCATCATGGAGCATCTAGTTGTCCACCTCTCATATGAAGCATTGCTTCGTGGACATGTTCACAACGGATGGATGTATCCATTTGAGCGTTTCATGAAACATTTGAAGGGAAAAGCAAGAAATCTTGCAAAGGTCGAATGTTCAATAGTTTCTGGGAGTTTGGCAGCAGAAACATCTAACTTCACATCATACTACTTTGCTCCAACTGTTCGTACGAGAAAAAAAGTTCCTAGAAGATATGATGATAGAGGAGTACCAACATCATATGTAGTTGATGGTGTTCCTGACATTTTCTGTCAAATTGGACGGTTTGGTGGTAAACTGAAAGAAGTATGGTGGTCATGTGAAGAAGATAAGCATAGTGCCCACACTTATATATTGCTCAACTGTGAGGATGCAGTAATCCGTTCCTTTGAGAGGTAAATATTCTTGTGAATGTTAATTATATGAAAAATGTTAATTATATATGCTCTAAAGCATTCATTTTATTTGCAGCATGTTTGTATCTCAAGTTGAAGAAGCAATACCAGGAATGTCGTCAACTGAGGTGGACGCACGGAAAGATAAGCACTTTATCAAGTGGTTAAAATCACAGGTATATATATATATATATATATATATATATATATATATATATATATATATATATATCTCATTTTAACAGTGATGCTATAAGATAATTTTAACGGTGATGCTTTTTGTAGGTTGAGTATGACGATCCATATTACTCCATATGGTTTCACGATTTGGTCCAAGGTCCAATAGCAAAGGTCACCACATCACCTATATATGTGATTCACACGAGGTTTTACCTTTCACACATACGAGTATGGTAGACATCGGGCAACAAGTAACTACGGAATATGTGTGAAAGGCGAAACAGACTTTTACGGGATCTTGCAGGAGATTATTGAAGTCGAATTTTCGGGTTATTGAAGCTAAAATGCGTCCTCTTAATATGTGAATGGTTCGACCCTGTTGTGAACCGAGGTGTTCGGGTTAACAAATTTTGGTGTTGTGGATGTCAATTCTGGGAGAAGATACAACAAGTTCGAGCTTTTCATCCTAGCTTCTCAAGCCGAGCAGGTTAGCTTCCTTCCATACCCTCGCCTTCGAAGTTCTGCGATAAACTGGTTAGCTGTTATAAAAATTACACCTCGTGGACGAATTGTTGCTGGACAAGAACCACCTTTGCAAGAAGAAGACGCTATCAATGAAATCCTTCTGATCGATCCGGAAAACCAACAATATGAAGATCTTCCTGAAGATGTGACAGATGAAGCACGTGAATACGAGTTCGATGGAAGCGACGATGATCATTGTACTAATGTTGATGAGAACGAAAACGATTCAGAATGATGTAATCTATGTAACAAATGTTGTTTTTCTTTTTCATTTTCTCATTTTAATTATAATGTATGTGTAACAAATGTTGTTTTTCTTTTTCACATTTTAATGTATGTGTAACATATGTTGTTTTATATAATATATTTTCTTTTGGTTTTAAAAAATTAATTTGGAGTTTAGGGTTTAAGTTGGATAAAGAGATAAAGAGGAAGAAGATGTAAAGAAGAAGATGGTGTTATAAGATAAGTGACTTTGGGGTTTAGGTTTTCGGGTTTCGGGGTTTAGGGTTAAGCCTCGTAAAGTCGTCGTAAACAGAAACACGGGCCTGGTAAATTTGTCGTAAATGAAAAAATCATGAGTGTTCCACGTAAATTCGTCGTAAATATTCCACGTAAATTCGTTGTAAAGTTAAAAACACGGACCTGGTAAATTCGTCGTAAATGAAAAAAGTGGGCCTGGTAATTTCGTCGTAACTGAAAAAATGCGGACCTGGTAACTTCGTCGTAACCTTACGACGACTTTACGAGGAATACCTTTTCTTATATATAGGCGATGCCTCAGAACGAGCAAAGCTCGTTCATTCCTCCCAAAGCCCTCTCCACTCCTCTAAGGTAACCTCTCCCTCTCTCTAATTTTTTTTTAGTTTTAGTTGGTTAGTATAGGTAATTAGTTTAAGTGGTTAGTATAGGTAATTAGTTTAGGTGATGATTAGTTAAGTATCGGAATAATATTTTTAAATTATATCGTTAATGATAAAACTAACTGTAACTTTTTTAAAAAATTTAGATGGGTCCTAGAAGAAAGCCAACTACACGTACTTACTTTCAGATGTTTCATGATGGTGTCGGGACATCTTCTTCCGATCCATCATCTTCCGAGGCAGTTCCGGACTCTCAGACATCTCACAGAGTTTCTTGGAGTCCTCCTCCTCCTGCACCTCATATGCCTCCACCACCTCCTCCTCCAGCCGCTGCACCTCAGCCTGTCCCAGCTGGTGCAGTTCATCCAGATTTGCGTGTGCCTCCATCTGCCCCATACGGGAGATATACAGTGGAGGATTTGCTCGCCCAGCCTGGACGAGAGGGCATGGATGTTCTGGATCCCGATAGACCGCCGGGACTTATTGGTAACTTATTATTTTTCAGTACATTAAAATTAAAAAAAAAATAACAATTAAGTTATCTTTTCAGGTTTGGGGCCAACAACCGTGTTGGCCGGAGCGTGCCGGAGCGTGTCGGAGATGATCAAGGGCTACTACGACGGAGCCTACCCAAATTGGAGCAAGACTCCAGACCACGTTAAGATGACTTGGTTTAAATGTTTTGCGGTAATATATTTTTTTAAAAAAATCTAATTAAATATTTATATCTGATTAAATATTTATTGTAAATTTTTCAAAATTTTGTTTGTTTCAGCAAAGGTAGCACTGGTCCTTGGGAATCACCGAGAGGGTGAAGAGGGAGTTCGTTGCAAAGGCAAAGACCCGCCTTTGCAACACTGTCTCCGATTGGAAGGACAAGTGGGAGATCTACGGTTATGACGGAAAGCCCACCAAGCTCACGAAGGAAGTATGGGATGATCTCATCGCCTATTGGAAGTTACCCTCTTCGATCCGTAAGGCCAACTCGTGCTTCGCTTCCCGAAGAACGAAGGACAAAGATGGTCATTTGCCCATGGTTCACAGAACCGGACAAAAGCCTCACGCCGGAATCCGTCTAGAAGCTGTAAGTTGTTTCTAATATTTATTTTGAATTTTGTAATTAATTTAAATTTTAATATTTAATTTTATTTAATTTTTTTGTTTGTAGTATGAGAAGACGGAAGTCTTATCATCTCTGTCTGATATATTCAAAATGACTCACGCCACATCAAACATGATTTTTGTGGATCTGGCATCCGAGAAGCTCTTCAACGCAGTGGCTTCTCGGGTTGAAGAGCGGGAGACGCATCTAACCCAGCAGTCTCCCGATGGATTACCCGTCAAACTGACCACTGAAGAGGTCGATAGGATCTTCGAAGAGGTAAAACTTTATCAATTTATTTAAATAAATTTAACTATTTAATAAAATTTAACTATATTAATATGTTTTTATAAGTGGCTCCTAGAAAGAAGGGACGGACAGTGGGCATAGGTTCTGTTAACGAAGTTGCTAAGGCAACTTCGTCATACGCTTCGAGACACGATGAAGAGAACTCTCAGATGAGAGCTCAGATGGATAGCCAGCAGGATCGTTTAGACTCTCTTGAGGATCTGCTGGACGTGATGGCGGTGGAAAAACCGACTATGTAGTGAGCACTAAATGAGAGACGAGCAGCTCTCGGAATGCCAACACGGAATCCCGAAGATGCCAATCCAGACCGTTCTCAACCGAGCACTGCCACCGACTACTTCGATAATATGTAGTAGTTTTTTTTGTTTCATTTTTGTATTATGAATTTAAATATTATGTTATGACTTTTAAATAGTTTTTAAAAATATGTTTTCATTTTCATATTTCATTTTATATTTAAAATTTTTAAAATTTCAAATTTTAAATAATATTATTATTTTAATTTAATATTAAAAGGTAAGAAATAATGTAAATTCGTTGTAAACTTTACATGGAATTTAAAACGAAATCCTCGTAACATCGTCGTAACGTTTACGTGGAGCTTACATGGGCAGCATTGTAAAATCCTCGTAAATATTACATGGAGTTTACATCGAAATAATACAAGTACTTTTCATCGAAATAATACGAGTACTTTACAACAAAATGTTACGTCTCGTTTACGACGAAATGTTTCCTTCCGTTTTACGAGGAAAGCGTTCCTCGTAAACGTTACCACGTGTTTACGACGAAACTTCCGTTACGACGGACGTTTAACAACGAAACGGTTTTCGATGTTAATTCGTCGTAACACCCTTTTTACGACGAATTAACAAGGAATATTGTCTTCATAAAAAATATGTTTTCTTATAGTGACTGAAAGACAAACTCCGATGTAAATTGTGAAAAAATCCTAATAGATAAACGTGTTTCAAAAAAAAAAAAATCCTAATAGATAAACATGAAATAAACTACAACTTTACTTGGGGACAAAGAAGAAAGCAATGACAATGACATTAGGCCAATTCTATCGCATAGATTTTTTTAAGTTTTTATCACAAAAATGGATCTCAAAAACTAAAATGATCAAAATGGCATTTTTATTTTGAAAATTTTAAATTTTTTTTTTTAAAATTTGAAATCATATCTCCAAAACTCCACTCCTCAACTCTAAACCCTAAACCCTAAACTCTTAATCCTAAACCCTATACCCTAAACTCTAAACTCCACCCCTTAACTTTAAACACTAATGTCTAGATTAATTAACCCTAGGGGTATAAGTGTATATTTATTTCTTTTGATAAAACATAGGAGAGTGTATTGAACCACGTATTTTAAAAGATTATGAGATTTGATTAAAATCCCCTTTTATTCAAGTCATGATTCAGATTTTTTTTTTTCAAATCCTCTGTTATTCAATATGGAGTTTGTATAAAATGATTAAACATCACTTGAAATCCCCTGTTATTCAATTAATAATTTATAAAAACTTGATCAAATCCAGTGTTATTGAAAGGTAAATAGTATTTTAAAAAAAAAATTGATAAGAAGATTTGAGAGTACTTTACGTTATATTTTAGTTAAAAACAACCCTTATAGAATAACATCTGTAGATATTTTATCTGAGAGAACTGAAAGAAAAAAAAACATTGCCTTGCAGTAAAAAGCCTACGACTCTTATCTCCAGGTTTCTTTAACCTAAAACTATGTGAAACCTGAACGTGTGATCTTATCACTTACACCTCGAATATTGATTCAATTGAAGAAAAGCCATCGTGGAGAACGGCCGCGGAGAGAGTGAGGGCGATGTAACATCCCGAGTTGTAATATATGGAAAGGCTTAAGAGAATTGATTTGGCTACCTATGTCACCAAAGTTGACTTACCTTTTCCGGAGCACATCCTGAAAGAACTCCAGAGTTAAGCGTGCTTGAGCTGGAGTAGTGGAAGGATGGGTGACCTATCGGGAAGTGATTCGCGATAGCGTGCGAGTGAGGCCATAGCATGGGAAAAGGTCGGGTGGTGATTGCAGGGTCATTAAACAATGATTTCGAGCCTTTAGAAAAATTAACAGACCGATCGCTAGAACGGGATGGGCCCACGGGCCGAGAGAGCGGGCGTGGGTGGCCCATTAGCCGTGGACAGGTCGGGGCGTTATAAGTGGTATCAGAGATGGTTAACCATCTCAGTTATGACCTGAGAGGCGTCTTGAGACCTGTCGTGGGGCGCAACGAGGACGTTGCGTTCTTTGAGAGGGGGTGAATTGTAACATCCCGAGTTGTGATATATGGAAAGGCTTAAGAGAATTGATTTGGCTACCTATGTCACCAAAGTTAATTTACCCTTTCCGGAGCACATCCTGAAAGAACTCTAGAGTTAAGCGTGCTTGAGCTGGAGTAGTGGAAGGATGAGTGACCTATCGGGAAGTGATTCGCGATAGCGTGCGAGTGAGGCCAAAGCATGGGAAAAGGTCGGGTGGTGATTGCAGGGTCAGTAAACAATGATTTCGAGCCTTTGGAAAAATTAACGGACCGACCGTCAGACGGGATGGGGCCCACGGGCCGAGAGAGCGGGCGTGGGTGGCCCATTAGCTGTGGGCGCCGACTCTGACCCGGGACGGCGATTTGTGGGACTCAGATTTCAACGATTTTCAATGTTTTGGGATTGGGAGTTTTAAAAAAAAAAAAGTTGACACTCTTCTGTCCAATATCTTTCGGTTAGTTGATAGTGTCTCTTACTCTTTTATTTTTGCAGGAGAAACCAGGTTTCTATTTGTTTCCTTTGTTCCGTATCTCCTGTTCTTCTTTCCTTAGTAGCTGTTGAGGTTCTCTCCGAGTTTCGTCTCGAATTCGGGACGAATTCCATTTAAGTGGAGAAGAATTGTAACGACCCGGTTTCAAGCTGGTTTAGTTTTATTTATTTTCATTGAAATAAACCGGTTTGATTGTTTAATTATTATCAAACCAAAGTTTTCCCAATCATTTTAATTGTGTACGTGTGCATATATACCTAATTATATAAAAGTCTACACATTCTCTTCTTCCTTTGGAGCCGTCAACGTCGTGGAGAGAGTGAGAGCTCAGTCACGTTTAATTTTCCTACCCATTTGACTTCTTTTCACGAGGCACTCACCACCTTTCCCTTCTCTCCATGTTCTTCTTGTGTTCACACCATCGCTGGAGAGCAAGCCATGTCCCGCCGCCGGAGTCATCATTCTTCACCTATCACCACCGGAGCTGTCGTCATGCCACTGACATAGCCTCATTGTCATGATCCATCGATGTACCATGTTTTCAGTTCAAATCAGATCCGTTCCATGGAGAACGTGAGCGGAAGGAGAAAGTGAGACGCGAGTGTTGCGTCTCGGAACCATCAATCACCGATTCTCACCGCCATGAACCGTGAGTCGCCATAGATGGAGCCAACGTCGTTGAAGCGTAAGATCTATTATCGTGATCCCAAACCGTGGTAGTTAAGTGGTCACTTCTCTATTTTTTGGCCAAAGAAGGAAGTTTCAACAACCAAGTATAGATAGAGAGAGGTGAGAGAAAATCATCTCGAGTCTCTCTCCCCCTCAACCACTCTTTTTCTCGGCCGGATCTTCGTAGCTTGCTTCTGGTGGCCGGCGGTGGTTGGTTATCGCCGGTCGCCACCCCTAAAATCGCCCCTTTATCCATCCTCAACCCTATCAAGCTCCGATTTGCCTCACCCTCTTTGCTTCATCATCTCTAGTTCTTCGTCGGGATAGCGGCCGGATCTCGACGAACCAAACCGGTCTCTGGGTGCGTACCCAGTTTCCCCGGAGTGATGGCGAGGTCATGGCTTCTCGGATCTGAACAGGAGGCGCCGTTTCGATGGTAGATCTAGGTTAGACTGTCGGGTGGATTTGGGTCAAGTTCACTTCGGAGGGTTCGCTGGAGCGTAATGCGTCGCTGCTGATGCGGCTCTAGTCAGCTTGCTGCCTCCCCTGTCTCGCTCTATCTCCGTCACCGGTCGCTTTGTTAGAACTTCCCCAATTAGATTTCCGGGTCTATATTGTAAAGGCGATTTGAGGGTTTCGCCGGGGACTTCTATTTCCGTTACTGTCTTTGTAGCAGCTACCATGGTGGTTTCTGTTGGGATCTGCTCTGTTTGATGGCTCAAGATAGCTTAGGGTTTATGCCGTTACTCTGTTTTGTCTCTGCCTCGCGATGGATCCTGAGCGATTCTCGCCTGTTGATGGGAGTTCTCCTCCTCTGTTCTCACTGCTTCAGAAGGAAATCGATCATCGCTTCCTGCCGTTTTGATACTCAGTCGCTGGTGTCTCTTGTGCTCTGCTTGTTCGACGGGACCGATGTTGAGCCGTAAATTTCTCCGCTTCCGTCGGCTCGTACTTCACCAACGCTTCATCTGCTTGCCTCTCCGTGTCGGTATGGATTCCCAGGGAGTTGGTTCATCGCATTTCCGGGGAGAGCAACGTCTAGAGTGGACTTCAAAGGATGTGGTGGCCGGACCAGGACTTTGTCAACCCTGCTTCGCCTGTCCTCCTGTCGGAGTCGCCCTCGGGACGGTCTGCGGTGCCTCGGACCGTTCTCCGGTTGTTAACCCCAATGATCTCTTCTCTTGGTGCAGGTTCCGACACCAAGCTCAAGTTGCGATCTCCTGAAGCAAGTAAGCTGCTTTGAAGATGTAAAATGCCAAGCTTTAGTCATATCCTATGGACTAAGACTAAACCTTTTTTTGTTTTAGAGAGTTTTTTTACTTTTTTTGTGGCTCTCTCTAGCATATTTGCTTTAATTAGCATCTTAGATTACCAGTTTTGATTCATCAATAACTTGTAATCTCCCTGTGTCATTACTCATCTAATGAAATTCACATGCTTAACAAAAAAAAAAGTAACCTTTGTAACACAAACTCTTATCGTGCCCTTGCATGTATTTGCATGTGTGTAGTTAACCACCAACCAACTTACTCTTGGGAGTTACTTCTCCACCACGTGCAAAGAAGGTGTAAGAAGAGTTATGAAACACGCTTCATCCAAGACCATCAATTACATGAAGTAATATTTTCAAGTCGTGAAACTCTAAACCGAGTTTAATTGGACGAGGTGTATCCATTCCCGAGGTGAGGGTCTGTTCTCGAGCTTCTCTTACACGGCTTAGTACCACGAATAAGTATAATTTATTTCTAATGTGTTTCCGTCTGCGTGAAATTGAGTCTGTCATTGCTTGTTTAGTTTGTAGGTTCTTTGCTTAAACTGAAACTAGGGTTATAGATGGTTCAACCATACTTGTTCATTTATAATTGATAATATATATATATATATATATATATATATATATATATATATAGTATATTGATGTGATTTGGATGAAAGCCGACCATGGGTGTATCGGCTGGAGACAGTACATTGGGTGTGGTGTTTGCCGCGGCACAACGTAGTCGACTTGTTGTGCCAAGGCGGGGAGGTCGATAAATCGTCTACGGGCGTGTGTTACCGAGCACTTATTCGGTGGTGTTTTTGGCCTGTTAGTGGGCAGTTTGTTTGATCTCTGGGTACTTTAGGTACCGTGTTTGCAATGTATTAGGATTAAATTATATTTATTCGGAGTATTCTGTCCGGGTCCATGGGCTTTGGGTTTAGTATCTCATACCTCACTGAGTGACTCCCCTGTTACTCACCCCTCTTTCTTCCTCATTTCAGGTGAGACAGATGAGTATATAATAATTGGACGGATTGGTGCTACTGGACTTTTTATTCGGATTTTTATTTGGGCTTTGGGTGAGTGTAATTGGGTATATGAGCTTTTATTATACGAGATCTTGTTGGTGGCCTGCTGTTCCCCGGATTGGAGGTGACGGGTGTTGAAGAACCCTAAGGAACGAACACTCAACGGTATCTGATGATATGAACTCGATCTGAAGAGATAGAGAACTGATGGATTGTTTAGTGACACAAAGGGATGCGGAAGTCCCAATGATACTACTAGAACTCTCAATGGCCGCTTGATTTGACACACAAGTCCGGCTCAAAGAAAGGGGATTCACTTGGAGATAGCCTCACCAAGGGAACAAGAATGTTCTAATCAAAGAACAAAGAAAGAACACTCAAAAATGAATAAGGAAAAATCGATTATTTCATCTCAAAGATGTGTTCTCATATTTATACAACTTGTAGTCAAAGATAATAAGTAGAATGTATGAAAAAGAGACATTGAAAATAGATAGAAGACCAGATCTAGTCAAAGCACAGAAAATAATGTTGACTGGTCGATTTGAACTCTTCGGCTACTCTTGTCCAGGTTTGGTGTAACTGATAGCACGTCCCGCGGTGAGAAGAAGTACACGGCCGGTTCGTTCTTCATGTACGGACGGGTGACTTTCATGGACTGTTCCGGGCCAAAAGGTGGCTAAGTCTTCGGACAACCTCAAGAGTCTTGCCTTAGAGAGATTTGGCTGATCAAAGTTCATGAACTGATCGAAGTGTCGGATCAGTTCATCAGAACGATCGCCGGTTCGGCCAAGACGGCTTAAGAGAGAGAGACCATGGTCGGATTTGGATTCCACTCGAACAATTTCACTTCTGGCTTGACCAATGTACTTAGCATGACGAACAGGACGAGAAAGGCGAACTTCAGTGCGGTTGATTTGACCATCTGGTCGTGGGTTATGCTGAAGCTCCAATCCGGACGAGTGCGGGTCAAGACGATACACGGCCCGAGCGGTATGTTCGGCCCGATCGATGGATTGAACCTCAGTTGCGTTGTTCCGGACGTTCTGATCCTCGTTCTGATCTGATTCCATGGACTGATCCTCGGACTGGGGCACATCATTCCCTCCTTCTTCAGAAGGATTTGACCACAAATCCGGATCATCTACAATAAAAGGGGAAAGATTAGAAACGTTAAAGCTCGAAGAAATGTCATACTTACCTTGAAGATCAAGCTGATAAGCATTGTCATTGATCTTTTTAAGGATCTGGAATGGACCATCGACCCGAGGCATAAGTTTAGACTTTCTTTCTTCTGGAAATCGCTCCTTCCTCAAGTAAACCCAAACAAGATTGCCTTCTTTGAAAATAACCTCTTTTCTTTTCTGATTGGCATATCTTTTATAGATCTCGGTCTTGGCTTCAATGTTTGCACGAACCTGTTCATGTAGCTTTTTGATAGTGTCCGCCTTCCTTTTGCCATCTGTACTAACTCTTTCACTCAAAGGTAAAGGTAAAAGATCAAGTGGACACAAAGGATTAAACCCATAAACAACTTCAAAAGGAGAAAACTTTGTAGCAGAATGCATTGCATGATTGTAAGCAAACTCAACATGTGGTAAACATTCTTCCCAAAGCCTAAGATTCTTTTTAACCAAAGATCTAAGTAGAGCAGACAAGGTTCGATTAACAACTTCAGTTTGACCATCAGTTTGCGGATGACAAGCTGTGGAAAACATCAATCTTGTTCCTAGTTTAGACCATAAGGTTTTCCAAAAATAACTAAGGAACTTAGCATCACGATTAGATACAATGGTCTTAGGCATTCCATGCAATCTAACAATCTCTCTAAAGAACAAATCAGCAACTTGTGTGGCATCATCAGTTTTATGACAAGGAATGAAATGAGACATTTTCGAAAATCTGTCAACAACAACAAAGATTGAATCTCGTCCAGACTTAGACCTTGGCAATCCTAACACGAAATCCATAGAAATCTCTACCCAAGGATGAGAAGGAATAGGAAGTGCAGAATACAAACCGTGGTTTGAAGATTTGGACTTAGACTTCTTGCACACCACACAACGGCTACATATCCGTTCCACATCTTTCATTAAGCTTGGCCAATAGAAGTGATCATGAACCGCCTTGTAAGTTTTTTTGACACCAAAGTGTCCCATAAGCCCACCTCCATGAGCTTCCCTGAGAAACAACTCCCTCAAAGAACATTGGGGCACACACAAACGGTTATCAAAGAATAAGAAACCAGAATTTTGAAAGTATTTTCCATAAGCAACCTTTGGGCATATTCGAAAAATCTCTTTAAAATCCTGATCAGAAGCATAAAGATCCTTGATAAATTCAAAACCAAGCAATTTAGTTTCAAGGGCTGAGAGAAGAGTATACCTTCGAGACAATGCATCGGCCACAACATTCTCCTTACCTTGTTTGTACTTGATCACATAAGGGAATGTCTCAATGAACTCCATCCAACGAGCATGCCTCTTGTTGAGCTTTTGCTGACCCTTAAGGTGTCTTAGAGACTGATGATCAGTGTGGATAATGAACTCCTTAGGCCAAAGATAGTGCTGCCACGTTTGAAGGGCCCTCACCAAGGCATAGAGTTCTTGATCGTATGTGGGGTAGTTGAGCATGGCTCCTCCAAGCTTCTCACTGAAATAAGCCACTGGTTTTCCTTCCTGCATCAACACAGCACCAATACCAACACCAGAAGCATCACATTCGATTTCAAAAGCTTTAGAAAAATCTGGAAGTACAAGTAAAGGGGCATGAGTCAACTTCCCTTTAAGGATTTCGAATGCTTCTTCCTGAGCTGGTCCCCATTTGAACCCCACGTTCTTCTTGATTACTTCAGTAAGAGGAGCGGCCAAGGTACTGAAGTTTTGAACAAATCGCCTATAGAAGCCGGCAAGGCCATGGAAGCTTCTTACTTCACCAATGGTGGTCGGAATCGGCCAGTCCCGGATTGCTTGGACCTTCTGCTCGTCCACTCTCAAGCCATCTGCACCTACAACAAAACCTAGAAAGACCACATGATCTGTGCCAAAAGAACACTTTCCAAGGTTAGCAAACAAATGTTCCTTTCTAAGGACTTCAAGAACAGATTTCAAGTGTTGTTTGTGCTCATCCAGGCTTTTGCTGTAAATAAGAATGTCATCAAAGTAAACCACAACAAAATGACCAATAAAAGACCTCAAGAAATGATTCATTAGGCGCATGAAAGTGCTTGGTGCATTAGTGAGACCAAAGGGCATGACAAGCCACTCATACAAACCAAGTTTTGTTTTAAAGGCCGTTTTCCATTCATCACCTTCTTTCATCCTAATCTGATGATAGCCACTTCTCAAATCTATCTTAGAAAAGTACTTAGAACCATGGAGTTCATCAAGCATATCATCAAGACGAGGGATAGGATGTCGATACTTTACCGTGATGTTGTTTATGGCCCGGCAGTCCACACACATCCTCCAGGAGCCATCCTTCTTTGGTACAAGTAGAACAGGTACGGCACAGGGACTGAGACTCTCTCTGATGTATCCCTTCTCAAGCAAGTCGTTGATCTGTTTTTCCAGCTCCTTGGTCTCGGCCGGATTGGTGCGGTAAACTGGTCGATTCGGTAGAGAGGCGCCCGGGACGAGATCGATCTGATGCTCAATGCCTCTCACCGGTGGCAATCCTTTGGAATTTTCTTCTGGAAACACATCAGAATAATCCTGCAAGATACCTAAAAACTCACTCGGAACCTCCGGTGCAAGGTCAGAAGAAGGTGAGGCCAAGAGAGACTCTTTATAAATTAGTAAGAGAAATGGCTTTTGAGAGCAAAGAGACTTCCTTACCTGACTTTCTTTGACAAAGAAGTTGGAGTTTCTGGTACTGGTCTCAGGTTTATCAGCTTTAGGGTCTTGGTCTCGGTTCTTCTTAAGTTGGACCTGGTCTTGATGGACTTCCGAAGGCGACAAAGGCACCAAGGTGATCTTCTCTCCCTTATGATCAAATGAATGCCGGTTTGTGAAACCATCATGCACTGCCTTCTTGTCAAATTGCCAAGGCCGGCCCAAGAGAACATGGCAAGCATCCATGGGAAGCACATTGCACACAACCTCATCTACATATCGGCCAATGGAGAGTGGAACCGTGACTTGCTCCTTCACATACTGTTCTCCGGCCTCATTGGGCCATTCCAACCTGAAAGGACGAGAAAGAGGCCGAGTAACAAGCCCAAGTTTCTTTACAAGGGTGTTACTAGCCACATTAGTGCAACTACCTCCAACAATGATTAAAGAACAAACTTTATCAGAAATGAGACATCTAGAGTGAAATAGATTCTCCCTTTGTTCTTTGTCATTGGATTTTGGTTGGACACTCAAGGCACGCCTAGTAACTAGTAGTGAACCATGGCTCGGCTCATCAAGAACATCCTCATCATAGATCGGATCAGAACTTTCCACAAAGGTCGAGCAAAACTCATCGATCACTCCATCGACCTCCTCATCAAAGATGGGATCAGTGGTGTCGTCCAAGACCCTCCTAGTAACAAGAAGGGGACCATGAACCGGAAAGTCAAGTGCTTCTTCCTCATCATCATCATACACTGGTTCGAGATCCTTCTTTTCTTCTTCAGATTCGACTTCTCCATTCTCCAAGAGCACCATCACCTTTTGGTTTGGACATCGGTTGGCATAGTGGCCAAGGCCATGACACCTAAAGCATTGGATGTCTCTGGTTCGTTTGGTATCCTCTTCTTTCTTTTCTTTATCAACACGAGCAGGGACATTAGTCTTAAAAACTGTATTTGTTGTGGAAGAAGGCTTACCCTTGTCTTGATAGTTTGGTTTGGAAGCAAAGGTCGGTTTAGAAGCAAAGGTCGATTTAGTGAGACCCTTTCTCTTGATTTGTTGCTCGATCAGCACCGCCTTGTGTAGCATCTGCTCCATGCTGTCATAATCTTCCAGCTCCATGCGGTCTTGTATGTCCCGGTTGAGCCCGGTAAGAAATCTGGACATGGTGGCGTCTAAGGGCTCTTCTACATCAGCCTTGATCATCAAGGTTTCCATCTCCTGGTGATAGTCCTCAACTGACTTAGAACCTTGAAGCAAACGCCTAAGTTTATGGTGTAAAACTCGGTGGTAATGGTCGGGAACAAAGCGTCTCCGCATCAGCATGGAAAGCTCATCCCATGTATCAACTGGCGCCTCACCTGCTCTCCTCCTGCTAGTCACAACTCGATCATACCAGTTAATAGCATAGCCAGTAAACTCAGCAGCAACAAGTCTAACCTTTTTAATATCAGAAAAATTTTGACAATCAAACACAAGTTCAATTTTTCTTTCCCATTCAAGAAAAGCATCCGGATCATTTTTGCCATCAAAACTTGGAATTTTCAATTTCAAACCACTCAAGCCATCATTGGTTCTTTCATTTCTACCAAAAGGATTGACATCACCTCGGTTTTGATGCCTAGGAACTTTCCATGGACGGTTGATGGATCGATCATCATCATAAGACTCTTCTCGGATTTCTAGATCGGACCGGCTGTTCCTCCTTGGATGGTCACGTCTGGTTCTGGTACGTGACTGAGTTGGACGGCCCTGAAGTTCATCAAGCCTCTGATGGATCGCCTCCAAACCTGTATTCAACAAGTTTGACATAGAATCATTGAGAGCACGCATTTGCAAGTTAGATAGTCCGGCATATGAGTTTCCGGGTCGGTTTCTTTCTTCTTCACTATCCATGGCTACCTGAAAACTTAGACAAGGTAAAGTTAGATTAAAACCCTCTCACACTCAGGTGTTTGTCCTTGCCCACACGCGTGTTTCACTCAATTTGGTAATCACTCAAGAGAGTTTCCCTCAAAGTTCTAAGAGAACAAACTAGATATCCC
Source organism: Brassica napus (assembly GCF_020379485.1). Classification (NCBI taxonomy): domain Eukaryota; kingdom Viridiplantae; phylum Streptophyta; class Magnoliopsida; order Brassicales; family Brassicaceae; genus Brassica; species Brassica napus. The sequence continues at coordinate 30,109,441 of NC_063452.1, forward strand.
AAAATGAGAATCCCAAGTGAAACACCCAAGAGACAAGATAGAAAGATAAGAGATTTAACAAAGGGAATCCGTATTAACCACCTCCAAGACCGGATTTCTTCTCGGCCAGCAGGATTACTCTTCTACCACCAAACCACAATCGAAAACTTTTGATATCTTTTCTTTCTTTTTTTTTTTTTTGATTAGATCTTTTTTTATATATATATATGGATGGTAAAGAGGGGCCCGGATTCAAAGATAGATAGAAGAAGAATTTCTTCTTTTTTTTTTATGAAGAAAATGATAGATGAGAAAGATGGAATGAGAAGAGATACCGGAAGAGTGGCTCTGATACCACTTGAAGAACCCTAAGGAACGAACACTCAACGGTATCTGATGATATGAACTCGATCTGAAGAGATAGAGAACTGATGGATTGTTTAGTGACACAAAGGGATGCGGAAGTCCCAATGATACTACTAGAATTCTCAATGGCCGCTTAATTTGACACACAAGTCCGGCTCAAAGAAAGGGGATTCACTTGGAGATAGCCTCACCAAGGGAACAAGAATGTTCTAATCAAAGAACAAAGAAAGAACACTCAAAAATGAATAAGGAAAAATCGATTATTTCATCTCAAAGATGTGTTCTCATACTTATACAACTTGTAGTCAAAGATAATAAGTAGAATGTATGAAAAAGAGACATAGAAAATAGATAGAAGACCAGATCTAGTCAAAGCACAGAAAATAATGCTTACTGGTCGATTTGAACTCTTCGGCTACTCTTGTCCAGGTTCGGTGTAACTGATAGCACGTCCCGCGGTGAGAAGAAGTACACGGCCGGTTCGTTCTTCATGTACGGACGGGTGACTTTCATGGACTGTTCCGGGCCAAAAGGTGGCTAAGTCTTCGGACAACCTCAAGAGTCTTGCCTTAGAGAGATTTGGCTGATCAAAGTTCATGAACTGATCGAAGTGTCGGATCAGTTCATCAGAACGATCGCCGGTTCGGCCAAGACGGCTTAAGAGAGAGAGACCATGGTCGGATTTGGATTCCACTCGAACAACTTCACTTCTGGCTTGACCAATGGACTTAGCATGACGAACAGGACGGGAAAGGCGAACTTCAGTGCGGTTGATTTGACCATCTGGTCGTGGGTTATGCTGAAGCTCCAATCCGGACTAGTGCGGGTCAAGACGATACACGGCCCGAGCGGTATGTTCGGCCCGATCGATGGATTGAACCTCAGTTGCGTTGTTCCGGACGTTCTGATCCTCGTTCTGATCTGATTCCATGGACTGATCCTCGGACTGGGGCACATCAGGTGTTATAAGTGGTATCAGAGCTGGTTAGCCATCTCAGTTCTGACCTGAGAGGCGTCTTGAGACCTGTCGTGGGGCGCAACGAGGACGTTGCGTTCTTTGAGAGGGGTTGAATTGTAACATCCCGAGTTGTGATATATGGAAAGGCTTAAGAGAATTGATTTGGCTACCTATGTCACCAAAGTTGACTTACCTTTTCCGGAGCACATCCTGAAAGAACTCCAGAGTTAAGCGTGCTTGAGCTGGAGTAGTGGAAGGATGAGTGACCTATCGGGAAGTGATTCGCGATAGCGTGCGAGTGAGGCCAAAGCATGGGAAAAGGTTGGGTGGTGATTGCAAGGTCAGTAAACAATGATTTCGAGCCTTTAGAAAAATTAACGAACCGATCGCTGGAACCGGATGGCCCACGGGCCGAGAGAGCGGGCGTGTGTGGCCCATTAGCCGTGGACAGGTCGGGGCGTTATAGGCGAGTTCATGGGTCTATGTCGCAGTTGCTTCTTTTTTTTAATGAATCGCAGTTGCTTCTTATAACACTAGCTTTGTCCCCTCTTATCTCCAGAACCTGAAGAAACAACACCAGAGCCAGCCATAGATTGTAGAAAGACATGAAAACAACTAATCAAGAACCAAGATTGTCAAATACCTCTAGTCTAGAGTCAAGAGCACCACTGGACATTCCCACATCAACTCTCCATATGCCGCAACGTGTTCACTAACAAGGAAAAAAGAACATATTTCATTACAGTTTTTCTACAGAATCTTCTATTTAAGATATTTGGGAATGAGTTTAAAAAAAGGAACCAGGTTACGCCTGATAACTGAGAGTATGTCCTACCACCATCGCCTTGGCACCAACAGCTTCAAGACAATTCAAGCTGATGATGATATAACAGTTTTCAGGACTGTGGTGACTTGAATTTAACTTGCCTGTTCAATTGATAGTCATCCTGATCAGAGGTCTCTCTTGAGTAAAGTATGCTCCAAACCACACTGTCATATCCCCGAGTTGAAATGAATGGCATCTCAGGACTGTCTTCATCGTTACTAGAGCTCGTCATCCAAGCAGAGACTTCTCTGTTTATCCTCTCTACGCCTTATGCAACTGTACAAGTACATCACAAGAAAAAGAGTTCAAATCCAAAAGAAAAATTGTATCTGGACGCTGGACTGATAACTCGATTACGGGCCAACCCACTTACAGTTTCCAACGACTTAAATACAGAACTTTAGATGACTCAGAGAAAGCACAGAAAATATAAGTACCTTCACTATATTCCATGATCTCAATAGGTTTGAGAACTCTCCCTATCTTGTTTCCACTGCCTTGACTCGAAAATATAATTCTTAAATGCTTTGTCCCAGTCTTGTGCATAGTCCTCCAAGTAGTCAAAAATATCTATACACTCATCAAATGCTCTTGTATCTACTTATATGAAATCCCCTTCAACGTTCATCGTCTCATGGTTCCCATTAAACTTTAATATTGGACAATATATTGTAAAGTGTTAGTCCTATCTTTCTCTGTGCTTTCTGTAACACATGTCAAATTCAAATGTGATGATAGCATTCAAACCTGGAAAACAGCTACACCGTTAGCTTTGGCCTGTTCATTAAGTAACCTCAATAAGGAGATATTTCAATTTCATCCAGCCACGATCCAATATATCTCCTACCTGAACTACTTACTGTAATTTTCATGTATCAGTTTCACATAAGTTGGTACTTAGAAATGTGAAGTAGTGTGACTGTATAAGCCAAATCTAATAATCTTAAACATCATGACAACAATTTAGAAACAGATTGATTGGAACAGGTTGCTTTCACGACAAGCATAGTATATTGTAATATATGTCAATGGCGAAGTTTGATTTCTTTATGCATATTCATAGTGATTAGGTAGATAAACCCGCTAGAAGAAAAATATATTGACCAAAACTAATATTTCATGTTTCAAATCACCTAAACAACTTTAAAATCTATACAAGGTATCTTATCAAATCACCTAAGATTTTTATTTGTATTTTTAAAATTTCATCAAAATCACCCAAATAACATCAAAACTCACCTAAATCCCATTAAAATTAAAACACCCTAAAAGCTTCCAAAACCCTTGATTCAATAAATAAGTCTATTTTGATCATTTTTATTTTTAATGTCTATATTTGTGACAAAAACTTTTTTTAGGTCAATCTTCGGAATTTCTCGTGACATTACGTAATCAGAATTAACCAGTTTCTGATAAATACACAACTCATCCATATTCACATTTCTTATAACAAAGTAAATAATAAAAATAAGTCTAATTTATAATGATATATATATCTGTATTCTCCGCCTTGTGCTATAAATTATTGTACAATGGAAGAATCAATAAGGCTAAGAAGATTATAACGTTCACCATGTTCTAGGTTTAGAAAATATATAGTGGAAGCACTCTAACCTATTGGTTAAGGTTTAAAGGTTTCTACATCCAAGTCTGGGGTTCAAATACCAGACTATGCAATTTCTTGCAGATTATAGGATGCGAAGCTTTCGGAGGTTCCAGAGTACTGTAAGCAGAGCCGTTCGTTGTGGTCGCCTGTTGTGGTGAGAGTCTGTCCATCGAGGATGTCGTACATGCAGAACCGTCCGTGGTTTCAAGTGTTTCGGGGAGAGCTTCATCGTGGAATCATTATTCGTGGAGCTGTTCATCAATATCGCATATGTTGCAGGTAGTTGATCATCATATGTAATAGATTTAGAGATTATATGATGATGTAATGTGTTACCCAGCATTAAAAAAAGAGTAAATAATAAAAATTACCGTGCAGTCTTACCAATAAACCACTACATCCGTACGGTTGTATAAATGATCAGTTCCATCACGAAAGCTCTTTTTTTCTTGGAACTATAATAATAAAATAGCGATGCTATATAATATGACAACGCCAGTTAATTGACTAATCCATATGTCTTCCTAATTAATTTCACAATTTGAAATCCTCTCCCCCCACCCCTCCCAAGTTATTGTTCTTATTACGTAAAGAATGTTATATACTGAACTAGATAGATAAAAACTCTAGAATACAATTCATGAGAGCATGTTTTTCTTGTTCCAACTATCTCATGAAGCTATATCATGTTTTTGAGCTGAAAATACATGGGACTTAGTTCTAAGAAAAAGTGTTGTTATGTATGAAAAGAAATCAGAATAGTGTTTTTATATACCTCTTTAATTGATAAGTATTTAAAATTGTGCTGCCTAATTATTATTCTATCCACCCAAAAGGCACCAAACTCTTATTTTGTAGTATTGTTTTCCGAACATCGAATCGCACCGGACGTTTTCATACCAACCACCGAAATACCAAATCTCATTCATTGTTTTTTTTTTCTGTTAAGGTGTTGGCAAATGTGGAAAACGGTGAAACATAAAACAGTAAAAATGAAAAAGATAAAGCGCAGAGCACATATCCGAATAGTAACTACGGTTTTGTTAATATAAAGTGTAGAACTAAAATACGGCAAGGTATACGTGTAACTACGGTGTATGCTACATGATAAATGTAATTTTGATAAAATAAGTGGTGCAGAATAATTTAAATTGGTAAAAAAATATTTGGTGGTTTTATTAGATAAATATTTAAAATAGTATAATCTTTAGAAATATTTTATAAATTTAAAGTTTTTACAATAATGTGATTTTTTATAGAAAAAAAATTAATTTTTTTGCTCTTAAGTGTTATTTTTGGAAAAATATCTTTTAGTGTTATCATATAATATTTTTCTTATGATTTTTCTGTTTTATATTTTTCTTTGTTTAGGTTGGTTTTTTTGTTTGCGATTAAAATATTTAAATTAGTTATAAATATGATACAGAATAAATATAATCAAAGATTTAATTAAATGTTTAGTTAAGTTGATAAATAAGTTTTTGGTTATAATTATATGAATAAATACAATTTAAATTTAAATATTTGAATCATTAAAGTAATATGAAAACTATTTAAAACACTGTTTGAATAATATACAGAAATACATAAATATACGGTGTAGTGACCAAAATTTTATGTCACACGTAAGTAACAGTTTCGTCATAATAATGTGATTAGTTAAATTGTGGTTATTTTGTCACAAATAGTAACACACTATTGTGACCGAATAAGGGGTGTTTTTCAAAACCAACCCACAATTTCTAGTCAAACTCAAAATCAACTTCTTTTTTTTTGTTATTACTATTCATCAATAAAATTTTCATACTATCCCTATATTTTTGAATTATTCACAAAATTGCCATTTTTATTTAATTTTTTATTAATTTCAAAATTAACAAAAAACCAAATACACCCTAACCATTTCTTCTTATTTACAAAAATGTCATCATCATCAATTTTTCCAACCACTATGAACCACCATTTTTGAGCTCTAAAGCTCAAGAATTCAATTTTCAACCACTTTTTTTTTTCATTATAACCCAAAAAACTTCATTTCCTCTCATCTCCTATACATTTCCATCTAAAAAACTCTCATAACTTTCATTTTCATAATCACAAACTTCATATTTTCGAGTTTCTTCATTAGTGAATAGTCAAAGATGTTTCTTTTTGCTCATATTTGGAGTTTGGACGGTTGAAAAGGTTGGAAACGAGCTTTACACAGGAAAAATGTAACTATTTACATGGTTTTCGTTCTTTTTTAGATCTGTGTCGCGACGGTAGACTGCTTTGTATGTTTACGCCTCCGTGGAGACTTACGATGCAGACTATTTGTCAACGCACGGGTTAGTTTTGCAATTGACTAAACAAATTTTTTTTCTAACGCAGACTTCCCCAGTAGTCTCCGTCTTTACCTTTGACAACAAAAATAAAACTTTCGGTAGACTTACTAAGACGTCTACCTAAAAGAGGTTAGTTTTTCATTTGACCGAAGTTTTGACTTTTCAAAATAGACTTCAACGGAAGTCTACAAAATGTAGACTGCCAACAAAGTCTATAAAAGGTCAGTTCTGCATTTGACCAAAACTTTGACTTCGTTGAATAGGTTAGTTTTGTATTTGACCAAAAAGTTTAAAAAGCAATCAAAAATTTATTAAATTGTAGACTTCATATGCAGTCTTCTTATCTTAGAAAAAAAAAATGTAGACTGCATATAAAGTCTACTTTTTTTATTTTGGTCAAATGCAAAACCAACCCGTCGGATTTGAGAGTAGACTTCACAAGAAGTCTACAAACCCGTAGACGTTCATTTAAATCTACTGATTGAAAGTCAAACTTGGTCAATTGCAAAACTAACCTCTTTCAAAAAAATTCAAACATGTATACTGCATATGAAGTCTGGTTCTGAAAGTCAAATCTTGAATGAATTCTAGTCAATTGCAAAAACTAACCTTTTTAAATTGTAGACTGAAATGAAAGTCTACATGTGCAAAATCACAGCTTTTTTTCAACTATAGAAAGCAACCCGTAAAATGGTCAATTGCAAAAACCAACCCAAAGAGTAGACCTATTTGACAGTCTACGTTTGTAAACTGAAACGAACGTCTAGATCTTCAGAGACTGAATATTAAGTCTGCATAGAAAAATCTATAAAAATGTGAATTTGTGTATTATTCATTAAGTTTTTTTTAGTTTTTTTTGTTTGACAGTGTGTGTTAGTTAATCCTAATGGGTTTGAGTGATTTTGAAAAAAAAAAGTTTTATAATTATGAAAGTGTAATTCATTTGATTTGACAATATTGTTAGCTAATAATTGTAGACGTATTTGTAAGTCTTCGTTTATAGTTTTATGAAACATGAAATATTTCTTTGCTGATTATGTAAACCTGTATTTTTTTGCAGGAAATGGCTCAAATACCTGTTGTATACGGAGAATGGGTGGTGAAAGGCTCTTTGTGGGAGTTTGTGGTCAATAATCGGAAATGAGGGATAATGTTTCTTATGTCGGGTGGTTTTACACATGGTGAACTTCTTGAAATGGCACTAGATGATTATGGTATGGACAAGAAAATCGAGAAGGTGGTGCTAACATATTCCTTATCAGATGTCATTTTACAACAAATGGCTCCGGATACTCCTCCTATGCATGTCACGAATGATAGACAAGTGCGGAACTTGATCGAGTTAGCTAAGACACACTTTGTACGCCTTTGTGTATCAAGTCAGAGCCAACTAGAAATTTCTGGTGTTAGATAATAAGTGTAGACGTCTTTGTAAATCTACAAAGGTAGACTGCAGTTGAAGTCTACGTCGTAAATTCTATTAAAAGTGTAATTGTGTATTATTCATCATATTTTTCATGATTTAATTATTTTACAGTGTATGTTAGTAATTTAATGGTCTTGGGTGAATTTCAAAAGTTAATGTGTTATAATTATACACTTGGAACTTATTGCAAAAAAATTTGATTAGTTTTACTCTTGAAACTTTTTGAGAATTTTGTATAGATTTTCTTCTTCTCACATGTGTGTTAGTTATTATTTTAGCCTATGGTGGTTTTACTTGTTTGGTTGATTAGATCTTGTGAAAAAATTGATATCTAACAAAAAATTAATAATATCATACAAGTGAAACACAACTAAAAATGAATACAATCTTTATAGATTATGCATTAAACAATTATTTAAAAATTAATATTTTATTATGAGAAATTATTACAGAGCAATATATTAAAAAATATTCTTGAGTATGTTTGATTTTTCATAATCTTGATGCCTCAAATAAAGTCTTGAAAAAAATACCTGCAAAATAAGATAGAGTTATGACAAAAACATAAGATAAAAATATAAATCATATTTTAGTAGACTTTTTATTAAGTCTACGTAAAGTTTTCATATCTAAAAGTGTACATTTAGAAAATTTGAAAATATTCTGTTCCGGAAGATATTTCAAAAATAGTTTTTTTGTCATCCTTGTAACAAAGCAAAAACATAAAGTATGAATCTTTACATTTAGTTCATTATAAACACAAAATATCTTATAATGAATATATGTAAAGCTTACATTTTTAGGAAGATGATTTTAAAACTTTGGAAGAGAATACCTGCAAAAAAAAAGATTAAAAATTAAAATCATATTTTGAATAAGCTTCTAATGAAATATGCTTAAAATTCAAGGTTTGTAGACTTCTTTTCAAGTCTACCAGCCCTAACTTTTAAGTAGACTTCATTTGAAGTCTACTCTATCAAAAAAAAAAATTAGATCTGAAATAAGTTAAATTCTAAAAAACTTTTAAAAATATAATTTAATAGATAAAATAGTAATTATTAAAGACATAGAATTTGAATATGTAACTTTATTTTAATATAAATACTAGAACACATATTTAAAATCTATAGATGTAAACCTTACATTTTTGGGAAGAGAAGAAAACAACTATGGAAAAAAATAACTGCAACACAAGATAAAATTATTAAAAAACATAGAAAAGAATTAAAGTCATATTTTTGTAGGCTTCCAATGAAGTCTGCTTAAACTTTGTGGTTTAGTAAACTTCATATGAAGTCTACTAGCTTTAGTAAACTTCTTTGGAAGTCTACACTGTCTGATAATTTTCAGATCTGAAAAAATCTATACATTTTGAAATTTGAAAATAATTTTAAATCTGAAAATACTTTTCAAAATAGAATTTATAAGATAAACTAGTAGCAAATTAATGCACAGAGCTTGATCTATAAATTTATTTGAATATAAACATATAAATACATATTTAAAATCTATTAATCTAAAACTTACATTTTTAGAGGAGAAATGAAATCCATGAGTGATAATACCTACAAAAAAGATAATATTGTTAGAAATAAATAACATAAAAATATACATTTAAAATTTATAGATCTAAAACTTACATTTTTTAAAGGAGAAGATGAAAACCATGAATCATAATATCTAAAATGACAAGATAACATTGTGAGAAAGACTTGAAAAAATTTTAGAGAGAAAGAAGAGAAATGAGAGAGTTTTTGAAAGAATTGAGAGAATTTTAGGGAGAAGGAAGAGAGTTTTAGAGACAAGGGAGAGAATTTTAAAAACTTGTGCAGCCACTTTAGAGAGAGACTGTATTAATTTTGTTTATATAGGGAGACAAAAATGTAACTAGGTTAAAATTTACGATTGCTGTAGACTTCTTTTGAAGTCTAATAAAATTAAAATTTTGGAGTAGATTTTACTATAACATAGTAGACTTTTTTAGAAGTCTACTATAATAATTTCATTATTGTTGCTTATTCTTTATTATTTTAATAATTTTAATATATGATTTACTAAATTTATTTTTTTATTTTTTAATAGTTATAGTTTATGATTTCATTTTCTTATTTTTAAGGAACTTAACTTAGTTTAAATATAATAACTTTTTGTAAAAAAATTTGAAAAATATAGACTAAAAAGATGTCTTCAAATAAATAGACTTTATTGTAGGTCTACGATACCCTAAACCACAAATTTCAAACTCTAAATGTTTTGCTTGATAATCAAAAAGTCTCAATTATACAAAATATAAACTACTAAACATTAATATGCAGATTTAAGTTAATAAAACAAAATCAAAACAAAATCTAAAATCTAACCCTATGAAATCAACCACTAAAAGACATAACATGTTAGAACCTTTTGTTTCTAAACTATGAACATTGTCTAACACATGATAACCAAATTAGTATATATTCTTCAAAATTGTTCAATTATATGAAATTTTAATTTATTTACTTCATATTATCCGTTATATTGATGATTAGTTAAAAATATCACAATAATTATTTTTATACATTTTCAAAATTAAATTATTAGATCAAATTAGAGTGTAGACTCCAAAATAAGTCTAAAAGGTAGACTTCGTATAAAATCTATATATATGTAGACTTCTTTTATTACGTGTAGACTTCCGAAGGATAAAAACGTAAAATATATTTTGGTTTTTTTGTTTGGTCATAAGGGTTAAATAGTACTTTCATTATCCCTTTAGGTTGGCTTTGCATTTGACTGAAAGTGGGATACACTTTTAAGTTTGACTTGAATATTTAGGTTGTTTTTAGCAAATGTCCCCCGAATAAGAGGCGTAACAACTTCTTCATATGCAAAGGAGGTGGAGCTGAGACATAAGACTTTATTTAATTGGTCAAGTCAGAGTTCAAAAGGGTTATATATTGATTCAAGAGGCAGAAAATACAAAAAGGTTGCTTGAGGGAACATAAAAGCTTCAAAAAGCAGGGACCAGAGTATACACATGTCTAAATCTACGCAAAACTTTGGACCAAAGATGTGTTGGGTTTGTGGCAGTGAAAGTCACTGGAGAAAGGACTTCCCTAAGAGAAAGAAAGGTGAATGGGGATCACGTATGGGAGATTCAGAAAAATCTTGTGGTGAAGCTTCCAAAGCATGTTGCTCTAACAACGAGCATACATGACACCAAGGATGAGTGGGTTCTAGACTCGGGGCGTACATTTTTACAATCCCGAAGAAGGAGTTACCGTCGAACCTGAAATAAAGTGCTAATGGGCACACTGAGGAAATGGGGAGTATTACCATCGATAATGAAGACAGGACTGTTGTCACTTTGAACAATGTGAGGTACATGACATATATGGGGAGAAATCTCCTTTCATATGGTCAACTCGAGCAATCATGGTGCAAGTACTCAGATGGAGACTTTCTGGTTCAGTTTAAAAAGAAAACAAAGTATCAACATGGCCTCTTTTATCTAAAGGTCAAATCTTCGTCAAGTCAATATAGCAAAGGGCTCGACAGAACTAGAAAAACGATGGCACTCTAGACTTGCACATACGAGTCAATCATCGATGGAAGCTTTAGTAAGGAAAGATTATTTGAGCAAGGATGAAGTAATGGGTATAGGGTTCTCCAAGGCGTGAGCGATGGGGAAGTTTCATAAGAAAATCTTCTCGACTGCTAGAACACGACAAAGGAAATATTAGGCTATGTTCACTCAGATTTGTGAGAAAGTTCTAATGTGACACAAAACGTATCAGGATACCGATATTTTTTTGATATTGATAGATGATTTTTCCAAAACCGTTTGATATATTTCCTAAAAAAAAATGATGAGTCATTTTAGAAAATTGTTGATGGTAATGTACTGGTTGAGAACCAGACTGAGAAAAGGTTGAGGTTTCGAACAACGGATAACAAGTTGGACTTCTGTAACAAGCAGTTTGATCATCTATGTAGAGAAACATGTGTAAAGCAGCACAAGATATTTTTTAATGACCCGACCGCCCACGGCTAATGGGACACCCACGCTCGCTCACTCGGCCCGTTGGTTCCATCCCATCCGACAAACGGTGCGTTAATTTTTCCAAAGGCTCAAAATCATTTTACTGACCCTGCAATCACCACATGACATTTTTCCGTGCTTTGGTCTCACTCACACAGTATCGCGAATCATTTCTCCATAGGTCACCCATCCTTTCACTACTCCAGTTCAAGTACGCTTAACCCTGGAGTTTTAAACAGATGTATGACGAAAAATTTAAGTGCACTTTGGTGACATACGTAGCCAAATCAATTCTCTTAAGCCTTTCCATATACCACAAACTGGGATGTTACAATTCACACTCTCTCAAAGAACGAAACGCCCTCGTTGCGCCCAAGATCGTTACCCATGTTAGTGTGATCCCTCACTGAACACTTTTCTGGGTTCAGCTCTGTTAGCACTTGTAATGCCCCGACCACCCAGGATAATGGGTCATCCACACCCGCTCACTCGGCCTATGGGCCCCATCACATCCGATGGACGGTGCGTTAATTTTCCAAAGGCTCGAAATCATTTTACTGACCATACAATCACCACATGAGCTTTCCCCGTGCTTTAGCCTCACTCACACAGTATCATGAATTACTTCTAGATAGGTCACCCATCATTTTACTACTATAGTTCAAGCACGCTTAACCTGGAGTTCTAAACGAATGTGTGACGGAAAAAGTAAATGCACATGTAGCCAAATCAATTCTCTTAAACTTTTCCATATACTACATATCAGAATGTTACAATCTCTTTATACACTGCAGTAAAATGGGACTTCAGAGAGAGTGACCAGGTAAGTTATGGACAAAGTGAGAAGTATGCTTTCAGAAACATGATCAAAAGGTGAGTTTTGGGCGTAAACTGCTTCCACAACAGTGTATATCATCAACATGTCACCAGCCAAAGTTCTTGATATGGAAGTTCCAAAAGCAGTTTGGACTGGAGGCATCCAGAGTATGATCACATGGGAAGGTTTGGCTGTATAGCCTTTGTTCACACCATAAGATATTCACACCATAAGATATAAGATCAGTCATTAGACAACAAAAGGAATCTTCTTAAATTATGCTTAAGGTACAAAGGGTTATCAAGTGTGGCTGCTGGATGAACAAAAGGTGGTTATCAGTAAGGATGTTGTATTTCACGAGGTTTGTTTGTTCATAGATTTAGAAAAAGGAGACAACAGTCTATGGGAAACAGAGGTTACAAATTTTAAGAAGAAGGTTACATTCAGAAGCAATTTGGAAAAAGTCTTCTCGGAGAAAAATAAAACTGGAGAAAGTTCTACTTCGGGTGGAGGCATAAACTAGCATATGAGTCAGGGGAAGAAGACGAGCCAGTCTCATCAGATCTGGCACCGGCCCAAATAAAAATCCATAAAACAAAAGATGAAGCTCATAGCTAAGAGGAAAACAAAGAAAAAAGACTAAAAACTTTCTCACAAAGCTGGAAAATCTAGAGGCCAGAGAGACGGATAACATATATGAGAAAATGTTTTTGAAAAATACAGAAAGATAGAAAAACAACATAAACTAATTACTGTGTAAATTTTCTTCTTTTACTTTTGTAGTAAGACCGATGAAATACCAAAACGGCTTAATTTCATTTTCAACAAAACACCAAAAATGCACCATCCCAACCAAATTTGATTTTTTTTGTGAATAGTATTACACCAAATTTGGTGTAATACTATTCATCAAGTCAAATATAAAATAATATATTTTAATACTTTTCATTTAATTATGCTGATTTTTATTATTAATTGGCTATAATTTATAGTCAATATAAATATAACATAATATTTTTATTTTTATTTTCACATTACTATAGATCGCTGAAAAAAAAAGGGCAAATCTCCAAAATAGCACATTTCTAAGTTTATGTCACAAAAATAACCTTCAAAAACTAAAATGACCAAAATAGCATTTTATCTTTTGAAAAATTTACATTTTTTTTATTTTTCAAAATTTGAAATCTTATCCCAAAACCCAACTCCCCAACTCTAAACTCTAAACCCTAAACCCTAAACCCTAAACCCTAAACCCCAACCCTTAACTCTAAACCGTAAACCCTAAACTCTAAACCCTAAATCCCACCCCTAAACTCTAAATCATAAACCCTAAACTCTAAACCCTAAACCCTAAATCATAAACCTCACCTCTTAACTCTAAACCCTAATGTCTAAATTAATTTACCATTGGGGTATAAGTGTATATTTATCTCTTTTAATAAAACATTAAATGTTATTTTGATCATTTTTATTCTTAAAGGTTATATTAGTGACAAAAACTTTTTTAGTACTATTCTAGTCATTTTCTAAAAAAAAAACATTACTATACATAAAAAATTGTTATTATTTTTAATTAACGATATAACTAACTGAATATTATTCACATTAATAAAGTACAAAAATAAGGAGAGATGAACCAAAAATAAAGCTGAAGCAGATAATTATTACTTTTTACATGTTTACATTCGATAAACTTTTGTGAATATATGAGCGTTTCTTTGTCGGTGGGGGGTGATCAGGTTTTTGTAGCGGGTTCATGTCCTCACCTCCGTCTGATCTTTCAGCTGTGGCTAGTTGTCAGCGTTAACAGGGGCCTCTTGCGGGTTCTTCGATGAAGGTGATGAAACTTGTTCTGCAAAGGAAAACTCAAATATTCACAATTAGTTTTGACATTTTCTTCTTTTGAGCTTTTAGAACTAGTACTCTCTCTCTCTCTCTCTCAAGTAAAGAAAACACCCAATAACTTATATGACACCGTCTTGCTTTCTGTACTGGGCCTCTTTCATTTCACCTAAACCCAATACCTATACTCCACCTTTGAACATATCATAGCCCAATAAACTCAACCCGACTCTATCGCTTTCGGTTCAAATTCCAAACCCATTTCCTAATGAATCTCGAACCAACATCTCACAGTATGGAATGAAATTGAATATTCATTTCACCAATTCCACAAAAAAAAACGAAATTTAAAGAAAATTATTCCATTGCAATTTTGATCACGAATGAATGGCATAGATGTACTTCTTTTTTTCTCTATATTCCATTCATCTTATTTTTTTTTCTTTATATTTCACCAATTCTATTTTTTTATATACCGTTACAGTCACTATGATTTGAGATTTATCGGAGATATGTACACAATTAGGAATTAATTAGTTGCCACTTGTTTAGCGTGCATATTCAAGAATAAAATTGCAAAAAAACTACCTTTTTCGAGGAAATCTTTTATCTATTATTAATACTAGAGCTCTTAACCGCACTACGTGCGGTTTATATTTTCTAATTGTATAAAATTTGAAAAAATATTTTTATATTGGATTTGTTTGAAAAAAATTCTTTGTTTATTTCTTTTGGAAAATTAACATTTAAATACTTATATACATTGACTAAATTATACAATCTGAAGTTTTATTCATTTTTTCTCTTTAAAACAATAATATTAATATATACACAATATCTTACTCTTGAAAAATAATAATAACAAAGCATTTATATTATTGATTTAGTTCGGAGATTTTCTTTGTTCTCTGTTTTTTCATATAGTCTCTTTCCCCTATTATTCTGCTTATTTTCTTTTTAATTAAATAAATCCAAAAGCTAGTTTCAGATATCTTCAACTCCTAAGCTTTAAACTAACCCAATAAAAATAATATGTATGCCCGGCTAGCATAAACAATAAGAAGTTGCATCGTAGAAAAAAAGTTCAAAATCATAAATTGAGTATAACAAAATTTAGTTATAAAATATTGACTTAAGATAGAAGGCTAGATAGATCGTATGAGGGTATGAATTATGCTTGCAAAGTATGTAAGTTCTCGGTTTATATAAATTTCATATTTTTTATAGGTTCAATTATATTCAGTTTGTAGTTATTGTTGTCTTCAATTCTTTTCATATTTATATTTTTATAGGTTCAATTATATTCAGTTTTTAGTTATTGTTCTCAGGATTGCTGACCTTGCTGTTATACCGGTTGAGACCTCTTTCGTCCAAATGTTTATTGTATTATTTTCAGCCGGGTTAAAATATTACTATATATTTGGATTAATAACATTCAGTCATCAAATTTATCTCTCTTAAATAAATAACAGTTAAAATTTCATAAATACATTACTATCTATATTGTTTTAATATATTATAACTTTTATCATATAAAATTGATAAATAACCTAATGTGTGGGGTATATGTTAGGGGGTAAACTTATGATAAGGGTTGTTTCCATATCTAGAGTTTTATATACATTAAAACTACAAATTAAAATATTTTATTAGTTTATAGAATTCTAGTTTTTAGGATTTTATAGATTTACATATTTTGAATTATATATTTATCCCAAAAAAATTAAAGTATATTTATTAATTAAATTTTACAAATGCAAATTTCATGTTATTTTATTCCACCAGTTGATGTATTGAAATTATGTAGCTGAATGTTCCCTTTTTTGGTAAGAAAATTAAAATATAGTTGAGTAATTATGTAACTAATTAAAAAACAATAAATTCATGAAAGGTAATAATACTGTTACCAAACAATATAATAAATAAATTTGTGTCCATGCCATATAAAACATTAAATTTCAATTTTTAGTCATTTTCTTATTAATCTTGATACAAATTATTTGATAAATTTTAAATTTATAAAAACAATTTTTCAGGTTTTAATACCAAAAAATATGAAATAAATTAAGTTAATATATTAATTTAGTTGTATTTTCACATATATTAAACACATTCATTTAAACATAACAAAATTTCATTTAAATAAAGACTGTATATAAAAAGATGTTAAAATGAATAAATTGACATTTAAATTTATAATATATTTGATATCAGTTTTTTAAATAAAATATAAATTAACAAACATTTTATTACAAAATAAAATAATATCTTATATATAAATTTTATATTTTATGTAAATACAAAGACATAAAATTATATAATAATATCATATACCCAAAAAATTATATTTTTATTAAATTATATTTAAAAAAATATATTTCCGTCTTTTTAAAGTGTGAGTTATAATTTGATTGTAGTTAACTATGGGTTGAACTGTTGTATTTGATATTTGAGTGGATGTGGCTGTATTTTAAAATTAGAAATTAACTTGTTTGAATTAATACTTCATGATTTTTTTGTGAAAAGTAAAGGCTAATTTTTAATAATAAAAATAGGATCACCTAAAGGTTCATAATACAAAGAAAAAGTGATCGGCCGAACGGCTCAGGCCTCACTTTGTTCTCATAGTTATATATCATGTAGTAATTTAAAAAAAAAAATAAGCCAAACTTGATCAAAATACGGTCATAATATCACATCGTTAAAACCGGCGTCTTTAGCATATACAATGAATATTGTGTTCCAGAGATTAGAATTTGACAAAGGGTTTTGACCTATGTTGCACCGGGACGGATACGGGGACAGATACGGGTAAGGAAACGGGGACGGGAAACGGTAAAACTAAAAAATTATGGGTACGGGTACGGCAAATATATATATGTTAAAAATATATATATGCTATCCATAATGGACAAAATAAGAAAAGATTACACCAAAATCTTAACATAAAAATAATTCAATATATTATTTTTAAATAATAATAATAAAAACAATAATTAAACATTTTTTAATCAAAATTTGGTTCATCTAATTAAAGTTCATAAACTTAGAAACAAGATTGAAAGTTAAAAATACAGTTTAAATTTTACTTCCTTTTATTTTTTGGAAAAAGGTAAATTAATTAGCTTAAGATACAATAATATCGAAGAAAATTCATTTCAAATATTCCATAAATGAACTACCACGTCCCCAAAGTGTCCCCGTGCTGTTTCTATGGTGTTTCCGTCCCGGAAACGTTTCCTGTACGGGTACGTGAACCAAACTGCCGTCCCCGTGCTTCATACGTTTTGACACACACAGAAACACATCATTGACAAAGGAAACAAACCTTCACATATGTTTGAACATCATGGAGATCATATCTTCTCTGTTTGATGTACTCTGAAAATTCAGGAGATGGAACTTTTAAGCTCCTGCAGCAGTCGCTGATGAGCCTGGTTTAAGCCACGTGAAGAAAGTGCTGAAGAAAGCATGTTTGTCCTGTTAAAAGAGAGAGAGAGAGAGAGGGAGAGGGAGAGAGAGAGAGAGAGAGAGAGAGAGGGAGGGAGGGAGAGGGAGAGAGGGAGAGAGAGAGAGAGAGTGGGAGTTAAGCATTCACTGTGATAAACTTCCATCTTTCAGGTCTTTGGCAACTTCAGTAAGTGCAATGAAATTATTAAAGCTAATGGTTGCAGCTCCTCTGTCAAGAGCTTCTGCCTCGTCAACACATCCTTGCTGTTTTCTATAAATCTAGCTGTTGTACCCAGATTAGTGATTACCAGCGGCAGTGCAGGTGGGTTGGAACCACTTGTGGCATTGCCCCTGAAACAGAGGGCTCTGTAAACCCTGGTCCATGCTTGTTAAAATCATCAAGTATGCTCTGCTGATCAGCTTTCTTAAGACCCTGCATCAACACCACAAAACGGTTCAGAGTTAGTGTCCGGCAGTCCAAATATTAATATATACATTTCTGTGTATTAAAGATGGCTTTCAAACAGATGAAATTGTGAACATCACTATGTGTTCAACCTAATTGGTTTTTAGAGAATCTGAGTACTACTATCACCTTCAGTTCAAAGATGCGCTGAAACTCCATGAGAGTTCTTGTCAATGATGCATTTCCTGTATAAACCACCAGAAAATAATTTGATTGATGTTTGAAAAAGTTTCTAGTTTTGTCTTTTCAAAACTTACCTGATCTTTGTCTCTCTACCAATACCAATTGGAACCTTTCCTTCTGCTAATAGAGATGCAATCCCAGATTCAGTTAGGTAATAACCTGTACCTAACATCAACGTATCCTGCCAAAAAAAGAAACCTAAACCAAAACTGCGTTTGATCAGAACAATATTCTGATTGTTTTGTTATTCAAAACGAAGAGATCTGAAGATCCACCTGAAGCTCAACTCCATAGTCTAGACCTGACCACTCTCCAAGGATGGAGCGTTGGACGCTGCATTCCCGCAGTCGCAGAAACATCCGTGTGAGATACATATTCAGATATTAGTAGTTTGGTTCTTGTTCATGAACAAATAGAAAGTTATCAGTACCTGACCGGTTAAGAGTTTACGGGGAAATTCAACAAAGTTGCAGCAATTACCATATGAACTATCTGAACTGCAAGGCCTAGATCTTATTCATACGAACATAAGTCATATGAGGATTAAGTTCATAAAAGCTATGATCACCTGTGTACATATTGGTTGGAAACAAAGCAGGTGTCCAGGAACTGCTTGTCATCCTGCTCATACAAACAACCAGAAGTACATTCGAAACCCACATTGTGTTCCAAAACATACGAATGAGTATAAATCAAATTATTATGTCAGAAAACGATCAAACTATTTGATACAGAAACTGTTGCAGTATGTTTTAGTAATGGTGTAATGTACAAAAAGAAACAATACCTTTGGTGAGAGAATCAATAACTCCACAAACTCTAAATACTTCCTGAAAGCTTCTTTCTCCTAAGTCATGTAGAAACAAAAAAAAAACTCTATCAAAAACTAAAAGAAACAGAGCTTTAAGGCTAAATCATTCTCTTCTTCGATCTCTTTTGAAAAGTGTTTTCCTTTTCGTTTCCAGCGATGTCAGTTACTGTTACGGTTGTGGAAATCAACAGCCACCTCCTCAGCTACCTTACTCCTCCGACGGAAAGTCATGTAGAAACAAAAAAAAAGTCTATCAAAATCTAAAAGAAACAGAGCTTTAAGGCTAAATCATTCTCTTCTTCGATCTCTTTTGAAAATTGTTTACCTTTTCGTTTCCAGCGATGTCAGGTTACTGTTACGGTTGTGGAAATCAACAGCCACCTTCTCAGCTACCTTACTCCTCCGACGGAAACAATCCACAGTACGGTCATCGACTTCCTCTCCTTACGCTGTGCCCTACGATGCACCAAAGCCGCCATCCTCATCCACACCACCGTCTGCTCCATCCTATGGCGCACTGGCTCCTTCTTCTCTTAAGAAAACAAATCGTCTGTTAAAACAGCTACGACGGCAAAGTTGAAAGGTCGAAGAAATAGAACAATGAAACCCTTAATTGTTAACTAATAATTCGGGAAGCCCAACATTATATACTCTAGAAGCCCAACAACCCACAGCCGAGATGACGTGTCAAAAAGGGATCTCCTGATTGGTCGATTTTATTGTCCGACGTGGACGTCCTCTCTGATCAGTATATTGCCCTTTTATTACTTGTGTGATTTCTTTTATTTTTGTATCCCGATCATTGGTTAATTAGGTCGTTGTATTGGGACGATCTTATATTGAAGTTAATATAAAGATTTAGGGAAATCGCTTAAAAACCTTCAAAGTAGCATTCACTAACACTATAAAATTTAGTTACTCAACTAATATATTAATGTTATAAAAGAGATGCTATGTAAGCTTATTATTACTCATGACTAGAGGTCTATATTTATACAAGTATTAAACCGTCTTATTTAGACCGTCATAAGAGAAAAGGAAATCCTATTCCTAATATGAATAAGAAATAGTACTTATCCTAAATACATATGGAAAAGGATAAACATCAAGTATAGATAAATGTAAACTCTCATTCGCCTAAGTCATTAGCTGATGGGCCGGATGGATAGCTGATGGGCCGGATGGATAGCTGATGGGCCTGATATGGGTCGATCACCACTTGGTTTATAACACTCCCCCTTGATCGACACATCCGGTTCAGGGCTTGTAACATGCTTAATGTTGCCTCATTAAAACCTTTCCAGGAGAACCTAGTGAGACAAAACCATGGATAAGGAAAAAAAGTACAACACATGAACTCCCCCTGACTTGTACCCCCGTGCATGTTCTTCAAGTTGGCGCATGGACAATTTGATAGTTTAGCTTCATGGGCGCCAAGTCTTGAACTGGTCCTTTAATTGGCACGTCCCAAACTGATAGATAAATTTCATGGACGTGTGGTTGGTGTAGACATGGTGAAGAAGTCGGCTGACATATCATATGACTGAACTTGTAGTCCTTTGAGCTTCTTGAACGTTGATGTAGGAATAGCTCTTGCCGAATTGTAACTTGAGTTATCTTGTAACTCTCATATCTTCTGGAACTTCATTAAGACATGGTCAAGACGTGCATCTTTGCAGCTGACCACTCTATGTCCTGGTCGGACGGATGGCACTCGACCAGTACTCGGATGGACCTCTAATCTGCGATCAAACTTTACTCGCAAGTCCTCTCATGTCCCACGGATCCTCTAGTCACATGGCTTTGCCATACCGTGGACACTTTAATATATATTGAGTCATCAACCCAAACACATATGAATCACTTGGCTTCTCACGGACATGCCTTCGTCCATTCGGACATACATCACCCGTATGTGCTAATGGCTTATCCATTATAGCCGATCTTTCTTCATTGGTCGATCCATGTTGAGTTATAGACATTGTCTATACTCGTCCATACCCCATGAGTGTCTAAGGTCATATCATTAATAATCATTGTTGTAATGAGTTTTATAATCTCATCAAACTATGGATCTACAGTCAAATACACTTAAGGACCTTTATACATGGTTATCGATCTTTCTTGCCTTCAGCAATGCCATAGCAATGCCATATCCATTTGACCTCGACCAGACATATTTCTGGTCACTCTCTTGGACCATTATGGTTTTCTTTTATCCACTGATATAAACATAATGGCTTGTGCTTACATTGCAGTCCCATACTATAATCTTACTACTTGAAAAACATCGCAGTCCACACTCTCTTTGATGGCATCTCATGACCTACTTCCAGTGCTGATTTATTATAAACACAAGGAATTTCTTTTATAAGAATATATGGACTGATTTGGATTGTTCTTTATCGAACTCCTTCACTAAGTTTTACTTAGTTTTATCATATTCAATGCAGCTGTTTTTGCTTCAGTCAATGAACAGCTTAGGAACAATGCTGTTCTTTGAGAACTTCTTTTCTCATCTTTCTTGTACCTTTATTTTCTTTATCCAGTGATTAATATACTGCTTACTACATCATTATTTCTTTTGTTTCCAGACTTCATCAATTTCGAGTTTGTGTAGTAGCATCCACCACATAGGAGCATATTTCCTTATAATTTGTTCCTTTGATCTCTATGAGTATCCTTGTGTAACAAGCCATTCTTTGAATGCTGTAAGTAGTAATGTGAACGACCTCTTGACTACTTGGTCACGTTCCACATCTCATGATTTTCTTTCCCTCACAAGACTCATTTATCCACTGGTCTATATCATCAGATGGCGTTTCTATATATTTGGCCAATACGCCCATCTCTTCTTTAAACTCTTTAAACCTCACGTTTTCTTTTAATCTGATCTTTATTCTTTATGAGTACTCTTACGTGGGTTCATGATCCTCGCTTTATATCTTTAAACTCAAGTGCTACTTTCTTTTATGAGCTCTCTTATATGTAAATACATCATTGGTGTTAACACTCTTATGTAGTTCCATAGTGTTCCAGACATGATCTAATAGATTTGAGATCTTATTATCCAGGACCTTTACTACCTTGCAGTTTGGCGTCCCAAACTACATGGTTTGGTACCTTAGATGTTTAGCTGGCCAGCCTTATCTCTCTATCTGGACTGGTTTCCTTTGAACTCGGATTTGTATCATTCTATGCACCTTTCATTTCTTTCCGAGGTTTCTTATCTTTTGGAACTTATTGGTCTATCTTGTATAGACACTGTAGCAACTTGATTGTGTCTCTTAGGACATCAAATTCGTGGTGCTAAGCTGGTATGACTTAGTCATTCTTTTCTTTTCGGGTCAATGTGTCTGGCATCTAGTTCTGCTAGCTTTTGTATCATTTGATCACATTCTTTGGACGTCTTAAATCATATTTTCTAGTCCGAGGATCTTGCCAAGACAATGATGGTAAATACCATTCTATTTCTCTTATTCTCTTTTACCAGCTTATTTCTTTCTCCCCCTGATGTTGGATAGTCGGATTCATCAGTCATGCGATCCGTGTACCTGGCCATAATTTGATCACCCATATTTGGCACAAGGTCTCTTAAAAAACGTGGGAGAAAGACATGTTCCTATCCAACATATATTCCCAATCTTTTTCTCATCCTCTTCTGAGGTTCCATCCTAGACGGCACATATGTATGTGGTGGTTTATTCAAAATCTCTTAGGATGGTATATGTCTGGTTTATGACCCGTATTCATTCTGAGATGGGATTATCTATGCTCACTTATATGGCCTGATGCATATTAACCTTACACATGTAAATCCTTGTGTCCCCAAGCATTAGGTAGTGGCCTTTGTAGTATAAAGAATTCGGCCAAGTCTTACTATGGTCATAGACCATGTCACACGGATTTGTAGTATGTTCATGGATCACAGTTTGTCCTCACTCCCCCTCATGGACATACTATAATCACGTGGTACTTGGGACAATAGAGCCTAATGAGTTTCCCTTGTGTACATGTTACACAACGTGAGATTTTATGGGATAACTCTTTGTGCCTTTTGCAATATGTGCATCAATTTTTAAAGACCTGGATGGCTAATCCAGTCATGCCATAAAGTGTATAAAATTTCGTGGGTATACAGGTTACCATGGCTTTTGCCTTTATCATACTGATCCTTGGCATAGTCTAGATCAGTAGAGTATGTAGGTATAGTCTTGACCACTTTCTTATAAGGCCTTAGGCGATTTTCTTATAATCTGAAATGAACTTTTGTTTCTTTTGCCCATTGGTTCAATGTGGAAACCATTCATGCTCAAGTCTTTATAACTCAATGAGTCTTTTATTGGGTGAATAAATTTGTGCCCCTTTAGGCAATGCCGTGGTCTATAATAGACTGACTATCCTTTTATTAAGTTTTCATTGTCATTTATCAATCAAGAAATCATCAAGCAAATCAAACATGATAACTAAAAACAAATCTTATTATTGCTATAAAATTGTAAACGACAAGCAAATCAAAGCAAAACATAAAACATAAAATCAGAATGTCGAAATATCGTTTCTTAGTCAATGTATAAGCCGGCCTCACAATCCATATATTTCCACATGGCTTCCTTAGATTCCTCCTTATCATTTTTAGCCTCATTGGCTTCAGGAGGTCTCATCTCACTGTTTCGTTGCTCAATGTATCTTTTCTGAAATTTTTCAAATCTGCTAATGGTATCTATAACTTTCTGCTCTCTTTGCTCAATTGCCAATAGGCATGACAATAGGTCATTATAGGTGGTGAAACCCTTAGCCTTATGTGATAACAACAGATCCTTTGGATGGAATGTGGAATAGGTTTTATATAGTAAATCCTCATTTGTTACCACTTCACCACATAGTTCAAGACTATAGGCGATTTTCATCAGAGCAGAATTATATTCGTCCACGGATTCAAAATCCTGGAACCTGAGAATCTTCCATTCATTCATGGCTTTTCGCCATAATGCCATTGAGTATCTGGAATTTAGTTTTGTCCAAAGGTCACAAGGATCCTCAATATTTAAGTACTGATCTCTCAGATCCTCAGTGAGATGATAGCGCATAATTGTTATGGCTCTATGCTTTTCACTTTCAATTGCATTATTGCCATCAATGATACATTTCCCGAGTCCTCTAGACTTCAGGGCAACTGAAGTGTTCATTACCCATTCTAGATAATTATCTCCAGAGAGATTTAGGGCAGCATAATCCGAATGCTCAAATTTCGACATCTGAAACATATTATTAATCAGTTCAAGATGCAACCGAGTCAATAAAATCAATGCATACGGTTTCACAAGTCTCGACCAAACAATTAACTACTCGACCATGGTGCGAGAAAAACAAATATGCGAGGTTTATATGATGCTTTAGGCCACACGACCTTATAAAATTGTGATGCAACAACCCTAGAGGTCGGATTTTATATCTGAATGCAATCAAAGCATCAATCATAACAACAATCATATTCAGGCCGATTTTTAATCAATGTGAGACCAGGTCTATAATTCTTATGTTTTACTTTTCTTAAAACATTTAGTATGATCAAGCAATCAGAATAATAATGCAAGTATCATCAGATCATATTAGGGTTTCAAGGCCCATTTTTTTTCGGTTTGATTTTATCAATATCAAGCTTTACAAAAGAATTAAATCAGATCAATCAGTCAATTTTAGCAATTCTCTAGCAATCCTAACAGTAAAAGGAAATTTTCCAGCAAGGAAAAAAGGAAATTTCAGGAAAAAAGAAATTGTATACTTTTAACAAAAAGGAAATTTACAATTCTGGACAGATTATGGTTTTAATCAAAACTAGCAATTTTCCTAATCAGTTCATTCGATATTCAAACAATTAATCACAATATGGAAACTTGTTTATCAATTGATTTATGCAAAAAGGAAAATTAGGGTTTTCAGCAATTTAACAATTTTAAGATCAAATTTGATTCTAAACAGTTCTATTTACTCAAACAATCATCAAAAATAATTCAAGGTTTTAATCTAGCAACCTAAACCTCAGATACATCAAAATCAATCAATCAAAACAGTCGGATCAATTTAGATTTTGGATATTTCAGATTTTCAAAACATCATAAAGGAAACAGATCATATAATTTAGATTTAGGGTTTCAATGCCCTTTATTGATCAATCAATGTTCTAGCAACCCTAACATCCATTGATCTATCAACTTAACAGGAAAACAATCTAACCAAAACTTAGTTCCATATGTTAGGGTTTCTATTATCCTAGATTAGGGTTCTTCAAATTTTAATGGTTCAGATCTTTATCAATCAACCAAATTCAGTGTAGGTTCTTTTAAGTTTCGAGTTTTACCTTTAGAAACTTATGGAGTGTAGATTTGGACCACCAAAGAGAGAAGGAGGCCGTGAGCTGATCGTTCTTCGAGTCGGGTCGCGGACGGGCTGTTTGCTTGGTCGGATCACGAACAGGGAAGAAGGAGAACGTCTGGTTTACTTGTTCACGTCTAGAAATAGTGTAGCAGAGCTTGACGACGCGTCAGTGATCGGATCGACAAGTGGTTTGCAGCGTCTGATTCGTCTCGGCGAGAGCTTCAATTTGATATATTGCTCATCGTCTGGGTCCTTACGGTTTTGGAGAACGATCTCTTTGAAGTTCCGCCGGAATTAGGGTTTTGCGATATTCGGCTGAGTTTAAGGAATTTCGTGGGGGCTTAGGGTTAGAGGCTATCGTGCTGATAACGTGTTATAAAAGAGATGCTATGTAAGCTTATTATTACTCAAGACCAGAAGTCTATATTTATACAAGTATTAGACCGTCTTATTTAGACCGTCATAAGATAAATGAAAATCCTATTCCTAATAGGAATATGAAATAGTACTTATCCTAAATACATATGGAAAATGATAAACATCAAGTATAGATAAATGTAAACTCGCATTCACCTAAGTCATTAGCGAATGGACCGGATGGATAGTTGATGGGCCGGACGGTTTGGGCCTGATATGGGTCGATCACCACTTGGTTTATAACAATTAAACCTTCAAATTAGATTTTGTATCGTAATAAACTTTCAACATGGTTTACTCGTTCATCGAGTAGAAAATATGACTTGATGACCTGTAAATAAGATGACATGTAAGTTCTTTTTAAAAAATATTTTTTTAATTATTTAATTAATAAAAGCAATTAAAATAAAATATGAAACATAAATAAAAATTAGAAAAGGAAATTTTATAAATCGATTTTAAAAGTTCTTATTTTTTTTAAATATTTTTAGAAATGCAATGTCACAAGAAAAAAGTTTTTTTTTTTAATTTTTTTTTAAAAACATATAAATGCTCTAATTTATTATTAAAAAAAAAAGAATAATTCCGAACATATCAACATTATTAATAACATTTTTTTTCATATCACGATTAAGAGTAACATTTTTCGTCATATCACCAGTGACGATGGCATCGTAAACCATTGTTATCCATACGTCAGAAAATGCAACATTTTCAAACATATCAACCTATCACTATTTCAAACATATCAAAACTAAATGACTTACAATTTAGAAAATATTGCTTTTAATGGTGATATGACAAAAAGTGTTAATGTTAATGGTCATATGTTCAAAATTATTTTTGAAAAGAATTTGAGAGCTCTTATATGATTGTTTTCAAAAAAAAGAATTCTTATTTTATATAATTTTTTCAAAAAAATAAAATTTATGACTTATGAATAAAATTGGTTCTGACACCATCATCATTGGTGGTACAAAAAAAAAATGTTACTTTTAATCGTGACATGACGAACAATGTTATTGACTTATTGTTAATGGTGATATATTCGAAATTATTTATCGGAGATTTTATGATTTTTGAAAAAGAACTAAAGTATTTTTGTTTTTTCTTCAAAAACTGCATTTTTTTATTTTCTTTAAAAATGACTTAAAATATTTATGTAGTTTATTAGTCAAATAAATAAAAACAATTTTAAAAAGAAAAACTGACATGTCTTTTTATTTACATGTTAACATGTTAGATTTTTAACTTAATGAATAAGTAAGCCAAGTTAAAGGTTTTTTACGATAAAATGTCAATTTGAAAGTTTAATATGCTCGTTAAATAATTTCAAACGTTAAACCGTAAATAAATGCTATTTCGAAGATTTTTATGCGATTCTCTGTTAAAGGTTTATGTCGAAAAGAATTTGGTAGAAAAAAGTAAGAAGCAGAAATAACAACAAAAAAGTAAAAATCCATCTTCTAATCCGGCCCATAATTTCATAAGCCCATTTAAAATTGATGAACTGCATTTGTTGAAGAATATTTGTCCTTTTCTTTTTCTCCGCAAAGAAAGCGGAGTCGAGAGTCACTGGTACCTGTCGGGGTCGGTTTTCTATCGGTAATCTTCAAATAGCTATCCTCGTTAAGCAGCGAATTGGAATTCTACGTTTAAAAGAGAGGATTTAGGTTTATAAATTTTCCAACTTTAGACCGATTCTGGGTAAATTGGTGAACAAATCGGAGAATTTGGCGTTAGGGTTTTCTTGTAATCGCGATTATGAAACCACACGATGATTGGGTTGATGGATCTTGGACTGTAGATTGTGTTTGCGGTGTGAATTTTGATGATGGTAAAGAGATGGTGAACTGTGATGAATGTGGCGTTTGGGTTCACACATGGTGCTCTCGTTATGCTAAAGGAGATGATCTATTTGCCTGTCATAAGTGCAAGATCAAAAACACCAAAGGGTTCATGTTCAAGGAGGTCCCAATTGAAGAAAGGGTTCATGTTCAAGGAGTTCCTGGTGGAGACTTGTCTCTGTTTGAAAACTTTTCGTCTGTTTCGTCACGTCAGCTGTGGAAATGTTCTGGTTGCGTGCCTAAGAAGTTTAGGTTTCAGTATAGAGAGTTTGCTTGTTGGGATGATCATGAGAAGGGAAATGCATGTGAAACTGAGGACCCAGAAGATGGTTCTGCTCCTATGAATGAAGGCAGAATAAGAAATTTTGTTTCTACACAAATGGAGATGAAATGTTTTAAGAGTGATGATATAAACAAAGAGACTTATTTTTCTAAAGATCGGGTAAAGAAGAAGGTTAAAGTTGCGGATAAAGAGGGAGAAGATGATCATACAAATGATTTGGTGGGCAAAACCCTGAAAAATGCTATAGGAAGTATTTGACTTGGATGCAACAGGAGTCCTCACAACAAAAAGTTGTTATCCAAGTTTAAGCTTTTGAATGTTCTTGTGTCAGTGTTTAGGTTTCTTTTGAATTTTTTTGTGTGTCAATGACTCCATGCTTATGTTTATAACTTTATATTCAGATTTAACCCTTGTAGGGTTTCTTAAAGCATCTCTATTGGTACTCTATAATTTCTAAAATAAAGTAAGTCTATTTTAAAGTGGAATATAGAGGAAATTATGAAAGCCTTGGTCATGTTAATTGTTTTAGAATCCTTTGTCAATGGTTAGGCTTCTAACGTAGCGCTAGTTTATATTCTAGCCATTGCAAGTCAAATTTAACCACAAGCGGTTCATAGATTTCATTTGTATAATAGTAGAAACTCCATTAGGTATAAATTAATAAACTCACCGAAACTATGACACAATTCGCGAAATATAAGATAATATTATCTCAACATAAACATAATTTAATAATTAAAGTTTATATAAATATGAATAATATATTGTATATTTGATTTTTTATTCACGGTAAAGTTTATTTGTATTTTTATTTTTATCAATATTTCAAAATATTTGATGTTATATTTCATTTTATGCTTAAAATACATTTTCATTTACAGTATATATTTTCTATGCACCAAATAATCAAATAAGAATAACATATAATGTGTCTCTAAAAAATTTACTCAATACATATACTGTTAAATAAAGTATTCATCTTATTTTTACATAAAAAATATTTTAAAAGATATAAATCTAAAAAACTTCTGTAAATCAATAAATTTGTAACTTAATAAAATATCCAAATCCTAAAATTATTAATTTTTTGAATTGTCATAGGGATTAATTGTGTCAATGTATGGGGGTGTTTATAAAACATGCAATAAAAGGTGAATTTTCATATTGAGTTACTGCTCGAACCTTTAACATATTTGATACTGAATTTTCATATTTCAGGCTATCCCACATTTTCCGGGGACATAATGAGAATGCTGACTTTTTAGCTATAATGGATAGTTGTTTTCATAGGACTCTTTGTTTTGTTGGTTATTTTATTTCGGTCTGGTTACCAAACCACTTCAAGCTTGAGTAATAAAATATATATTTTAATGTTAATATAAAAAAGTTTTACAATGATTCAATATTCTCGACACATAAACCAAATTTTACGGGCATATTATAACATCTGCGTTTCGAGGATTGAGCTGGAACAGTCCAAAGACGAGGATGTTTGAATTGTCATCCGAGATCAGTTAGTCAATTACGGAATGACATATATACGTTTTGGTGGGAGCGATTACTGAGCCAAACGCATACTAATAGACCAAAGAAAATGGTTGGATCAGTTACTTGGTGGCCACTAATCAGTTACCCAGCAGTTATTAACATCGGTTACTAGCCTACTTGAGCAGTTATGTGGCGGTTACTGAACTGATAAGGGAGCAGTTATGGGCAGTTGACTGAGGCGGAATTGTTACTGGATTGATTAACGGTTACTGAGTGGCTTAACTGCTATGACAAATTACTGAATTCTTGACCCGTCACCTAGCGATTATGGGCAGTTGGCCAAATTAATCAAGATATTAGCCTGCTTGGGCGAGAGCAGTTGGGAACGATTATGGTGTGATCCATAAACCGTCCATAGTTTCTTTTAACTTTCTTTTCGTAGGAAAAACACAGAGAAGAGTTTCTGGCGGGAAACCGAACTGAGATAAAAAGAACATGAAAGGCAGAGAGAAAAGAGGAATTGATCGAAAACACGATACAAAGGACCGATGGGCATCGCAGTCCGTGGAGACGACTAGCTGAAAGTCGAGCGATGGATGATCTGGTATAGTTTGAGTCATTTATGGGTGTGATACTGATGGAGAGATGAATCACAAGGAATAACTGCATCAATATCGGTTACAATCGATGGTGAATGAGTATGTATCAAGAATATTGAGCATCGACCGGGTCTGTAGCAAACTAGAGTGATGTTCAGATGTATAGAGATTGATCGAGATCAATGAAGTGATCAGGAAAGAGTGAAAGAATTTTCGAGAAGGGTTATATGTGTCTCAACCGATGTACTTCTAGCAATCGGATGACCGATCTGGAAGAGGAGCAAACAGCTATTTCGACGAACTGGAGATCAGGATGAAACGTAATGATGAACCTTATGGTCGACAGTTAGGGCCGAGGATGATTAATATACCTTGGTTTTACCGGTTTTAACCATGGTATAAATCCATTTATAGAGTCTTTATGTATGGAGATTATGGAGCCATTTGGAGCTTAAGTGAAGAAAACACGAAGTTTTGAAGTCGGAGTCGATATTTTGAAGTAGTGTCGATCAATACTCCTTGTGTATCGGTTTTAGCAAAACCTGGCTTAAGTTTCAAGAATTGCATTTTGGTCCAGAACTTTTCGTATTTGCAAAGAAAGCCCTAGACGTGTTTAACATATATTTGCATACTCGGTGATTCTCTTGTGCTTATGCACGGATATACATAATTAGAAAGTAAATATATTTTGATAATTAATTAATAATTTAGTTGGACCAAAAATAAAATTAATAATTTATTTTCAATCTAAAATTATTTTAAAATTCATAATAATAATCTTTAACAAATAATTATTTTTTTAGTTAGACAGGTGATTTTGGCTATCTAATATATATTCGGAGTGGTTATTCCTTTGGTATATACTAGATATATTAGATAGCATCAATTTCTAAGAGTTCAGCCATAATATTTTTTGTTCTAAATAATTTAAAATTTTGATTAATTTTGTTATTTGAATTTAGAAAGATTTTTCTTTTAGACATGTAAATATCTTTTATTAATATTATATATAACATTATATGTATTATTTTCAAAATTAAATAAAAAATAAGTTAAATTTTTGATCGATTCAAAATTACATAAATGAATATAACAATAATATTTTGAAATCTCATGTATATATATATTTTTAAAATTGTAATAGACAGTTAATATTTTATTTAGTTATTAGTATGTTTTGAAGTATCCGTATTTTATTTGTATAAAATAATTAAAATATTACTACAAAAATAATAGAGCTTTTTGCAAGATTGACTCAAAACTCAAAGTCAAACCTAAAACTAACCCATGCTTTTCTTGGATTTTTCTTTTGTCCTATTCACCTCCACAAGTTCATGATATTCACGAAAATACCATCACATTTTTTTTATTTTTTTTTTCCGAAAATGATATTTTTACTCTCTTACCCTCATCATCTTCAAGTAATTACAAGATTGCCATTGTGATCAATACCCCAACCACCATGAACAACCAATTTGAAGCTCTTAATGCACCTATAATCGATTTACACTCTCTCTTTCTCACTTGCTATGAACTAAAAACAACATCTCTTTCACTTTGCCTCCATATTCATCCAAAAAACTCAAGCTTTTGATTCAAAATTTTTTATGGTTTATAGAGCCATTCAAGCATACTATTCTTGGTGGGTTACTTTCGTTTGAGATTCTGGGTGGTTGGAGAAGACTCTGTGTGCTAAGGAAGTCATCTCACTAGTTTAAGGTATGAAACTGAAATTTTTTCCAGATCTGTTTGTGTAGAAGACTTACTCGTAAGTAGTCTGGCTGAAGAAGACTTACGGGTAAGTCTTCTGGTCAAACGGACGACTTACTTTTAAGTCGTCATCTTTGTTTGTTAAAAAAAGAACTAGAGAATACCCTAGACGACTTACTGATAAGTCGTCTAGGATAAATGGGTTAGTTTTGCATTTGACCGAATTGTGTCAGATATTTGACTATTCCTGGACGACTTACCAGTAAGTCTTCTCCGGGAAAACAAAAATTTCAATATTTTATTAAATCTGGACGACTTATCTGTAAGTCGTCTCAGGTTACTTTTGCAATTGGAAAATAAAACTTAAATTTAACTTTTCCCAGACGACTTACGCGGAAGTCGTCCAGTAAGACGACTTACTTGAAAGTCGTCCAGGATAAGCAAAGTCGTCCAGATTTAATTCCTAGATTATGGTCAAACCTTGCTTATCTCGGACGACTTTCTTGTTTGTCGTCTGCCTGGACGACTTTCAAGTAAGTCGTCTGGGTAAAGTTAAATATAACAAGGATTTGTTACTAACCCCGGGTTCGAGCGTCGGTTTAGATGGAGAGGTAGTGTTTTGAGATGATGTCCCTTTCCGTTTTGTGGTGATACCAACCTTCTTCTCCACAGCTTCCACCCTTTCCGACAGATACTTGATCTCCTTAAGGCACGTCCCAAACCCTTCCCTCATGGCATCAGCTATGTCCTTGAACATAGTTTTAATATCCTCTTTGGTCAAACCACCAACAGTCGTAGTCACCTCTTCACTAGCCTCTGCAGCTGCCTCTTCACTAGCCTCTGCAGCTGCCTCTTCACTAGCTTCAGCAGGTGCCTCTTCACGAGCTTTCTTCCGAGGTCTTGGACTGTCTTCCTTCACTAAATTTTTCTTCGCTAGACTCACAGCCGCCGACTTTGTATTGACCCAAGTACCGGTGACTTCCCAGCAATCCATGGTCCACTTCCACGGTTTCTTCACAAACATGAGTTTAATTATGTTCTCCGCGAGCGGGTCCTCAACATCAAACTCCCATTTTGGAAACATTTCACCAGTGTCCTTTTGAATAAAGTTGATCACCCTAGTCTGCAGTAAATAGAAGATATGAACTTAGATATTTGACGAATTAAGAAAGATGGAAAGAAAAGACTTCACAGACGACTTATAATTAAGTCGTCTGGAAAGTCTTCCAGCTGGACGACTTAGTAGACGACTTATAATTAAGTCGTCTGTAAAGTCTTCCAGCTGGAAGACTTAGTAGAAGACTTATAATTAAGTAGTCTGGATAGTCTTCCCAGACGACTTAATTATAAGGCTTCTACTAAGTCATCCAGCTGGAAGACTTTCCAGACGACTTAATTATAAGTCTTCTACTAAGTCGTCTAATTCGAAGACTTATCAGACGACTTAATTATAAGTTTTCTGCGAAGTCGTCCAGATTGAAGTAAATACCTGACTGAGGATAGCCTCTTTAAACTGTATGCGTCCTTTGCGACCCTTGTAAGCCAGTATCGGGGGAGACGGATTGTTTGGGAGAAGATTACCAAAAGTAGCACCCAATTCCGGAAGAGCTGTGTACACCCAGACCTGGAGAGCTTGCGCAAACCCATTAATAGTGTAACAACCCGAAATATCTCTGCCCTTCACAGAGTCCATCAGCACCTTAAACGCGACTCTCCCCCATGGATAATTCTCAAACCGTTCTAGCTCCATCACTAGCCTTGCCAGACTAACCCGTGTAGGGGTTGAATACTTTCTCCCTTCAATGTATCCAGTGAAGATGGCAAGGTACGCGAGCCGCTTGCGATCATCCCGAGACCACCCTTCGCATCTCTCAAGTGCTGCTATTATCTCCTGAGTAGATGGCCCAGCTTCGACATGAACTCCCAGCATCTCCCAAAAAGAAGTCAACTCCTTTGTAACAACAGAGTGAGGTCTCTCAAGGTCCTAGATGTACTCGCAGTTTAGACCAGTGAGGTGTTCAAACTCTAACAGTGAAAACCTCACAGGTTCTGGACCAACGAGACTCCACAGCTCATACTTCTTCTTTATGTCCAGCTGGAAACCGAGCATGTAGTGAACCAGCCTTGAAGCCCAATCAAATCCCAGCTCTTGGAACTTGATGAAAACTCCCAACTTCGACTCCTTCAGCTCTTTATATTCGTCATCATGAAGAGCTTTCTTTAAAGCAGCATGCAACGTCCAACAAGTATGATACGAAATGCTATGCACTGCGGGGGGCTCTTCCCCTAATGTATATATCCTACGGGGGAGTTCTGGCATCTCCATTTTTTTGTCTGCCTGCAAAACAATCAAAGACAACCATCTCAAACAATCAAAGACTTATAATTAAGTCGTCTTGCAAGTTTTCCAGCTGAAAGACTTATAATTAAGTCGTCCGGAAAGTCTTCCAGCTGGAAGACTTCCCAGACGACTTAATTATAAGTCTTCCAAGACTTCCAGTTTTATGTTCATCTTTTCCTCAATCAATCACTCGACAGTAAGAGATATAACTTACCGGCGGCGGAGTTCAACGAAACGCCTCTGAGAGAATGCACGCTAGGGTTTCCTCTCGGATCTTAAATAGAGGAAGCGGCTGTGAGAACGGTGGTGAGAACGACGGTGATAACGGCGGAGAGATAACCGGCGGTGAGAACGATGGATTAGAGAGAATCGACGGAAATCGCCTTCGAAATCGCCTTTGAGAGAAACGGCTTCTGATTTTCGATAAACAGTGAAAAAAAAAAACACCTTATATATGACCGGTAAATAATCCGGTTAGGTTTAAAAGTACATTGTAAAATTAAAGGTTTGGTCCGGTTGGACGACTTACTAGTAAGTCGTCTGTTGAATACTGTACATCAGACGACTTACTAGTAAGTCGTCCCAGACCCTAAATTTAACCCCTAAACTAAATTGACTAAATTAACTAACTAACCACGTTATAAACCCGTAGTTATACTTAAATAGTGTTTACTATACACAGAATTAAAACACTTAGGTAAATTTTAAAGTTTTCAAAAAAACATTTATGCATTCCAAAATCTAACCCTAAGAACACATACAATACTACAACATATGTTGGCAAAACCTAAACCAAAGAATATCATGACTCACTACTTTCACTCATCTATGTTGAAAACAATTAACTTTTGTTATATCTTAATTTATATCTCTTAAAACATATGTTAATTACATGATTTCAATTT
The DNA here is from genome assembly GCF_020379485.1 of Brassica napus. Taxonomy (NCBI): domain Eukaryota; kingdom Viridiplantae; phylum Streptophyta; class Magnoliopsida; order Brassicales; family Brassicaceae; genus Brassica; species Brassica napus. The sequence goes on from NC_063452.1 coordinate 30,144,487, forward strand.
TTTGCTTATCAAAATATTTTTTACAAAATTTTTAAATTATTTCTAAGTAAAATTTGTCCAGATAAGTCGTCTGGACGACTTTCTGGTAAGTCGTCTGGACGACTTCCTGGAAAGTCGTCTGGACGACTTCCTGGAAAGTCGTCTGGACGACTTACTGGAAAGTCGTCTGGGCAAACGACTTACGGGGGTTAGAAACGTAAAAAAATTTCGGTTTTTTTGTTTGTTCACAAGGGGTTGGTTGTAATTTCAATAGCCTTTTAGGTTACTTTTGCATTTGTTTCAAGTTTGGGTTAACCTTTGTGTTTGAAATCAAGTTGTGAGTCATATTTGGCAATTTTCCCAAAATAATATGTATTTGTAAAATATTTTTGTAGATAGTTTTTAGTTTTGCTGTAATTATAAAATATTTAGTCAATTAAAGATTATACAAAAATGAATAAAACATCTCAATCATACAAATTATAAATTAGTAGGGGCATTGCCTCCTTGCAAGCGCGGGGTTGTGGATAGAGTTCTTGTTTCATCTCAATATTTACTAGGGTTATTGTAGTTGTGAATTTTGCGTTTTGGGTTGATCATTGTTTTTCAAGTTTTTTTTTTTATTGTTATAGGGTTAGAGTTGTGATGATGAACTGTGTAGGCATCGTTCTCCACTTATGAAGGACTAAGCTGTGTTAGTAATGTGATTGATATAGTTCGTGGTGTTGCTTGCTGTGTCACTGAGAATTATTGTTTGTTTGTCTTTTTGATTTGTTTCTTGTACTGTTGAGAGTACATAAATTATAATAAGGTTGTTGAGAGTACCTTTTGTTTCGGGATATTTTTTCTCCAGTTTAGTTGTGTAAGTTATGTGTATTAAGTAATAATTTTTATTATCCTTATTATGTTTGTTATATGTTTTTATTTTATTTTTAAACTTGTTGCTTTTACCGGATCTTTAAAACAAATACATGAAGACTTGTAGAAATAACTATAAAATGATTGACAATTATGAGCATTTGAGCCTTAATGGATTTTAAACGAATTTATGTATTTCTCATAAGAAGACAATAGCATTGGTCTATTGACATTGGACATGTAAGCTATTTTCATAAGACAAGAGGAGTGAGCAGGTGGAGATATTGTTGCCGCCTTTGTGTCTTTCGGAATTGTCTCTTGTATCTCTTGGTGTGCATGTGTGTATTTCTCTTTTATTTGATGGGTAATTTGTAAACAAAAATTGTTGTTAGTTGTATTTATCAGCGTTCGTAACTTACTCTGCTTTTTCGTTTAGGTGATTTCACTGATCTTGGTTGTCGTCTTCGTCTTCTTAGTAAGCATATGCGAAAGTAAGTTTGTAAATTGTTAAATAGCTGGCCGTGAAGTTTGTATTTGTTTAGCTGACTCGATGTATGTGTCGTTGAGTTTTAGTTGAAGTGATTGGTTTGGTATATTTGTTTTGAAGTTTATTTGTAAGATTAGACAACTAAAAGAGGTGATCATTAATGATTCGTCTTTTTGGAATTCTAGTTTTTGGTGTTTTGATTGTTTGGATTGTTGTTGTTTCTTTTAAGCTGTAAAATAAAGGTTTGTGTGAAATTAGTTTGATAAGTAAGGGAGATAAATAGACGAACACAGATCTTGGGTAGAAAATATTTTTGATCATTGATGTTAGCACAATATAGACAATATGAAGGGAATTGTGTGTTGATTGTTTCTTACGGTTCAATGAGGAGACAGATAGCGAGTCGAGTTGTTTCTATGGTGAGGTCAGAGCCCTGAACAGAAAGGATTTTCCCAACCACATCTGCGAGTTTAAATATCAATTATGATATCGAAACATAATATAAACACAGCTGCGATATGATAATATACCTGGGAGTTCGACATTTGTATTCGCAATCACTTGGAGATTGTCGAACAGTCTAATCATACTAGAGATTGATCTCAGGAGCACCCATGATGACTTCATCAATAATGGTTGGTGGGATGAAAAAAATGAGGAATGGATGATCAGTTATCTTGTATATGCTTGAACACCTAGAAACCTCAAAACGATCGACTTTCACAATGGAACATGCTTTCAAAGATGGCCTGTAATGATTAGCACGTCCGGCCGGAATGAACCAATGAATCACGGAATCTGCAAATAATATTATTCAACAAAGAATCAGGAAATCAATTAAAAATAATTATGTTAAATAAGTGTGATAAATCGAAGATTAACTTACCTTTTAATCAAAGAAGAGAACCATGATTCCCATAAAATTCACTGTCTTTCTTGAAGTTCAGGGAATCCCAGAAGCAGAGGAGGCCATCGACTATGCTCTGACTACTACGACCAAGTGATATATGGTGTTTTTGACATCATTGTGTATGTGCTTTCTAACTTGTTTTCAGTGTTTTATCGAGTTAGTCTAGTCTTTTTAGAGTCATTTCAGGTCTGAAGGAAACTGAAGAGCTAAAGGAAGAAGCATGAATAAAGGAGCAAGAATTGGAGATTTTCCCCAAAGAACAATCCAGCGGAGCAGTCTGACGGTCGATCCTACCAGGAGCAGCCAGACGATTGTTCTCGATATTTATGGAAGTTTACATATCTTTCAAAGATTTTCCCTAATTGCTGATTCCCTACTTTGAAGTCTATGGGCGCCTCCATATAAAAGCGGCCTCTATCTATCTTTTATTTTCACGCAAGTTTTGCAAGAGACCTAGACCTATTCTTGAATAATTGCTATTGTGAGGGAGACGGCTTGTTGGGGTCAAAACCGGTCACGACGGAATCAATGCCTGAAAGTTCCCGAAAAACCAACTCTCGATCGATCCTTGAAAATTAGACATTTCCGGAAAACGGTTAAATCAAGTAAAAGACAGTTTTTCGCGGATGCGAACCGAGGAACGTTCAGAAGAGGATCTGTCTGGATGAGGTCTCAATCGTAAGCAAGGGCCGACCACCTCGCCCTAGGGAGACGACCGTCTCAACACGGGTTACCTTGCCCATGGGCGAGGACGACCCACACCGAGGTCACCTCGCCCATGGGCAAGGACGACCCACACCGAGGTCACCTCACCCATGGGCGAGGATGACCCGCACTGAGGTCACCTCGCCCATGGGAGAGGACGACCCGCACCAAGGTCACCTCGCCCAGGGACGAGGATGACCCGCACCGAGGTCACCTCGCCCATGGGCGAGGACGACCCGCACCGAGGTCACCTCACCCATGGGCGAGGACGTGCCCCACCGAGGTCACCTCCTGTCCCGAAACTGTGCATTGTGGAACCGAAATTCGCACTGTCAATTTCCATCAAAATAAGGAAACTAGGAAAACCCTAATTTCCCAGAGGTCCCGGATATCTGCTAGTACCACACGCCAAGCAATCAGAACACAAGAATAACAACGATAAAGTATAAAAAATCGAAAAGAGAGCAAAGTAGATCTTATTCTGAATTCGCGTTTGAGCGTTACAACAAGGTAAGAGCCTGCTACGAGAGCTGTCGGCGAGATTCCTAGTTCTAAAACCCTAAGACGGCAATAACCTAGTTGAGTCGCAGCTCGAATAACAAAAACGGAAATATGCCTAATTGCTCTAAGTGCTAAGTTTGATCTGAGAAAAAGCTCCCCCTCCATGCCTCTCACCTAGGACTCCTTATATACCGGCTCCTAGGTCGGTTTACGCTTTTCCTCTTCTGCTCTTAAGCCACCATAGCATAAAAATTGAGATATTCCATTTTTTCCGTTCTTCGTTATTATCTTCAAAATTTCATATGTACTGGCTTCGTAATTATCTTCGGCTCGAGCTCGGTCGCTACGTATAGACCGACCGGAAAGAACGCTCGGTCGCTACGTAGCGACCAACTGGAACGAACGCTCGGTTACTAAGTAGCGACCGATCTTCGGCTCGAACTCGATCGCTACGTAGCGACCGAGCGGAACGAGCTCGGTCGCTACGTAGCGACCGGGCTTTGGCTCGAGCTCGGTCGCTACGTAGCGACCGAACGGAACACGCGTTCGGTCGCTGCGTAGCGACCCTTTTCGAGCTCTTATCCAATGTCTCGTGTTTCCTCTGCAAAGCTTTTCGTAAGGAAAAATCTATTCCGAAAAAGTATTTGTCGAAGAAGGTTTTTCATTTTCATCTTCGGACGTTCTTGAATGTTAACTTCGTCGTAACCGTTTTTGACCCCAACAGTTAGCCCCCAACTCGTTAGAGTCGAGACTCTAGCGCGCGGTTTGACGATTTTGGCAAAGTTAGGCGTATCGAACGAAGTTTACTTCAAACTCTGCGGAAGAGAACTCTCGAGAAAGTGTATATTAAAAAATATAAAATTCCGAGCCCATATTTCTATAAGTAGTGAGCTCTTGTTATTCATTTGCTTCACACCTACTCTTCTTCAAACCTCTAAAACCTCTCTAGCTCCAAATCTTTTGCCTATAACATGTCTTCTTCCCATGGTGACAAGAGAAGTTCCGATGTTGAGATGGGCGAGGCCACCTCTCCGGCTCCGATTCCGACTTCTCCGGTCAAAGCCCGGCTTGCGTTGCCGACCATCTCTCCTTTCGAGAGAGACTAGTTTGTCGCCAAGCCGAGAAGGAGCAGGTTCGAGCCGGCGCCGAGTTCCCGTCCTCTTCTGCACTGGCCATTGCTACGGGGCATGGGACCGAGGTCGTAACTCCGCGAGATACGGGAACTCTCGCATGGTCGGTCGTTCTAGATGCTTCGGCTTTACCTGCTGGATCGTCCACGACACCGATTCTCGTCGAAGATAAGGAGAGTGCTGCTGACTCTATTCCTCCTCCTCCAGTCAGGAAAGAGATCGTTCTAGCGCTGCGTGCTCCTAGTGTTGTTCCGGTTGCTCAGCCTAAGGGCTGGAAGAGGAAGTTTACCAAGGGCGGTGACGGGGAATCTTCGCAGCAAGGAGACTCGAGCATAGCGTCGGGGCTTCGCGGAAAGGTTTGTCGCTCACTTGTTTTCTCGATTGTTACATATTTCTCTGAAAGACAAAGAATCCCTAACTTTCTTATCGTTTCGCAGTTCATGTCGTTGAGTGACGGGATGATCAGCGAGTGCGGTTCTGAGACCAGTCGTCTCGCCGGGGAGTTGTTGGATCTGCAGGGTAGACGGTCTGAAACCGAGGCCATAGTGAAGGCTGTCAAGGATTCTCACTCCGTGAAAGTGTCGAAGCTCGAGGTCGCGATAGGGGAGCTCGAGAGGGACCTCGGGAAGACGGCGAGTTCATTGCTTAAGAAGAAGAAAGCCAGGAAGGCCAAATCTTCGGAGGTGCGTCGTCTTCAGCGTCAGATCGAGGGTGATGCAGGGTTAGCGAGCCGCGGGATTCGGGTGGCCAAGGACGCTCTTCGTTATGAGTTTCAGGCTCGCTTGGCGAAGATCTCCGCCTTTCTGGGCTCCCTCGAGTGCATCCGGAAAAGGGATTTAGCCTTGGCGAAGATTGAGGGTGGGATGGCCGTGGTTCAGTCGTTCCAGAGTGAGACTCCTCTGACCTTAGAGGCTGAAGAGGTCCGACTGTCCGGCTGCAGGAGAGATTTGGCAGTCGTGAATGGAGATTTCGATCCTAGATGACCTGAAATCCGCGTGCTTTTTTCCGACGTGTTCAGAAGTCCCAGAGGGAAAAGATCCGGTGCTTGGAGAAGGCGTAGGTGATGCGGCTCCAGGCTTGGACGAAGTGACGGGTGAAGAGGGAGCGTGAGCTCTGAGGAAGACATTGGTTAGATCTCTTGCGGGAGATTTTTTTTTTAATGTTTGATGTTTCGGCCTTTAATCGAAGATTAACTTAACTTTTCATTAAGGAAGAGAACCGTGATACCCATAAAATCACGGAATCTGCAAATAATATTATTTAACAAAGAATCAGGGAATCAATTAAAAATAATTATGTCTCGAGCTTGGTCGCTACGTAGAGACCAAGCGGAACGAGCTCGGTCGCTACGTAGCGACCGAGCGGAACACGCGTTCGGTCGCTGCGTAGAGACCCTTTTCGAGCTCTTGTCTGATGTCTCGTGTTTCCTCTGCAAAGCTTTTCGTAAGGAAGAATCTATTCCGAAAAAGTATTTGTCGAAGAAGGTTTTTCATTTTCTTCTTCGGACGTTCTTGAATGTTAACTTCGTCGTAACCGTTTTTGACCCCAACAGTTAGCCCCCAACTCGTTAGAGTCGAGACTCTAGCGCGCGGTTTGACGATTTTGGCAAAGTTAGGCGTATCGAACGAAGTTTACTTCAAACTCTGCGGAAGAGAACTCTCGAGAAAGTGTATATTAAAAAATATAAAATTCCGAGCCCATATTTCTATAAGTAGTGAGCTCTTGTTATTCATTTGCTTCACACCTACTCTTCTTCAAACCTCTAAAACCTCTCTAGCTCCAAATCTTTTGCCATTAACATGTCTTCTTCCCATGGTGACAAGAGAAGTTCCGATGTTGAGATGGGCGAGGCCACCTCTCCGGCTCCGATTCCGACTTCTCCGGTCGAAGCGCCGGCATGCGTTGCCGACCATCTCTCCTTTCGAGAGAGACTAGTTCGTCGCCAAGCCGAGAAGGAGCAGTTTCGAACCGGCGCCGAGTTCCCGTTCTCTTCTGCACTGGCCATTGCTACGGGGCATGGGACCGAGGTCGTAACTCCGCGAGATACGGGAACTTTCGCAGGGTCGGTCGCTCTAGATGCTTCGGCTTTACCTGCTGGATCGTCCACGACTCCGATTCTCATCGAAGATAAGGAGAGGGCTGCTGACTATATGCCTCCTCCTCCGGTCAGGAAAGAGATCGTTCTAGCACTGCGTGCTCCTAGTGTTGTTCCGGTTGCTCAGCCTAAGGGCCGGAAGAGGAAGTTTACCAAGGGCGGTGACGGGGAATCTTCGCAGCATGGAGACTCGAGCATAGCGTCGGGGCTTTGCGGAAAGGTTTGTCGCTCACTTGTTTTCTCGATTGTTACATATTTCTTTGAAAGACAAAGAATCCCTAACTTTCTTCTCGTTTCGCAGTTCATGTCGTTGATCGACGGGATGATCAGCGAGTGCAGTTCTGAGACCAGTCGTCTCGCCGGGGAGTTGTTGGAGCTGCAGGTCGTCCTCGAGGTCGAAGCTCGAGGTCGCGATAGGGGAGCTCGAGAGGGACCTCGGGAAGACGGCGAGTTCATTGCTTAAGGAGAAGAAAGCCAGGAAGGCCAAATCTTCGGAGGTGCGTCGTCTTCAGAGTCATATCGAGGGCGATGCAGGGTTAGCGAGCCGCGGGATTCGGGAGGCCAAGGACGCTCTTCGTTCTGAGTTTCAGTCTCGCTTGGCGAAGATCTCCGCCTTTCTGGGCTCCCTCGAGTGCATCCGGAACATGGATTTAGCCTTGGCGACGATTGAGGGTGGGATGACCGTGGTTCAGTCGTTCCAGAGTGAGACTCCTCCGACCTTAGAGGCTGAAGAGGTCCGACTGTCCGGCTGCAAGAGAGATTTGGCAGTCGTGAATGGAGATTTCGATCTCATCCTAGCTGACCTGAAATCCGTGTGCTTTCTTCCGACGTGTTCAGAAGTCCCAGAGGGGAAAGATTCGGTGCTTGGAGAAGGCGGAGGTGATGCGGCTCCAGGCTTTGATGAAGCGACGGGTGAAAAGGGAGCGTGAGCTCTGAGGATGACTTTTGTTAGATCTCTTGCGGGAGATTTTTTTTTTAATGTTTGATGTTTTGGCCTTAAATGGCCTCATTTCGTGTTTCGGGACTGGCCGTTTGTGGCTTTGAATCCCTGCCGCTCTACGGCTTTCTTTTTATGACAAGATGGTCGAGTTGCATTTTTCATAAGCTTACTTATGGCGTGGAAGAAGGGTGATGAGTTGTCGTCTCATATCCTTCTTCGATGTGGAATGTTTTGTTCGAGATCTGTTTCGAGAGTTTTTCCGCGAGATATCGACTTCGCGGGATATCTGAAGATGTCGAATATAAACATAGAGGCATGGTTTTGGGATCTCATATCTTTTGGATATCATGCCTTGAGATGTTAGAGACCAGTGCGCTGGGTTTATGGCAAGACCTATGTTTACTTTCGGTTTTAAGATTTTATGCGGTGACTAGCCGGCTATCGATTTATCTGTCGTGATTTTAACCTGATTCGTACCGATTTAAAGTCCACGATAGGTTTTCGGCTTATATGACTTGTTAGATATGAATTGATTATCTATCCGGAGACAATTTTTAAGCCAACCGGAAGTGTTGGACCAAAATTTCAGGTTTCTTTTATAGTGCTATTATCCTTGTGTCGGATGTATGAGAGTCATCTTCGCGATATGGCTATGTCTGTTTTGGACGTTCAAGAGTTCGATGTGATCAGCACCGAACTTGGCGGCAGATGCCGTCGTTTAGAGTTTTTGCGCAAAATATGTGTTAAAATGTTAATCATTTTTTGACGGAGTGTCCGTTTTTGTCGTTCGAATGAAGTAACCCTCGAGGCATCTCTCGCGACGTCTCGCGATGCCAAAGGCTGCTTCTCCCTAACGGCTGATTTATTTTCGAATATCGGAAATGTTTTGCGGATAAAAACGAAAAATAATTTGCTTGATTAAGATATGTCGGAAACATCGACGGCGTGGTCGGATGTTTTCGAGTTTGAGAGTATACGAGTATACGTATCCCCTCCCCCCCCCCCTTTTTAATGAGGGGGGATAGCTGAATTTGCCTTTCGACAAACTGCCTACGTACTCCTTATGGAGATCAAGCCGTCTCGTAGTTCGGTCGTTGTGAGTTGGTTTGTTTAGTGATAATATTTTTTGAGAGGCATCGCGTTCCAGGTCCTTGGAATTTTTATGCCTTGCATGTTGGCTATTTCGTAGGAGCCCGGTCGGATGACTTTTTCGATTTTATAGGGTCCTTCCCAGTTTGCTCCGAGTTTTCCCGCGTTTCGTTCAGCGGTGTTTTGGAAGACTTTGCGAAGGACCAGATCTCCTTGATTAAATCTGCGATTCCGTACGTTGGAATTGTAGTACTTAGCGGCTGCGTGTTGGTAATTTTGGATTCGGATGAGCGCTCGATCTCGGCGCTCGTTAATGAGATCGAGATCGTCGAGGAGCATCGCGTTGTTGAGCTCCTCTCGTTCGGGAAGTAATCTTATTCGAACACCGGGGAACTCTACTTCTGCGGGAATCAAGCATTCCGTTCCGTACACCAGAGCGAAAGGGGTTTCTCCTGTTGCTCACCTCGGGGTGGTTTGGTGGGACCAGAGGACTCCCTCGAGTTCGTCGGCCAACCAGACTTTTTTGGCCTCTAATCCGTCGAGAATTGTTTTATTAATCGTTTCAGCTTGCCCGTTACACTGCGGATACATGGGCGTCGACTTGTTAAGTCGTATCTTCCATTTTTCACAGAACGCCTCGAACCGAGTGGAGATAAACTGAGATCCATTATCGGTTACGATTTCGTAAGGAACTCCATGCCTACAGATGATGTTTCTACATACGAAACTTTCGACTTGGACATCTTTTATACTTTGAAAAGAAATCGGTGAGGACTAAAAGGAAACGCTTTTGCTTTGAATTATGAAGGGGACCAACGACGTCCCTGGCCCAGCGCATAAAAGGATAGGGCGATGTGATGGAGGAGAGAACTTCGGCTGGTTGTCGGATGGTTGGAGCATGCCTCTGGCATTTTTCGCATTTTCGTGCTAACTTCTTGCAATCTCCGATCATTATTGGCCAGTAGTATCCATGGCGTTTGATCTTCACTGCCAGCGATCTTCCGCCGGAATGATTGGCGCAGGACCCATAATGTACTTCTTCCATCACTTTTCTTGCTTTTTCCCCTTCCAGGCACGTCATGAGTGGTTCGGAGAATATCCATTTGTAAATTTCGCCGTCCACTGTTACGTAGCGCGCAGCCTGTATTTGGACTTTGCAGACTGTTCATTTCTCGGTGGGCAGCTGTCCGTTGATAATATAGTCTCGAATAGTCTGCAGCCATGGGGTATCGCAGCCGTAATCTGATTGCTCCGATTGCGGTTGTATCGTAACTTCTTCTTCTTCGTCATCTTGACCTTCTATGAGGTTGACGACGATTGGTGGTCCGATGCTCGGATGTTCGATGAACTCGACCGGAATTACCCTTTTAAGTTCTGGGTCAGAACTTGATGCTAAGGCCGCGAGAGCATCTGCCTGGACGTTTTCAGAACGGGGAATTCGTGTAAGGGCAAAATAGTCCAACTTTTGAGCTAGTTTTTGGACCAGTTTGAGGTACGTGTCCATCAGTTCATCCCTGGCTTCATACTCTCCGCTGAACTGACTTGCCACTAACTGGGAGTCGCAGTAAGCGTGGATGTTTCGTATCTTCAAGCCGTGAGCCAAACGCACCCCTGCGATGAGTGCTTCGTAATTGGTCTCGTTGTTTGAGGCGTGGAATTCCAGCCTGAATGACTGCTTTAAGATCTCGTTCGTCGGAGATGTGAGGCGAATTCCGATGCCTGATCCCTGCTTGGATGAGGATCCGTCGACGTGGAGGAGCCAAGTGGAATTTGGTTCCTCGTTGGTCATGGTCTCTGTCGGTAGTTCGACCAAGAAGTCTGCAGAACTTGTGATTTTGCGCTCGTTCTCGGTCGGTACTCGATATCGTACTCGCTCAATTCGACCGCCCATTTTGCCAACCGGCCCGATTCACTCGGGCTATGCAGAATCGTCCGTAGGGGAAAAGTCGTGAGGACGACGGTCGTGTGAGATTGGAAATATGGTCTTAGTTTTTGGGCCGATGTTACGACCGCGCATGCTTATTTTTCCATTGGCGGGTATCTAGATTCGGCATCCAACAAGGTTTTGCTTATATAGAAAATAGGTTTCTGTTCGCCGCGTTCTTCCCTGATCAGCATGCCGCTCACAGCTGTTGCCGATACAGCGATGTAAAAGAACAAAGGTTCCCCCTCCACGGGTTTTGCGAGGACTGGAGGGGAAGCTAAATACCGCTTCTGCTGTTGGAAAGCGTTTTTGCATTCTTCTGACCACTCGATTTTTTTATTTCCCCGTAAGACATCGTAGAAGGGCAGGCACGTGTCCGTTGATCGTGAAATAAACCGGTTAAGTGTCGCGACTCTACCGGTCAGCCTTTGGACTTCCCGCTTATTCTTCGGTGAAGCCATCTCGATCAGTGCGTTGATCTGTTTTGGATTAGCTTCGATGCCGCGGAATGTGACTAGGTAACCGAGGAATTCCCCTAATGCTACGGCAAACCTGCATTTTGTCGGGTTGAGCTTCATGTTATGGGAATTTAGCTGCGCGAAACATTCCTCGAGATGTGAAACGTGATCCTTTGCTTGGAGGGATTTGACGAGCATGTCGTCGATATAAACTTCCATCGTTTTACCGAGTTGTTTGAAGAACATACAGTTCACGAGTCGTTGGTAAGTTGCACCAGAGTTTTTGAGGCCGAAAGGCTTTACCTTGTAGCAATAGGTTCTGTGATCGGTAATGAACGCAGTCTTCTCGCGATCGTCAGGGTTCATCATAATTTGATTGTAACCTGAGAAGGCGTCCATGAAAGACAGAAGTTCGTTACCCACCGTTGCTTCTACTAATCGATCGATATGTGGCAGAGGGAAACTATCTTTTGGACAGACCTTGTTTAGGTCGGTAAAATCCACGCAAACTCGCCATTTTCCGTTTTTCTTTTTGACTACTACAGGGTTAGCGAGCCAGTCTGGATACCTCACTTCCGTTATTGACCCGACTTTGAGCAATTTTTCAACCTCGTCGTTTACCGCGGAAGCCCGTTCAGGTCCTTGCTTTCGCCTTTTTTTGTTTGACGGGTTTGAAGGTCGTATCGATTTTTAATTCGTGACACGTTATGTTAATGTCGATCCCTGGCATATCTTCCATGGCCCATGCGAAAGTATTGAGGTTCTTTTTAGACAGGTTATGAGCTCTGTCCTCAAACGCTCGCGGAGATTGGCTCCGATCTTGACGCATCATTCCGGAGATTCTTCGTCGAGACAGACTGTGACCACAGGTTCACAAGTTGGTTTGCGTTTTTCCTCTAGGGCCGTGATGTTACGAGACTGCCAGAAGAGTTCAGCCGAATCTTGACTTTGCGAATCCTGGTTGGAGATCTTTTTCTCCGTTTTTCTAGGAGTGGTCTCGAGGTGTGGTCTTTTTCGTTTTTTTTCTGCGGCGTAACACACATGTGATACTCTTGGGGAAGGGTTTCCCCATATTACCTCGACTCCGTTAGGGGTTGGAAACTTGAGGCAAAGATGGTACGTTGATGGGATGGCGCGCATGGTGTTCAACCATGGCGTTCCCATGATAACGTTGTAAGATGCGGGACGGTCAACGACTAGAAACTCTGTGACTCTTGTCACGGTTCCGGCTTTGACTGCAACATTAATCGACCCGTAGGCCATGGTCGTTTCTCCCGAAAGTCCCACTAGTGGGGTAGGGTATTTCACGATTTCGGATTGATCGATCCCCATTTTCTCGAGAGTATCTTTGAAGATGATGTCGGCCGAACTTCCGGTGTCGATTAGCACCCTAGCGACGTCGATATCTCGGATCGTCAGTTCGATAACAAGGAGATCGTTTCGAGGTTTGGCTCGATCGACCGTTTCTCCCCCTTGAACGAGATGACGTTCGCGCACGTTGAGTCTTGCATATCGTTCCTGATCGTTGAGTGGCTTTTACGGGTTAGATTGATCCGTACCCCCCTTCCTTCTAGCACCAAACTGTGGGAACCGAAATTCGCACTGTCGATTTCCGTCAAAATAAGGAAACTAGGAAAACCCTAATTTTCCAGAGGTCCCGGATATCTGCTAATGCCACACGCCAAACAATCAGAACACAAGAATAACAACGATAAAGTATAAAAAATCGAAAAGAGAGCAAAGTAGATCTTATCCTGAATTCGCGTTTGAGCATTACAACAAGGTAAGAGCCTGGGCTACGAGAGCTGTCGGCGAGATTCCTAGTTCTAAAATCCTAAGACGGCAATAACCTAGTTGAGTCGCAGTTCGAATAACAAAAACAGAAATATGCCTAATTGCTCTATGTGCTAAGTTTGCTTTGAGAAAAAGCTCCCCTCCATGCCTCTCGCCTAGGACTCCTTATATACTGACTCCTCGGTCGGTTTATGTTTTTCCTCTTCTGCCCTAAAGCCGCCATAGCGTAAAAATGGAGATATTCCATTTTTTCCTATCATCGTAATTATCTTCAAAATTTCGTATTTATCCGCGGAAACTTGACATTTATCTTTCCTTGCGAACCAAACATAAACCGTCATGCGGCTTACGGACTGTTGGTTAAGAAATCGTAAGTTGGGCCTCGAGTCATGTCTTAGGTCTCTTTGGGCCGTCTTCTGACTCAAAGCATTTATTACGGCTTCTTTCGATAAAGAACAAACTTTCCACGGTTTCTACCGTAAAGTTTGATCAATGACTTAGAATGGCGGGAAACATGAAATGGGTTCGCTATGGTCTTCGGGAGATAGCATCGAAGTGTAGAGGAGAGTGCATGGACTAATGTCGTATCGACGTTTCGGAAGAGCTCGGTCGCTACATAGCGATCGAGCAGAACGGACGCTCGGTCTCTGCGTAGCAATCGAGCTTCGGCTTGGCTCGGTCGCTGCGTAGCGACCGAGCTTCGGCTCGAGCTCGGTTGCTACGTAGCGACCGAGCGGAACGAATGCTCGGTCGCTATGTTGCGACCGAGCTTGGCTCGAGCTCCGACTTAGGATCTTACCTATTGTTCACGCTCAAACGCGAATTCGGAAATAAGACCTCTTTGTTCTCTTTTCGCTCTTTTACGATTTATTACTTTCGACTCTTTCATATTGATTGTGTTGTGCGTGGCCCAGCAGATAACCGGGACCTTCAGGGAAGGCTAGGTTAGCTTGGCTTTCTTCCGATTAACAAATCTCGACGGTGTGAATTCCGGTTCCCACAGTTTGGCCCTAGAAGGAGGGGGGGGTACGGATCTATCTCTCACGCAACCGCACACGCTCAGATATGTATGACGATCGACGCTGATAAAGACAAGTAAATGCATGACGGGTCTTCCGTCAATGCCAACGCTGAAAGAACTCCAGCTGGAAACGTATCCACGGTCACTATGAACGCCGTGATACTGGACTAGATGAAAGAAATGTTCGCCTCCGCTCAGAAAAAGTCGGACGAACAAGGAAAGCTCGTGGCCTCTCTCGCAAAAGAGGTGGAAACCTTAACGGCGAAGGCCAAGAGTAAAAACCCGCGCGGTGACACAAGAGCCCGCAGCGGCAGAAGACTCGATTTCGAGACTCCAAGCGATCGGGCCACACGGGCAGACAATGATTCTTCAGATCAAAACCCTGACGAAACAGTCCCGCCAGGCGCACAACCGACCGCGGAGAACCTTCCACCTCCCGAAAGGAGCAACGAAGGAGGCGATATCAAGCAGATCGATCTGGACATAAGGGACCAGCCCGATCACTCGGACGGAGGTGCCAACGTCCATCCGAGAAGAACGCGAAGCCAGTCCGCCGCAGCCAACGCCGACAGGTTCGCCAGGCTGCTAGAAATCCTGATGAGATCCATGATCTCCGCGAGTACATCACAAAAACTGCAGCATAAGTCAAGGCGGTAAAGTCGCAGATTCACCACGCGACAAGCGCTGCACCCGAGATCGACAGACTTCTTGAGGAAGCGCGGAAAACTCCGTTCACTGCCCGGATCACGAAAACTAACATCTCAGATCCTGGGAAGATCAAAATTCGCATCTACGATGGCACCACCGACCCGAAGGCGCATCTGCAGTCTTTCCAGATCGCGATTGGAAGGTGCAAACTCAAGGAACGCGAACGAGACGCTGGCTACTGCCTCCTCTTTGTCGAAAACCTCAAAGGAGCCGCGCTCGAATGGTTTTCTCGTCTGAAACGAAACTCCATCGGAAATTTCCGTCAGCTCGCCTCGGAGTATCTCAAACAGTATTCCATGTTCATGGACAGGGAAACCTCAGACGTCGACCTTTGGAATCTATCTCAAAGAGAAGACGAACCACTCCGCAAATTCATGAATAGGTTCAAGCTGGTAATGGCAAGAGTCACTGGAATCAGCAACAAAGTGGCAGTCGACGCTTTGCGGAAAACTCTCTGGTACAGGTCGAAACTCCGACAATAGATATCCCTTGAAAGACCGACAACAATCCAGGACGCTCTTCACAAGGCAACGGACTTCACCATGATGGAAGAAGAGATGAAAGTCCTCCCCAGAAGTACAACCCGCAGAAGACGTCCGCGAGAAGGAAAAACCCTCGTAACGACAGGTATGTCCACCACGAGGGAGAAGATCTCCAGGGCGAGAATAATTACGCTATCAACTCCGAACAGGGAAAGACTTCTGGAAATACCAGGAACCAGTTCAAGGATAATTCCTACTGCGAGTTCCACCCGACCAGAGGTCATTCCACTATGAACTACAAGGTTCTCGGCGCAAGGCTTGCTGCGGAGCTCCTCGCCGACGAAATTTCGAAGGTCACATGCATAAAAGACCTCCTCCTGGATTCCGATCGCTCTCCCAAATATGATAAAGAGTCTCCCAAAAACGACACCCGCGAAAATCAGTTGGGCGAGAAACGCGAAAGGAGGCAGGATGACCGAGGAAACACAGCAACCGTCGAAGGGCGAGCATGATCATCGGGGAATCGCAATTCTATCGCGATTCGATCTCATCGATCAAAGCTTATGGACGAAAGGCTGAGACGAGTTCAAGCTGGCTGGCTCGGTCCCCAACCGACGACGCCCTTAACGATAAGATCATCTTCGAAGAGCGAGAAACCACAGGAATCGACAACCTCACTGCGACCCATTGGTTATCGATCTGGTAATCCGAGACCTGGAAGTGGGAAGGATCCTTATCGACACGGGAAGTGCAGTCAACATCATCTTCGGTTATACCCTCCGGAGGATGAACATTGATTTTGAAGAAGTCGTCGCGGAACCAACACCTCTCACCGGTTTCTCAGGTGCAACGTCAATGACCCTCGGATCAATCAAACTCCCAGTGATGGCTAAAGAGGTGACGAAAATCATTGACTTTGCGGTAGTCGATAACCCGGCCATCTACAATGTCATCATGGGAACTCCTTGGATCAATGCCATGAAAGCGGTATCGTCGACTTGGCATCAAGTTCCCAACTCCAAACGGAACAGCGGTAACCTAGGGATGCCAGAAACAGTCTAGGCTCTGTTCTTGGCCGAGCATAAACTACGACAAACTCGGAACACCCCGCGGTCAACCTAAAGCGGGCTAGGAAAGCTCAAAATGCTCCCGAGAGCTCCATAAAAAGTGATCCAGAATCACCCGACCAGGCAACGACTCCAGACAGCGACATAGTCCCCGAGTCCATCGCCTTGCCAGCAGACAGCCCGACTCCTGAAACGGTCGTCGATCCAACTGAATCCCCAACGGCTGAAGTAACCGTAATGATCCCATCCAGCGAGTAGGAACACCCGCAGCAACAAGCAGAACTACGAGATGACTTGATATTCGAAAAGGTACATAGGCAGCTTGTCATATCGACAAGTTCAGCTATCCCCCTCGTTAAAAAGAGGGGGGAGTGGGTACGTATACTCGTATACTCCCACAAAATTCGAAATATCCATGAATGTACTTGATATTTTCGAAACTTTTTCGATAAATTCTACCTTCTTCCGATCTCACGATTCACTTGCAATAAGTCACAGTAATCTAAGGTTGGCCTAAGAAACGCCCAAGATAAGGGCATACCGTCCAAGTAGTCCTTGGACGAAAACTAATTCCTACATAATTCACACATACTCATGGTCAAGCAAGACCGGAAAAACGCATCTTCTATAAAAACGAAGATCGTAGCCATCTCACAGCAAAAGACATATCTTTGAGAAAGCGAGACGTCGCAAATATTTCTTGAAAGATATTATCCAAATACACAGTCCATCTGTGACTCTAAAATACAAAATGCCCGTCGATTGGCCCTGAAGGACAAGTCCAAAACGTTCTCTAAAAAAAAACTCGTAGTCAAACCTTTCATAAAAACTAAAGGTTCTCTTACATCCGACAAGGATACCATAGCGCACTATACAAGAAAATCCGAAATTTTGGTCAGCACACCAGACGTGCTCTGGAGAGTGCTCGATTCTTCCCACACAAGTCATATAAGCCGGCGCCCAGTCGCAGACTTTAATCGGAAAGAATCAGATAGAAATCGCCAACGGGCAAAACGAAAGCCGATTAGTCGTCGCATAGCCTTAGAGCCAAAAGTAAACCTAGGTCTTGCCCTAAACCCAGTCCTATTGGTCCATTAACATCTTAAGGCATTATATCGAAACTGATACGAGATCTTAAAACATGTCTCATCGTCCACATCTAAAACGCTCACGAAACTTCGTAAAAACTCCTAAACGTTTTCGAATACCCTCGAAAGAGCAAACGAACGGAACGGCAAATTAAGAGTTAAGATACGTAGTGACTACTCGTGTCTTTTCCTCGACACTTGGCATAAGTATAAACTAAAACCCATAGAATGCTAAAAGAACATTCGCCGCAGAGCGGCTGGGATTCGAAGCCACCAATGGCCAGTCCCGCATACATAGTCAAAGGACCTTGCAAGGCCATAGCACACTCAAATAATGAACGGCCACACTCGGCCTAAAACACTACACGAAATCTTGGGATAAAAGCAAAGGGAAAACAATCCCGACGAGCTTCAGAGATCAAGGTCAAGATACCCGGACATCGAGGTTCCAAATGAGTCCGCGGGCTGATCCACTTCTCCTCCCTCGTCCGCAGCATCGGCTCCCGCTTCCGTCGTGTCCTCCGAAACCTCGATGGGTTCCCAAAGCTCTCGGATCCTCCCCTCGATTGGAGGAACCATCGACTCGGCCTGGGCGCACCCATCCATGAGGCCCGACATCTCAGCGACCTCGGAGAGAAAAGAGAAATCAGCGTTCTGCGACTTCCAAAGGGTACCAACCGAACCGCGGCATTCGCGGAAGTCACCCACGTAGTCTTGACCGTTCTTGAAACTCCTGAACTCAGCATCAAACAATGTAGCTCTCCTCACTAACTAAGCAGCAATCGCCCTCCTCCCTTTCCTCTCCGCACGAATGAGAGCTCGGGAATGGGACTCAGCCTGTCTGCGCTCTCTTTCCGCAACCTCGTTCTGAAAACGGATGAACTTCCTCTCGATCTCTTTGGCCTTGAAGTGCGAAAGACGCGCCTCTCTGAAACTTCCGTTAAGTGCTGAATTAAAGACCCGCATTCCCTACACGAATCAAGGGTCTAACATGGAAGCGACAAACAAAGACTCGCCAAAAAAATAATTTTTCAGAGACTAAACCCCGTTGATCAACCGAGAACCTTCCCTTGTCCGTTCGGGGCCTAACTCTCTCGCTCTGATCGGGAACAGCGTCAGGGTGTGGCTCGTCCATATCCAATGCACGTAAAGGTCGGAAGATGCCTCGCGATCGGTAGAGCGCCATTGCATTCCAGTTCCTGTCTAGGGTGAAGGAATCCCAAAAGAACGGACCGTTGCGGAGAAGATTGCGCTTAGCAAACAGGTCCCTGCGGGTCGCGGGGAGGATACTGTTCACAGAAAAAAAAAATGCGTTAGATACCTCCGAGTATCTATACGAACCAAATTTCCAACCATCGTACCATGATGAAAGCTCCATTTGCCACAGAACAAGGGGAGACAGTTCTCCTCGACGGATGCGCCATCAATTCGAACATAAAAAAAACGCTCGAACCATCCCTTGGCATTTGAAGTATGCCCCTGGATTATGGACATATGTCTCTTAGGAGCCATACGGTGTGAGTAGTCAATCGAGGTCTTTCGTGTCGACCATAGCCCTTCAAAGTCATCGGGGCTGAGGTCCATTCCGAGCTTGTAGCTCAGGATCAATACACCAAGAAAGTTCTGCAATGCCGCAACGTTTAGCTAACTGATCGACAGCTCAAAACGGTCGAGTGTGCGGACGATGGCCTCAGGAATCGGGAACCACATGCGAAAACGTGTCAGGAACGCATCGTAGCATGTGAAGAATCCCTCAGGGGATCCTCCGCACTATCCCCATGCACCGGGACTCGAAACACAACCCCGCTCGGGACTCTGTAAAACTCCTGAAGGGTCTTAAGATAGGCGGGAGAGGTCCTGCTCGGAAGGGTAAGATCAAGCTGCGTCGCGGGTCTTGTGGGATAGCCGGATAGAAGACTTCGGGCTGAGGAGTTATCGAACCGCATAAAGCGTCCCAGTACGCTTCCATCTCTTCTTGCTCGACCTCGAATTCCTCTTTGGGAACAATCTCCTCATTGGTACAAGGATTGCCAGAAGATGATTGAGGGGAAGTATTTTCTTAGAGGATCTCTTTCTTGAAGTCATTTTTTGAAAGACTAAAACTTTGACACAAAGGTAAAGAGAGAGAGGATAAGAGAAATTTCTACCTTGGAGAAATTTTCTTGTGAAGAGAAGTTAATAAAGACTATGAAAAACCTTACTCCACTTATATATAGGAAAAAAAAAGTTACTATTCATTCTCGGACTTTCGGCAAACGATTACGTCTAATTCCACCAAAACAAGTCATACCGCAAGCTAGGACCTCTCACCCAGGTCCACGGATCCTAGCTAGCTGGGGGCTAACTGTTGGGGTCAAAACCGGTCATGACGGAATCAATGCCTGAAAGTTACCGGAAAACAAACTCTCGATCGATCCTTGAAAATTAGACATTCCCGAAATATGGTTAAATCAAGTACAAGACAGTTTTTCGCGGATGAGAACCGAGAAACGTCGAGAAGAGGATCAGTCTGGATGAGGTCTCAATCGAAATCAAGGTCCGACCACCTCACCCTAGGGCGACGACCGTCTCAACACGGGTAACCTTGCCCATGGGTGAGGACGACCCGCACCGAGGTCGCCTCGCCCATGGGCGAGGACGACCCGCACCGAGGTCGCCTCGCCCATGGGCGAGGACGACCCGCACCGAGGTCGCCTCGCCCATGGGCGAGGACGACCCGCACCGAGGGAGAGGACGACCCGCACCGAGGTCACCTCACCCATGGGAGAGGATGACCCCGCACCGAGGTCACCTCGCCCATGGGCGAGGACCGACCTCCTGTCCCGAAACTGTGCATCCTCGCCTAAGTTCCCGTAACACAATCCTCGGGCCCTCGGACGCAATACCCATGTCTCGTCTCGCTTAGGATTATCAAAGAAAGACTTCGGGAAAAGTTATAAAAATTTGGTCGTTGAAACGGATTCCCGCCTGCCGCAAAAAAACGGCTATGGTTTGCTTGAACACCAGTTGCCTTAACTATACGGGGAATTGGAATCCTTTCAGAAAACCAATGGCTGTTTCTTAGGAAAAATCGTAAAAACGTCTAAGCCCCAAAACGGCCCAAAAGGGGCCTGAACCGCGGCTAAACGGCCCACTTACGATTTTAGAACAGGATTGAGCCCAAGGCTGATATGGCGGTCTATTTTTTATTCGCAGGAAAAGATAAATGTCAAGTTTCCGAAGAATCATGAAGGGTGACAAAAAATGGAAAAGCCCATCTCGCGATGAATCCAGCCCAGGAAAAGGTGCAAACCGACCTAAAGAGAGTATATAAGGAGGGCTTAAGGCGAGGAGCAGGAGAGAGCTTTCTCAGAGCAAACTTAATACTTAGAGCAATTAGGCATTTTTCCGTTTATACTACCGAGCTGCGACTCGACTAGGTTAGAACTTGGGTGGCTAGACTAGCGAACGTACTGACAGCTCTCGTGGCCTAGGATCTTACCTATTGTTCACGCTCAAACGCGAATTCGGAAATAAGACCTCTTTGTTCTCTTTTCGCTCTTTTACGATTTATTACTTTCGACTCTTTCAAATTGATTGTGTTGTGCATGGCCCAGCAGATAACCGGACCTTCAGGAAGGCTAGGTTAGCTTGGCTTTCCTCCGATTAACAAATCTCGACGGTGTGAATTTCGGTTCCCACACGGCTCCTCTTCTTGACAGAGAAGATCATCCTGAACCCTATTGATTTAGCTTTGATTTATATGCAGTATTATTCAGTTATCATGTCTTGTTCATCTTGTGTTATGGCTGAGTAGTCAGCTAGCTTGTCTAGGGTTCTAGGGTGTTAATCGCAAGACTAAACATAATAAGCAACTCTATTGTGTCTCCGTTCCACTCAGCTCTTAGTGCTAGCTTAAACCTGATCACTTACCGCTAGATCTTAGGTTTAATCCACTCATTAACCGTGGTAGTAGTTTGCTTGATATTGAATGAACGAGCTGCGCATCTCTAGTCAGCGAAAGTAGATACCAGAGTGCTTGGTGAACCTATCGGACTTGATCTCTGTTACTTGTGATCGATCCTTGATCCAAACGACAGTTTAGGTATCAAGGTCGAACCGCAAAGGAACAGCACCACGACAGTGGGTTGTTCTACTAAGAGTGATCCGTGTTTTAGATTGTGTTTTAAGGAGCTTGAATAAATGTTTGGTTGAGCTTGACACCCAATGAGAAACCCTAGATCGGCTTATCTCTAATATTAAATTTTAATCATCTGAAATCATTTACTTTACTTGCATGTCACAACTTAATTCAAAACCCCACTTTTAGTTTTAGCTAAGTTGAAAACTTATAAGAATAAAGTATAGACTGGTCCTCTGGATTGAATCTCAAATACTACAATTACCACTGTTAACTTGACAGTAGGAAAGGTTCAGTTTTAGTGTATCAAGTTTGGCGCCGTTGCCAGGGACCAGATATTTTACCTTTGTTTTTCAGTTCTATATTTAGTCTAAAACATCTAACTTGCTGTTCTCTCTTTGTTTCAGCTAATGATCCATGTGCATGACCAGTAGACATACTCGGAGCAACGCACAAGGAATTATTCACGCTAAGTAACGAAGAGCTCGCAAGATTAGAAAAACAGAACCGTCAACAACCACGGCCTACTAACACCACAATGGTTGATCAAGGAGGCCAAGATGATCTCACTGCTGCAATGGCGCTCATGCAACAACAGATGCAGCAGATGCAGCAGACCATCAATGCACAAGAAGCTGCTCGCCAAGCAGCCGCCGACTTTGCTGCTCAGCAAGTCGAGCAACAAGGCACTCCCATCGGAGAGCGGAACCTTCCGCAAAAATCCCCAGCACTCGCTCCGCCATCATCCCTCCTCCCTGCACTTGACAGGATTATGAAATCAAACCTGCTTTGATCAGCTTGGTGCAGAAGAAAACGTTTAACGGTCTCGCTGCTGAAATCCATTTGGACCACATCGAGAACTTCGAGAGAGTCTGCAAATTCTCTCGGGCAAATGGAGTGCCACCAGACTACCTCAAATCCACGTTGTTCCCATTCTCCTTGGAAGGGCAAGCAGCTCGCTGGCTTGACTCGCTCCCAACCGGTACGCTCACTACATGGGAACAAGTCAGAGCAGCGTTCTTAAGCCACTTCTACACGAAGTCCAAAACTGCAGCTCTGAGGCATAAGATCTCGAATTTCAAGCAAAAGACCGACGAACCTTTCTATGATGCTTGGGAGCATTACAAGGAATACCGAGGGAGTGCCCTCACCATGGGTTTGAGGATGACTATATACTGGAAGTGTTCTATGATGAAGTGAGCTATGAGTTTGCAATGCTCTAGATTCCTCGAGCAATGGGGATTTCATGACACAAACAACACATGGTGCATTCGCACTGATTGAACATATAACGTCCAGCTCCCTCAACAAGAACAAGGAGTATGATCGCTCCAAAAGCGTAAAAGAGCATAGACGACCTCGCGGCCAAGGTTGACCAGCTGTTGAAGGGTAATCAGAGCCAAGTGTTCATCATGGAGGAAGCTGCATCAGAGAACAATGTTTCAGATGCTACACCTGAAGGAGACAATACCGTGGATGATCAGCAAGAAGTGAGCTACGTTAATGGACAAGGATGGCAGTACAAAAACTACCACCCGAACCCCAACATTAGGAACAATCCTCAACTCTTTGCGTATCCCAAGGTTGACAAACCGGTTGACAACGTGCAGAACAGTCAAGGGCAGAACATCGGCTATCAGAAACCATACCAGGGATGAACATATGTCCTGAGCCAAGCGCAGCACAACCAGTTCCAAAACCAGAAACAGCAAACTGCTCAATAGACCGCTCCTTCGCCAGAGATTGCTCCGCAAGACGAGTTAAAGGTCTAGCGACGATGATGCATCAGTTGCTCCAGGGTCAGCAAATTCAAGGGAAAGCGTTGAATCAAGTCACCACGGACTTCAACTCTAAGATGAACCACATGTTCAATGACTTGAGTACCAAATATGATAACATAGCTAGTCATATGCGCCAGATGGATGTTCAGATCGCGCAGACAGCCGAGATCATTAAGAGGCAGCAAGGTACTCTACCTGGAAAGACCGATAAAAACCCTAAGGAATGCAATGTCGTAGCACTGAGGAGTGAAAGAACCCTACCGGATACAATTCCCAAGAAGTTATCAGCAGCGGAAAAGGGTAAGCAAAAGGAGGGTGAGCAACCACGATCTGAACCACCCCCTTTGTCTGACGAGGAACTGGAACAGTCTGCTGAGACTGATCCAACCCCTGTCGCTCAACCCGTTGATCTTGTTCCTCCGCGCGAATACACCCCTAAGGTTCCATATCCTGTTCCGGCAAAGACATCTCGTAAGGATCGGGAGGAGACCAAGTGTAAAAAGATGCTAGAGGATCTAACTATCAAGTTACCTCTTGTGGATGCGATCCAGATGATACCAGCTTGATGAAAGGGTTGATCTATGGCAAGGTAACTGGAGACAGTGAACTATTGATGGTTTTAAAAAAGTGCACTGCGGTACTTCATAACAAGCCAATTAAGAAATTGGATGATCCAGGCAAGTTTTTTCTCTCCATACAAATTGGGAGAACCGTATTCGCTTGTTCTCTATATGATATGGGTTCCAGCATCAATCTCATGCCTTACTCCGTGGCAAAACGACTGGGCTTCTCAGACTTC
This sequence comes from Brassica napus, assembly GCF_020379485.1. Taxonomy (NCBI): domain Eukaryota; kingdom Viridiplantae; phylum Streptophyta; class Magnoliopsida; order Brassicales; family Brassicaceae; genus Brassica; species Brassica napus. The sequence continues at coordinate 30,168,423 of NC_063452.1, forward strand.
AAGTCGACAAGAATCTCCCTGGCGTTCGCCGATAGATCAGTCAAGTCACCGGTGGGTATTCTGGAAGACCTTCATGTCCGAGTGGGTAACACGTTTGTTCCGACAGCTTTTGGTTCTGAAGGTTGAAGAAGAACCGAGAGAGCCACTCATCCTAGGTCGTCCTTTCTTGTGCACAGCTGGTGCGATCATTGATGTTCGACAAGGAAGGATTGATCTTCACCTAGGAGACATTGCGATGAAGTTTGAAATGAAAAAATTGCTGAAGAAACCAATGCTAGATACGCAGACCTAAACCGTTGAGGATAAAGATCAGGCGCTATTCCCTCAAGAAGGCATGATTGAGGAAATCCTGACCGACGATCCACTCGAGCTAGCCCTGATCAGTTCTGAGACAGAGCATAACGTCATGAGCGTGGACACGGATGGCTACGACAAGATGCTTGACCCTGCCAAAAGCATGGAAAGGCTTGTCGCCTATCTAAGTCTGGGGGAGAAAGACGAGAGCAATGAGAGCGATGCCACTGGAGCAGTCGCTTTGAAAGACGCTACTAAGCCGAACATGCAACTCGACGATCCATGGAGCGAACTGAAAGCTCCAAAGATCGAGCTCAAATCACTCCCTACAGGGCTCATGTACACGTTCTTAGGGCCAAATTCCACTTATCCTGTTATTGTGAACTCTGAACTGACCAATGTGGAAACATCTAAACTTTTGTGTGAGCTAAGAAAGTACCGTAAGGCACTAGGTTATTCACTAGCTTACATTCATGGCATCTCACCTGATCTTTGCATGTATAGAATACACCTAGAAGATGAATCGATGACTTCTATAGAACATTAGAGGAGGTTAAATCCAAATCTTAAAGATGTTGTAAAGAAAGAGATAATGAAACTTCTAGAGGTTGGTGTGATCTATGTTATCTCTGATAGTAACTGGGTTAGCCCTGTTCTTGTAGTTCCTAAGAAAGGTGGAATAACTGTCATAACAAATAGGAAGAATGAATTAATCCCGACTCGAACAGTAACTGGACATTGCATGTGCATAGATTTTTGGAAATTGAATGTTGCGACTCGTAAAGATCACTTTCCTTTACCTTTCATTGATCAGATGCTTGAACAGTTGGCTAACCACTCATACTATTGCTTTTTAGATGGTTATTCAAGTTCCTTTCAGATCCCTATCCACCCTGATGATCAGGAGAAGACGACGTTCACATGCCCATATGGCACGTTTGCATACAGGAGAATGCCATTCGGCTTGTGCAATGCTCCTGAGACCTTTCAACGTTGCATGATGTCTATTTTTACTGACCTGATTGAAGACATAATGGAAGTTTTCATGGATGACTTTAGTGTCTATGGAAGCTCTTTTTCTGTTTGTTTGAAAAACTAGTGCAGGGTGTTGCAGCGCTGCGAGGAGAAGGATCTAGTACTGAACTGGGAGAAGTGCCGCTTCATGGTCAAGGATGGGATTGTTCTCGGGCACAAGATCTCTAAGAAGGGGATCGAAGTCGACAAGGCAAAGATTGAGGTGATGATGAGCTTGCAGCCGCCAACATGAGTCAAGGGAATCAAGAGTTTCTTGGGACACGCTGGTTTTTACAGGGGATTCATCAAGGCTTTCTCAATGATCGTAAGACCACTCACGAGACTGCTCTGCAAGGACACCAAATTCGAGTTTGATAGCGACTGTTTGACTGCTTTCCACATTATAAAAGGAGCCTTGATTAGTGCACCGGTTATTCAGCCTCCGGTCTGGGACTTACCTTCGAGATCATGACAGATGCGAGTGATTTCGCAGAAGGAGCAGTGCTAGGACAGAGAAAAGATAAGAAACTGCATGTGATCTACTACGCGAGCAGGACGATGGATGAAGCCTAATGCCGATATGGCACAACCAAGAAGGAGCTTTTAGCCATTTTCCAGTATGTTCTAAGTGATAGTGCACACAGATCACACAGCTCTGAGGTACTTGCTGACGAAGAAAGCTGCCAAACCACGCCTGCTCTGATGGATCCTCCTACTCTAGGAATTCGGCCTTGAGATCAAATAAAAAAAGGATTGAGAATGGAGTCGCCGACCATTTGTCAAGAATGAAGATCGACGAAGAGACCACTCTTGATGACAGTCTCCCTGAAGAACAAGTCTACGCGATTGGTCTGTATGCCGAGAACAGACAAGATACCCACGCCCCAGACTGTTCTGCTGATTGTTCCGCATAAAGTTTCTCCGATTGTTCCGCCGACTGTTCCGCAGACCAGGAACACTTTATTGCTGCTATAAAGAAGAGATATTCCCACCTACCTTGGTTCGCTGAGATAGCTAATTTTTTATCTTCAGAGAAGGGACTAGTTGAGTTTACTGGGAACGAGAAGCGGAAATTCCTGAGGGATGCAAAACTCTACTTTTGGGATGAACCGTTCTTGTATCGACACTGCAAGGATGGAGTGTTCCGACGATGTGTTCCAGAAGCTGAAATTCCAGAGATCCTGCATAACCGCCACGGTTCTTCTTACGCCGGGCACTTTGCGGCATTCAAGACCGTCTCCAAGGTCTTGCAAGCCGGTTTCTGGTGGCCAACAATGTTCCATGATGCACAAGCTTTCATCTCCAAGTGCAATTCATGCCAAAGACAAGGGAACATTAGCAAGCGGAACGAGATGCCCCAGAACTTCATACTCGAGATCGAGGTGTTCGACTGTTGGGGGATCGACTTCATGGGACCATTCCCACCATCGTATAAGAAGAGTACATTCTAGTGGGTGGATTATGTTTCCAAGTGGTAGAGGCAATCGCCAGCCCGACCAATGACGCACGGGTTGTAACCAAAATGTTTAAAACCATCATCTTTCCAAGTTTGGAGTACCTAGAATGGTCATATGCGATGTAGGCACTCACTTCATCAACAAGGTTTCCAAGGCCTCTTGAAGAAGAACGGTGTCAAGCATAAAGTTGCTACAGCTTACCATCATCAAACAAGTGGCCAAGTGGAAGTGTCTAATATAGAGGTCAAGAGTATCCTGCAGAAAACAGTCGGAACTACACGCAAGGACTGGTCTCTAAAATTAGATGATGAGCTATGGGCTTACAGAACAGGCGACAAAACGCCACTAGGGACCACTCCATATCATCTGGTCTATGGCAAGGCCTGTCACCTTCCTGTGGAACTCGAGTATAAGGCGGCATGGGCTGTCAAACTACTCAACTTCGATATCAAATCAGCCCAGGAGAGGTGTACCATCCAGATTCACGAACTTGAAGAGATCAGGCACCTGGCTTATGAAAGAACGAAAATCTACAAGGAAAAGACCAAGGCCTATTATGACAAGCGGATCATCAGCAGAAGCTTTGAACCGAATGATCGAGTCTTGCTCTTCAACTCCAGGCTGAAGCTGTTCCCTGGGAAGTTGAAATCCGGATGGTCCGGAGGGTTCAATGTCAAGGAGGTCAGACCATATGAGCAGTGGTGCTACTGGATACGAATGGAAGAGAATTCGTCGTTAATGGTCAGCGTCTAAAGCCATACCTTGCTGAAACAACAATTGCAGAAGGTGAAGAAATTCCCTTGGGCAATCCCTCCACAGCTCAATAGACTGATCAAAGTCAAGCTAGTGACTTAAATCGAGCGCTTGGTGGGAGGCAACCCACTTGTGAGTGTAAATATATATTTTTCCTTTCAAATTCTTTGTAGTTCGTTTTGAATTCTGTTGTAGGAAAAGAAAATCGAAGATTCTCGGAGGAACACCCATAGACTGTTCTCGCTGGAGAACAGGAGCTCCTGTAAAGACTGTTCTCGCTGGATAACAGCTGCTCCTTCAGTTAAGTTTTCGACACAAATATAAAAAAAAAAAAAAAAAAAAAAAAAAAAAAAAAAAGAGATGGCGAAGCGGTTAGGGTTTGCCTATTTAAGGAAACCACCCCACTCCCCCACTTAGCACAAAAGTCGCTGCAAACCTCCTCCCCAAAAAAAAGAACCCCAAATTCAAAAACTTTAAACTCCCAATCTATTATCACGATTTTGGTTCTAACTCCTTGGATTTCAAGCTTAATCTAGTTTTTCAGTAATCTCTCAACCGAACAAAGTA